>NC_064569.1:10011363-10664090 GCF_937001465.1 Orcinus orca | reverse complement strand
GCTGTTACTAGAGGGCACCCACGCTGAGGGTGCCGGCCCGTCACGGCCCTCATTTTCCTCCCAGGGCTGTTCGCCTGCACGCTCCCCCTTTGTTCCTCTGCACGCTCGCGGGTTCCCAGGGTCGAGGAGAAGGATTGTTCTCATTGTGTCCTGAAGAAAGGTAGCTGCTACCTAACTGGATCGGGGGGTGCCGATGAATGGGTTGTCCCCATACCAACCGCAGGCCTCCCTGCTGGCCTGTGCCGCGAAGAGAGGAAGGGAAGTAAGTGTCTACTGGTTGCCATGTTTTCTGGGTGAGGATGTGTAAAACCCAGGCTCAGTACCTGTGACTCTCTAGGTCTGCTGGAAGCAACACAGGTTCCGTGGGAGCTCTGGTCCAACCCCAGTCCTAGCGGCTACCTTCCTGGAGTGCCCAGGAGAGCCCCTGGATACCCCAAATCACTCTGGAGACTTTCACTTACAATGTCTCCTCTTCTCCGTTTCCTTAAGATTTAGAAAATGTGATTTCCCACCCCTTCCCCCAGGATGAAACTGTGTGATATAGACGGATGTGTGTTCAGACCACATAGGTCATATGTAGTTCATGCTTTATCACGTGGGTCAGCTTCTCCCAAGACAAAACCTTAAACACGTAGCAGATGGTTTGAGAAGAATGAAAAGGAGGAGATATTCTCTTTGGGGACTCAAGTTATGATTTCTCCATCTACTCTCACTACTCACCAAGGACATTCAAAAGCTTAAGGAAGATAAACAGCTTCTTAAGGGAATAAAAAAAATATATATATATATATATATATATATATACACACACACATACATGGAACACTCACGATGTTCACCTCTTTAGGTTGGCTCTTTCTTTGGTTTCTCTTCCTTTTCACTTTATTTTTCTTCCTTACTTTTAAAAACGTTCCCTCTCTTCTATTTCCTTCTCCCTTATCTTTAAGCTTTTTTCACTTCTTTTTTTCTAACTCATGATTTATTATGCATTTCTTCAGATATTCATCCCTCTATCACTTAATTCACTTTAAACCTTTCTCTCTCTCCTTGTTCCTTTGTCAGCGTCCTCCCTTTACCATTCTGATCCTCTCAGAAACTGTGAGCTAGACCTCTCCCTTCATCCCTTTCTACAGCTACTTTTCGTGCCTATTTCTGTGACCTGGGCAGTCGTGGTGCTGAGAGCAGCTGATCTCCCAGGGCTCCGTACTCGGATGTGGCGGGGCTGAGGTGGGCCACGGCCACCCTAAGACACGAATGTGGCAGAAGCGTGACAGACCGTGTCCCCACGTGTGGATCTGTCAGGGGTACGGAGGACCATATCCTCACATCAGGGAACGGCAGAGGTGTGCCGGATTATGTCCCCATGCAGAGTGTGGTGGGACCGTGTCACCACGCAGTAAATAACATGGTCGAAGGGTGGTGGGCCACAGCCCTTCCGGGGACTCTGGGCTGTGAAGTAGGGGATCCACCACAATTATCACAGTGTTTTCTTTCGTTTCCTCTGAGAATTGGTTAGGACACTGTATTTATGTTTCTCATCCTCTCAAGGGCCATCCGGCAACAACTGAATGATTTTCTACTTGAACTAAGCATAATTGAGATGGAGGGAGATTGTTTTCCCTTCTGTGGTTTGGAAAGAACATATTGTTCTGGGCTGCTTGAACAGAGAGGCTCTGCCCCTGTCTGTCCTCCACACCATGTTGGTTATGTTCTGAGAAGTTGGATCCCATCTTTGCTTAAAGAACTTGGGTGGCTCCATTGCTTACAGAATAAAGACAACTCTTTTCAGGCATGGCGCTCAGGGCTTTTACAAGTGATTCCCAGTGTGCACCAGCAACTCCGTCTCATCAGCCAAGGCGTAGACTCTCGCATCCTATGTTCTAGGCATCCTTGCCTCCTTAGCCTTCCCAGCGACACCTCTCTGCATCTGCCTGGGGTGTTCTTCTCCTTACTTCTTCACTTACCAAACTCCTACTGAAACTGCAAGACACAGATCAGAGATCCCTTTATTTGTAAAGCCTTCTCATCTGGGCTCATCTGGGAAGTTAGCCATCGTCTCCTCTGTCGTGGCAATCATTCATACCTTTATTATAGCGCTTGTCTCCCACATTGTAACCTACAGACGTGTACCTGTCCATATCTCCCCTTATTTGACCATGAGCTTCACAGGGTCAGTGACCATAACTTGGTTATCATTTTTACAAAAAGTCTGTAGGGTGAGAGGGAGAGATGGTGTACTAATTTAAGAGTCTCTTGCACAGAGCAGTGGACTAAGCATTACAGGCAAAGAAAGCAGCAAGAGAGCAAGAAGCCTTTAACAGCTGTTCAGTTTGAAAATGATTATCTGATCCATTTCAGAACTCTGCAAATGACAAAATAGCATCTGACCAGAAAGTGTCAACATAATTTACAGAAGTATAGAAAACCTTTAAGTAACCAATGACATACAACTGCAGATCAGTGTCAGGAACAGTATTATAAGTCAGAGAGTTTTCTGAAAGTGCACTTAAAATGTCAAAATTCTTATCAATTTGACTTCAGAACACCTAAAGAAAACTAAGTCTTGAGAATGACTTACATGAGAGGAAGTATATTCTGTGAATTTAGCAAAAGAAAATAATAAAGTCTTCAAAACGATAACATTGAGAACACAAATGAGGTGATTTTGAAGACTCTCTTTTCAGGGTCATGAAATTTTCATCAAGGAAGGTAACATTTAAAGTGGAGAAGGTTTCTATACTTGTTTAGACTATCACGGATGACATATCTTCTATGTAACTCAGACCAAACGATAAATATTTTGGAGTGATGATGGGGAGATATTTGTCGTCATTAGATTTAGATATTTTAAGAAATTGTCTTCAATTTTATGGCAGGAAAATGTTCCCAGATCTCATTTATGTTAAGGTACAAAGTCAGAACGTTCAGAGTTAAATTTCCATGAAATCCTATTCGGGGGCTCCTTTTTTATTGGATGGCTTCCATCTTGCAATAGCACATTACATCATTGAATTCAGAATTATTCCACTACATGCTATAACTAAATATGGGTGCAAGTTCTAACATTTAACAGCCCTACTGTACATTCCATCAGCTCTCCCAGTGGGAGGAGGATATAAGGAAGCTGGTGACATCTTTCTTCTCTTAACAAAGAGCCCACAGTGCTCATTCTCATATTCTCAGCTATCCAGATGGATTTCTCATTTCGCAGTCGGCCAACCACAGCATGGAGGAGAGTTTGGCCAGGCGAACAGGAGACGTATTTTCCGGGCACTGGATGCATTAAGTATTTACATATATGTTATATGAATAACCTCCATCAGGTATGACTATTCCCATTTTACAAATACGGGCACTGAGACTCCGGGAACTTTCGTGATTCCCTAAAGTCATACATTATCAAGTGACAGAGCCAGGGTTTGAGTTCCTGTGTGTTTGGCTTTAAAAGTCACTTTGCCAGGATGTCTCCCTTGTAGTGAATCCCAGACAAAGTTATGACACAGCTAAGGATCGGTATTGACACCCCTGCACCCCACCCACTTCCTCATTGAATCTCCTACCCTCTCATTCAATGACCTTCAGTTTTGGTTCCACTTAACCTAACCCTTCTCAGGTCACCATACACTACCACTGCCAAGACTGCTATTACTACCCCTACTACTAGGACTGATAATAATAATAGCAATTATCATTATTATTAATATGACTTCAACACTGATATCTCTGCAAACATTTTTTTCAGCTCTCGGGAGCCAGGCGTAATGCCAAATACATTACATAGATTTCTTATGTAATGGTGCTTTTATAATCATACCTTCATTTGTAGATGAGGAACTTGAAGCTTGGAGAGGTTAAGTCATTTGCCCTTCTGATGTTCCTGGCTGGCCAACAGCCCCTCAGCCGTGTGCCACCGTGTTCAGATTCCAGTGTTCTTTCCAGTTAATCCTCTTTCTTCCTGACCTTCCCATCTACCTTCCCGAAGCTCAACAAGTGGGATCCTTTTCCCCTATTAAAGGGGAGCTATCTGATTAACTGATCCAAAATAATTAGATAGTATTTTAACATTTGCCCCTTATTTAATAAGTCTTTCAGAGGCATTGCTTTGAACAGAGAATGGTGGTGCTTTCGTGGACCTGGGCAGGCTAATGGCCCACAAATGGACTTTAGCCTGGGCCTATTGTGACCGTGAGCTTTAAGCCACTGTTGGAGGGTGGCAGAGGGGTGGCAGCAGGACAGAGAAGCGTCAGTGGTAGGTTCAGGGGGTGAAGGAAGCCTGCAGGGAGGCAGAGGCTGCCAAGGTCACCAGGGGCTGCCGTCAGGCCAGGGGGCTCCCGAGGCTGCGTCCTACCTTACACATTCCTGCCACCAGTGTGACATACGCCCGCATTGTATTTTGCTGTTCTTTTCCTCAAGGAACTACGGGAACTTTATGAACTTTAAATGTCAAAAGGTGTTGATCTGGTTAAGGAGGGCAGACATCTTCGCCTGCAACATTGAAGGTGCAATCAGGATAGCCTTCTAAAAAGTAAGGAAGAAGCCCGTGGCTTTTCTAGATGATGATTATTCTTAGTTTCTGAGAAGTTCCATAGAGTCTGGAAGCTGTCTCGTGTCCTTCTGGCAGATAGGCAGTGTATGACTTTTTAAATCAGCACGCAAACAAACGTGTCCGTGTGCATCCTGGAAGAAAGCCAGCCTGGGGCTAAGATATTTACACCACAACTACACTGATGTGTGATGCTTGGATGGCATTTGAGCATGGGTGAGGACATGGGCCTTGCTTGCCACTGTACAAATGGTACTTCCTTGCCCTATTAACTTTAGGCCAGAAGCCAGTGGAGGCAGCTGACCTCAAGCCTGATCTGTCACACCCTGGTCCTGGCCCAGACCATCTTGGTCAGGTCATGGAACAGTGAACTAAAAGTAGCTCGCCAGGCAGAGCAGCAGGAATGACCGACTAGCCGGGGACCTAGAAATGAGGGCCTGGGCTGGGCCTCCAGGTAGCTGAGCAAAAAAAGGGTGTGACTTATTACATGGAGTCCCTTGGAGCTGTCGGGCATCTGGTCCTTTTGTTACAGCTGGCCAAGAGCAGTTCTGGAGGAAGTGACAAGAGAAGAAAACTCCCCAAACCCTGGGACTGTACGGGGTACAGGACACACATGGGTGGGAGAGGGGACACGTGCCCATTTGTCTCCTAATTAGCTGAACCTAATTAGCCGGTCCAATGCATGGACCACCACCCCAAGTACTGAACCCACTCATTCCTGCCAGGGCGGCCCCCATCCAGATGCATCCAGAACAAAGCCCTGGGGCTTAAGCAGCCCAGCTCTGCTGCCCAGGGTCAGCTCTCAGCACTTCTCTAGGTTTCTTTGAGAGCGGGACTGCTTACGGCCCCCAGCTGGCCCCCGTGAGCTCTAATTCCCGAGTCCATTCGTGACTGGCCGCCCTGACTGAGGCGTCCAGCAGGGCTTAGCAGGGGCCACCCTCCCAGCCCAGGGATACGGGTGTCCCCGTGCTGATTGCTGAGCTCCCGAGGGAACCCCAGGGTCCCCTTCCTCTCCTCTCGTGTCCCCTTTATAGCATCAGGCCTCGCTCTGCCCTCCTCTCCTTGAAGGACCACCTGCGTCCTGACCCTCTGTGACTTCCCACACAGGATACCTCACCTCCCACCTCTGCTATACTGTTGGGGCTTCTCGGGGTTGAACGGTGGTCCCCCAGAAGATACGTCCACATGCTCATCCCTGGAACCTGTGAGTGGTGACCTTATTTGGGAAAAAAAAAGATCTTTGCACATGTAATTAAGTTGAGCATCTCAGGTTATGACCGTCCTGGATTGCTGCTAAATCCAATGGCAAGTGTCCTTATGAGAGAAAGGCAGAGAGAGAGCTGACGCAGAAGAGAAGACCAGGAGAAGTAAGAGGCAGAGACGGGAGTGTGGCAGCCACAGAAACACCTGGAACCACCAGAAGTTAGGAGAGACAAGGAGTGGACTCTCCCCTAGAGCTTCGGGGGGGAGCGCAGCCCTGCTGACACCTTGACTCCTGGCCTCCAGAACGTGCGAGAAGAAATTTGTATTGTTTTAAGCCACCAGAGGTTTGTTAAGGCAGCCACGGGAAACGAACACGGGGCCTCAGTGCCCCTCCTGTAACCTGCACTCTCAGGGGCTTGCCCCCCTTAAACCCTGGAGCTCTTACTCACCTGCTCTTGTCAGCCACCCAGCCCCGTCCTTCCAAAGCAGGTATTTCTTACAGCAGAATCCAGTTCATTCCCGCCCCCCCCCCCCCCCCGACTAATCTCCTCTGCTTGGAAGAACAGATCTACGTCACCCTGAAGATTTGCAGAGACATGGTTTACACCCAGGGGGAGTCTTCTCCCTGCTGCTTAATTTTAAGGAGACAATAAAAATCCCGCGTGTCACTGTGTGCTCCCTTTTGCTCTGTCCTTGGGCCTGGTTACTGTTAGTTTCTCCCAGTATGTAGCGTGTTATCTGTGTGTACGCTCCCCGCGCAGCCTTCTACTAGACCTCTGAGCAGGGAGGCCATTGTCAAAGGGGACTGAGGACATGTTTTTGTAAGATGTATCATTTTCACCACTCTTCTGGGGAAAATATTATTAATGCAGCCCTCTTATATTCTGGATTTCACTGTGCTGTTCCTATCACGGGACTGCAAGGGACGTTATTTGATCATCAGGTACAAGTGATGTTTTGCTCATCAAAGGCAAACAGGTGTCCTCTCTCTTCATGTAGATGAATGTATCTTCCCTGTTACATAGGAGTGCACACTCACATATGCAAGTGTATGTGTGCATATGTGTGTATAGATACGTATATCTCCATCCTCCGAAACTACATAAAGATAACAGGATAACTGGGTAGTTAGGAACTTGACACTTAGCCAAGCTGCATAAGGAGCTCAAGTTTCCCATGGCCATAGGAACTTCCGTTTTACAGAGTTGATCTGAGAAAGGACGTCTTTACCTGGAAAAGAAAGAAACTTTTGTCTCATTCTGCTGCTGTTAGTGGGACCATCATTTTGTGAAATGAAACAAAAATGAAATGAAGGAAGAGGAAGAAAAGAAGGAAAAGGAAGGGAAGAGGAAGAAGGGAAGGAAAACGAACATCAGAACCCAGTCGCAAGCTAGCTCCGCTCTGTGTATCTCTTCTTGGAAAGGCGGTCCTGCGCAAGGTATTGGAGAGATAGATGCCTTCCTGGAGCCATGACATTTTTTCTAATTGCTACTACACAGATTAGCATGAGGATGAATTCACAGTTTCCCCACCTGAATTGACCCCAAGGGAAAGCCAGCAATAGACAACAAGCAATTTTATTAACAAAACTCAAAGCATGTACCACCAAGTGCAGTACTCAAGCTTTGGGTGCGCTGAGAGCGGGAGAAAATAGTGAGCGTGTCTCTGAACTGGTCAGGTCCTTGAACTTATCTGTGTGGCTTCCATATGGGACCTCTCCGGTCAGGCCATTTCTTCCAGGTTGGGAAGAGCAAGCGGCCCTGGGGAATCCCATAGAAGTTCGAATCTACTTATGGTCAAGTCTCTGGTTGTGAGAGAAGTGAGCCCTTGCACTTAGCTAACTGTTGAAAGCAGTTTTTTTATTCCGAAGTTTATAGATGTCCAAGAAAAATAAGAGGGTTCCTCAACATCCTTTTCTCTCTGGTTAAAAACAAAAATTAGAAATAAATGTTTCCGTAAAGGGGGCTTTTACTGGCTGATGAAATCTTAGCTTGTGTTTTGAGGATTTATTAAGAACTAGCGTTTCACTTCTGGGCAACTAAGTTCAAGTCCTTTGAGACAAATTAACGCAGCCGTGAAAATTTATATGTGGCCAAAGGCATCGGGCCTAAAATGAATCAAGTTTTAGAGACGTCAGAATTGTATTCACGGTGCAGACTGTGGCCCGGGCTGGCTCTGGGCCTTCGTTTTGGTCTTTTGGCGCTTCCAGTACACCCTCCACCCCATAATGGTGGCAAGAGAAGTGGGCAAGGGCCTCCGTGGCCCGTGTGCAGCCTGGTGTATTTTGGGAAGCCTTCTGCATTGCCGGGCTAGCTGGGCATGTGCTAGGGCCAGGAAGGTAGGGAAGCGGGTGTTCGGAGCGGGGTGAGGGTGGTGGCTGAGAGAGCCTGAGGCTGGGGAAGCCCAACCATTTCTTCTACAATTCATGTCAAGGTTTCCTTTCCAGCGAGGGTCACAGAGAGCCCAGGAGAGACGGCTCATGCTCTGCAGGCACCATAGCCTCAGACGTTTCTTCTGCCCTATTTGGGAAGATCAGATGCAGAGTGTCAAGGGCCATGGCTCCAGGCAGCTGCCCACATGGAGGGTCCCCGAGGTGCAGGCAGCTTAGACTTTCAGGAGGCAGAGTCGGGAGGAGGAAAATTGGGGTTCTGGGTCCTCTGTGTAATCGTCATAGGATTAGTCTGTCCATGTGGACCTGTCTGTGTTGGCGACACCCAGGAAGGGGTGGGTTAGGGCCAAGTCTTGATATCAGAGTCACTCAGGGAACCCTTTCAAACGAAACAGGACTCTGTCCATCCAGCTGGAAATAAAAGTCCAGGTGGCAAGAGCTGCCGCCTGAGCAGGACGCAGCCAGGAAACCAGACATGTGAAAAGGGTTGAGAGAGGAGCCGCTCTGCGGGGAGCTACTGGAGGGCTGCGCCCCCTCCACTTTCCTCCCACCCCTCAGACCTACTGAAGGGGCTTTGAGGGGGTCACTGGGAGAGCTTGGCATTCACCCCCTGTGGTTAGAATGGGGGAGGGGCTGGCATTTGCCCCAAACCTGAGAAGACCCAGGTGACAGGTTCCCACCCACGGCAGGTCAGGTCTGCATCCCTCGAGTCCACATCAGGCCACTCGGGCAGGAGGGGGCCAGTCTGGGCCGGGAGTGGAGGGAGGTGATTTTAAACGTACCTGCCCACTGGGCTTCCTGCTCAGGATGAGGCAGCTGCCCATCCAGAGATACGTGGGAGGGTGGCAGCCGGCGGGGGAGCCGGAGGGATTGATGTAGACGAGCAGCTCCTTCAGGGAGCGAGACCCAGGTGCTCACCGAGAGGCTCTCGGGGAACCCGTGAGCTCGCCTGACCAGGAGAAGAGTCTGCTTTGCCCAGCGGCCTTGTCCAGAGACCATCCATGCCGGCTCACTACGGCACCACGAGGTGGGTGCTGCCCGCCTCCGGCTTCTCCTACTCTCTGCCTTCCACCCCAGGCCCCCCAGAGAACGGGGGAGGACAGAACAGCTCAGGGGCAGGTCCCGTAAGAGCCGGCGTCAGCACCTGGGGTTCCTGCAGACACACGGCCGCCTCGGCCCTTATTCATGAGCAATGATTGAACTATTTAATGCACACACGCTATGTGCCTGTTGTCAGACCCTTCACATCTGTGTCTCCTTTAATCCTCGTGCCCACCCTTTGCGCTAGATATTATCGACATCTTTCCATAGATGAGGAGAGTCATTTAAGGGATAAGCAAATTCGCAAGTCACACAACCAGCAAGTGAGGGCATCGGATTTGATCCAGGGAGAGCCGACTCCAGAGCCTGCAGCCGTCCTGTCTCACTGCACCGCCGTAGCCCCATGTGCTCTCTGTGTGGACACGGGGAGGAGGGACACGCTTCTAGAGACACAGGCCTGGGGCAGCAGAACCCAGACCAGCCCCCGTCGCGGGACCCTGTCTGACCTGGCCTCTCGGATTCTCAAGGAGGTGATTATGGAACCCCACCAACCCACTGAGAGCGGGTAGACCCTCTGCCCAGGAACCTAGAAGAGACTTCTGTTCACTCCAGTCTAGGAATAGCCAAGGGCTCTATTGTCTTTGTTTCTGAACTCAGCCCCTCGCACCTTTAAGAGCCACGTGCTTGACGAGTGTTGCCTGGATGAACGAATCAAAGAGACACGGAATGTTGTCGGGCACCATGTTTTCTCCCTTCCAGGAAGTAACCGATATACATACTTACTTAATCTGGCCAGAAAAGAAAAGATCCTACTCTCAAGAGAGAGGAAAGAATTGGAGAGGAGGGAAATGTATCGTTCTCCCCCAGCTCCATCCTCCTCTTAGGAGGGAACTAGAGCAAGAACTGTGTTCACTTACTGCTTCTGAAGTGCTCGTGGCTAGGAGACCATCAGTGGCTTAAGTCTAGAAACCACCTCGATAGTAAATGTGCTAAATACTTAATTCCTTCAGACTTCCTCACCCATCTCCCGGCTCATCACTTGCACGGCACTGGGTTCTGAGTTAAGCATAAGGCAGTTCCAGTTCTTGCAAGAACTGATTGCCAGCAGACCGTGAGACAGCTGGGACTTGGCCTCTTCTAGACGGAGTACAAGAGAGCCGTTGAGCTGGGTGTCATCCTGGTACTGAAGAGAGAACGCTGTGATGTCTAGTGATGTCTCCTAGTGGCCTCGAGTACAAATTGGACAAGATGGCAAACAGCCTCGCGTTAGGAAGCACGCTGCGGCTGCAGACCTCCCGGGCAGAGGTGCCACTAGGGAGTGATGCTCCCAGGGAAAAAAATGCACTTGAACACACAAGGTCATCCACTTACGTGTCTTTACGGGACACACCCACCCATGCCTGCAAACGCGCACACACACCAGAGGGTGCACATGCGGCTCTGACGGGGCGTGCTGGGCAATTTCTGCTTTTTTCCGTTTCTCCTTGTAAAAGCACGTCAGATTAATTCCGGCCAGTTACGGCCAAATCCCTTTCTCTCCGCCAGTCAGGGCCTCCCGAACAGGCAGGAGGCTCTCTCACCTGCTTCATTATGCAAATTGATATTCCAGCGCTGAAGAGCCAAGCAGCCTTCAGCACAGCAGTGATTCCAGGCTGTGATGAGAAGAGGTGGTCTGACAGCTATAAATAACAGTTCACGGGACATGTGGACGTCAGTTAGCTGGGGGTCAGATGTAACCATAAACGTATCCATACTCAGAAGACCTGCAGTCTAGGGCAAGCATGAGCCACCATGGAAAGAGCACAGCATGATACACACACACACACGCACACACACACGCTCGCGCACGAAGAAATCAATGAACACTTAAGATCTCACATCGTGAGATTCATTTCTTTGGAAAAGACCTGCACGGTTCATCCAGGAGCTGCTGTACGCAGAGCAGGAGTCTTCCCAGCGATCACAGCTGGGAGGACTGACTTCGCTCTTGACTGCCTCGCCCTGTCCCCTCACCCCAGCACTTGAGTTAGAATTACAATCTCTCCTCTCAGTCCCGAGTCATCAAAAAGAGGCTTTTAACAGAATCAGGTAATTGTCACCCTGGTCGTCTCTGCTGGGGGTGGCACAGGCCAGACACAGCTCCCAGCAGCATGGGCACCTCTGCTTGGTGGTGTGGTCTCGGTGACAGGAGCGGGGCTGGGGGTTGCAGGGAGGGCTTGTTGGGAAGCTGGGCAGTTCTCCAGCCCCTCCTGAATAGTCTTCATGATGTGCCCTCAGTTTTCGGTTTGAAAGGTCGCGAAATCACACATCATCCACTACACCCAGGATGGGTCCCTCCGGGTTACAGATGACCCAGCCAAGCGGCCAGTCTACCACCACTCCCCCTCCCTTGCCGGAAGCAGCACTCCGTGCACAGCGCGGCATCCTCGACATCCTTGCAGGATCTGAAGGACGCGTGGTTCAGCGAGGAAGGAAGGATCCCTGAAAGAAAATGGTGCCCAGGGCAGTCCTCAAGTGGGGCTTATTGGTCTGCGTGACCGCTGCTGTTGTGGAACATTTTCACGTGCTTTCTAGTTGAAACATTTATATAAAGAACTAAAAAACTTTAAACTATCTGCTACTTAGAATGAAGAGATCTTGGGGACATTTAGTAATAGTTTAATCACAGGTTAGTGAGACTTTTTTTTTAACATCTTTATTGGAGTATAATTGCTTTGCAATGGTGTGTTAGTTGCTGCTGTATAACAAAGTGAATCAGTTATACATATACACGTATCCCCATATCCCCTCCCTCTTGCGTCTCCCTCCCTCCCTATCCCATCCCTCTAGGTGGCCACAAAGCACCGAGCTGATCTCCCTGTGCTATGCGGCTGCTTCGCACTAGCTATCTATTTTACATTTGGTAGTGTATATATGTCCATGCCTCTCTCTCACTTCGTCCCAGCTTACCCTTCCCCCTCCCCGTGTCCTCAGAGACTTTTTTGTTTTTAAGATTGTCTCCCTTTTGACACTTAGATGTGATTCCTTTGGACTGAAAAAACGGGGCTTTTGATTTTGTGGCCATGGATCATGTAGGAAAATAGAGACTTTTTGGATGCCCTGGAGGGGAGCTTAGAAAAGCAGCAGGGCCCAGGAAGTGGGGTATGAGTACAGAAAGAGAAGTGTGAGGGCCAGCCCTGACCCCAAGCAGAGGGGAGCCCTTCCCCTTCCTCCAGCGCTTCATCACCGTCTCCTGCCTCTCCCCAGCCCAGCTACCCCACCCCTGTCCTCCTACCACCACCAGACCCCACCTGTCACCCTCCACTAGAATCACTGATTGATGCCCATTTCCTTCACTGCACTGACTGCACTGGGCACTCCTTGAGGCAACAGACATGCTTTCAATAACTCTGTTCAGCTCCTGGGATAGTGCCTGGTACATTATAGAAGGGTGTTAAGTGAATGAATGTTCCCAGAACAGAAACTAATAATATTAACACTGAAGTTCTGCTTTCTTATGGATTAAATTGCCTTTAATGAGCTAAGCATTTACAGTCTTCTTTCTCTGGGGAAATGTATTTCTGTTTCTGAACAGCTGACTTATAAATGAACTATTGAGGACAGCGTGTTCATAGGTTGGGGCCTGCCTATTAGAAATTGCATTTCCAAAGCCAAAAATACATCAGTCTTTGTATTGTGCGCTCCTCTGCAGTGTGAGCAACCATGACCATCATCCGTGGTGGTCACTATGGAAACCACATCGGTAGTTATGGTCTCAGAGTGGACCAGTCATCCCTGACCAGGGGTTGCCTTCCTGGGCTAGATGCTCTACATTCTTGGTCTTCTTTACTTCTCCTCCCAGACCTTTTAGGCAGATGCTACCTCTGCTTTCCAGAAGGGAAAACTAAGACTCAGCTACTGGAAAGCATGTGGTATGGCTGGGTTCCTAAGCCCCTCTGGTGCCTCAGTTTCCTAATTATAGAATGGGGATAAAAATGTCACCTACATTATAGCTGTTGTGCTGATTAAAGATGTATCGTACTGTCTATACTTATAATACTGTGAAATGCTTAGAATAGTGTTGCATCCCTCAGTAAATGTTAGGATTCGGATCCTGTGACAGACCCAGGGTTTGCGCCGGAGTCCATCTCACAAAGGCCATGCTGTTTCCAGCAGATGACTAACATGTGCTTGGAAAGCCGCAGACAAACTGCTCCTAATCCACTCTAGGACCCACCCTCCCTCTCCCTTCCAGGATCCCTGCACTTGTCTATTTCAGTGAGATTCAGAGACGGGGTGGGGACGACTAGTACTCTGCTAGGACTGGAAAGGTGTGCAGGGGAGGATGGAGGTGCCACTCTGCAGTGCTTAGACTCCCTGAAAATAGCTCTGGATCCAGGGATGTCTGGAAAGAGGGTATCTGCCATGGGCAGCAGGCGCCCGGGACCTCTTTACAGCCATCCTGTGGGGCTTTGAGAGAAAAGCCCCTCCTAGGATGCTTTTTGAGCGTCCTCCTAGGTGCGGAGTAAGAGCTCAGTGGTCGTTTCTAAATCGCTGTCTGTCACCCATCACTGTGATAGAAAACAGCTACTTCAAATATTATTTCCTTGGGCAAGTGGGCCCTACCCCAACAGTTTCTTACAGGAGTGGACAGACGATAAACCTGGGTTCCTCTTAAAGCCTTCCCTAACTGCATGGGCTGTATTGCCCAAGAGTTGTCTGTCCTTTCAGACTCCAGGAAAAAGTAAACCTAACTGCTTCTACCTCAAGGTCTCTTTAAGACGTAGAAAAGAGCTTTCGCTACACTGCGAATTATTGATGAAGCCAGAGAATTTATAACATCCCTACGTTTATTATTAATATCCATTTTGACTAGTTTATTTAGCAATAGAAATCATGTTCTTATTGTCGTAAAGAGTTGCTACTCTATCATAATTTGTCCGCTAATGAAGGAAAGACTGATGCTCCCCAATGACCCCTCGCCATTTGGAAAATTCCCAGAAAGTCAAGTTAGATGTGGGTTTGGGAGAAGAGCCTGAGACCCAATGGTTTCAGTCCCTGAAGCTCCTCTTCTCGGTAGCTAAGCCAGGGAGCTCTCTTCCCATGTTCTATACCATTGAGGTGTCTCCACTGGCCAGTTCACACTTTAGACGTGCTGTGTTAGTGCCGCTTATCTTGCATACCTCTGTGATGCAAGCCTAGTGTGATGGTGTTCTCTAAACAATCAGTTGCGTTGTTTTTCAGTCTCACTATCTACTCTTCATTTATTCATTCAGCCGATAGACTCTAAACATCTACATAAACCACTGCCCGGAATATGGTGTGGGAAGATCAGAACAGCTCTGTGCAAGCACGCTCTCTCTCTCTCACCTTCCTGTCATCACTGAGTTCAGAGTCCAACTACACACCTGTCCCTGTCTATCCCAGCGGCTGCCACGCTGTCCGTGGTTAAGGCCTAGAGGCCTGGGGATAAGAAAGACCAGTAGCTGTGCTTCTTTTTCTCAAAGAATCTCTCCTGAAACCCCTCCCACCTTCTGTAAGCCCCCACTTCAACCTGGATTCTACCTCCTAGCAGAATCCTGCCACTTTCCACAGTTCCTTGGATTAACTAAGGCCTCTGTTGTATCATCTGCCTGGCTTTTTGTTTCAGTTTTTCTGTTCTCTGCACTTAGCATAACACCCAGTACATAATAGCAATTAATTCAACAGGTTATTTATTGGATGGTTACCGCAGTTACATTGTGAGTAGGGTTGCCAGACTTAGCAAATAGAAATATAGAGTACCTACTTAAATTTGAATTTCTGATAAACAGCAAATATGATTTTAGTATAAATGTGTCCCCAGATTTCATGGAACCCTACCTGTGAGGTGCTGGAGATGGGCTTAAACAGCCCTGGTCTCATAGTCCGGTGAGGGGGGCAGACACTCAAAACAGTAGATCAAGTACCATGATAGAGGAATGTCCTTGGATGTTCCTTTCAAGGTTAAATAAACCCAGTCTTTTAACCTTTCAGCATGAGACTTGCTCCCCTTACCTTTAATGGTTTTCTGAACCTTCTCAAATTTCACTTGTGAGTTACAGGAGGGAGCACAGTGATCATGAAGCCCTCCCACTGGCGCATCTCAGGGCCTGGCCGTGTGCTTCCCACCTGCCACATTTCTCTTTAGCTTCCCATTATAGGCTCCCTATTTAACTAGAAGCACTGCGTTATCGGCTCGTATAGCCTGTGGTCCTCTAGGGCTCCATGATCCTTTCTGACCATGCTTTGACAAAGCCAGTTCCTGCCCCTTCTTACTCCAGGACCATGTGGTTTACATCCTGTGAGGGTTACTTTGTTCGATCCCTAACTGAACTTCATCCTTTTAATATCCTCTTTCCTCATGCCAGACTTATTACTTTGATGTTTAATTCTATTTCCAAATGGCCAGCCATCCAATCCAATTTAATGTCATAGCAGATTCAAGGAGCAAGTTTTCCGTCCCACCATCTAAGTGAGTAAAGAAAATGGTACCTTTCCCTGTGTATTTAATGTTACCCTCACCCTCCCAACTCAAGCAATCACACCTACCCTTTCACCAAGGGTCCCATCTACCTTTTGATACAGAGAAACTTTTTTCTTTACAGTTTACTCTGGCATTGGGTAGAGACTTTTTCCCATTCTGTTAATTGGCTCCTGATTTGAAATTTATAGAATAGTTTTAAAGTAGACTAGGTTCTCTGTAAACCATTGACAAAGGGAACATGACACATGCACTTGGAACCATTAAAAGGACCCTGTGGGCTGGTATCTTAAAAGAATCATCATGGAGCTTGAAAAGGAAGCTTGAATAACTTCCTGCTAAGTAGCTGAGACAATAGCCCAATTAGTGCACACATTTCCCTCTAATTTACGTCCACCCAGATAAGGATTTAAAGACATATAAGTGTGAAATGGACTCATCTAGATTATTCTCCCAAATATATATTGCAATTCATAAGCAAGCTACCATGCCAGTAATTCTCTCTCTTCATTTGCTTATTCTAGAAAAAGTCTCTCTCCAAGCCTGAGACGAAACACGCCTTGGGTTTTAAGTGGAAAAATTAACCTTAATATGTTTATCTGATGTGAACTTGAAGTTGTTCTTCTGAGAATTCACATCAGACCAAGCTAGCTGGGCTAGACTCAAGGAGAAAGGCACCGACAGGAGGTATGTTATTACAGACAAGAGTTTCCAGGGAGCAGTGACCCTAAAAGGCAGTCTAAGCTCAGGACATCCTGTAGGGGAGGCCCCCAGTTAAGCAACTGATCTAAAATCTCAAAGAGGTTCTCAGAGAGGTTTATCCCTCCCTACCTGTGTTTCTCTTTTTCCCCACTAATGGAAATTATAATATGGTGTGACATGTTCATATTTAACATATTTACAACGTTTGTCTCTCCCTGCTAGACGTAACCTCCGTGAGGGCAAGACTTTTTGTCCTTATTTACTGATGTATCCACAGTAACTATAATAGAGTCTGGCAAACATAGGTGCTCAAATATTTGTTGAAGAATGAGTTAATGAACTATTTAGTCGAATGAATGAATGAATGAATAAGACAGTTATATAATTCATATAGCGGTCATAGCATAAGCCAGTACTTCCTTTTCTTTATTAGCCGTTTGAATGTGAGGAACATTTCGTCGATACTGGTGGGGAAGAGAGGGTAATGTAGAGAAATGTTGGACATTTATAGTCTCAGAATTTGCTCGACTTGTGATTTCTGCTGTCAAATCATCTAAATCAAGCAGGTGTATAAGAAGAATACCGAATAATACTACTGTTGTGGCTGGTCATGTCTTAAATTATACAGTGATTTCAGGATTTATTTGGCAAGATACTTGATTTCTCCAAGCCCCTGACGGCGTCTCCTCTCATGTGTGCGCAGGGTACGGTGGGCCCTCTGTGTACGCACGTGCTCACTAAGTCTGGACTGTGTTCTCTGAGTGTGAGACCTCAGCTTCTCAACCAGCCAGGTGTCCAGCAAGTGCTTTCTGCTCTCCCATCACTCATTTAACAAGAGGTAGCCAGCCCTGAAATAACTGTAACAGTGCCACTTGCCACTTTTAGAGGGAAAAGAGATACATGATGATAAAACCAGCTTTATATAAAGGACTTATTAAAAGTAAAAACAGTTTCTAAGATTTTCCTGGAATAAACACATATTAAACCCAATCTCTTAAACCATCTTTGATCTTTTGGGTCTGAATTCCTACGCAGCGTTCCCACCCCAGCATCATGGTGCATAGCGGAGCTCAGCGAGTATGTCTGATGAAGGGTAACCCTAAAGAGGAGTGTGAGTTACCGTAGTTCAGGATGACTGACGACAAAAGGATTGAACGTGAAAGGGCTTTTGACTTAACCCTTAGTCAACTGGAAAAGTTAAATCCATTCCTCTCCTGATGGGGTTATTGGTCTTTTACTTTTGTAGCAGTCGCCTTATAATAATGACGTTTGCATTGTAATTGGAGGCCCATAAAGGACAAGGGAAGCACAACTGGACTCTTATTATCCCTAAAGGCCCCGAAAGGCCCCGGGGAGCGGAAGCCTCTGCCTTCCCGCGATGTTGACGCTCGAGCAGCGCCTGGTGCCGAGTAGATGCTCAGTGCGCACGTGGTGACTGGATGAAGGAGGGGATGGAGGGGACAGGAGCCGGGGACGGCCCTTTGGCCCTGGATAGGTCATGAACTGCCCAGGCCTCTGCTTCCCGCTCTTCACAGTGAGGACGTCGCTCAGTCGGCATTTCTCAAACTTTGTTTCACCCGCAAGTGTCCCGCAAGTGTCCTGGGACACATAATGGGTATTCTTTTAAAAGATCGACAGCAGAACGTGTTCGGGAAAATGCTGTAACAAGGTTAAATAAGTTCCTTTACCAAAGGACTTGTTGGAGCCCTCTCCTGTGCGGGTCCCTTGTGAACCCAGAAGGGGATGCAGTGTGTACGGTGGGATCACTGACCCCCTCCCGGGGCTGATACTCTGCAGGCTGCAATGTCCCCTGCTTGGGGGCTGACTTTATTGACCAAGGCAAGGAGTTCCGGTCTGCGTAAATGTGGCACGATGCGAGCGTGTGTGCTCATGCTGGAGTTTCCATCTCTCGGTTTGGAAGTGACTGATCTGATTGGTGGCCAGGAAAGCAGAGGTGTGCCCGTCCCCCTGCCACACCTCTCCCTGGATCCTCAGCCCTGCCTGGCACAGACCTTTGGCTGCCCTCCCCTGACCCCAACTTCGCAACCCTTGAGCTGTTTCCACTGTGATAAGAGCCTCAGGTCATCATGCTAACAACTGGAGTGCCCCTAAATTCCTGGGACATCCTGCACATGGAAATCCTGGGAGTAACCCTCACGGTGTCCCCCAAACCGTAGATGAGCAGCTGGGGCTTCGAGTGAAGCTCTGGAGTCCCAGTTTCCACGGCGAATCCATCTGTACCATCGACTTAAAATCTCCTTTAAAGGCCATGTCTCTTTGCCAGCGCCCACAACTTTCATAAACTACCTACACAGTCCCCGCCCCCTAACAGGTCTGTCTGCGCAGTGGTGTGAGTGGACAGAAGACAGTAACAGCTCTTTGTAACAGTCTCGCCTAAGGGGAGGTTGAGGAAGCACGATCAAGGCCACCCGTCAGGCACAGGATGACTTAAGGATAAAATTCAAATGCCTCTGTCCTTACGCCTCTGTTTCCTTCATCCCTGTGTTATCATAGTCATCTCCAGCTCTGTCACATTTTTGGTGCCAACGAAATACCCATACGCATTGTCAAGTCCTAAACTTCACAAGCTCTTGAGGGATCTCAGCTTGGATATATTTTTTGAAGGTCAAATGGAGACGGGACCAGGAAAGGTGTCCCCAGCCGGCACGAGGCCGTATTACTCCTTATTCACCAGGGATGCCAGAAGGGCACTCACTAGCTCTGAACAATAGTCATTCTCAGCTGTGTTGCCTGATAATGCATTCGCCAGTAAGGAGGGCACTTTGAGTGATTTTTTAAAATATAATAAATAGATCTGCATTTGCGCTATTCAGTTCATTCACTCATTTAGTCGTTCACTCATGCTGAGAGCCTACGAAGTACCACTTACTATTCTAGGTGCCAGAGAGACAGCAGTGATCAAAACAGACAAAAATCTTGTCCTTCACATCACTTGTATTCTAAGGGCGGGGTTGGCGGAGGGGAGAAAAGTAAAAGGCAATTATATGCAATCTAAGAAGGGTGTTTACTGCACAGAGAAACATACAGCAGAGAAGGGAGATAGTGTTGGCAGAGAAGTTGCATCTTTAGATCTGGTGGTCAGGGAAGGTCTCAGTGAGACTATCAGGTCTGACCTGAAGCTCGAGAGGGAGCGATGGGTATCCGGGGATTTCGGTGTTCCTAGGAACTTCCAGGAGGCCAGGGTGGCTATGAGGGGAGGGCGAGGAAAGCAGTGGGAGAGGAGGTGGTGTGGACGAGGCCCCTCTGCCACATCCTCTCCTCCTTCTTCTGAACGTATAAGCAGACTTGGATTCTGACAAGGCTTACGCTTTGATGTCATTTCCATATATTCCTCCCATTATTTTCTCCTGGGAACAGGCCAGACCCCCAGTGAGCATCCCCGCCCCAGCCTCTCAGTTCTTCATTCGGTGGCTTTAGCTGTATAATGATAACTAAATGCTGCGTCCTTCCCCTGCCCGACCATGACGGGTGCTTGGCCGCTCAGCTCCTGCCTGGACACCAACTCAGTGGTCCATATTCACACATACAAACGTTTGTTCCAACTTCTGTTGAGACACTGTGCCCGGGTCCCTCTGCATCTTTGCTGGTGCCCTTCCTCTTGTCCTGAGTGCCCTCCCCACACACCTTCCTGTGTCAATCTTGGCCCATCTGTGGGAGTCAGCTCCATCTCTGCTTCCTCCCCGTAGCCGCCTCATCCCCGTTCTCTTATGAGGATCTCTACTCCCTGTAAATCTCCATTGCCTCTGCTTTCCTTACGTCCCTTTTGGAACTTGGCATATTCATTTAGTCATTGGATTATTCTGCTCTACGTGTCTGCTGAACATCTACTCTGTGTATCTAGAGCTCTGTGATGTGTTTTACAGTCAAGTGTGAGAACCCTAGATTGGAAGCCTAGCTGTGTGGCTTTCTTCAAGTTACTTATCTCTCTGGGCAACAGTTTCCATGTCGGTTACATGGGAATAATAATACCTCCCTCATAGGGTTGATGGGAAGATTAGTGAGTCACTCTATGTAAATTGTGTGGTACATGAGCATAGACGTGTTAGCTGTGTCTGTATTATACCATCACTATTATTTCCAACTGAACTGCAGTGTAAGAATTGTGTCTGTTGCCCCATTTCATTTCAGAGTCATTTCAGAGTTCAGTGACTTATGCGTGGATTTGCCACATTAAATGTGTGTTGATGTTGATACTTTAGGGTCAGCCGCCTAAGACTTCAGGGTCCAAGTGGGACATGGTAAAGTGTCATAATGCAGGAATAAGCCCTTCTGCTCTGCTCTACTAGCTCAGGGACCAAACCTCAACGAGCTAACATGAACTATGATGCCACTGTCTAATCTTAGGAAATATTTCAGGAAATATTTATTAAGGCTTATATATGCAAATTTAGGAAAATACAAAAGAAATGACTGCTTTGCAATGAGGAAAACTGAGCATTAACTATAAATTCCAGGAATCCAAAGAACTTGTATTTTCTTTTCTACAAGCTCTTGTTTGGGCCACAGCAGGAGGGAAGTGACAGGTGGAGAACGAGTTCTGTTCCCTCCATCACTCCCTCCCCTCTACAGCCTGTCACCCACTGGAGCCCCAGCTCAGAGAGGCAAGGGGCTCCTTCCCCAGAAGCACAGCACCCGGAGTTGTGAAGACGTACTTACCAGGCTTCTTGCATCCAAGTACAGGTTTCTTCACATGCAAACTTAGATGTGTTTGCCACTGTAGACAACCACAGTACTAATATGAATAACAAGAGAAAAAAGAGCAGAAACAACTAAGGTGTCAAGTGCTTCCTAAATGCTGACTCACTTCCTGGTAGCAAGATGGGATCAATTTCTCCTGGTGCCCAGGAAGAGAACTGAGTTAATTTGGGCACATTCATTATATACCTGTATCTTCTAACTACATTCCGTGTTATTGTTATCGCAGGTCAGTCACCTATTCCAAATGAATTAGAACAATATTCTCTCCGATGAATAATGTATAATGAAATGTAAAAACAATTATTTTTCCCCCCACTTCCATCCCAGATTATAACTCTCATGAAGGTGAAGAGTCTGACTTTCTAACCCATCACTATATCCACAGCCAGCTCATTCCATGGTGGGGTCCTAGGTGGCTGCCCTGCGCCCCAAGTTTGAAATGGAAGATTTGTAATGAGATGCTATTCCTTATTTCTCCTCCTGAACATTGTTGACATTCAGTTTCAAAGCTAAATGGTTTGTTGATTAAGTCACTCAGTTAATAAACGGTGGAGCTCAGTTTTGAATTTAGATCTTCTGGGCCCATAACCCATGTCCTTACTTAACTGTTCTATCATTACATGGCCCTTTCAGTGTAAGCACACTCTGCTTGCTTTCCCCATCTGTCCCAAGTACTTATGGGCCATGGGACAGTGAAGGTCATACCTTCAGAGAGTCTGGTCTGTGTTGTCATCTGACCTTCTTTCCTCTTTGGGCGAACAAGGTATCACCGTGGGAGAGGACGGGGACCACTTTCCCCAGCCACCCCGTCCTGCCTTCGGGTATTGCTCAGAGTCTGAAGCCACACACACATACATACATCATCCTACTTTGGCTGTAGGATGATATTATGGGAAGAACGAGTATCAGGCAGAATAATAAGATAATAACAGTTGATGTACTTTATAGTTCATGGGAAAATTGGGACGATCAAAAGAGAGGAGAGATGCAAAAGGAGATGCCCTTGGGGGGACGGGGTCCCAGGCAGTGTGGTAGCTCTCCTGACCCATTTACCTTAAAGAAATGAAAATATATGCTCGCACAAAAATTTGTATGTCAGTGTTATAGCTGCTCTATTCATAGTTATCCCGAGCTGAAAGTAACCAAAATGTCCTTCCATGGGTGAATGGATAAACAAACCAATACAGCCATACAGTGGAATTCTACCCGGCAATAAAAAGGAATGACCTACGGATACACAGCAGCAGCATGGATGAATCTCAGAGGCATTATGAGAAGTGAAAAGCCCGTCTCAAAAGGTTACATGCTGTGTGAATCCATTTGTAGGACATTCTGGAAAAGACAAAACTATGGTAACAGAGGACAGACATCAGTGGTCACCAGAGGTTAAAGGTGGAGGGAGGACCGTAGACAAGGAACATAAGGGAATTCTTGGGGTGGTGGAACTGTTCTGTGCCGTGATCGTGCTCCTGGTTACAAGATTCTATATGTGGTTAAAATGAGTTGAATGAATGGGGAGTTACTGTTTAACAGGTACGGCATCGCAGTTGGGGAAGACGAAAAAGTTCTGGAGGTAGATGGTGGTGCTGGTCGCACAGCAGTGTGAATGCACTTAAGGTCACAGAACTGCACACTTAGAAATATTTAAAATGGTAAATTTTATTGCTAAAACAGGAGGACATTTTTAGAAGATAAACTGAGTACCAAACATACCTTTCCTATGAATACATAAAAATAGCACAAATGCCTGTGTTAAAGGCAAAACGTTCTCAGATTGGATCACAAAGCAAAACCAAACTACAAACAATGGATTCAAAGATACATCAATAACAAAAACGATCAATTTTATGTATATTTTACCCCATTTAAATGAATGAATGAATCAATAGAATAACAAAATGCATAGAACTCTACCTAAAAAATAATGAAAGTCAGTGATAAAACAGTCCTGTGAAAGCAGAGGGTGCCGATGCGATAACGGTGATAACAGGAGCGTGCTGCGTAGGTAACGTGGTCCCCGGAGAATTCTGCTGTTCTGCCACCTCCTCACTATTAGCAGACCGGGCAAAGGCTGCCCTTGTAGCCTAAGCATTCCCACCTTTTCTCCTGGGTGCCTCACAGGGCTGAGTGGCATTTGGGCATTGATTTTTTGTGTGTGATTCAAATGTAAAAGCCAGAGTGATGGAATGAATATTGATGTGTGGGATTGTCAAGCTTTGAAGACAAAAGCCCCCAGATTCCGTGTCTCACGCGGGTGGACCCTGCAAACAGGACATTACAATATCCATCTCTGCAAGGTCGCAGAGCTGGCTTGTCCTAATTTGCATAGACTGATCGGACTCCCGACTGAAGGAGAAGAGCCAACTTTCAGGGTCACCAGCCATCCCAGAAGGCATTTCTTGCCTCCCTCCTCCTTTGAGTAGAGACCCTTTCCTTTGCCTGCTGTCGTTCCCAACATCTAGCACTAAGGAACCTCGTTGGGCTGTGTCTGGTCGTCAGCACAGAAGCCTGGGCGCCATCTGGTTTTCTTTTCTTCTGCCATCATGGACTCAAAATAACTCCGCAAGGATCTGTTTCCTTCCTCACCGTGGGAACTGAACAGAGTTGGACGAGGAGCGTCTTACGGCAGAGGGTTCTTTTAACGTGAAGGGACGTTCCCGCCCCACCTCCACCTTTCTAAGCCCAACCCATCCCCCTACCAACTTAAACGCAGCCTCCTTCAAGAAGCCATCCAGGAAGCCGGGCTGCTTGCAGCCTTTCTCCCGTGGAACTTCGGTGGCACTGGTACACAGCCCGCGGTCGTGATTTCGTCTAGCTGTGCATACGGCCTCTTTCACATTCTTGGACGGTAAGCAAGTATCTGATGGTGCTTCTGCCCCTCCTTGTTCTCCCTGGGGCCCAGACCCTCATCCGAGCGCATGTCCTCCGCAGCTCCCGTCTCTCTGCTTTATTCCTTCCAACCTGCTCTTCATGCTGACCCTCCGGGCTCTTTCTGACACAAAAACCCAGCCTTGACACTCAGCCAGAATTCTTCAGTTGCTTCTGATAACGATGATGATGACAGTAATAATAGCTAATATAGTGTATTTAATATGTGCCAGGCACTGTGCTAACATGCTGCCCAGATTAACCTGTTGAATACTGAGAAGCCTCATGAGGTAGGTAGCATTATTAGCCCCATTGTACAAATGGGGAAACTGGGGCACAGAGAAGTTAAGTGAGTTGCTCCAGGTCACACAGCTATTAAGCAGCAGAGCTGGGATTTGAACTCAAGCAGTCTGGCTCCAGAGGCTCTGCTGTTTCTTTTCCCTTAGAGCATGGACTCTGAACTCCTTTGTGCAGAATTCAACTCCCATTGTGAACCAGGCCCTGGCTCTTCAGCCCTGCTGCCCTCCAGTTACCAGGGCCATAGCTGTTAGACTCCGGCAATGACAAACTGCCCGTGATCTCCAGTCATGCCCGATCTCTCCCAGGGCCCTGCGTCTGCACAGACTGCTGTGTCTATCTAAAAACCCCTTGTCTCCTCTTGTCCTACTAGAGCACTCTCCCTTCAGCTCTTAGCCCCGGCTTTGTGGCCTCCTTAAGGCTGTTCAGGACGGCGCCCTTTGCTCTGGCCTCCACTGTCACGGGCACGCTGCTCCGTGGCGCCCAGCATGTCACTCCCAGTCCCCCAGCCACACCCGCTGCCCTTCCCCGATCCTCACGTGCCTGGTTCCTCCTCATCGTCCAGTGCTTCGTTCAGAAGCCACCTTTCTCAGAGGGGGCTTCTTAGGACAGCCAGGCTAAACTTATTCTCCGGCCAGTCGCTCTTTATCCTGTATCATAGCTGTGTCCATTTCTTCCCAGTGCTTGGTTTTCACTCTTTGAGATCACCTGTGTGCCCATTATCTATGGCTACACGGCAACCTACCCCAGCACTTGGTGGCTCAAAGCAAGGGCCGTTTCATTTTATTTCCCCAGTTTGTGGGTCAGATATGTGGGCGGGGTTGCCTGGTGCCCTCGCTGGAGTGGTTGGAAGGCTGGGCTCAGCCGGGCGTGCAGATAGAAGTGCCTAGATATGACAGCTCCGGCGTGGAGCCCACAGGGTCATAGGACTTCTTACAGAGGCCCAGGAGGAACCTGCAAGGCTCTTATGACCTAGCCTCAGAAGCCCCAGAATGTTACTTCTGCACATTCTACTGATCAAGCAAGTCACAAGGCCAGGCCAGAATCAAGGACAGGGAGCATACTTCGTCTCTTATACAAGGACTAGCAAAGAATCTGTGGCTCTATATCAGTCCATTACATTAGAAAAAAACCAACTTATTATCTGCCCTGCTTCTTTACAATGTGAACTCCTTGAAGGCAGGTTCTTACTCTCCTGTCCTACTGTATCCCCAGCGCCCAGAATATCGTGACAGATGCTATAAATGTGTGCTGAATGTGTGTATGAATGAACAAGTGAATGAATGAAAAAGTAAAGAATGAAAAATTGAATGAATGTTTACATCTCTGACTCTCTGGTATGTAAACTTCTTGTATCCTCGTAAATACAGTCCTCTGCACTACTAGATGCTCAGGATATATTTGTCAAATGAATGGATGCATTTTAATTATCATTAAAGGAGATAACGTGAGTTGTTCCCAGTACATATATAGGTGTTGAATATGAGTAGCTGCTATTAATAAATTAGTACTGCCTTATACGTAGTAAAATCGGTTTATATATTTATTTAATAACTAAACAAAATGGACCCAGATCTCCACTTCCTTGACTCCTTCCCCTTTCCCTTTCCCTCTGCAGCAGGCTGCGGGAGAGCCTCTCTGTTGGGAAGGGGCAGCCCCAGTGCCCCCTAATCCCACCAGCTCTGGGTGGGGAAAAGGGCCTTTGCTCCTGGCCTCCGCACCTCTCTCCTTGCCTCACTGCCAAGACTAACTCACTTTGAGGTCATTAAGATGGGGGCTGAGATGATGGTCTGAGGAGCTCAGAGTGCTGAATTCTGATTCCCGGCAGCTCTCCAGGAGGATCAAGTGAGATTACAGGTCTCTTAACATTCTGACACTGTTTTGCCCTTGTGCGAGAGTGTGCTTGCAGTGATGGCTGGACACCCTGTGTTGAATCCCAAGGAGGTGTTGGCATCTGATATGACAGGAAGGGAAGGATACCCTCACCGGGTGGCTCCACAGTGCGTGGCTTCACTCCCCAGTGAGCAGTAGAACCAGGGGGCTGGTATTTGAGCCGCAGTGGGACGACTCAGCTTGGGGTCAAGCCCTATAAGCTGGTCCTCCTATTTCACCACGTGGCCCGGAACAACTTCCTTGGTCTCTTCAGAGCTTCAGTTTCCTCATCTGTGAAATGGGATCCATCCCCCAAGTTCCTTCCTTTCTGCGTTTTTATTTTCCTCTGTAGGTTTTTAGAATCCCGACCAGGGTAGCTCTGGAAAAAGATTCCAAGTTCAAGGAAACTCTATAATGGCCAGAGGCGACGAATAAGGAATACTATATAAAATTCCCTATTTGAAAATCAGACTGAGCTTTTTAATTCAATGCTGGTCTCCTTGGGGTATTGGGTTTTTTAATATTTTAAAAATTTGTTTCTTAGAGTCCTTCTTGTTCTGTGGATTTTTAAGACTTCCGCTTCTGGACAGTACTAATTTACTCCTTCCCCAAACCCCAGAGAGCACAGATTGTCATTCAGGTTAAGTAAGTGCGAGGCAATGCCTCCCAGCTTGGGGTAAGTTTTATTACAGGGCGTTTAGTGGAAGCATCAAGGTGGCATTTGGAGGATTCTTTTTTTCCTTCTTCCTCACTAAAGATACAGTTCTCCAGGGCCATGAATTTTAGTAAAATTCAAGCTCCAATGACAGTTTTTTAAAAATCTAGGTTTTTATTTAAATTTCACCAAGCTGGGACAAGAATCGTCAAAGGAAAAGGCAGGCTCACTTCTGCTTCGGCTAACTGTGGGGTGATACACTCACCCTTTTGGTCCCCTGACTGGCTGAGTTTAAGGAACAAATTAGGGAACGAGAGTTTTCCATCTTAGGGAACATTATCTAACATAGGACAATTTTAGATATTACAACGTCATCCTCATGGAAGCAGTTAATAGTTTTGAGAATCCACCATGGGCCAGATATTGTGTTAAGTAATTCCAGATATTATCTCAATATTAATTAAAAATAATACTTCCAGAAAAATTGGGCTCCATGAATTTAAATAACTTGTCCATGTTCATGCGGTTGGTCAGAGAAAGATCTGGAATTCAAATCCAAATTATCTGCCTCCAAGACCAATGCTTTCCACAGGACCACGCCTTCCATTCTTCTAGTGTTGGCTGATTTCTCTGATTGTTTTCCGATGGAAGATGCTTTAACTATTCAGGAGTCTTGCTATCTTCTTATTTAATTCCTGTAGTTCCTTAATAGCTTTAAATTGTTTCCAAATATTTTTATCTTGCCAGTGGCTTGTCTTTCCATGATTTTAGCGGTGTCTTTCAAAGAGTTCTTAATTTTAACAAAGTCCGATTCATCTTTTTTTTGTGGTGGATTGTACTTTGGTGTCATATCTAAGAAACCTTTGTCTAACTCAGGGTGACAAAACCTTTCTCCTATATTTTCTCCTGGAAATGTTATAATTTTAGGATTTGTATTTAGATATATGATCTACTTTGTGTTAATTTCTATATATCTTGTGAGGTATGGGATGAAGGTTTTTTTGCATATGAATAGCTAGCTGTTCTGACACCACTGGTTGAAGACTGTCCTATCTGTCCCGAATCACCTTTGCACCATACGTGTGTTGGTCTGTTGGGGGCACTCTATTCTGTTCCCATAATCTCTTTACTCTCTCTATGCTAATATCCCACTGTCATGATTACTACAGCTTTACAAGTCTTGAAGTCAGGTAGTATAAGTCTTTCAACTTTGTTCTTCTTCTTCAAGGTCATCTTGGCTGTTCTAGGTCCTTTATTATTTCTTTAGTATTTATGTATTCAAAGATATAGTTATAAAACAACATCTAGAAATCTAAAGATAACTTAGAAATTAAAGTTAATTAAGAGTAGTATGGAAACTTTCCATAATCTAGCTTCATCAGGACGTGAGGCACTCTGGGTATCACATTCCATTTGGTTAATCAAAAATTGTTGTATCTATAGAGAACAGATTTGTGGTTGCCAAGGGGAAGGCAGAGGCGGGGGGCAGGGGAAGGATTGGGAGTTTGGGATTAGCAGATGAAAACTATTATATATATAGAATGGATAAACAACAAGGCCCTACTGTATAGCGCAGGGACCTATATTCAATGGCCTGTTATAAACCATAATGGAAAAGAATATGAAAAATAATATATATTTGTATAACTGAGTCACTTTGCTGTACAGCAGAAATTAACACAACACTATAAATCAATTATACTTAAATAAAAAGTTTTAATTAAGAAAAATTATTGTATCTACCTTACCTGGATTGCCGATTTTCAAAACAACTAGAACATAAAAATTTATACCAGAATTGTACTGGACATGATTTCAGTTTTCATTGATGTTTCAGAAAATACTTTGGACCCTAGTATTTGGACCCTGTGAGCATCAGTGGTCATTGTCCTAGCAAAGTGGGGAATTACTGATTAAAGGGAGCTCATCTGGTTATACTGCTGCCTGCCATGGTATCTACTCTACTTTTGATTGGGGGATACCTTTTCTCAAACGTCTGAAGTGTTATAATTGACAGTTCTATGCACAGCATTCTGTCTCTTCCAACAAAACATATCCCTGTTTACTTTAAGCTTGTTATCTGCTGGGGACCATGAGGAATACTATTAATTAAGCCAGCTGATTCCTGATAATGTTAGCCATCACTGCTGCTGTGGGACATTGAGCAAATTGCTTGTCCTCTGTGGGCCTCTGTCTTCATTTGTAAAATGAAAGGTTTGGACTAGTTAACCTTGAGTGGCTCATCCAACTCTAAAATTCTTTGACTCTTTTATAGTGTTTTTTTTTTCACTTAAAAATCACAACCTGTTTAAAAATAATTAAACAGAAACTCTTAATGGCAAAAAGCACCACGGTAAGTCAGAAACTAGTGGTCTTTTGATGCGTCTCAGATTACCTAACAAACACCACTGCATGACCTTACTTTTAACTATGGCCAACTTTAAGCAATGAAGATGGCATTTATGGTTCCTGGTGCTGTGACGTTTTGTGGTCCATGAAATCCCCATATTCTGAGAAGCTCTTGAGTGTCTCAGGTCAAGGGAGGGAGGAAGGAGAATGGCTTGAAGCGCAGACAGCTCCAAAGCTTCAGAGTACTCCTGAGTTAGATTTTCAAATGCATCTCCACAGTAAATGGTATAGTATTGAAACCAAGTGGACTTCAAATATCTAGATTGTCTTTCCTATACCAAGGCACAGCACATATGACCACACACTCTGGTCACATTCCATCTGATCGTTGCTGTTCTAATAGAATGAGAAACTTAGAAAGTATGAAGTTTACTAGGGAATGCAGAATATAGACATGAATTTAAAATAATATAAGGGGTCTTCTCTGAGCACTTGCTGTGTGCAAGATGCTGTGCCATGCACTTCTTGTACATTGTGTCATTTAATACAACACACAACGATCTTGAAAAGTAGACGTTATTGTCTCCTTATTACATATGAGGAAATGATGCACAGAGAACTCCTGTTACTTGCCCCACGTCACACAGTAGTAAGTGGCAGAGCTGCTCTTCAGTCCATATCTGTCTCAATCTAGAGTTTCATGACTATGTCAGAGACTAGCTCTCAGAACTTAACCAGCTCATTTAGAAAGTAAATGAATTAGTAGTATTAATTATGATCTAAACCAAGAACACAGAGTACTGGTGGGTCACTGTTGGGTAGACTTGATGGAAGGAAGAACTCATAGAAACTGTCCTGAAGAAATTGCTTTGAGTTACATGTTGAGGTGAAGGACATGAATTGGCCCGGGGAGAAAGGTGAGTTCATGCTGAGGGAACAGACTCTATGAGGCTGTGAAGGTACAAATGAATGAATTGTGTGTTCAGGAAGCAACATAAAGACTTGCTCATTGCAGGGCAATGGCCAGAAATAAAGCTGATGTCATAGGGGTGAGAATCCAAGAGATTTCGCTTTGTGATGCTAAGCCCTGGTAATCCACACTCAGTTCTTAAACACGAGAGGGAACATAATTAAAATTGCATTTGCTTTTACAATTTATCCTACAACTCATGTAGGATAAACATGGGCTTTTAAAGCATCAAGCAAGGTCAAGAGAAAACTTAGCAAAACATATTTTCTGTCCAACAAGTGATTTTCAGGAGTATGTTGTAGCTTACCTCACTAAGGTCCTATAGCCTTGATAGTGCAATGAAGGGGCCTGCAAGCAGATTTCACACAATTTTCAGAAATAAAGGTAACCAGCCCACTGCAGTTAAGCTAATAGCACATTTCCATCATCCCTGGTTCTGTGCAGTGTGCATAAATGCGGCACACAAGTGTTACAGATTCAAGTCAAGGGTGGGCAGATAGAAAGCTCTCAACAACGTGGAATAAATTGAGTTGAATTGAAGTTCACTTTCAGATAGCAATTGCTGCTCCTGAGTGAGGGCTAATGTATTTGGTGAACTTTTGTTTGTCCCTTCCATGATAAATCCACTAATGCTAACGTAATATCTCTTCACATTTTCTGAAGTCCTCATATTATTCTCTCTCTCTCTCTGTCTCTCTCCAGTTCCAGAGACCTAATGACTTCTCACCCCCTTTCCGCTTTGGCACTGTGCCCAACGGCAGCACGGAGAGGAACATTCGCAACAACTATGCGGAAATGCACGCCTACATGGGGAAGTTCAACCAGAGGGGCGTGGACGATGCACTGCTCTCCCTGAAAACAGGGTAAGAACTGCTTCCAAGCTCAGAACCTTTGATACGTTGCTCACGTTTATGAAACATACGTGGAATCAGATGTGCCATGCTTGGTGCCACGCCACGTTAAAGCAAAGCAGGCTGCATTTGCTCTTTGTGGATCTCCGAGTTAAAGTGACAGTGTAATTCAGGCCAGTGCACAGAGGTCCCTATGCTATTATTCACGTCTATGTATTTTTAATAAACTGTATTCTACTTGCATTAATGTAAACATGAAACAAGAATGTAATAGATGTAAAAGTCAAAGGGGAGAGTCAAGGCTAAAGTTCACACGTTACACACGAAATAAAGACCTGTTGACCAAAAGGTGAAAATGATGATTTTGGTGTCTTATGGACAGGGAGAAATCAACAATGAAAGGGTAAAAGTTTTTAGACAACACACAGTAAGAATGTGTTAACCGATCTCCAATTCCAACAAAATTCGCATTCTTTGCTCCAGCTCTATAATCTCAGTTCATTCACTAAAAGGAGCTCATGAACTGCAAATAGGTTTGCTTGCATAATCTCAGCCACATTCATTCATTTGGCCTTCAGAAGCCACAGCTGCAGAGTAAGACAGACAATTGACCATGAGAGTTGTTGGAATTTGAGGGTCCTGGGGCCTCGTAGCTGATTTCCTGTGTTGTAGGTTAACTAGCAACACTTAAACCTCCTGGTGGCTCTGGTTCTGGAAGAACCACCCAGATGCATGTTTACTTAAATACTGTTAGACTCTGTCTTATCATTATGAAGTCACGGCAGATTTCAGAAGATGGGATTTGAGTTTGGGGTGGACTACTCTGGGCAGTCTGGTCCCTGGTACAATCACAGTTGTCAATCAGAACTTTGGCTTTTTGATGGACACCCCTCCTAAAGGTTACTCACAGGCCTTTTGAAAAAATGTTCTGTGTCTTATCATGCCAGAAAGGATTTCTTTTTTCTTAAGGAGGAGTAAAGCTAACTTAACTTGTAAAAGTGAAGAGGATGATGGCTGCCTTTCTTTCTTGCAGACCTCTCTATTACCTATATGAATATATCAATTTCTTCTTCCCCCTTTGATGTGTTTAAATACTGACCTGTACCTTCCTGACCCCGCCCCTAGCTTTATCCCCTTCCCTGTATATTCTTTCCTTGAAAAGCACAGTATGTACAATGAGATTCTCATACGTTTGGGAATCGGAGACCTCTGACTTCTCCTGCATGCTGCATTGGCTTGTGGTTTCACACATTGGCTCTTGACACGAGCTTGTGCTGCCACCACCCCAATGACTCACTCCTCTCCTTGCACTGCAAAACAGAATATTGAAGCCCTTCTGACTGCAAACAAAGCATTGCCCATCTAGTGCTACACGTCTACCTACACTTACCCACTCCGGACTGTAACGAATGGAGAAATGAAAAATGGTATAGAAGTCTAACCCATGCTATTTGCTGTTATCATTGTGATGGTTCCTTTTCATTATTTCTGTTATTATTTTTATTGATTCCTTTTTACTCCTTCTCCTTTCAGACACAGCTTATGAGTTGGCTTCAGGCCCAGCTTACATTCTCATCATTCCCAGTGGGAGGGAGAGAACTCCTCCTGTCAACCTGAAATCGCACAAAGAACAGCCTGGGATTTAGGCTTTAGTTTCTGGCCGAGTTCCACCTTGAGCCTTGCTTTGAGCCACTTCCCCCCATAGTCTGCTGGAGCCCTACTGCTTCCTATTAATGACCCCAGTGGTAGTTTTGTACTAAAATTCCTCCACTGGACTTGCTTTGTTTGTTTCTTTCTCGCACAGGAAACTGGATGCCTTCATCTACGATGCAGCAGTGCTGAACTACATGGCAGGCAGAGACGAAGGCTGCAAGCTGGTGACCATTGGCAGCGGGAAGGTCTTTGCTTCCACTGGTTATGGCATTGCCATCCAAAAGGATTCTGGATGGAAGCGCCAGGTGGACCTTGCTATCCTGCAGCTCTTCGGAGATGGTGAGTTAAAGAAAGGGACAGTGCCTATTTGGCCTCTCCCGATGGCCAGTCCGAAACATCAACCCTTCTTCCTTCCTCATCCCTCTAACCTCTGCGTTTCCAGAAAAGCATTTCACAGTATACTAGGAGATTTGGAGGGTATATGTTATTCGTTTCCTAACGCTTTGTAGCAAAGTACCACAAACTGAGTGACTTAAACAACAGACATTTGGCTCAAGGTTCTGGAGGCCTGAACCCTAAGATCAAAGTGTCGGCTTTGGTTCCTAATGAGGGACTCGAGGGAGAATCCGCTCCATGCCTCTCCCCTAAGCCATCATGGTTTGCTGGCAATCTACAGCGTTCCTTGGCTTGTAGGCGCATCACCCCTGCTCTGCCTTCATGTTCACATGGCTTTCTCCCTGTGTGCATGTTTTCCCTCTGTACGTGTCTATGTCTGATTCCCTCCCTTTTGAAGGATACCAGTTATATTGGATTAGGAGCCCACTGTATCCAGGTGATCTCATCTTAACCAGTTACATCTGCAATTACCCTACTTCCAAATAAAGTCACATCTCAAGGTACTGGGAGTTAGGACTTCAACAAAGGAACTGCAGGGGGCAGTGGGGCGTGGTTATACAATCCAACCCAGGGTGAAATTTGGGAGAGAGGATTAGTCAGTCAAGGAGGTGTGTTTCAGGATTGCAGGGTATGATCAAACCCTCAGGGATAAAGTAAGAGGGGCTGGGGTCAGAAGTTCCCCAGTCTTCTCACATGTGGCCAGAGCAGTGGATGGGATTTTGGAAAGGTCTCTGCTCTCTCTGGGCCCAGAGAAAGGGCAGAGAAATCCACATGTGGCCATCTGCTCATCCTTCCCTCTCCCATCTTGCTTTTCCCTCTGGAAGAGGGAGGAAGCAGGGCCAGGGTCCTCAGAGACAGACACCGGAAGGCACTCACCCCCCCAGAGTGATTCTCGCAGCAGACTGAGCAGACAGCTTGTTTTGAGGAAATCTCATCTCCTGTTTCATTACACTCACGCCTTCCGCATCCCTCTTCACTTTATTGTCTAAAGCACCTACTCCTCCTGTTCGTCTCACAGAAGCTAATCCAGTTACGGATGAGCAGCCTGACTCTACTTGGCCTCACAGGCCATCAGCCAAGCGGTTCCCTAAGTTCTGTCTGCAGAATCTTTGCTGTTAGGGATGCGAGAAGAAGCAGAGGAGCACAGGGAGATTGTCAGACTCTGGGTGAAGTCAGTTGTTCCCTAGTTAGGAAAATCATACTTTGATCCAAGAAATGAGTAAAAAGTGATTTGATTAACATTGGAAAGAGGAGGGGGGTTCCAGGTGGAGGGTTACGAGCCATTTTGGTATAAGAGTTTCTGTCATTGTAATGCAGCTGTCACTTAAAGGCAATAACGGGGCCTCCTTCCACGAGGAAGTGCAGCCATAGAGATGATTTGCAGAAGTTGCCAGGGCTTCGGTCAGATTATTCAGACAAGGTTCACATTTTGAACCAAACTGGAACTATTGGAACAGGCAGTTTTCTTCATGAGATTTTCAGATTTTCGCTTCTCTGGAATTAGATGCATTCTCGAGCATATGGTGTCTGTCATTTTCCTTTTGTCTACGATTTCTACCTTTCTAATTCCTAATTCTAATTTCTAATTCCTAGTATCCACCAGGTTATTGTAACCTGGCATGACTTGAATTAATCAAAACTTCCTTAAGCAGCGTTAAAAGGAGGCAGGTCCGAACTGGGTGGTGTCATTTTACTGCAGCTTCCTCCCTTTTACTGTGAACATTTATATTTTCAACAAGACATCAGGAAGTCTGAGGACCTCTAGGGAATCAATCAATCTCTCTGCCGATATGTCTCTGTCTCTCCTCCCCCCGACCCAATCTGCTTTGCCTATATTTTGAGAGCAATTTTCTGAACCACTTGTTTGGTTATGTTGTTCCTCACTGTCTACCACAACAGCAAGAAAAAGTTCAAAGTGCTTTAGTCTGATACTCGGGCCCTCGGCGATCTTGCATCAACCTTTTGTATTCAGCTTCCTTTGCCTACTGTTACTCTGACTCGTTCTGCCTGCCTTTCCCAAATACGCCTTGTGATTTTCTACCTTCCTCCCCTTGATCATGCTATTTCTGCTGCCTGGAGTGCCTTTTTGTGCAATATAAATTAAAATTCACCCATTCACCATGCCCACCTCCAAGTCCTACATCCTCATGAAAACCCACTGGCCACCCATCTGCAAAATCACTCTAATTCAGGCAGCTCTTGTGACCTGCATATAGCTTGTCATACTGATTGTTTATACACCAGTTCACACTGGGTAAGTCATGGGGCACAGAGGTAATGTCTCCTGTCTTTGTGTCACCGGTGGTATCCACATTATCGTTTTCACTGAATACCTAAATACATCGATAAGTTACTACATGACGGTATTTAATAAAATCCTAACTTTCTCTGTTGGTTTTCTTTCTTTATGTCTCCTTCTCTCTTTCTCTCGCATGTTTTCCTCTCCTTTCCCCAACACCCCTCTCGCCCCCTCTCTCTACTCCTGCCCTCTCTCCGCCTGTTCTCCTTCCCGTCCCGCCGCCAGGGGAGATGGAGGAGCTGGAAGCTCTGTGGCTCACGGGCATCTGCCACAATGAGAAGAACGAGGTCATGAGCAGCCAGCTGGACATTGACAACATGGCGGGCGTCTTCTACATGCTGGGGGCCGCCATGGCTCTCAGCCTCATCACCTTCATTTGCGAACACCTCTTCTATTGGCAGTTCAGGCACTGCTTTATGGGTGTGTGTTCTGGCAAGCCTGGCATGGTCTTCTCCATCAGCAGAGTAAGTGCTTTGATTCAGGTGCTTGGAGCTTGGGAAAGACAGCTCGCTGGGCAGAGCACGGAGAGCCAGGAGGGCACTGACTGCAGCCCGAGGCTGCTAAAACGAGAAGCCACATCATGTACATTTCCCCGGGGGGGGGGGATGACATCATTTCAAGTGGCTCAAAAAACAGGTGATGCAGTTTTTCCTTCAAGAAACAGATTTCTGTGTGGGGTTTGGGCATTTGGTTCTCCATAAGAACTGGCAGATCTATCAGAATGAAACATTTGGCCTTTTCCCAGATGCCTTTCATCACCATTAGTTAATTCTGCAGAGGTTGGATTAATCATTTAATCCTTTTAAAAAGTCACATTTCTATTTAAATCATGAGCTATATCTCTCTTACTCTGACATCCAAAGGTACACTGTTGGTTACTTCACCGTCCTACTCTGTGTTTTAACCATGTGTGAGTTTGGGGAGTTAAAGAGCTTAACAGAGCCTTCAGAAATAAGTCCTGACCTGTAAGAAATTTGCATTCCAGAAACTTCCTTAATTGGAGCAAGAGTATAGCTCAAGTCGTTCTTTATTTAGTGCTCTTCTGTGTGTCTAGTCCAGAATGAGATTTTGAACACAGTTTTGAATATGAACAGAGGGTCACAGGGAAGAGCTAAAAAAAAAAGGAAAAAAAAAGACTTCTTTTGAATTTGTTAATAAAGTTATGGGATTCATTCATGAGAGGTGAACTCAAATGTCCTCTTCAAATAGAGGTCTAGGCTTCAGACATAAATAACCAACTTTGTCTCTAATGGAATTATATGAGAAAATGGAGTACTCATTAAATTGTTGCATCTTCTGATCATTTTCCTGTAGTATTTTAGTTGATAGAGAAAGTGTCCTCTCTGGCTGTGAGTTGCTGCAGGCCATTCAGTTACCTGGGAGCAGGAGGTTGCACTGCGTGGCCCTTCCCAAGACCTCTCCAGAGAGGGGGATGGCAGCAGTGGGGGGAACCTGTAATAGAAATCCCCTTTGTAGCCCCTCGACATAATCAATGGCTCTGTAGAGGAAAAGTGCATTTTCTCCTGGCCATAATCAAGAAGGGTTAGAAAGGAGGCCTGAGAAGGAAAGTAGAGGAACCTTCTCTTAAAGATCTCTTATCTCACTGCTGCCTCAGGGAAACTGAGGCTTATCATATGCAAATCTTCCTTCTTTCCCATGTAGCTGCCATTCTCCTTTCTTTTTTTTTTTTTTTGTGGTATGCGGGCGTCACTGTTGTGGCCTCTCTGTTGCGGAGCACAGGCTCCGGACACGCAGGCTCAGCGGCCATGGCTCAGGGGCCCAGCCGCTCCGCGGCATGTGGGATCCTCCCAGACCGGGGCACGAACCCGTGTCCCCTGCATCGGCAGGCGGACCCTCAACCACTGCGCCACCAGGGAAGCCTTGCCATTCTCCTTTCTAATCTTCTCTCCTCTCGTGCCCCTCCATTGGGACAGCCCCTTTCCAAATTTATCCCCCTAGTTTTAAAGATACAGTTCAAACAACCTCCTCTGCAGAGACCTTCCCTTGCCAGGCAGAAAAGTTCCAAATGTGTCCACCTTTCAAGGCAGGGGGCAAGAGACTGGCAGGAGGTTGGCCTGACTTTAGACTTGAGCCCAAGCCTTTCCCTCTCCTGGACGGTGTTCCTCAGGGCTCTGCACAAGGAGCCGCACACAGGGAGTTCTCAGTCAACACTAATTTGTTAAGATATTCATTATTTATGATCAGAGTAACTGAGTGAGAAACTATAAGGAGGAAACCAGGAGCTAAGGAGAGAATAAAGGAGAGGATTCCACAAGATTCTTTTATTTATTTATTTATTTTCTTGAAGTACAGTTAATTTGCAGTGTTGTGTTAATTTCTGCTGCACAGCGAAGTGATTCAGTTATACATATATATACTGTTTTTCATAGTTTTTTTCCATTATGGTTTATCACAGACTACTGAATGTAGTTCCCCGTGCTCTGCAGTAGGACCTTGTTGTTTAATCCATCCTATATATACTAGTTTGCATCTGCTAACCCCAAACTCCCAATCCATCCCTCCCCCACCTCCGTCTCCCCAACAAGGGCATTCTTTATTCGTATTTAGTACTGGGATATCTGTCCCAGGTCCTTCCTGCCCTGGTATAGGGCACAGCAGGAGAAAAATCCCTCTTTGACCCCAGGGCTGCCTGACTGTCTCTGTGAATTTGGTTCACGCTTGGCTCAAGAAGAGAATTGCTCAGTTGTGATTTGGTGACCAAAATCCTAAAAGCTGCTCAAAGTTTGTCAGAGCCGGGAAAGAGTGGCAGTTGTGAGCGCCTGGGCTCTGCCGCACTTTACTGCCAGCCAAGGGTGACCAGCCAGGGCCGAAAAGCCCCAGCATCTGTAGAGCATTGCTACTGATTTCCAGAAGGCTGACAATATTTTTTGCTATCAGTCGATATCATGGCCTCATTTTTAAGACACAAAAACCTCAGCACGGAAAGGAAAATCAATTCGAGTTAGTAGTGGAGTTGAGGCAAGAATGTCCTGTCTTGCAATTCGAATCCATTTGTTCAAGTCACTCGGTGTAGCCGTGTTCCCTCTGGATCACCAGGCCGCCAGCTCGTGATGCGACTTGCTAAATGCAGGGGGGTAAGGCAGGCAAGCTTCTAGCCGTATGTTTCTGTGAGTGTGTAAGACCATCCCTTTCATGTCCGCTCTGACTTTTCTCATCCACTTGGGCAGTCAGTGGTGGGTTGGTTGGGGGGTGCTGTTTATGGTCACTTCCTGCCTCGCCGGAGACCTAACCGGTCCCATCCTCCCTCCAGGGTATCTACAGCTGCATCCACGGGGTGGCCATCGAGGAGCGCCAATCCGTGATGAATTCCCCCACCGCAACCATGAACAACACACACTCCAACATCCTGCGTCTTCTCCGCACGGCCAAGAACATGGCCAACCTGTCCGGCGTGAACGGCTCCCCACAGAGCGCCCTGGACTTCATCCGCCGCGAGTCGTCCGTCTACGACATCTCCGAGCACCGCCGCAGCTTCACGCACTCTGACTGCAAATCCTACAACAACCCGCCCTGCGAGGAGAACCTCTTCAGCGACTACATCAGCGAGGTGGAGAGGACTTTCGGCAACCTGCAGCTGAAGGACAGCAACGCGTACCAGGACCCCCACCACCGGCCGCACAGCATCGGCAGCACCAGCTCCATCGACGGGCTCTATGACTGCGACAACCCGCCCTTCACCACGCAGCCCAGGTCCCTCGGCAAGAAGCCCCTGGACATCGGCCTCCCCTCCTCCAAGCACAGCCAGCTCAGCGACCTGTACGGCAAGTTCTCGTTCAAGAGCGACCGCTACGGCGGCCACGACGACCTGATCCGCTCCGACGTGTCGGACATCTCCACGCATACAGTCACCTACGGCAACATCGAGGGCAACGCGGCCAAGAGGCGGAAGCAGCAGTACAAGGACAGCCTGAAGAAGCGGCCGGCCTCGGCCAAGTCCCGCCGCGAGTTCGACGAGATCGAGCTGGCCTACCGCCGCCGGCCGCCCCGCTCCCCCGACCACAAGCGCTACTTCAGGGACAAGGAGGGGCTGCGGGACTTCTACCTGGACCAGTTCCGCACCAAGGAGACCTCGCCGCACTGGGAGCACGTGGACCTGACCGACATCTACAAGGAGCGCGGCGAGGACTTCAAGCGCGACTCGGTGGGCGGAGGAGGGCCCTGCACCAACCGGTCGCACCTCAAGCACGGGCCGGCTGACAAGCACGGCGGAGTCGGTGGGGTCCCGGCCCCCTGGGAGAAGAACCTGACCAGCGTGGACTGGGAGGAACGCTCCGGGGGCAACTTCTGCCGCAGCTGCCCGTCCAAGCTGCACAACTACTCGAGCGCGGTGCCCGGGCAGAACTCGGGCCGGCAGGCGTGCATCCGCTGCGAGGCGTGCAAGAAGGCCGGCAAGCTGTACGACATCAGCGAGGACAGCTCCCTGCAGGAGCTGGAGCAGCCGGCCGCCCCGGTGGCCGTGCCGTCCAGCGCGCCCGCCGCCAAGTACCCCCAGAGCCCGACCAACTCCAAGGCGCAGAAGAAGACCCGGAACAAGCTGCGGCGCCAGCACTCCTACGACACCTTCGTGGACCTGCAGAAGGAGGAGGCCGCCCTGGCCCCGCGCAGCGTGAGCCTGAAAGACAAGGGCCGCTTCCTGGACGGCAGTCCCTACGCGCACATGTTTGAGATGCCGGCGGGCGAGAGCGCTTTCGGCAACGGCAAGGCGGCGGCGCCGGCCGCGGGACATCACCACCACGGCAACCATGGCAACCCCGGCGGCGGCGGCGGCGGCGGCAGCGGCGGCAGCGGCAGCGGCGGCGGCGGCGGCGGCGGCGGCGGCAGCAGCTACATGCTCAGCAAGTCGCTCTACCCTGACCGGGTCACGCAGAACCCTTTCATCCCCACTTTCGGGGACGACCAGTGCTTGCTCCACGGCAGCAAATCCTACTTCTTCAGGCAGCCCACGGTGGCAGGGGTGCCGAAGGCCAGGCCGGACTTCCGTGCCCTTGTCACCAACAAGCCGGTGGTGTCGGCCCTGCACGGGGCTGTACCAGGCCGTTTCCAGAAAGACATCTGTATAGGGAACCAGTCCAACCCCTGTGTGCCTAACAACAAAAACCCCAGGGCTTTCAATGGCTCCAGCAATGGGCATGTGTATGAGAAACTGTCTAGTATTGAGTCTGATGTCTGAGTGAGGGAAGAGAGAGGCGAAGGTGGGTACGGGAGGGTCGGGGCTGTGGACGTGTGGTGCGCATGTCACAGAGGGTGACGGGGGTGAACTTGGTTCCCATTTGCTCCTTTCTTGTCGTTTTCATTTATTTATGGGATCCTGGAGTTCTGATTCCTTCTGAGGGCGACCCTGGTGACCAGAACCATCTCTGCTCCCTTTCCAGTCCCCTCCTCCTTCCCGGTCTGTCCATCCTTCCAGTTCCCAGTTCCCGCGAGAGGATGCGGTGGGCTCGCTCAGCCGGCGAGGGCGGAGTGGTTGAAGGAAGTGGCCCCACACGAGCTTCCTCCTAGCGTGGAAGGACTCTTTGCCACGCACTTCGAGGGAAGCACGGAGAAGCGGGAGGAGGCCGCGGGAGCGCAGGATAGCTCTCCCCGAACTGACCTTTACGTTTAGGTGAGGAAGCACAGCGCCCCAATAAGCGCCTTTAGCATTACTGCCTGTGAATGAACAGAGGCTTTTGCTAAATTCTTGTTGCTTAGATGGCGTGTGTTTGGGGATCGTGCGCCAGGCAGAGGTTGGGAAGCCACGTGTGTTTCTATATAAGCCAAAAAAAAAAAAAGTTTGCTTCAATTCCATGAGACTTAGCTGGTAGTGAACTGGAATGAAAGGTCATTGACGGATGATGGAAAGTACATCAGAGCAGTGTTTCATGGTGCATTAGAGGCAAGGAAGGAGGGACTGCGTGTGCATGTGTGTCTATATACACTTGCACACGTGTTGTCTGTACACGCCTGTCATCAGGCCTTTTCATGCGGAGAAGGCAACCTTGCCTCATGATGTTGTTTCTTTCAACAAGCACCGGGCTTGTTTTGGCTTATATACAAACAGAGACGGGCCTGTGTTACCTGAATTTTGGCTGTCTCTCCCCTTGACCCTTCCCAAATGAAGAGAATGGAAGTTCTTGACGGAGAAGTTCCTGTGGTCTAGACAAAAACGTGGGTGAACAGTCCTACAAGGGCAACGTACAAAAATAATTCCTCCGTGGTTGCCAATACATTCCACCAGTTTTGGCCAAGAACTTTCCAGGAAGGCTAAAGGGAAGTAGAAGCAGCCAGGATTCTTTTGGCCCGTACCTGAGGGCAGAAGATTGTACAAAGCCCGTCTGAGCTTTTTGGACCCTCCTCTGGCCAGTTTGTGGGGAGGAGCTAAGTAAGGCTTTGAAGGACAGGGGGGTCATTTGTGGTCGGGTAAGTGAGAGAGGGGGATGTTTTCAATGCTTTGATCCCTTCTTACTTAACCTGGAGCTAGGAGAGCAGGCTTGTTACCCCCCTGAATTGGCCACAACCGATACGGAACAGCCAGTGAAGAGGCACGAGTTTGCTCCACGAGTACAGCTCGGGAAACAGTGGAGGGAAGGGAAGAGGTTCGGAAGCGGGGACGGGAGGCGAGAAGGGACCCCCCGCTACCCCATTGGGTCTGGCTCCCTGAGGATGTGACGCTGAACCCAGTGTGGACACTCTCTGTAGAAACCCCTCCACCTTCCTGCAACACCTCCTTCCCCTCCCAGATAAAGAATAAAGAATAAAATATAGATAGATAGATAGATGAGGGCACTGGCAGATGTGATACCCCCTTCACTCAAAGTTGGAAACTTGAGAAGGGAAACGAATACTTGTCACTGCCAGTCCTGAAACTTGGGGTAGGCGTGTTCCGTGGGTCAGTTCCACTGTCCTGCCATCGTCCCCTTACCCAGGGTGGCAGCCAAAGGGCCAGGTCCGTTTGGAGGCTTGGCTGCAGGGTCTCCGTGTCGCACACAGGACACATAAACCAGAAAGGTGCTCATCCTCCTCTGGAAGGAAGCTGCCATGTCTCTTCAGGTCCCACCCGCCCCGACTCACCGCCCTTCCTCACCCCCCAGCCCTTGACTGCCGCCCCCGCTCTCCTCCTTGATTCTTACCTCAGTATCTTTCATTTTCAAGCCAACCGAAGGCCTTGTAAAGCTTTGTTTTCTTTCTAAAACAAACCTGGGGGCAAGGGGCTGAACCTCTCACAGATTTGGAGAGAGGAGCACGGAGTGCTTTACCTTAGATTCAAGGAAGGACCTTGGAGAGAGAGGACAGAGGGCGTGAGACATCTCCAGGAGGAAGAAGGCGAAGGGCCGTCAAGCATTCTTTGCCCCGACTCTGTCCCAGGTCAGGGGCTCGTCCCTCACTCTTCCTCTTACCTCATCCCTTTCAAATAAAAAAAAAACCAAACCAACTAACCTAGCGAACAGCAATCTAGAACAAAGGGGGCTCTGGCGTCTCTGCTGGTGACAGAAATCAAGATGGTGTTTATTTCATATGTAAATATTTTGTTTTCTAATTAATTTTGTATAGATAAAGTGTTCTCTCGTGAGTATTCAGGGTGTTGGCCGGAGGGAGCGGGGTCGGGATGGGAATGAAGGGGGAAGAAGTGTTTTGTTACGGGCTTTCGTTTTCCATTTCGGGGGAATTGTTTTGTATGGCTTTCGCTTCGGGGTGTCCGGAGAACAGTGAAGGGGAATGGAGGCCGCCGTGGTGACTAAGCCAGGGAAGGGCTGCGTGTTCCACCTCCCACCTCACCAGTCTTCTCGTTGGCCTGCGAGAAGTAGTCATGCCTATCGGCCTGGACAAACCGCAGGCCCAGCTCCTATCTTCCAGGGAGACCGTAGATCACCAGCATCTGTGCAAAGTCAAGCTGGTGGCGTCGTATCTTCCCTGTCGGCACCGAGGGTGGGAAAGATTCCCCAAAGGGCTTAAACCAGAATTGAGGTCAAATCCACCGTAAGCTGAGCTTCAGGAGGCTCCGTCTTAAGAAATCCCCCCACAGCCCCCTCTCATGTTTAACAAGCACCTCAGTCACTCGGACTCTTTTCTTCCTACTGCCTGGGCTCCAGCCCTCTCCCCGGCCCCCTCCATTCCTCTGCAAGCACGCCCAGAAACTTCCCACGAGGTCTCCTCTCTTGAAGCACGTGCTATCTGGTTACAGGGAGGTAGCCCTGGATGCGTGTCTTACAAATGAGCATGCTTTTCCAGAAAAGCTTACCGGCTCTACTCAAAGCTCAGCGGCCAGAGGGTTCTCTTAGGAAGGTCTCGGAAGTTGGGTTTAGCGGTAGAAGGGTGAGCACAGGAGGGACAGCGCCAGCAGTGACTTTATATTCGCCTTGTCCTTGCTTCTGCCGTCAGGAAGGTGCTATTTGCCTCGAACCAGGTATTCAGAACCCGACCTGGGGTTAACCAGACAAGTAGAATTTCTTTCACTGGACCCTTGGCTTTGTGAAGGGTGGCAGCCTCTCTCTCTCTTTACCACCAGATGACATTTCCAAATCCATTTAGCTGAGATATTACATTACATTTTTTGTCCTATCCTGCCATCATCAAGAGCTGTCAGCTGGGTAATTCCATTTCTCTAAACCCCTCTTTGGCCCCCGTTGGTCACTTCAACTGAATGTATGAATTGAGACCAAATAAGATATTCATGGCCTGCTCAAGAAAGCTTAAAGAAAGGAAGGCTGAGCCAGGCCAAGTTCTAGATGTTAACTTCATTGCAAAAGAAGAAGCCAGGAAAAATGCATGAGGATGAATGCAGCTCTCAACCCCATCTCTTCCACAAATGGGTCTGGACAAAGACACAGTCTGTCCAAACTGTGACGTTCCACAGACACCCTTGGGAGCGCTAATGGTTCCGACTTTTTCGGAGTCCGTGCTTTCTATCTTTCGTGTCCTCTAATCATTCCCTTCCACTGTGGAAGTGAGTCGCTGGGTGTGGCCCTATATCACTCCTTTCGGTGGCCATGCTTAAATCTCAGCATTTCTACCAACTTCAGGTAATCTGACCCTTGAACTTGCCTGAGTCAAGAGTGTGCACACCCTTCAGAGTGACGCATGTACAGTGGATCTTGTAATTTCAAAGTATGTCACTGTGTTTCTTCAGCCAGAACGTGGGAAACGGCCTTGGTACGGATTCCCCTCTGCTGGCCACAGCCATATTGTGACTGAGGGAGAAAAAAATCCCAAATGATTCCATTCAGTGTCGGTGGTGTCAGTCGTGCCAAAACGCATGTGTAATGTGATAAAATAGGACTCGTCTAGAAAATTAAGGGAATATCACCCGCCCAGTCTTCCATGGCCATCAGAAGTTGCCCAAGGGTGAATTCTCTGCATGGGAGGTGAAGAAACTGTGTTACCAAAACGCAGCGTGCTGGTCACCTGCACATCTCATTTAAGAACTAGGGTTTCTTGGTGTTTTTTGTTTGTTGTTTGTTTTTTGGTTTGGTTTTTACTTAGTTCAAGGTTTAGGGACAGCATAACCAGATTGTCTGGGCAATAACCTTTGGAAAAAGCTATTCCAGAACTCACTTTATTCTTTTAATTCCCATCTCTTTCAAAAAGCCCTGTCACTGCTTGACACCCTGTGTGTGTCTGTGTGGTGTGTTAGGAATGATTCAGATGTGTGCATAAATGATGCAGCGGCAGTGCTATGAACGAACGCATTAGGCATTTCTAGATATTGTGGCCATACCTTCTGTGCTCTCTGAGCCCAAAGCCATATAAGGAATGTGTGCTCAGTACTTTGGTGGAGTGTTTCATTCTTGAGTGTCAAGAGATTCTCCTTCCTGTCTAAGGAACTCTTTATGGGTGAGAAGCAGCTCAAGGTAGACAGTTACCCTGGAATGGGTCTGGACTTAAAAATGGCATATGGTCCATGGTGTGGCTTCAGAGGTTCTGAGAAGACCTTTCCTTTTCATTCCCCACCCCACTCCAACTACTGGCTTCCCACACAGAATTATTCCTTTAGCCCCGAGCTGCTCATCTGTCATTTAAATGAAAGTCATCCCCGGAAGGGTGCCGTTTTCAGCCATATTAGAAGCTTAGACGTTGAAACACCTAGCTTACGTTAGGGTTCTCATTTCTTTTCCTGGAAATAAAGTAACGGTACAGGAGAAGAGGGAGAGCGCAAAGAATGCTAAGGGTGACAGAGTAGGGAGGAAAGACACAGGTTCTAGAGTGTAAAGACGTTCAAAACATCTCATCCTTCTCCTGCTTTTATTAAGGCTCGTGTGACACAGGACTAGGACTCCCAGCTGGGAATTATTTTCAATAAGCAGCCACATGAGTGTGTAGTTTATGAATTTCTAACATCTGTACCTTGTAGGACGGGTTAAGGGCTTTGACTCCTTCTGTAGAAAATGGAACACTGATGTTTCTCCTCTGGTACAAGTTACTGAGTAGACAACTGGAAAGATCAAATTATGATAATAAAAAGTTACTGTCATTGTCTGTCCTCTGTCCCAGTTCAATCAGTCTTCCAGTGTAGCTGGGTCGTTCTATGTTCTCCACCTCCCCACCTCCATAGGGGGTCTCGGGTGATCCCAACACACACTAACGGAAGCTACTGGACTACCAGGTACCACTTAACTGGTGGGCAGTTCTTTTTTAGACCTACCAGGTATTTGGGACAACACTAAAATGTAGATTCGGCAGTCTGAGAACTTCTAATCATAGTTTAGTTCTAGGATTCCATTCTAGTTTGGATCTAGGATTCCATTCTAGTTTGGGGGTTCCAGTACCGTATAAAATCCCAAGGTATCTTCATATATCCCCCCTCCATGCCGTTCCAACCACACAGACTCAATCACCACGCAGGGCTGCTGTGGGTCCTCTGACTTAAAGCATAGAAACCTATCTATTCTCACGGCAAAGAATGCCCCCAAAAACCTCAAGTGAAAATCAGTGCTCTTTCCGTGTCTTGGAGAGATTAATTAAGTTTGGGGCTTCTAATTTACAATGCCGAAGCAAGGAAAAAGGAGAGAGAGTGACGGGTTCGGATAGCAGTACTGGGAATAAGTGGGCAGAGTTAGAAATCATCCAGGTTTCTCTGCCAGTGTGTCCATTTGCATCCATCTCCGAGCCCATCGCAGTGAGTTTCTGGCTCTGTTCTGTGCTTTACAGCAGAATTGCTGGTGTGACTCTGAGGGTGAGGACTCCTAATGAGAACTAAGGGTGGAAAACAGAGCGGATGAGTAGAATTCCCCATAGCCTCGGGACTCTTGTGTGTAGAATTCGTGTTTTGGCAAAGGTGAGAGAAATGGAACTCACTGCAAGGATTAAGGGTACAATGAAAAAACACAACACTAAGCCCATTATAAAACTGTTATTTTAAAGGTTTGGTCTCCTCAGTTTAAACCTGAACTCTCTTTTTCGTAATTAACTTAGCGTTGTGATTTAGGGGTAGAGCTGATTCCAGTAATATGCAGGAGAAAAAAATAAAAGCTCTAGTTAAATGTGTTAGTTCAATTAAACCAATGTCTACTGAACACATATCATGCCCCTGGGCTAGTGCTGTGAAGAAGATAAAAGAATTTAAAATGGAGTATATTATACTCACATATAATATGCGAATGCAAAAGCATACAATATTTAAATGTCTGTATTATGTATGTATAAATAGGTGTGCATAAATGGGTAGATTTATACATGCAGGTTTAATTTTTTCTGGCTCCAGGGTGTGAGTCAAAGATATTATGCATTATATTATTTTAAAAACACTACAGAGATTCACCTTTCCCCGTCGTGGCCTCCCTGAATCCTTCTTTTGGAATTATTCCGCCTCCCAGTGAAATTCCCTCTCTGACCACGACCTGGCGTTTTCTATATCCTGTCTGCCTTCCTTCAGGGTCCCTCTGTTGTTCTGGTCCATAAACCCCTGTGATTTCATTTACTTCCCTCCTTGGTCTCACCCTGTGATCACCCGTATCAACAATACCCTCACCAGCAATCTCTTCTTCCTCTCGCCTTCTCACCCCACCTACCTTGCTTTTCTAACTCTGTCTCCCATTCTCCCAACATCCACTCTATCGCCAAGAACAGAAGGTCAAAACCTATGCCAAAGAGCACAGATTGGATCCATTTAATCTCACCTAAACCCTACCCAGCTCAGATATCTTTTTTATTCTCCAGTGTTGACTCCCTGTCACATTCTCCAAGGGTTTGTTCATTTGTTTTTTATTTTCATTTTCATCTCGTCTCTTTCCTACTGAATTACTAAGAAAAGACACCTGATTTTGCAAATTCTCACATGACCTCTCCTCTCTACCTTTAAATTTCTCCCATCCTTCACTTATCTTCGCCATCCTCCCTCCCAACTCGGTGACCCTCTTCCCCGTACTCTGATACCCGCCCCCCAACCTCTTCTATGGCGCTCCAGCCAGTAGCACTTCATTCTGTTGCATCTTTAATCCCTTCCACACATCTGCCTACAACCATCACTAAAAACAGTCCTCAGCCCTCCACTATCTCCAAAAACAAGTCCTACAACAGTCCCTAAATCCCAATCTTCTCTCAGTCCAGTTAGACCCTTGAATTCCTGTCCTATCTCCATTTCTTTTCTTCACTTCCAAATTTCTCAAAAGGGTCGCCTTTCTTTCTTCATTTCCTCAGTTAATGCGCATGACTTACCCTTTAAATTGGGCTACATCCTGCCACTCTACTGAAACTGCTCAGTGGCAGCATTCCAATGAACTCCTTGTTACAAGATCCAGTAATCTTTTTTTTTTTTTTTTTAAATTCTGCTCTTCGGCACCATGAATACTACCCTAGGTCCACTGCTGGGTAGCAGCACGTTCCGGTTTTGATCCCAGCCCTCTGGTCCTCTCTCGCTGTTCCCTCACTGGTTCCTGCTGTCCATCCTGCCCCCTCAGCATCGACTTGCCATGATGTTCTGAGCTTGACGCTCTTCTCCTTTCCTCTGTGCTTCTGTGGCAATATTTCCATTTTCCACAACTTCAACGACTCGCTGGATGAGGATGAATTCCAAATCTTCACTCCTATAGACCCAACTTTTCGCTTCACCTTAATGCATATATTTCCAGCCACTTCCTGGACAACTAACTTCATGTTGAGTCAAATATCCAATGGAAACCAACATAATCACCAAGTCCCCCCTGTGATTAATGGTACCACGATTCTTTCTGTCACCAAACTAAAGACTTTCAGCCACTTTTGCCTCCTTCATTTCCCTCATCCTGCACATCTAATCCTCTGGAAAGCCGTTAACTCATACCTTGAAAGTTTCCAAGTCTTCTCATTCAGGCCCTTCCCTCTAGTCTGGATTATTTGTGTCCTTTAGCCCTGTTCCAACATTTTATATTTGAATCTACTCTCATCAGTATCACTTGCTCAGTACAAATTAAATCATGTCATTTTCCAACTCAGAACAAAACAAACGACCCTTTGATGGGCTGTATTTGCCACAATCCACCAGCAAGAATAACTTCCTGTTGTTTGCCTGCGGCCCAGACAACAGGGGAATCACATTTTTGTCCCTTTCCTTTCCTGTACTAACTTGTTCTCCCACTTTTGTCTTTCCTTAAACTGCGCCCTTTGCCCCAAATTCTCGCCTCCCGATCTCTCATCTCATTCCCTTCTTGCCTAATATCCATCTTCCTCAATATAAGTCTTCAAAGACCAGAACATCTGGTCCATCATGTCCACTGTCTTCATCTGCCATCCCCCACCCCCCCAAAAAACCCCATATATATGCCTTTTGTGAACGCTCATAACACTTTAGTTTAATCTGTCTGGTGGCAGCTATCGTGGACCATCTTATTTATGGTTATTTAGCTATACATCCATCTCCCCTGCTAGATTATAAACTCCTTGTGGTCAGGGTTCATGCATTTATTCATCTTTTTATCTCCTGTAGCACCTACCAGTGCATCTTGTTTATGGAAGGTACTGACAAATATTTGATGTTATTATAAATTGTAATTGAAAAGGAGTCACTTTATTTTGCCCACAGGATACTTGAATCTGCAGTAAAACCTAAGGATGAATCCCTTCCCATTTCTCTCTGTACATCTGCACCCACCAACAGTCACTGCAACACAGGACATGTGTACATTCTCATGTAAATTATTATTTCAGATGGGAATTTGGATTTTTCTGAGTTTCGCTTTGTCCTTCAAAGTTATGCTGTGACTGTCTTATGGTTAGTGGAGGGTCCTTGGCATGCAATAGGTATACATATTGTCAGTCACAGAGGGAGGGACCATGGGGGATCTTGATCAAATGTTAGGTACCAGGAGCTTTTCAGATGCTTTCAGTGGAGGCTGTCTCCAGACACTGCACTGTCCAGACTGAGTCTCTAACAGCCTGACCTATGCTGGGATTCATCTGGCTTTGATGTAACCTCTAGCCTTTTTTTAAGCACTTGCAATACCAGAAAGAACTTGTCACAGTTCCGGCTCATTAATCACACAGTCTTATGGACCCCAGACAGTGGTCCACTAGGACCAATGTATCAATGCTGCACGCCTGGTATTTTCCACCTCTGTATCTATGCTAGATCAGACTTGGGGGAACTGTTTGTGCAGCTCACGACCTGTGTCTTGATGATATTTATTTCCTGGACTCTGTGTGATTCTCACCGTTTCTGAGGCTTGGACTACAGGACAACTTCTCCCAAAGAGTAGACAAGAGTTGACGTAATCACGCACTTTATTTCTGATCTTTGTATCACAAACGAAAGTAGCTTAGGATTTGAATGAGCTGACTTAGAGAGAATTCTAGTTTCTAAAGGACTCCTTTCTCTCTAAATGTGAAGGGATTCATAGCATTGGAAGAGACAACATCACCTCTGACCTTATGGCCCTCCTGTCACTTTAGTCTCTGAGCCCCGTTCAGCCTTCCCTCACCTCCTTGGTGGTCTACTGGGCAATCTGTCCTATTCCTATTCCGGTCAGCGTCCGTTGCTGATGTCCCCGTAAACAAACTCTTAGAGCTGGTTCTGTCCTTTCACTTCCGCTGCTCTGGGAACCGATCATGTTCCCTTCTCCTGGCCAGCCTTCTCGGTAACTTTCATTTTGTCATAGAACGTGAATTATTCTCCCGTGGGAGGCATCTTCTGCCACTGTGTGCTAATTTAAAGCATCCTATAGAGAACCAAACTCAAATAAGTTACAGGAAGTGGCAAGTCTCTTCTTCAAAAAAGTGAACAAAGTCCATTCTTCATTGAGACAGGAGCGGGTAGAGGAATTATTATGGGCGAGATGGGGCAAACTGTGACAACTTGGGAAGCACCCTAATGAAAATTAAAATGTAAGTCTGGGGGAGAATTGTTCTTCTCAAAAATCCCATTAAATCTAGATAGCCCTGCACCAAGGAATAGGCATAGTTAATGTTTTAGAGCAAAATCCAGCTCATTATGTTAGGACACTTTTTTTTTTTTTAACCAGTGAAACAAATAGTCTGATAATAGCTGGTGGAAGGGTGTAGAGATGCCATCCTCGTGAAGAGGTACATTCCTGAATCTCTCTTGGACGAGTGGAATGAAGAAATGTCCAGGGAACTCAGAATATATCCAGAAGGAAGCTTTACCCGTGAGGTGTTCATGTTAACTTTTGGCCTATAAATACTTACAAAAGCAGAGGAAGGGTAGCATAGGAGGAAGGGAGAGTACAGGGGGTCTAGAGGAGAGCACCCCTTCATGTCACAAAGCCAGGAGCTGCACCTGCGTCTCCCTGGTTACTGGTGTTGATGGTAGCTTTGGGAAAGGGCAGGACCCAAAGCTGATGCCCTTTCAGGTGTCTGTCCCTTTAGTCCTTTGCAGGGTGTGAACATTCACTCAAACTTGGAGCTCGTTTTCTGGGCATAATTGGACTGAAGAGAGAATTACACTTCTCATTTTCCATTTCCACTTGTAACCTGAGTTGCAGCAGGTTCAAAAGCACTTTCTGAGGGCCACCTTCCTGCCCTCGTGTGGACTGGGAGTTGTTTGATGCAATGCCGGAAATACCAGGGCAGGTAACAGCTGTCCAGGGCAGCGCCAGGAAAGCCAGAGCCACATCGCGGCTGCCTTCAGCGGTGACTGTGCCCGCCCCAGGGTGAGGGAGGAGCCTGGATGCCACCATACCTGTGACTTCCCGAGTGTCCTCAGGGAGTCCGGCCACAGGTCAGCCCTGAGCCCATCCTCAGGCTGTGCCCTTCAGACCACAGCACCCCGAGAGCCCCTGGTCGTCACCTGGGCAGAGAGGGAGTGACAGGAAGTCTAAGCCCCCGGGCTGTGGCTCCAGCTCCCTCCTTGTATCAAGAGGCGCGTAGTCTCAGAGCTCTGCCAGGAGCGAAGCCTCAGGGGAAGCGGCCCCAGGAATGGGAGTTTGCTGGGCTGCCGGCTGCTCTTAGATAAGGATGTTACCTGTTTCCAGAGGGGACATTTTTTTTTTTTTGAAAAACAAAAACATGCCTGCCTGAAACCTCAGTCTTATACGGAACAGTCTTTGTAGTTACCGCCCAATGTCATTGTCACACTTTGTCATTGATCATTTTCTTTTGAAATCAAGGGCTATTTTAATGTTCCCTTTGGCTGTGACGTAGGACCATCTGAAAATCAGAGACTAGGCCATGATGCTGCCTCTGCCTGAGATGTGCTCTTAATGCTTCCACAGATTCACTCGAACAGCATGACTACACCTAATTTGGCCTCTTTGTCATGCTTGTTCCCCTGCCCAACACACATCTCACACACACACACACACACACACACACACACACACATACACACACACACTCACTCACTCACTCCTAACAACTAGATCCCACAGTGCCACTGTCAGTCATATTACGGAGGAGCAGGGCTGCATTCTCGGTAGATGAAAGTGTTCATTTGGAACCGGATGGACATAATTACAGTTTCTCGAGCCAGTGTTTTCGCTTTGCCCTTCCTAGCCTGTGGATCGCTGACACCTCAAGGTCTGACGGAACATCCAGGCTTTATATGAAGGGAGCATTTCTTTGTAATGGAACAACCACGTGGTTGTCCTACTGCCTGTCCCTACTGAGCCCTGTGGAATCCATGTGGTCCTCTGATGTCCCATTAGTGGATCAGTGCTAAGAGGATGGAGATGTAGAAGCCAGGCTCTCCAAGGACAGACAGGCTTGCTGCTCAGATAACTACGTCTCCATGGGTACCCACATCTCCTCTTGACAACACCATGAGCGGGCGTGGAGAGGTCTGTCCTCAGTGGGACGGAAATGGCAAACATACCTTGGGAGATTCAATCATTTTTCTTCTCCCAGGGTCAAGAGCGGAGAAGATAGCAAGACTTCACGTCAGCAGGAAGCAAAGAGGCTAGAGAGGCATCCAGACAGAACTCTTACTAAGACGTAAAATAGCAAAAATACCCTTTCTTTCATGCGAACGCAACTGGAAGACAACCAGGGCACTTACAGCCGTGTTTTCCCTCTTTCACTCATCATCTTACATTCTCATTCTCAGGTGAAGGGTCTCAAGGTGTTCTGTGTTCTAAGTCAGCTCCGAGCAGCTCACCCTCCAAACACCCGCACCCACGCACACACACGTTGTTAGAATGAGAAGTTGAGAGAGCACAGAGCTTGCACGTGTGCGTGGTATTTAACGTTTTCAAACCAGAGCCCAACCCGCCTCGTACAGTCAGCCCCGCTGCATTTTAACGATGGAGAATATATCCTGCTGCACATAACTGTGTACTTAGGATCCCAGAAAAGAGAACAACCTTGTTACTGTGACTCCTCCTGCGACTCCTGGGCACTTTCAGTGATCAGGGCAAGTACGTTGGTTGTGTCTCGGTAGCAGGCACGAGAAATGGGGGTACATAGACATTTGAGGAGTCATTCTTGAGCATTCGTAGCTTAACTCCCATGTCAAATGGTCCTGAGCTACGGCAGTTTCTCAGCCTGACTCTTCTACCCGTGCTTGGAGAAGGATAGAGTTTTCCAGGGTCACCAGCATCCCACTTAGACCTCCGCCACAACCATCCCTGTGAATGGCTTCCTTTGGCATGGAAATACGGTCGTCTTTTAATTTTAAAGATGAAAATGTTGAAGCATGGCAAAATTTGCTGAGCAGTCAGAACTGAGGTTGTACAGGAGATTCTTGGCGGAACCAAAACTTGTCTGAATTTCCAACTCTCGGCCTAGCTCAGAAAACAGTGCTGCCTGAATTGTCCACCCCCGCTGTGTTCAGCATCTAATGGATAAAAGTCAGGAAAGCCAGGCAGCTAGTTTATGGTTTACCCAAATCTTTCCCATGAGAACCTGTCTTCTTCACAAAGCCATACACACACACACACACACACACACACACACACACACACACACACAGAGTCCACATTAGTCTACAGAGACCAGTCAAAGGGGTAAGAACAAAAAACTTAAAAACGAGAAAGGAATAGAAGAGTTTCTATAATGAAGAAGAGTTGAAGGCTAAATAACAAAAACGGTTTTGAATTTTGTGGGGCGACACATTGTGAATAATTTTTTATCATTAAAACATTTGTATGTAGCATGTAACCCACTCAAATAAAAAGCTCAAGGAAAACTGAGACAGAGGATCTCTTCCAGAGTGTTCCATGGGGAAGGGAGACTTCAAGAATCTGTGCGAGAAAGTCATGGTACTCTGAAGGTATCAGTGGTTTTAATCAGCTCACAGTGAAGAGGGCAACCTCAAGACAGAGCCTTTTAGTTTCTTCTGGGTAACTTAGTCAAGTTCAAACACAGCAAGTTTGATGCCAGTTTTAAGGCATGAGTTAGTTCTGGAAGCCTACATAGAAATATAAGGAAGTTCACGCATGCAAGGAATTCCAGGAGGAAGCGATTATCCCCCGTAATAATTATTGCTGCCTAAAGCCCAGAGGCGGGGCAGCATGGACGTTGCAAAGACTAATAAAGGTCTCCTGAGAATTCTTACGAAACCTTCATTTCACCCCAAGATTATAGCGGTAAAATCATTACGCACCCAAGGGCCAGGGAATCCTGCCACCATCTTCTTTTGCAATCCACCTGTTCACTGATGAATGATTTAAGATCAGGAAGTAATCATCAATCTTTCCAAAGAGGATAGTCTTTAGTTTCTGCCACAGAACAGATTTTGGTTCATGTACAGAGCACACTGCTTACCAAGAGCAGTGAAAGAGTTCTAAGTGTCCTAGTTCAATGTAGAAAAATTTTTTTTCATTTCATTGGTCCCTCCTGCCCCAGGGGAAAGATAGGAGAAGAAATAGGAAGTTGGAAAAGTAATAGCTGCTTGGGGCAGTGGAGGGTGGTGGTCTTCTGTATCATCGATCGCACAGTGTGGTCATTCCCAGAGCCAGGCTCAGGACCCTCGCTCGGGAGAGAATAGGGGCAGAGGAAGGAGGTGAGTTTTATTCTCACGTACGGGGCTGCTGTAGCAGAAGGTACTCCCTGAGCTCAAAGGTTAGAATCAAGCCAATGACAAATGACAAATGTCCATTCCTTTCTGTTCCCCATAGGCCACCTGAAATCATGATGGTGTTACAGGAAGCTAAGAGAGAGGGGCGGGGGCTGTCCCATCTTCAGTCCATGGGAACTTCATCCTTCACAGGAGGGTCACTACAGATGCTTGGTCCTGATGCTCCTTCATGAGGAGTAACAGGGCCCACAGCTGATGAGCATTCGGAACATCTTAGTGCCTGGGATGGCCATTCCGTGCTCTACTGCAGCTCTATTCACTGAAGCGGGGAGGGGAATAAAAGGATTCATGGGGACCCTAAGGGCAAGAAATAACAGAGAATTATTTAATCAAAACTACAGAGCTTTTGCGCTTAGTATTAAAGATTATGGTAGAAATGAAAAAGCCAACCCTTCAGTACAGCTGCCAAAAAGAGAGCTCATAGAGAAAGATAGGAAGCATTACAAGGGCAAAGTTTTCCAAAGAAAATCCATGCGTGCACGAGACTGGAGTTCTAAGCCGAGAGCACAAGCAAGATGCGGGTAGCTTCCCATTGGGAGTAGATTTTATTGGGCCTGGGTGCTAGGTGTCCCGTGGAAAAGCAGCGGAGGGGAGAGTCCATTTCAGAGTCGAGGGCTCTGCTGGGCAGCAGCCTCCACAATGAGTTTAAACTCCTTCTCTCGGAGGCCGGGGGCAGGATGTAATTTCCTCTGGTAGCACGGTTTTGATTTCTTCTCAAGCCAGGCTTGTCCATCTGGTCTTGGGCACCTGGGCAGCTCATACTTTTCCTTGGCCTCTTGCTTTCTGTAGCTAACATGAAAGAATTACCCACGTGGTAATTCAGGTAAGTGGGTAAAGTCCAGTGAGTGGAAAGATGAATGAGACCAAGAACAAAACTGTGATCTTCTGGGGCTGTCATCATCACTTTTTGGTTTCCTTTGTTTCGTTTTCATTTTCTTTGCCACATTGTGGGGAAATCTACTTGGTCATCGCCCATCAAACATCCTACAGGCAGAGTTTGGTATGGAAATTCACACAGAACGAACAGAATCAGCATATTTCCTCTAATCCCATCGTTTTGGGGAGCTTGTTCTCTCTTCCAGAGCCGTCTCTTCTTGGGGGCACTTGTTCTCGCTCCTTGCCCAGCAGCCATGATTCCAGAACTAATTTCAGTGGTCGGTGCTGAACGAGAAGAATGATGGCTAGGATAGGAAATAGACCAAAATACCTATGCTTTTAGCTGTGGTGAGGTGGCTTTTATCATGGAACCTTCCAGGTTTCTTACGTGGAAACTCTTCCTCACCTCTCAGCCTTCTTGGTGGCTCTCCTGGTTCCTCTTCATGGATTTGGTTCCCCCCCGCCCCCCGCCTCAAGGAGGGATGTAGTCCTTAAGCCGTGTTGTTATCTAAACTCTTAGATCGTTAAAAGAAACCATTGGTAATTTCTCATGGGTTTTTTTGTTTGTTTGTTAACTTGGGAAGATGGAGAAGTTTTAAAAGGAGAATGAGAAGCAAACAAGAAGGGCCTACTACCAGATGTTTCAACTCAAGGTCGAATGCTGGGAAAGTGTGTGCCTGTTCCGGTGATAACCTGTGGTTCACCTAGTGGAGAGGGGGTGTGTTCTTGAATATCAGGCGACCTCCTTGAGAGTGTGCACCGGGGCTTTGGTTGAGGTGCCTGTTGTGTGCACAGAGGCATTCTGTGGCTGTCATCATCTTCTCTCTTTTTTAGTGTCTCAAAGCACAAGCCCTGTGAGACGGGGGATGCTTGCGTTCCAGTCTGAAGGTGCTGGGGATATGACACTCTCCTCAGCTCTCCTTGGCCTGGCGGCCACAGACTTTCTAAATATCTCACCCAATGAGCTGTTGTACGTTATTTTATTAATCGTTAACATTGTCCCTCTATTGGGATGAGAGAGAGAAGGTGAACTAGGAAACAGACATGGTGACAAGGGGACAAAAACCTTTCTTCTGAAAATTGCTCTTTACTGAGCTGAGAAAAATTCAAAAGCAAGGAAAGGAGAAATCAGGGTAGAACGGTTTGGGGGTGAGGAGGCAGTGACACCGACACCCAGATGCTCTGGTTTATTCCATAAGAGATTTGCGCAGCAGGGGAAGCTGGGCAGGTATTGATTGTTCAGGAAAAACGGTGACACTGACTTGAGAAAGGGGCGTAGGCTCGCTTCCAGGTAGACCTTGGTAAGCACTGCACCTTAACTCTTCCAAAATGTGTCCACAGATCTTTAGGGCAGCTCCTCTCCAACGATTTCCATTCTCCAGTCAAAAGTGTTCTGAGTAGAAGAACTGTAGCCCCATTATGACTACATTTACTTAAATTGGGAAGGCAGAGGGTGCTGTGGAAAAAAGTACATCAGGGAAATAGAATTTAGCTGGGGCTTTTCTCAACTTTGGATCACAAAGTTGTCACCTCTGAGAGAGAAAATCTTTTAAATAAAATTATATCTGCCCGTCCCCCGAGAACACACCAGGTTTCTAATCTGGTTACTCTTTACTTCGGGAAGGAAATTGGTAGATTTGATTACAAATAGACATTTTTTACAGATTGATTTAATCCCGAGTCTTACACATATTAACATGGAATTAACTGACTCAGACATGATCTTTTAAGCTATAATATTATTGAAAGGCAGTAGATCATATGTTGTAAGCAAACCAGAAAGGCTGAAAAATGTTAAATATCCTTCCAAATATTGAGTCTCTATACATTCTGCTGGACCCACAAGGGATTTAAGAGTTAGGCAACAGCAAGAGAGCCTTTGAGACTCAAGGAAATTGTTTTCTTAATTATTAAAAAACATAATGAACCCAAGGGCAATTCTTAAATCAGAAAGGAAAGCTCTACTCTTGTCATTTACAGATCTGTTAAAGTTTAGAATAGACAACCAGATTTTTGTTTTTGACTGAAACTCTTCTTTGGGGGAGACTTGGCCTGCAGTGTAGGAGCGTGTTTTGGAGTGATTGTTTATTCGTGCACTGATATTTATTGAATGGAACCCCCAGGCCAGGGATACAAAAGAGGAGAATGCGATGTCCACGCCCTTGTGAAGCTTACATATTGATGAGAGGAAATCGGCAAAAAATCAATAAATATATTTCATGTGAGACACTTCAAAGTGCAGTGGAGAAAAATGAGGCAGATTGAGGGGGGTAGTGGTGATGCGGTGGACATGGGCCTGCTACTTTTTATAGGGTGGACAGGAAAAGTTTCTATGAAAAGGTGACAGTTGAGCAAAGGCGTAAAAGGAAACAAGGGAGTGAGACTAGGAGTTGTCTTTGTGAAGGGTTTTTCAGATGAAGAGAAAGCAATCACAAAGGCCCTGAGGTCAAATTACATGTTGGACATACTTGAGGAAGAGCCAGGAGGCCAATGAGTGAGGAGGTGAGTGTGGCAGATGAGGTCAGAGAGATGGCATTGGCCCACGGGCCTTATAGGCCATTGTAAGGCCTTTTTACCAAGAGCAAGATGAGAAATCACTAGAAGGGTCTGAGTAGAGAGCGATAGGAACCGATTTCCATTTCAAAAGCAGCACTGTGACCACTGTGTTGGGAATACACTGTGAGAGGGTAGGCAAGGGAAGGAGCCTCAAGACTACTTGGGAGCCTGTGGCCTCCGTCCAGGTAAGAGATGTAGTGGCTTGGGCCACGGTGTCCGTGAAGGTGGTGAGAAGTGGCTGGATTCCAGAAATACTCTGAAGGGTTTGCTGAGGAATTAGATATTGAATGAGAGAAAAGAAAGAATCAAGAATGATCCTGGAACTTTTGGCCTCGGCTACTCTAAGTTTGGAGTCACCATTAATAAGATGGGAATCCTGGAGGTGAAGGAGACTGGGAAAGCTATCCTTCCAGTAAGGCTAAAACGTCCATCAGACGTCCAAGTGGAAATGCTGATTAGACTGTTGGCTATATGAACCTGGAGTGTAGGCAAGAGGTAGAGCCTGAAGATATAAATTTGGAATTCAGAGACATTTGGTTGGTATCTGAAACCATGAGACTAGATCTAGGAGCGAGTACAGACGGAAGAGTCCCTCGGCCTGAACCCTGGGTGGGTGGGGGGGTTGTTCAAAGCCCCAGGAGATGGGGAGAAACTAGCACTGAGGAGTGGCCAGGAGTGGCCTGCATGGCAACAGGGAGGTCGTCCTTTTCATGACCTGGAAAACAGCTGATTCAGTGAACTGGGTAGGGGGGGGCAATAGCATGGTCAGGGTGGGTTCAAGAAAGAGTTGGAGAAGAGGAAGTGGAAACAATATGAAAAGGCACTCTTTTGCAGTAAAGGGAACATAGAATAATAGTCGATGGTAAAGGATGTGAGGTCCAAGGAGGTTATTTTTTAAAAGATGGAAGAAATAACATTCTGTTCATGCTGACCAGAAAGATCCAGTAAAGAGGGGAAATTGCTGATCCTTGAGGAGAGGGGATGATTGCTGGAGTGATGTCTTCGACGAAGTGAGAGGGAACGGGATCCAGGGCACAAGTGGAGGGACTGGCGTTAGGATCCTAACCAGGTTGTTATGGTAACAGGGAGAGAGTGGGGCACAGGTGCAAGGGGATTGGTAGATGTGATGCTGGGAATATGTCTTTTCTGACTGATAATTTTGTACTGAATTACAAAGGGAGTTCATCAGCCAATAGTGAGTGTTGGGGAATGGGTATTGGAGGTTTGGGAGGAAAAGAAGGCCTGAATCACTCGTATTTCCATACAGCAGAAGAGTGAGGAGGGAAAGTGACTGTAAGAGGCGTCCTAGGTGGCACGAAGGACTTACTTGAGATGCTTCCAGTCGTGAGTTTAAAAGTAACTTAAGAATCTTCTTCGGCTGCATTCAGCTGCTCGGCTAGAGTGGAGAGTCAGATTTAAACAGAGCTGGGGGTTAGCCAGGTAAATGCAATGAGGGCAGCACGAGAAACACACAAGGGCAACTGCAAAGCGGTGATTATGGTTGGCCCTGGAATCTAAGCTGGGTGAGGGGAAAAGTGAGGCTTTTTTAGGGAATCAGGAATAATGAAGTGTGGTAGGGGGAGGGGATCGAGATGCAGACTGGGGTGCCTGAATTACTGAGTCAGTCGCCAGAAAGAGTGATCTGGGAAGTAGGAGCTGGGTCAGAGAGTGTGATGCTTGAGGCTTCGATTACACAGAGGTTGGAGTTACTGGTCTGGGGTCTGGGGTGGGGTGGGACTGCCGTTAGGTGGAGCAAAAGGTTATGGAAGGAGCGGAGGCCAAGGCACTGAGTGCAACTCTGGTGCCTCTTCTTCAGTCCTGATGTTTGGGGTTCTTTGATGTTCACTAGAAACTCCATTGCCATCTGCGGTAAGCCACAGCCTGTTTTTATAGGTGTCAGCGAATGTGATCGTGGCTTGAGGCCGCACTTTGACTCTCTCCCTGGAAAGAAGACATTTTCCCAGTAAATCTCGTCCTTTCTATTTTCAAGGCCCCCATCGAAGTCAGTTTCCTTGGGGGAATCATAACTCTTTGTTCACCTTTCTCCTCATTTACCGTGTAAACAAAATCAAAGTAAAAGGATTGGAAAGCAGCTTTGCTTCTGCCCGGTTCTGCTCTATGAAAGTTTTCTCTGACTGATCGTTTTCATTTAGTATTTTCCTTTGCGACAGAGAGGAACGTAAGGAAATGATCGGTAGTCTTTAAAAGCTCTGGATGAGAGGTTTGGAAGAGCAGGAGAGGGTTAGGAAGAAAAGGACTTTGAGTGGGGCTGCATGAAAAAGGGACAAGTGAGGGCTTTTAGGGAGGGCTGAAAAAACTCAGAAATTCGACCAAGGGAGGCAGGGGGAAGAATCCACTTGCGTCGGCATTTAGAGATTTAGCAAGAGCAACCTAGAGTCTGCCCCCAGGAATAGTCCACATGCTTCTGACACAGATGGCGTGCTCATTCTATTTTATATCCTGTGCCCTTAAAAAAAAAAAAAAAAAACTCTCATAATTTGAAGAGAGATAGAAGCTGTTCAACCATTTCTGGTGCACTAGTTCTCCAAGCTGCTGCAGAATCTTGAACAAGGCATGCATTTCATCACACCACGGCTGCCACTGGTTCAGTTTCTCTGTCCCCCAGTAAAGGGACCCCCGAGCTTAGTCACATCCTGCCTGGCATTTTCCCCAGAAGACTCTCTTGTGTTCACCCTGGCTTGTCTAATGCCACGTCCTGAGTTCTTGTATTGGAGGGACATCGTGACCAACCCAAGGGGATATACTGGGCTTTCTGCGCCGAAGACTAAGGGACTAAGGAAGGAAGAAGGAAGCAAGGGAGGCAAGCCAGGGATGGGTTTGTCATGCCCTCTGTTTGCTTTCTGAAGCCTGGGAACGAAACCTTTCAAAGGTGAGCAGGAAACAACATGGCTTCCATTGCCTCAGGTTTTTCCCTAGTTCAGGTTGCATCCCACACCTGGTTAAGTGGGTGTACCTGTTTGTTAAGGGAATTTGTAGGAGGGGGGCAGGGGGCAAATCTCCATAGGAGCTTTGTTACCCAATGAGCATCCCAGCATTAATATTTCAGTGTAGCTGGAAACGTTTGAAGGCCCTAGACGGCATGTTACAGTGGAGATCAGAAAAGGGACAAGATAGGGCAATGCGCTCTCGTCCCGAAGGGCCAATCTCTTTCGTCCACTTGACAGAAGCCAGAGCTCCAGCACTGTCATCATTACACTGTGCCGCAATGACTGGCACATGCGTGTGTGTGCCTGTGAGTGTGTGCGTGCACGCATACGTGTGTGAGCGTGAGGGGGTGATGGTGGAAACCACACAATACGAATCCACCACAGGGTTGGGTTGCAAACCCAGAGCCGCACCCCTCCCGAGGCACCATGGCACAGAGGACACGTTTCTAGCTTTCCCAGTGTGGTACCCTCCCCAGGGAAAACACAGAGGACTCAGGCTCGCCTTGACTCTGTGAGGCCCAGATCCCATTCCCGTCCCTGGGGCCGGCTCTTCTTCCTCTTGACTCTCAGATCCCCAGTCCATCCACCTCCGAGTTCTTTTTTTGTTTGTTTGTTTTGTTTTTGTTTTCTGTAAATATATATTTCTTATTTTGGACGTGTAGGGATCAACTGAGATTCTGGAGTGGGGGGAGAGGGCGGATGACTGGGTCTTTTTATTTTTTTCCTTTCTCTCTTGGATTTTGGTGTTTGAACTTGAAAAAAAATAATTACAAGTATATATATAAGCAAATGACTTACCTTGAAAAAAAGAAATAAGTTGATTTCATTCTTTTGATTTACCTTGTTTCTCATGGGGGTTGGGGGGGTCTTTTGGGTGGAGGGCTTTTTTGTGAGCTGTATAGATCTCCAGTTTGGACTTGTTCACATGATGCAGGAACAAAAAATAAAATGAATTAAAAAAAGAAGACACAACATAAAAACAAGAAAAACTTTGTGATGTATAAAAGCTGTAAATAGTCGAAGATTCTTTCTCTTTTCTAATGGCAAATTATTTCTGTCACTTTATATTCAAAAAATAAAGAAACCTACCATAAATTATCAGGGTTAAAAAAATCCAGAATCAGAGTGGTTGTGTGTGTTGTGTTTTGTTTTGTTTTGTTTTTTGGTCTTCGTGCTTTCTTTACTGTTTACTATGACTTGGAAAAGCTTGTTATAACAAGGCGCCGTTCGGAAAAAATTCCTTTCCCAATCGGTTTCTAACTGTCAGTGGTAGTCTGGACTGGTGAATCCAGTTAAGTTAGGAGGCCGTTTCTGCCAGCTGATGCTGAAGATGTTGGTAATACTGAAAATGATGTTGGTAAGGGGTTGAGAGGAGACTAAATAATTATGATCTTAAAGCAACTTTTTCGTTTCCATAAGATTCTTTCTTACTACATGATACCTGTCATCTACTTTTCTTTTCAGCATGGAAAATTTTAAACATATTCAAAAGTAAACAGAATGGTATGATGAACCTCCGTGTATCCATCATCCAGCTTCAATAATTATCAACTTATGCCAGTCTGGTTTCAGTCATATCCCTGTCCATTTCCCTCTTCTATATTATTTTGAAGCAAAGTCCATAATGGTATCATTTAATCTGTAAATATCTCACTAACGTATCTCTAATAATTAAGGACTCTATTTTAGAGTAACCACAATACCATCATGACATCCAAATTTCCCAGTATTCCTTGATAACAGATATCTAGTTACTGTTCCAATTTCTTGCCTCAAATATAACACTGTTTTACAGTTGGGTGTTTCTTTTTTTCATCACAAGCCAAATAAAGTCCACACAATTGGTTGCTACTCCTCAGATTTCTTTTGAACCTATAGTTTCACGTCTCAACTTATTTTTTGAAATGTATTTGTTAGAGACGTGGAGTCTTTTATCCTGTAAATGTTCCCACAGTTAGATTTTGCTGGTGGCATCCCCATGGTCACAACTGACATATTCCTCTATCCTCTGTTTTCTTTAAATTGTTAACTGTCTTTCTTACTCTTTAATGCATTTTTCTTCCATTGTGTAGAGTTATCAGGAAAGCAAACTAACCCTCATTTTAACCAATGTGTGGTGCATTGAAAAGAATTAGCTGCTCACATACCTCCAGGTGGCCAACAGTAATGTGGCTCTAGTCACAAGGTGACCGAGCTCCTCTCACAGCCAAGACAAGAAACTGTACTTGGTCTAGCTCTTCAACCTGTCCTTTTTTTTTTTTTTTTTTTTTTTTTGCGGTACGCGGGGCTCTCACTGTCGTGGTCTCTCCCGTTGTGGAGCACAGGCTCCGGACGCACAGGCTCAGCGGCCATGGCTCACGGGCCCAGCCGCTCCGCGGCATGTGGGATCTTCCCGGACGAACCCGCGTCCCCTGCATCGGCAGGCAGACTCTCAACCACTGCGCCACCAGGGAAGCCCCAACCTGTTCTTTTGAGCTATTACATTTGCCTGAAAGGTCTTCTTTTTTCTCCTCTAGCCCCAGTTCTGTCATTGATTTTATATATATGTATGTATATACACACACACACACACACACACACACCACACACACTGGATGATTTCTCTTACTTTAATTTCTAAATTATTCAAGTGAAAGGATATTTCTGATAATAAAAAAAAATAGCATAGATATATTTAGCTTTTCAGATGGAAATCATAAAGCACATTCCAACATCACTTTATTAAGAGCCATGTGCTTCTCCTAGAATCCTAGTGCTAGAAAGTATCATACTATAGAGAGAATAGTTAGTAGAACCCACCTTATGACTCAGGAGTCTCAGAGAGCTAACACAGGTGGCAAAGTCCTGGCGAGAAGCCAGCACTGCTGATCCTCGGTTCTGAGCATCTTCCAGGGTGATGTATTGTTTCTTTGTCTCAGAGGGATTCTCTGTGAGGGTTTCTCCTGTATTTTCCTCTGTACTGAAACAAAAAGGTCTCCTACCTCCCTGATCACTCCTGAAAGTAGATGAGCTCTAACATAAAGCCAGAGTTCTTCCCAGATATAGTTATTCTCTTCACTTCTGGAGGTATTTCACTGAAGCCCAAATTGTTCTTGGGCCATAAACTTGCTTTAAAAAGAATCTGAAAGTTATATAGTAGGTTTGATTTGAAAATATGACATTCATTTAAAAAAAAAGTTGGGGGAGATAAGATTTCCACCCCATTTTAAAGTGGTTTTAAATAATGAAAGCTTAAGAATAGGTATCAGAATTCTGGTGGGAGCCCCAGGTAAGGACATACTTAAAGCTTTGACCATGACCAGAGCACCTTAAAAAACCAAAGACTCGGGCTTCCCTGGTGGTGCAGTGGTTGAGAGTCTGCCTGCCGATGCAGGGGACGCGGGTTCGTGCCCCGATCCGGGAAGATCCCACATGCCGCGGAGTGGCTGGGCCCGTGAGCCATGGCCGCTGAGCCTGCGCGTCCGGAGCCTGTGCTCCGCAACGGGAGAGGCCACAGCAGTGAGAGGCCCGCGTACCTCAAAAAACAAAACAAAACAAAAAAAACCCCCAAAGACTCAACTGACAAGGTCACCCTGTAGGAATTCTCGAGACTGTGGCAGATGTCTGTTCTTCATACCACCTGCCTCACCCACCACCTGGGACCTCCTGAATTAATTATCTCAGAGCACCTGTGTTGTTCTTCACATCTCTGTGCCACCCTGCATTCCACTGTAAGGGAGAATCAACAACAGCACTCTAATGATGGGCTGAAGGGCACCCAGTCATGTCCCCACCAGCCAACTGTCCCAGAAAGATGGGCTTCCCAGACTGACATCCTTTCTCGGCATTTTTCACTCAAACACCTGCCCTGATCATTTGGCTTGAATTCCCTTGTCCTTTCACAAACCCGAAATAATCCTTTTGAAATAAATTATTCTCAGGAAGCAACTTCCTGTAGAATTCTAGAATGATCAAAGAATGGGAAAGACCACCAGAAAGATCGTTCTGATACAGAGTCTGGAAGCCTGTTAAAAACTTATGCCAAAGCTGTCGTTTGTGGTCTTCGACAAATCACTGAACTTCAGCGGACTTCAGTTTTCTTACCTCTAAGCCCAGATAGCCACCTTTCTGCCCTCCTCCAACACAGGTTACCTGGAGCAGTGGTTCTCTATTCCGGTTGCATAGTGGCGTCATCTGGGGTGCTTTTAAAACACCGATGCCTTGGTCTCATCTCCCAAGGATTCTTGTTCAATTATTCTGGGCATATTCAGCCTGGGCATAGGGCATCGTAGAAGCTCTCCAGGTGATTTTAATATGCAGCAGTGTATTGGGGGCAAAGGAGGTCTCCTATTTGCTTCTAATTCAACTCTGTGCTGCAGCTGTTGCCTGTTCCCATTCGCAACCTCACTATGGACCACCACTCATGTCACATGTCATGGATGTCACCCTCTGGAACTCCTAGACCTCTTTTCTCCTCTACTGGAGCTGCAGAATAAACATAGGGAAGGCGCAATTGACTGTTACAATCCAGTTCTTTGATTTTGCCTACCACCACAATCCGTGGCCAGATAGAGATATACTGAGAAGTTACTCTACCTAAAGGAAATTCAACACATACATTTTAAATTCGGGATGCACATTAAATATGACTATGCCCGTGATCACGGGAGGAAAGTCAAAAAGTTAAACCTATTACAAGAGGTTGGTTTATGGATATACTATTATTCCTGGGTTTATTCCGAAATTTGCAATGACCTATGATCCTCTGATGATTGAACACCTCTAGATAGTATCTGCTCTTGAGTTTTGTGCAGCCCCTATCAGTTTCCATTACCTGTCTCATCTTAGCAGGTAATTAAGTCTGCAACACTCTCCTTCCCTGCCACCTGCCCTCAACACACACACATATACAAGTCTAATCTCCTAACTGCTGCAAGGTACTCAACAAAGTTGTAATTACGCCATGAAAATAGCATTCCTTCTTTCGGGGCAAAGCGGTAACAGTGTTTTATTTTTCCTCACATCCTCAGTCTGTGTACCGAGGTGCCACCAATGACTAATAAAATGACCCACTACACGACCGTCTACAACATTTAAGTACACATACCCACAAAAGCTTTAAATGTCAAGTTTTTTTTTTTCTCTCTCTTTTGCTTCTTTTTGAGATTAAAGTTAATGTTTGGATAGATCCTTCTTTTATTCCCAGTGCACATGGCAGTGTGGGTTTTATCTTATCCAAGAAACCTCCCAGACATCAGAGGAGAGGATATTTTTTTCCTTTTAGTTATACCTAAAAGAAACTGTCATTTAATGTGCTCCTATTATATTCCAGGCCCTTTATTCATCATCTTATATAATCCTCTTAACTCCCATTTCACAAACATTGTTATTGAGGTTCAGAGAGATTCATCAACTTGCCCAAAGCCACACAGCTGTTGTGGGTAAAGAAGACAATTTAGATGATACAAACAAACTTTCTTAACACTTCACGGAATGGGCAGTCTCTATGCCCAGGGGTCCAGAGAACTGTAAAGTGGGGCGGAAGGCAGGGAGATTTTTATGGGATAAAGAATAGGAAGTAAGTATAGAGCCCAGAGTTGCCTTGGTGTTTGGACATTGGCTGGCTGGCTATGCTATCAAGCAGAGCGTTTACAGGGACACTAACGTTATCTAAGCTCTGGTTTGCTGACATGGCACGCTGGGCAGAAGCAACTCCATCCTGAGCTTAGAAATGTATATCCACACGACCGAGTGAAAGATGAGCAGTTCAAAACCAGCAAAGCTGATCCCAGACTCCCCACTCTCACCGTTAAGTCAAAAAGTCTTACCGATCTATTAAAAGGAGTACACATTACGCTGCAGCCATTCTGGGAACAGAAGCGTACTCCAGATAAACGGAAGGTCATGTTAACCTGTCTAGTAATGGCTTGGTATTCGCTCACCTCTTTCTGATACTCAACAGTTAGTTACTTTTACTCACTTAGGCAGCAATCTTGGCAAATCTTGCCCCTTTGGAGCCATTCTGAGAAAGTCACGCAGAAGTGGTCTTTGCAAGTGAAAATAGCCACTACTTCTATCATTATAAATACCATCTATTGAATACTTACTACTTACCAGCACTGTGCTAAATATTTCACGTGTATCATCTCATTTGCTCTTCCTAATAATGTTGGGACAAATCATATTTTTCTTTCCATCTCTCATTTTACAAAGAAGGAAACAGAAGCTCAGTGAGGTTACCTAATACTCCTGGAATTTCACAGGTGGAACAGATCCATCTAACCCCAGAACCTTTCCACTACAGAGCCTTTGAAGGTTTACAGTGCCCCTAAAACACATTATTTTTGTGGCAGCCTTACTTTTTGCCACTTTCTTCCTGCCAGAGGTTTTCAACTCTGGCCGCATATTAGAGTTACCCCATCAGATTTTGAAAATACAGATGCCAAATACTCAGTATTTTATAAAAGTTCATGGGATGGTGCTAACCTGGAGCCAGGGTTGGGAACAAGTGGTTTCATTTAATGCCAGCAAATAAATCAGGGTCACAAGATGGGGGAGAGGCTGGAAAAAGTTTCTTCAGCCCAGTGAATGCAAAGAGGGTTCATGGCCTCTTTGGTTCAATATATGAAACCCAGAAATACTTTTTACCCCATATGCCCTCGGGGATGTGTCAGTTATTAAGTTTGGCCTCCAAGTTCCACGCACACCCTTCTTTGCTGCTTTGTGATTCTAGAGCTGGTCTCTGCGAGGTTCATTTCTCCTTTGCCAGCCATGCCATGTTAGGCTTTGCCAGTAGAGGGCGCTGGAGGGGCGTGGAGGGTTGGTGAAGGAAGAAGAGTTCTTTTTTTTTTTTTTTTTAAACAAAGTAATACAAATTTATTAATGAAATGTTAGAAAACATACAGATAAGTGAAAACCGAAAGCACCCACAAATTTTTCTCTCCTTCCCATCTATCCCTGTTACAGCCACTTTAAGCTCTTTAATACATAAATATGTATATTTTTTCACAAAATGAGTTTATGCATACCTAGTCACTTATAACTTGCTCCTTTAACATTCGTATTATAATCAGGTTTCACATAATTCTGTATTCTCTAATATGATATCTGTATCTCTGATATCTGTATAATAGCTCACTCTATCGATGTACCATAATTTATTTGACCAATCCCCTATGGTTAGACATCTGGATTCTTTTCAGTCTTTTACTATTATATGCAATCCTGCGATGAACATCTTTATGCATATCTTAGTGATAGCCATGATTATTTTCTCAGGAAAAATGCTTAGACTATGGAATAATAGTCTGAACATTTTTAAAGCTCTCAACATCTGGCTCCAAATTACCCTCCAGGAAGCCTGTAGCGAGGTACACTCCCTGCAGCAGTGTGTATGCAGAACCGATGTGCTTTACTTGAGGGGGGATGGAGGGAGCAGCCTTGTCATTCCAGCTTGATGTGCGCCATTCTTGCTCACCTTCCTTGACACACAGAGCTTCACAGCATGCCAGTCTAATTAATTTAGAGTGGAGAAGTTAGACTACCTGCCCAAGGCCAGAAACTCTAGAACTGAGTCAAGGGTCAAGTTGAAAGGATCAATTCTGACAACACTAAGTCACATGCTTGCTACTTGGTCCACTTTAGCCCTGAAGGAGACACAGCTGCTCTCACAAACTAACCAGGAAAGTAAACGAGGGAAGGGCCATCTTGCCTACTTTGGGCAGGCGTATGAAAAATGCCCACGTGGGTCTCTCAGCCTCCAGAGTGCAGTCCCCTGAGGAAGTGGCCAGGTTCATAATGTGATGGGTGGGGAGCTGGACTGGCACTCTGCCAGGTCTACCAGTCCACAGCTTGGTGCATAGCTGGAGCCCAGTGTGAGTGGCATCATTTCCTCTGGGTCTTAAGCGCTTTGCAGTTTTCCAGTCTCCCCTGCTAGTGTTGAAGGGCCTCCTGCAGAGGTGGGGGGTGGCTGTGTCTCACCGTGAGGACAAGGACACTGGCAGCAGAAGTTCTGGGAAGTACTCCTTGGTGTGAGCCCTCCCAGAGTCGAGCATTAGCCCCACCAAAGAGCAAGTAGCAAGAAGAGTTCTTTTGTTCAGTCAGCAAGCCAGCAGCACATCCTTGCACATCTGGCCCCCAAGGCTACACCACACCTGTGGGGTGGGCAGTTCCCAGGGTTCCAGAACAGCCTCCAGCCAGTTTCCTCATTGTTTCCTCAGTCAGGGCGTTGCTCCCTCTTGCCACAGTGGTTAAGTCTCAGCCTCGCAGGTTCTCCTTTAAGAGGAAAGTCTCTTGTCTGTTCACCCTCCCCTCGGTCCCAGGGATGGAAGCCCTTCTCTGCAGGGTTCTCTTTCACCCTTCCAGTAAACGATTACCCAGGAAACAATTCTTCAAGCTAAATTTTCCCCGTTCAGATGACTGCTGTGGTTTCTCTTTCTTTCCTGAACCCTGACGGCTACGCTGGGTTACGTCAAAAACTTGTGTGCAGCGTCCATCGCTCTCTTTATAACCAACCCTGCTTCCAGTTCACAAAAGCTTTGCACAGGCTCCCCTGTGAAGCCTGGATAAGCATGTCCCTTTTATACAAATGACAGATGTTGTATTTCTGGAAACAGATCTCATGGGTGTTGTAGGAATATGGGGATCTATCTCAATTGATGATTTTGGTTAACAAAAGACTCCGTGAGCTGCGGACTTCTTTGTGACAGTTAACACTGGATCTTTGCTCTGCTTCCACTGCGTTATCACAGTGGTAGGAGAATTCAAGTGAATTAATTTGCAAGCTACCTATAATTAGGAGACATGATTTCCTGACAACTTCATACAGAGGATATTTACATAAGATGAGTTACCTAATATATAATTTATAATTAGTTTTCTGTGTGACTTAATAATAATTTATATAAGTAAATGCTTATCCTTTTATGTTTTATATTGATGCTGGTGATTGTGGTGGCAGTAGGGGAGAGATAAGGAAGTCTTAATCATTTTCTCTGTGTCTCTTTTTATTAGGGTAAACTTATTGGAAAATTTTCATAAAGCTGGTGTGCTTCAAATCAACAATGATCACAAAACTTGGGTGGGGACTCCAGGCAAGGCTTGTGTGAAGATTCTAGGGGAAGAGCAGGGTTTCCACTGATTCCACTTATTTTTATTCATTCCTCCATTTATTGAGTGTCTACTATACACCAGACATTGTTCTGGAAGTTAAAGATGCAGCAGCTTGTAAAACAGAAAAAAGTTCTGCTCTCAAGGAACACCCATGCTAGTACTTAATTGGGCAGAGCCTTGGAAAATCAGTCATGGCCCCAACGAACCTCGGGATTGACTTTCAGGCAGGACAACACTTGTGCCCACTGCATCTGGCCCAGCACATACTTAGGAGGTAGATTCAGTCACTGGTCCCAGGAAGTGCTCTCTGTGCCTGGGGTACCAGCTCCAGTGCAAGAGTCTTTGTGTCTGGAACGGATGCCTTAATTCCTCTTCAGAGAAGGGGTTCTCTTCCACATAGACTCATTTTGCAGAATGCCTCCACAACAGATGATGAAAGCCATACCTGAATTGAAGTGAAAAATAGACACGGTCATAAATAAGAGTATAATGAACTCTAGAACCAGAGGTAGGGGTGGAGTGGGGGAGAGACGGAAAGAGGCAAATGACTTAGGAAGACAAATTGCTTCCATCCAGTTGTCTTTCTGAGTCTCACAACATCCCTGAGGGGTAAACAGGCAGAGAGTATTATTATGTTATAGAATGAGAAAACGGGGGGGAAAGGGACTTTTCCAAGGTAATGCAGTGAGTAAAAAGTGGGTCCCAGGTTTTCTAAGCCCAGTGTTCTCTCCATTGCACCAGGCTACTTTCATGATGATTGACATGGATAATTGCAGGAATGTTTTTTTTAATGTAACATAAGGTGATGAAGGATGATGAGGCAGAAGTGAAAGTAAAATGGAACCAAATATAGAGACAGATGCACACCCCTCCTTATGACTTTGATTAAGTCACTGTTGCAAAACCTTCACGTGAAGAAAACAACTTGGCAGATCCTTTGTAAACATTTACCAGCACGAACAGAATCATATGAACCCACAGAACTTGCGTTGGCTCTTACTTGCCAGCATGGCATCGTGGTGCTGGCATCTAACGGCACAGAGGCCGCTGAGGAAATACCAGTGTGAGGGCTGCATTTTAGCCAGGTTTCTGCTTATCTACAACCTGATCGCCCCCGGAGCTGAGCCTGTCCTAGAGCCCCTGGTTGCCCAGTGTCACTCCCCCACCATCCTGCTGAGTCAACAAGTACAGACGTTGTCCTAGGGGCAAAAACATGTGCCAGAGCTTTGCTCAGGCACTGCCTTGCTATATCCTCCTGGTATGTCGGGCTCTAAGCTATCTCCGCCCCGTCCTGTAGCGTCTGTAGGGTGATGACCCCTCTCTCCCACATCAGTCTGCAGCCCACTGCCACTCTTATCTAAGTGGGAAAGAAAGATGAATAAGGGGGCCTCTAGGCTGCCTGCAACCACTCATGTCACCCTCACCAAACCCATCCTTGGCCAGTGAGATGCTCTCAAGGCACACAGATGGCCAAGGGGACTGAGAACATACACGGGCTCTAACCATCAGAAGACGAAGCTCCGGGCTTTGTCTAGCATCATCGCTCTGGCACTCTGCTGTCCCTTCCATGGCCTCTGAGCCATGGTGGCTTTGACCTTCCAGGGTAAACACTGGAGAAACAGGATTCAAAGGAGGGTTTGCACAAATGATTGACAGGAGGGGAACAGCAACGGTAACGACTCACTTGGGAGAGAGACCCTCCCAAGAGAGTTTGGGGAAAGAACTGAATGCTTCGCTACACAATTATGTAAGTCTTGGCAGAGGGAGAATAGAAGGAAACCAAATGTAGACACAGATGAACACCCTTCCCTGTGATTAAGGTGCCCTTCCCAGTAACAGAGCAGAACTGAACAAAACAAAAACACGGAAAGCCAAATCCTCCTCTCCTTTTCCACACAAAGGCGAATGGCAGACGTGGGTCAGGCCTCTGTTTTTTTTTTTGCAGTACGCGGGCCTCTCACTGTTGTGGCCTCTCCCGTTGCGGAGCACAGGCTCCGGACGCGCAGGCTCAGCGGCCATGGCTCACGGGCCCAGCCGCTCCACGGCATGTGGGATCTTCGCGGACCGGGGCACGAACCCATGTCCCCTGCATCAGCAGGCGGACTCTCAACCACTGCGCCACCAGGGAAGCCCCAGGCCTCTGTTTTTGATTTCCACCTCTGTCTTCCTTCTTAGTTCTTTTCTCTAACATGCCTCAGGCTTCACTCCATCTCCCTGGAGTGAGAATCCCCGGGAAGGAATTTGACAGGCGTTCTCCACAGTGGCAGGGTCAGACGGACCCAAGACCTCAAAGGAATGCTTTGCAGCTTAGTGTCACCCTGCCTGCCCGCGAGGAGGTCAACCCAGCTCTCCCCTCGGAGTGCTCGCCCTTGGCGTCTTGTCTCCTAAAAGCAGAGGAAGCCGCAGCAGGGGCCTGGGGGCGCGGGACCCCGGGTGCCTCCCACGCTGGCTTCTCCCTGTGCAGGCTGGACCCTTGCTCCCTTCGATCTACATTACCTTCCACATTGGCTCTGCCAGTTGGAGGAGAGCCCTGGTTTTCAGGCTCCAGTTCATACAATGTTTTCCGTCTTTTGCCATCTCCATCACAGAGGGCGGAAGCTTATTCCCTGGCATCACGTGGTCAAGTAATAGGCGTCCTGGGCTCTCATCACAGCAACTGCAGCATCACTTGGGGCCTGGGTCCCGGCAGGCGGCGATCAACCTATAATAACTCCCTAGTCTTTTCCCAATTACCCCAAACCAGTAGGTCCAACGCAGGCTCCACGCTTAGTCTTTGCAATTTAGATGCCACAGGTAGCTTCCTGTTTGGATGGTTGAGAAAGGAAAATAACAACCTTGTTTTGCTCGTAGCCGCTGCAGTGGGTGTTCCAGTGTCCTGGGGCTTAATAGCCTGTGTCTCTCAGACATATTTAGTGCCCTTTCTCTCCTCTCACAAATGCAACCCCTTCCCGGGGGGAGCCTGGCGGGGTTGAACCATCTGCATGGGAACAGAACAGAGCCGCAGCTGAGGGCCCAGGAGCTGCGCACAAAGAAATCAGGACAGCGGAAGCAGCGGCCACGGGAGCTGGAATCAGGCCTGATTCTGACATCCCTCCGCCCCCGCCCGCGCAATAAATAGCGCCTTCAGCGGAACAAGCCCTTTGTGTGGACCGACCAACGGTGTTTCCACCACAGCCCCTGTTAGGCCAGGAGTTCATTGTGCACGACGAAACGTTGTCCTTAGACGTTCATGCTGCAGTTTGAGTTGGTGCAAATCAGCATCACCCAGTTCCAACAGAAGGAGAAACTGGAGCATCCCTGGTTCAGGGACGTGCCGAGGGGGCTCAGCTCAGCAGTGCTCCGGCCCTTACACTTTGCAGTAGATGTTCTGTTCCCAGCACGTTGCGGGGCAGCCCGCTCTGTGTAACTACATCTCAGGGTCTCCTTGTGCTGGCGGAGGGGATGGATGGGTGAACCTGACCTGTGGCTGACTCCAGGACCCCAGTCCTAAGGCTGCCTACTCAAAATAAGGTTGAACGGCCCGGAACTTTGAAAACAGACAAGATTGCATCCCCCTCTGCTTCTGGGAATTCTCCCTCCTTGTATTCCATTTCCATTCTCCTGTGCATTCGGGCTTAAAGCCTGGTTCATCTTCGACTCTGTGTCCGCACCCCGACGTGGGTCAGTTGCCATGTTCTGTCAAATCTGCTTCTGGAATGTGCCTAAAAGCCTCCTCTGCCGGCCGTCGTCCGGGTCTGGCCCTCCGGATCTCCCCGGGACAATGGCAGTGGTGTCCTGAGGGCTCCTCCCCCCGCTGAGAGCCCCTCCTGACAACCCCCGCTTCAAACCCGCTGGCTCGCCTTCCAGAACCGTGAGACCCACGCCGTTTCCCAGCCGAAGCCACCGCGGCTCCCCACTGCCTGCCAGTGAAGTGGGACCGCTCCCCTGACGTCATGGCCTGGCCTCTGTCTCTTGCCTCCTGCCTAGCGTTACGATACACAGTCCGAGCTGAAGCCCACTGGGTTATTTCCTGTTCATCAGTCACACCCGGTACCGCCTGCTTTTGTGCAGATATTCCTATGCATACCCCCTGTTTAGGAAAAAGCCCTCTTGTGTGTCACCTCTCCTCTACTCTATCACTGAACACTTCCGTGACCGGACGTGTGGGTTCCCCGTTCATCAAGCCAGCTGAGTGCTCTACAGTTCAGCTCAGTTCTGATGCTATGACCTGCGGACAGCATCAGCTCCCATAGGCTAAGGGCTCAGTCCCACAAGTCTGTCCCCTCCCTCCACTTCAGATGCCAATTGTAAGTCCAGGTTGTCACTTATGCTTCTAACTGACCAGCTATAAAGCAGAGGTTCCCTCCTCTGGTTCAGTTGATTTGCTAGGGTGGCTCACAGAACTCAGGAACAGTTTACTTACCAGATCACCAGTTTATGATAAAAGGATACAACTCAGGAACAGCCGGATGGAAGAGATGCACAGGGCAAGAGGCCACTGTCCCAGCGCCTCCGCCTGTTCACCAAGCACCGTTGTTTAGGGTTTTTATGGAGGCTGCTTTTTTTTTTTTTTTTTTTTGCGGTACGCGGGCCTCTCACTGTTGTGGCCTCTCCCGTTGCGGAGCACAGGCTCCGGACGCGCAGGCTCAGCGGCCATGGCTCACGGGCCAACCGCTCCGCGGCACGTGGGATCCTCCCGGACCGGGGCACGAACCCGCGTCCCCTGCATCGGCACGCGGACTCCCAACCACTGCGCCACCAGGGAAGCCCATGGAGGCTGCTTTGTGTCGGCATGACTGATAAACTCATTGGTCATTGCTGATTAAGTCAGTCTCCAGCCCCTCTCCTCGTCCCAGAGGTAGAGGCGAGGATGGGGTTGGTCTGAAAGTTCCAACCCTCTAGTCACAGAGCTGGCTCCCATCCTGCGGTTATCTAGGGGCTTTGCCAAAAGCACCTCATTAACATAAACTCAGGTGTGGTCGAAAGGGGCTTGTTATGAATAAGGAAAGACACCTTTATCTCTCTTATCACTTAGGAAATTCCAAGGATTTTAGAAGCTCTGTGCCAGGTATGGGGATGAAGACCAAGTATGTTTCTTATCATAAATCACAACATCCTACTTCCTCTATCCCATAACATGCCACCTCAAATGTCTCCTCTTTCTTAAAGCCTTTGCCAGTCACCCCGACCATGTATCCTCTCTTTCCTGTGATGCCCACAACTTAACGCCACTTGTTTCCTACCTGCTCTCAAAATCACAGCTGGGTTGGGAGGTCCACTCACTACTCCAGGGTGTGAGCAGAGGCTCAGCGCAAAGTATAGGTGGAAACACGGCTTGTTAAATTGAATGGAAAGTTTGGGGGCAAAAAATGCAATTTTGCCTTTTTTTTATATCTTTATCTTCCCTTTCATCTCCTCTTTTCCTTCCTTCCAGCAGACATCTGAGCATCTACTATATGCCAGGTAAATGCTTGTTGCTAAAGATATAGCAACGATTAGACTTGACAAAAATACTTTCTCTAGCGGACCTTAAGATCTAATGAGGGGAGGCAAAAGATAAACACGTGAGAGATTTAGTTCGCTGAATGGTAATTAGTGCTGTGAAGAAAAGTAGAACAGGAAAAGGGGGAGAGAGTCCAGGGGGGTGACCAGGAAGACCTCCCAGAGATGGTTCCACATGAGTAGAGAGAAAGTGAGCCATGAAGCATCTTAGGGAGGAGCACTCTGTTAACCTACAACAGTAAAACAGCCAGTTATTTTACCAGCAAAATGGGTTTGTTCAGGAGATGGCGACCCACAGGCAAGTTTGGTAAAGCTAAGGAGAGGAAACTCTTTTATAGAGGAGAAGGGGAATTTGGGAGGGGCTGTTATAAACAAAAAGTCCATTGGAGTAAACTGGGAGCTCGAAGTAGAGTGGCTTTTCATTGGCTGAGCTGTTGCCAGGGGAGGAGAAAATCTTTCTTCCTCCTGCTGGCAGTAGTGGAGTCATTTCCTGCCAGAGATGCCTTGGGATCTGTATTGATTTCCAATGGCATGCACGTGAGCGCTGCCCCTTCTGGCCTCTCGACTCCATTTTAGTGAGTTTTCCCTTTGTTAGTTTTCACAACTCCGTGCACAAGGAATGGCCAGTGAAAAGGCTCAGTGGATGGGATATGCGTGGCGTGTTGGGGAAATGGCTGGGTGAGAAGAACGGCGAGGAGAGAGTTTGTGTAATATTCTCTCTTTTCCCCTTCTACCTTCACTGTCTTCTAAGAGAGGTTCACCATCATGGCAGTATTATTATCAGTATTATCAGTGCCAATGACTTAGACTGGTCAAACCCTAGCACCCTTTCCCTGCATCCCAGCTAGTCGAAGGCATACCAGCCCTGGCTATGTGATATAATAAAGGGCCTATGTTCTCTGAAAAGTCCTCATTTACCAGTTAATTGTATTGCTAACATAGCATTTGGATAGCTGCCTAGCTTTCTCTAGCTATGGAATTCCGCAGGCCGTCCCTGTGACCGGTTCCCAGGTGCAGAGTATCTGGTTGCAACGAGAAATCAGATGGGAACAGAGAAATTAAAGGGAATGGCAGAAAGTCCCGCAGCTAGTGAAGGGCAGTGAGCACATTCATAACCTCCAGAGAACGTGCAGTGGTTGTGTCTGACTGAGGTGGGATGACCACACCAGCTGTTTGGACACAGGCTGCTGCTGGGTTCCCATGTTGACACCTGCCGGGGGCCAAATCTTGTTATAAGGGAAGATCTCACTGGTGGCCTGCCGTCCCCATGTTTCTCCTGACCTTTGACTCGCCTGGATGTATCTTTACTTCCAACCTCTTTCACACCAATGGTTCTGGTCCAAAACATCACTGTCTAGGTAGGTCTGGTGGCCCAGAGCTCCGTGTCACTGGGTCAGTCTGTGCAGGGTCTCTACGTCGGCACTCCTGGCAATGCTGGTTGGACTGCAGACAGCCCTGCTTGAAGTTTACGGTGCACACTGTCTCTTAGGTTTAAGGATTCCTATCTGGCCCTCAACAGAGACCCATACCTGAGTTTCCCACCTCCTTGCGGCAGCAAGGTTTCTCACCTGATGGAAAGTAGCCTTGAGCCTTTTCACGTTTGCCTTCATAATAGCAGTGGTCAAACTATGCATAAAGATGTGACGCCGCACCCTTGTGACGCACAATCGTCACGGTGCTGGGGGCAGGGTGTCGCTATTCTTATCCCATTTTATAGATGAGCAACTGTTACATAAACAACCATGTAATACTCTGAGGTTCTTTGTGTTTATCGTTTCCATTATTATTAAATGATTGTATGCTTCGGGGTTCTTTGAGATGAGAAAAAATTATAATTATTCAGCACTTGCTGAGTACCGGGCTGAGGGTTAGGTACTTTCCATTTTCAGGTTTAATCACACAGTAACGCTGTGAGGTAGGTATTCTTATTCTCATGTTCACCATGGAGGAAACAAAAGCTCAGAGAGGTTAAGGAGCTTTTCCACAGCTACACAGCTAGTGCATGACAGAGATGGAGGTCAGGTCTGTCTGACTTCTCAGCCCATGTGCTCCTGCAATACCTACTGTTCCTGAATCTGGAGAAGGAAGACACCTCCCAGTGGAGAAGCACTGAAATTCCAAGTCGATATGAAAAACATCCTGCTGGGGCTTTGGAGTGAATGGTCACCCTAGCAACCGGGCTGCTCCCGTGGAGTGTGCCAGCCTGGAGGTTACTGGGGGTTACTCCAGGGGTGGGCAAGGCAGCTCTGGGTCCAGAAGCAGATTATAAGAGTGAAAGACAAAGGAGCACGGGAGTTCAGAGGCAAGGTCATTCGCTCAAAAACTCAGGGTCATTCTGTTTCATCTCACTGAGCCTCAGGTAGCCCTGATGGGCAGCTGCTCTCCCAGAGGCAACCACAGCCGCACCTCTGATCTCCTGCACGTCCGTTTCTCCTCAGCCTGACTCAGTCTTACCGGTACACAAAGCAGCCAGGCCTCTCCTGTGTGGAGAAATGCGTGCCCCTGGGGCTACGTCCACGCTCAGCTGTCATCAGATCTCTTATTTCCAGACGAGTCTCTGGGAAAAGTGTCTGTGGAACGTGGCTCACACATATTGAGAGGTGATGAGGCTCCATTCGTGGAGCCGGGTGACTTGCATTTCTTTTTTTCTCAGTTTCTCACAACTACCCAGTGAGACAGGAACGGTAGGGGAATAAAATTTGCCACCACAAAATGCCTCCTTAGTGTGCGGGTTATTTCAAGCTGAAAAGAATCAAGGCCCAAAAGGCTCAGGAAGAAACTTTGACCTTTCCCCTAACTGCCTAAAAGAATTTAGACAGGAGGCCTGTCCCTCCAAGAAATCTGTCATCAGAGGGATCTGCAAAGACTATGGGTTGGATGAGGTGGGGAAACTCGGCCGGGCCTCGAGATCAGAGTCACGCTGTGTCCCGTTGTCTCTGCAGCCCCCGGCAAACATTGGTCTACCAAACATTTGCTTTTCCATCTTCATGTGAATCGCCTTCCTCCCCTCTGAGGTCCCAGACCACTACCCCCAGCATCCTCTTCTGTCTTTGGCCAGAGATGGTATTTAAGGTGAGGGTTTTAGCCATTTTGGTGAGTTACTTAGTTTTCCTGGGTCTCCCGTGTACACACGTTATTGAACTTCTGTCTGATTTTCTCTTGTCAGTCTGTCTCATGTCAATCTCATTCAGAGATCCCACCCCACCCTCCCCTAAGAAAAACCTAGAAAGGCAGAGGAAAATCTTTCTTTTCTCCCTGACAGTTCTGTTCTCATACCCATTTCATGGACTGGTAAACTAAGACTAATCTCAGTTAAAATAACTTATCAAGGCCACACAAGGAAGAAGTGTCAGAGTCAGGAGTCAAACTCAGGTTATCTGAGGATGTAAGTTTTGGAAGAGAAGGGATTTTCATTTTTATTCTGTTGTTCACTGAAACACCCATAGGTCTTAGATAAATGCCCCAAACAGAGTGGACATTTGATCAATATCAGTTGAATAAACAAATCTGTTACCAGAGTCTCCTCCTTAATCGCGATGGTGTGCTGTCCACTGCTGCCTCTCCCACCACTGCAATGCTGGGCTGCCCCTTCTTGCAACCTGACTCCCTCCCTCCCTAGCCCCCTACCCTTGGCCTCACCCTTGAACTTGCTCTGAGCAAACCAGTGACCGCTTTCTGGGCTCCTCTACGTTATTTGACACTGTTGAAAATTTCTTATTGAAGGTCTTTTCCTTTGTGGTGTCCATAATGATAATCCCTGGCAATTTTCTTCCCATCTTTCTGGCTGATACTTTCAGGACTTTTTTTTTTTAATTTTCCTCCTCTCCAGCCCACCTCTTAAATATTGCCTTTAGCCCTCTTAATTTTACTGCACGTGTGCATGCACGCACGCACACACACACACACACACACACACACACACTCATTTACATCTAATGCTTCAGCTGGAACCAGAACCTATAGTTTCCAAGTCTGTACCTGTAAGCAGACCTATGTCCAAGCTCCAGAATAACGTTTCTGCCTGCCTGTTACATGCATACCTGGGGGGCTCTTGGTGGCTTCAAGTTCATCCTCTCTAAAATAGAACTTGTTAATTCGTCCTCCATGCCTGTTCCCTCTCCTGTACCCCCTATCTTGGCAAATGACACTATTATTGCCCAGGCTACCCAAAGCAGAATCTGGGAGCCACTGTCCACTCCCTCCACACTGTCACTCACTCTGTCCACTCTCCTGCTAAATGGCTCTCCAACCTACCCCTGCCTTCACCCCACTTCCTGTGCTGGTCACCCTGTTTCACCCCTACTCCACACATCATCGCTGCTTTCCTGAAACATTACACCATCTGTGCCATTCAATGGCCAAACACTCTTTGTTTTTCTTGTTTTTGGGGTTTTTTTTTTGCGGTACGCGGGCCTCTCACTGCTGTGGCCTCTCCCGTTGCAGAGCACAGGCTCCGGACGCGCAGGCTCAGCGGCCATGGCTCACAGGCCCAGCCGCTCCACAGCATGTGGGATTTTCCCGGACTGGGGCACGAACCCGCGTTCCCTGCATCGGCAGGCGGACTCTCAACCACTGCGCCACCAGGGAAGCCCCACTTTTAACGACTCTTTTCCAAATAGAAGAGTTGGTAAGTTAGTAACTAAATGAAGGAATGAAGAGAAAAACTGAATTCAGGGATCTATCTACCGAAGGTTGCTTAGTCAGTGTGATACAGAAGAGAAAAGACCCCAGGACGGGTGAGCAGTTTGCCTCAGAGCAGATGACCTCTCCAAATGTAATTATATTTCTTTTTCAATTAGAATTGTCTTACCTAATCCTCCAGCAATCCTGTAGCTGGGTTACTTGTAACTCAGAAGGGAATATGTCATTTAACTTAAGCTCGGCCCTGTGTAATTAAACAGCAGCTTCGGTGTGCCTTATTTCCCACACATACCAGTTAGGACACTTTTTTTTAGAGATATAAAGCTTGGACCAGTGACTTGGGAGAAGCAGGGAAGGACTGAGAGCCATTCACGTATTCCAGCCAAGGGAGGCCGTAAAGCACATTGGTTAGAGTGGTGTTTTTCAGCCTGTGAGTCTCAACTTATTAGGAAGTTGGGAAATCAATGTAGGGAGTTCTAACATTTGTAACGCAATAAAATACGATAAAATGTAACCAAAAATACCGAAGAACGTTGCTTGTAGCAAAGAGAAGTATTCGTCTGTGAAATTTTCATTTCAGAGTTGTGTGTATCTGTCCTAGGTGGTAGTGTAATATTTCTTGTTCTGGACCATTGTCCGAAAGTTAGAAAACACTGGTCAAAATTATGAGCTTTATTAAATATTGTTGCTGGTGAGCTCTGCTGCCAGCACCCTGAGTGACCCTGGACAATTGTTTAACTTCTCTAAATCATGGTTTTCTCTTCTAGGAAATGAGAATAATAACACTCACTTCCTGATGTTATGATGAGGATTAAATGTGTTAAACATGTGAAGAAAGTACTTAGAATAGTGCTTGACATAGAGTACGAATTATATGGTTTTTAAAATTATTATTGTTATTATGGTCTCTCATGAAGAACTGGACTGGGCTCGAACTATTTAACCTCATAAAGGAGAGAGAATAGCTATGCAGGAACGCTGGTTCACAGTTGTCTATCAGTACAAATCCACGTGAGAAATAGAAAACGATGCTCCCGTTGTGCTGAGTCATTAATTCAATTCGACAGACATTTACTGAGCATCTACTACCCAGCCCCTGTGCTTAGGAGATTGGATTCTTTATTTGTCCTGCTCCTACTGGCAGGAAAACACTAAGCAAGCCTGAACCAGAATACCAAGTTGTGGAATGATGGTCCTTGCCCTTAAGCCTAGTGGAGTAGCTGAGATCCAAGAAGAAATGTCTCACTAAAAGGCAATACGTAATAAATACTATATTAATGGTATAAATTGTGCCACAAGAGAGCAATGAAAATAACTTCTGGCTAAAGGCATCAGCATGTGGGAAAAGGGGAGGAACAAAGGAGGATCCCTTTGAGAAAGGACTGGAAGAATGAGTGCTATTGAAATGAGAGAAGACAGAAGAAAAATTATCCTGAGCCAGGAAAGGACACACTCAAAAGTATGGAGACGAGCGATTGTGTGGCTTATTTAAAGGAGCACAGCATCCGTCATGAGGACTGTAAGACATAAGAATGGAAGCAGAGGGAGAACTGGGTTGATGCCTTTGACTTTGTCATCACTGATAAGTTCATCTTCTCCGGATTTCATTTCCAGCGTCCGAGCACCTCTTCCCATCCTCCCAGCTCAACTTCTCTTCTTCTACGACCCCTGCAGCAAAACTTTGACCTAGAGTTTTCTGCAATCCACTGACCCTGCCACTTCTCCCACTCTTCATTACTCCCACGCATCTTCTCAGTCCTATCTATGGCCAAGCATCATCATCATCATACTCATTCCCTCCCCAACATCATGAACTCCTTTGCCCTCTTCCCTCTCCAGGGAGTTGCCAGCAGAGCCCGAGGCTGGTTAAACCAAATTGTCTACCTGCTCTGTGCCTGCTCCCTAACTGATGAACTCTGAAGAAAAAGTCCACACTGTGCTGTCGCACCTTAAATTCATGAGCGTGAATTTCCAATGGCACTCACCATGATGGGCAAACTTATAGCACTTCCATAGCATCTCTACTCTTGCAATCCCCCAAACTACTATTTCACACTTAATCCATAGAGCCAGTGCCAACAATTGTTTTATCACTTATTAGTTATATGGATTTAGTCGCAGCATGCCTCAGTGTCCTCATCTGTAAAATGGGATTAATATGGAATCCCCATAGAGGATTTTTATGAGAATTAAATGAGTTAATAGATGTAAAGCATTTATATACTGTCTGGCACGTAGTAACCTCAGTAGAAATATTTGCTATGATTATTGTTCTTCTCACTCATTAAAGACCTTATACCCTTTCCTCTTTCCTATTCACTCTTTTTTTTTTCCACTTAAAAAGTTTTATTTAAGAGAGAGATTCGTAATTTTTTATGGGACAGTTTTAGGTATAGTATAAAATTATTTCACTGATAATTATTTTATGAACATTCTGATCAAAAATATATTTAAGCTTTTTCGACACCTGTTCCTATTCACTCGTAATGACCTTACCTCAGACTTTATTTGGGCATACAAGCAATTGGACAGCAACGCTATCTCCCTTTCACCAAGCCCACCATCCTTCTGGCATCAGTATCTGTGCCTTTCACCCTGCCTCCTGGCCCTTATCCAGAATCAAGCCTTCTCTTGGGCTCTGGAAACGTCTGCTCTCACCTTCAAGGACTTCCATCCTTCCACTTCCTGTCCTTGTATTCTTTCTTCAGCCTAACCCTTCTAATCCTCCCATTCCACTGAGACCACGTGTTGCCTCTGTTTTCATCTTACTCTCCGTCTCAGCACTCCACACAGCTGATCACTCTCTCCATTTGCAAGCACTTCCTTTTCTTGGTTTCCATGATACCTCACTTTCCTGCTATTCCTTCTCCCTCACTGGCCTGTCCGTCCTTCACAGATAACGTTATCGGCTCTTCCTCTTGTGTTCAGTTCCAGCTATCAATGTGCCGAAAAGCTGGCGCCAGGCCCCCTTCTCTGTTCTACCCAAACACTCTTCCTGGCAACTTCACCCAGCCTCGTGGTGTTACCTACCTTGAGTCCCCCCTTCATCCTAAACGTTATTTCAGTCTTTTACTCTTTCCAAACCTAGATACCTATGTCAAATATTTATATTTATTTATTTCACCTCTTCGCTGGAAAGTTTAATAGTTACCTAAAACCTAAGATGGTAGAAAGAAAACTTCAGATTACCTACCCCTGTCACCCTGCTACTCCTTGAAACTCCCCCAATCTCAGTACACAGCATTTAGTTGTTCAACCCCCACATCTATAAAGTAACCTTGATTTCTCCCTATCCTTCACCACCACACCTAAATCATCAAGTCCTGTCAGTTCCATCATCAAAATGTATTCCAGACCAATGCACTCCCCTCCATCTCTACTACTCCCACCCTGGTAGGGCAACTCATTCCTACCATTTTTGCCCTGCCTACACTTTATTCTCACAGAGCAGCCAAAACAATTTTCAACTAAATACATCAGACCACGTTACACTCCTTTTCAAAACTCCTCCAGTCGCTTTTCCCATTCTTATCACACTTGGAATAACACAGAAACGAACTCCTTTGCCTGACTTTCAATTCCCAAACTGACCCGGGCCCTGCCTCTCCCTACAGCCTCATCTGAGACCATCTTCCCCTGGATCATACACTCTAGCGACACTAGCTTTCTTTTTGTCCCTCAGACTTTTCAAGCTCATGGCCACCTTCTTGCTGTGTTCCCTCTGCCTGCAATGTTCTTCCAGCAGTTGTCACAGGGCTGTTCCTCCTTGCCCTTCAGACCTCAGCTTAAAGGCCACGTCCTCAGTGAGGTCATTGGTGACCACCACTTAAAATAGTCATTAGTCGCTCTATCATTCATTTTATTTTAGGCCTCTGCATGGCATTTATCTCATTATTATTCACTCATTCATTCACTCAAGTTTTATCGAGGTATGATTGACAAATTGTAAGATATTAAAACTGTACGTCATGGGGTTTCGCTGGTGGCACAGTGGTTGAGAGTCCGCCTGCCGATGCAGGGGACACGGGTTCGTGCCCTGGTCCGGGAAGATCCCACATGCCGCGGAGCGGCTGGGCCCTTGAGCCATGGCCGCTGAGCCTGCGCGTCCGGAGCCTGTGCTCCGCAACGGGAGAGGCCACAGCAGTGAGAGGCCCGCGTACCGCAAAAAAAAAAAAAAAAAAGTGTACATCATGATGATTTGATAGACGTATACATTGTGAAAGGGGTCTCCCCATCTAGTTAATTAAAACACCCATCACCTCACATGCTTGCCTTTGTGGAGGGTAAGAACATTTACATTCTACTCTCTTTTGCAAATTCCAAGTCTACAATACTACAATGCTATCGACTATTGTCACCATGGTTTTTTTTGTTTATTTGTTTGTTTGTTTTTTTGTGGTATGTGGGCCTCTCACTGCTGTGGCCTCTCCCGTTGCGAAGCACAGGCTCCGGACGCGCAGGCTCAGCGGCCATGGCTCACGGGCCCAGCCGCTCCGCGGCATGTGGGATCTTCCCGGACCGGGGCACGAACCCACGTCCCCTGCATCAGCAGGCGGACTCTCAACCACTGCGCCACCAGGGAAGCCCGGTCACCATGTTTTACATTAGATCCTCAGACCTTATACATTTTAGAGCTGAAAGTTTGTTCACTTTTACCAATCTCTTCCTACTTCCCCAGCCCCAGCCCCTGGCAACCACTTTTTTACCCTCTGTTTCTATGGGTTTGACTTTTTTAAAAAAATGCCATGTATAAATGATATCAGTATATGCCTTTCTCTGTCTGGCTTACTTCCCTTCATGTGATGCCCACTAATGTATTTATTTTTTAATGTCTACCCTTCCCTCTCCTCCCCACTGGGCAGTGGGCTCTATACACCTTCTTCTGTCCATTCACTACTCACCGTATGACCTACAACGGCCATATTCTAGGGATTAACTACACTTCTTGCTGCATGAGAGATGAGAAAATGGCTTTGGGGTTTCATAATTTAGGCTATGGGGGGCAGTGATGTGGTGAAAGGGGTCTCATTCTCCTTCTTCTTCAAAACCCCAGGCTGATCTCTGACAGACCATGTTCACAGAACCCCAGTCCTTTCATCCCATCACACAGCCTTTCTTCTCTCCCAATACGCTTCACCTACGTGGTTTCAACTGCCTTCTGACAGTCCCTGATCCAATCCATTCTACATGCCACCATCCATCCTCTTAAAATGCTGCTGTCGCCATATTGCTTTCCTGCCCCAAATCTTCATAGGTTTCCCACGGTTTACAGAATAAAGTCCAAAAGCCTTCACCTGAGGCAAAGAAACTTCTGCTATGCCTATGAAAGCTGCCTCTGGATATAGAAAGAAATGCTAAATGTTTCCGGTCCAGCAGCTGGAACACTCTGAGATGAATTATTTCTCCCTTTGTAGCTCAAGTAATTTCTCAAACAGTGTGGCTGAAAATTCAATGCCACATATCCCTAGAGCAACGTCTTCTGCCCACCAACCCAGAACATCTGAGCAGGGGTCCGCAGTGGTCTCACCACAGGTACCTGAGCTGAAGGCGAGAGTACTTCAAGATGATGTAAGGGTTCCAAAAGCACGAAGTCAGCCTGGAGTACTACCAAGGCTCCCTGATCACTTCCTTTAGAAAAAGATTGGTGGATTTGTTGAGTGGTCCAGCATGCTTCTTCTCCTCCTTCCATTCTTTTGATTCCAATCAGCCTGGACCAGCGGGTCTATGCTAACTGCACGTTAGAATAAAATGGGGCACTTTAAAAAAACTTACCAAGGAGCTTCCCTGGTGGCGCAGTGGTTAAGAATCCGCCTGCCAATACAGGGAACACGGGTTCGAGCCCTGGTCTGGGAAGATCCCACTTGCCACGGAGCAACTAAGCCTGCGTGCCACACAACTACTGAAGCCTGTGCACCTAGAGCTCGTGCTCTGCAACAAGAGACGCCACCGCAATGAGAAGCCCGGGCACCGCAATGAAGAGTAGCCGCTGCTCGCGGCAACCAGAGAAAGCACACGTGCAGCAACAAAGACCCAACGCAGCCAAAAATAATAAATAAAATAAAATAAAATAAAATTTATTTAAAAAGAAACAAAAAAAGTGTAGCAATGCCTGAGCCCCAGTGCAGTTGACTCGAATCAGAGTCTCTGGGGTGGAACCCAAGCATCAGGGTTGTAAGTCTATGACCCGGTGATCAAGAAATGAAGCAGAATGGACTTACAGGAAGGAAGACTTCAGGGAATCCTGACCCTTTCTAGAACATCAAGTACCAAAGTTTAAGAAACTACACGAGTGTGGGGTGAGGGTGGCAAAGAAAGATAATGGGGAGAGAAGGAAAACTAAGATGATTAAACTAATAGCTAAAATATATAAGAGCTAATATATATCAAGGAGGCACTGCTCAAAGTGCACTATCTTCCCTGTAGTCCTATGAGAAAAATATTATCATCTCCATTTTACAGATGACAAATCAGAGACACAGAGAGAAGGTGAAGTAATTGCCCAAGGTCAACAAGGTGACGGCAGGATCTGAACCCAGAAAATGTGACTCCAGAGCCTGGTCTTATCCACCACTGACAGCAGCAGCTGCCCCAAGCGCTTACATGGGGGTTACTGAGCACAAGACACTGTTCTAAGCATTTTACATATCATCTCATTTAATCTTCAGAACAATCTCGTGGCGTGGGCACTGGTATTACATCATGTGCAGGTTACAGATGAGGACATTGAAGCACAAGCAGGTTAAGAGACTCCACCAAGATCTCTGAGCTCTCTACTGGGAGGGGGGCATTGGAGCATCCTGTGTGCCTTCTTGGGGTCCCAGCTTCAGCTATCCTCCTGGAGATAAGGCACCTGCACCCGTGGTTTTGCTAGTCCCAAGAAAATGCTTGTCAACTTCTTGGCAACGCCACACACTATTTAAGAAGAACCTGGAACCCTGTTTATGAAGGCAATGGGGATCCCACAGCAGACAGCAGACTAGCAGTATGAGTGCAGTTGAGGGGGAGGCAGGGTCCCCTCATCTCCTCGCAGAGGCATTTCTGTAATGGGAAATTCTGAACTTGACCTCTCTCCGAGGAGCTGGGCTGCACATAATTTACTGCAAAAGGTTCCAGGCTCTTGTGAGGCCCCTCTCACTGTTTCTGGGTTCATCCCCATCCTGGGTAGAGAGTCCACGTATGCCTTTAGAGTAGGCTCTTCATAATTCACATCAAATCTCCTCAACCCCAGCAGTGCACCATCCTCTAGGCTAGACCTTCCTCCTTCCAACCCCCCTATCAATATGTACCATCTGAAACTTCTATTATAAAAATTCCCTAAATGTATGAAGGAAACTTCGCTGGAAATTGCCCATACTGCGTCTACAAGGACCCCGCTTTCTTTCCGTCTGTTAAATGTACCCATTGTTGAATTTTCCATCTGGTGCTAATGAGTGATAATGCTCTCCTTCCGGGTGTCATCATACTTCCATTACGACTGGTGGCTTTTGGAGGCAAGACAGGCATGGAGGTTGGGAATTTCAGGTACCTTGGCCAAGTTGGAAAGTTTGAATTCAATTGTGTTGGCAAGAGGGAGCTTTTGCAGGTTTTTGAACAGAAGTGTAACATGGGACCTACTTTTGAAAATCAATCTGGCAGTGATACCTAGAAGAAATTGGAGCAGGCAAAGGAACGGTTGGTTGGAGCGTGATGTCGCAAAGCCAAGGGCTTGGAAATGCTGGCACTGAACACATGGATTCAACAGCACACACCGTTTTCACTGCGAAAACGGCGGTCAAAGCACGGCTAGCTGATGATGGATTTGTATTAGGAGGACGGCACTTAAAATATATTTCTCTCCTGAGCTGCTTTTATCTTCAGATACCATGTTAGGAGAAAGCTTCCATACACCTGTCATAACTGAGTTAGTGGCCTCCTCGTTGCATTAAATCTTCTATTTTCAGACTTGAAAGTCCCGAACAAGTCACTCCATTTCAAAGGGATGAGGATGCTATTTCATCTCTCTTTATATTATGCAGGGTTGGATCCAGGCAGAAGTTTTCTCATTTACCACCTCCCCCTGTGTTGGCTCTTGCCTCTCCTTAGTCACTTTATCCATCTCTGAACCCATCCAGGGCGCTCCATAGAGGGAGAAAGGGAGAAAGCACCTCCCTTTCTCTCTCTGCACATCATCCTCCACTATGCCCGCCATCTTCCCCAGGTCAACGGAAGCATGACTGGGGTCACAGTGGACGGTACATTGAGCTCTGACCCTGGCACGGTGACAGACAACTTGAGAGGCAAATCGCTTGAGGTCTTGTCGCCATGAGAAGGGCTTTTCCAACCTGTTGGCCGAGCCTTGCCATGGTCTATCTACACTGCTGCCTGAACATGGTGTTAATCACGCCTGTGACACAAGAAAGACCTGGGCCCAAGTGCTTGTGAACCTGAGTCCTGTGTTTCTGCAAATTCTTTCCAGTTTTTCAGCCAAACAAAAGGAGGAAGACCTCAATCACATCCTTCCAAATTATGGCTACTGTGCATTGGAATAAAAAGTAGGATATGTTACCATCGATAGTGTGGGCAACTTAGATTTCTTTAATGATTCAGGGGGAAAAAATTGTTAACTCACCATTCAGGCTGCATTCTCCATCCCATCGCTACTCCAGGAGCAGCAAATCAGCTTTCACAATTTTCCCTCTGCCAACTGCTAATCTTAAGCGGGGTCTGAAAGTTACCTCTTCCTACCTTTCCTCTCTTCCTGTCTTTCTCTCTAATTCTTTTTCTGTTTCTCTTTGCTGGGTGTCACCCTACTTCTTTTCCTTTCTTTAACTTCTGGTCTTCTTCTCATCCTCAAACAAAAGAAAACAAAACAAAAACAAATCACTCTGCTCCTTTTAGAGTATTCGCTATCTCAGCATATAGCAACTTCATTTACCCAAGGACCCAAGGCAAAATTCTGGAGGTTATTCTATTGAGTTTGGCTCTCACACTCGAGCTTGCCTCAGAATACCCTGCAGGGTTTGCTAACATGAAGATTTATGGGGCCCCAGCCTCAGAGTCACTGATACAGTAACTGATTTGAAGGTCTGACACCGGCCACAAAATTTGCACAAAATTTGCAGATCCCATCCAGCAAATAACTGATCAGGTTCCATTGATTTCTGTCTACAAATTAGTCTGTCTCCTCCCTGGTACCTCTGTCCTAGTTTGGACTTTTGCCATTCTTTCGTGAACAATTCCAATGACCCGCAAGCTGGCCACCTCCACCTTTGCTATGTACTGCCAGTGAAATGATTCATCTAAAACCCGTCAGACCCCACTTGTCCCAGGTTAAAAATCTTCAGTGGCTCCCACTCTACCAGCAGAATAACGTTTAGCTTTTTAGCATGGCTGGCAACGCCCCAAGGGACCTGTCTACCTCGCCACACTCCTTTTGCATTACTCCCTGTGATACCGAAGGGCTAGGAATTCCCAGCACATACTTTGCGTTTCCCTGTTCTCTTGGACGCGGGCACGCTTTCTAGACCACTCCTCTATCTGTGCATTGGGCTCTGAGCTCAGCCTTCAGTTGTTCGGGAGCCCTTCTTCAAACCCCCGCAAGGTGGCCTCAGTGACCCCATGCTGTTTTCCCAGCATTCCCTAGCACATCTCCACACTGTTCCTCAGGACCTGATACTGAAATGTTCTGTTTGTGCACCTTCTCGTGCCGCAAAATTTGCACTTTCTTACAAGATCCTGGGTGATGCTGCTGCTGCTGGTCTGGCTGTCACACTTTGAAAACCATGGTTCCAGAAGCCTCCTTATTCTCCTTTCCCCCCCTTTTTTTTCCCATCCAGCAAATAACTGACGAGGTTATTTATGGAGTTTTGTCTCCAGCAGGTAGGTCAGTGAATGTGCGCTGAACTGACTTCCTCCCTATAATTCCTTCTCCCCTTCTCCTTCTCATGGCCCCGTCCTCCTCTTCTCCTCCACCCACCTCTCCTTGATCATCCCAGAAGAGATCAAAGATCCTGAAAGGGCCAAGGATGGCTAAGTTTCCCAGCACAGTGGCCTCTCCCTGTCAGTCTGGGAAGCCCAGTGATATTTTCTCGTGTATCCTTAATAAGAATACGGATTCGCTTTGCACAAAATGGGCCTTTCTCTTCAAAGAGCTTGGGGAGCTCTACAGCTCTGGCTCTGCCGTCCTAAGTGGAATCCCACCAGGGGAGCAGAGGCCAAAAGGAGATTAATGTGGCACCTTGAGAGGCCAAAACCCAAATTAAATACGTCTCTTTTGCCGTGTTTATGAGTCACCGTGGCTGCAAGACCCTCCAGCTCTGCAGAATTTGGTACTTCTACTGTTTCATTCCTAAACTTGAATAAAGCCAGACTGGAGTGTGCTGGTTCATGAGTTTCTGACCTCAGAGAGCATGAGTAGAGATAACAGAAATCAGGCACAATCCCCAATGTCAAAATGTGTTGTTTGCTCCTGTCTCTCAAGTTCTTTCTGCTTCAGTTTTCTGAACATGAAATGACAACCTCACAGGAAGAGGCCCCCAACTTCTTAGCCATCTACTGGATATTAATAGATAACAACGTTGATGCTAAAAATGTAAATGGGTGAAATTGATGACAGTGGGAGGAGGCTAATGTAATATTTGGTATTAACATTTTAAAATAGGGAAGATGAATAAACGTTGGAAATTAATCAGAGGGCAATGTTTCATCGGATCGTTTTATGGACTCAGTGTACACTGTGCACATCCTCCTACAGGCATATGTAAACGCATAAGCCTCACATATTAAATCGTAGACTAGGGGATGAGAAGTGCTTTAGGTGTATAAAATAGGATCATTTTCATTATTACGATTATTGCAAATTTGAACACTCTTTATTGCAATCGTTATTTGCTTGGAGAACTTTCCTGGGTTTGGCAATTTTTCACCATCATTATGAATTTCTCTATGGCAGGCAGCAGGGCCTCTGGATGAGAGAAGGGTGAGGAATGCGGACAACAGGTTGGAAAAGAATCCTGTTTATTATCAGAGCTTCTCTGGCCTGACTGCTGAATCTTTGCACCATTAGTAGTCTGAGGCACCTGTCCCATACCTTCCATTTCTGAGAAATAGCCACTATTTTCTGCACTAGGTTGTCAGATGTTGAGAGACTAACAAGTTAAGAAACCTAAGGATTCTTACCAGTAGGAACTGCCTTGATCTATAAGCATCAGACATAAAGGAAGCTCTGGGCTCTTTGTTCTAACAGCTTAATAAGGAATGGCTGTGGTTGCTGGCCTTAAAATGTTGATGGAAACATAGCAACTCAAGGTGCAATATGGCGGCCCTCTTTACCAGTAGGCAAAGCTTTTCTCAGGGGCTCTTCCAGGAAAACCGTTAGTTGGAGCCTGGTGAATATACTCAACCAACAGGAGGAAGAAGAGATGAATGGTTCTTGACCATTGTTCTTTTGGCCCCTTTAGAATGAACCTTGGTTGGTTTTCTAATGTGAAGCCTAGTCCTATTACTCTTTTTATTTGTGTTGGTCTCACTTCCTGATTCTCTATTTACAAATATGAATGAGGAAGTGTCCTACCAAGCTTTTCATGCTGTCTCCTTTATAAGCCATTGATCCGAATAACGAGAGTCTCTCTCGATGTTGATGACGAGGAGCTTAAACCAGCAGCACCCAATTCACTTGGCAAGCATTTCTGAACCATGCGGTCTAGGTAGTTTTACTAATGACTATGTTACAAATAAAAACATTTGGGCTGACCTCTGGCAGATGGGACTGCCCCGAACTCAGCAAAGGGAAATAAAAAAATAATGGATTTAATAAAGGAGATTTAATTTAATTTTTTATTAACTTCATTGGTTTTTAATTTGTTTCCTTTTAAAGTGAATTCCATTGAGTTGAAAGGTCCGAGTTAAGGTTTTCTGTGTTGGGGCAGACCACCCTCACCAAATACACACACATAGATCAGGCTGCAACTGGGCAGGACTTCTCAGTTGGCCAGTGAAATGTACAGGAATTCATGGCAATGTGTTTATGAGAGGAAGGGGCAGGGGAGGATGAGAGACTTTGCGCGGAATAACAGTTATCTCAAAAAGTCCAACGCTACATAGAGCACAGCAGAACATTCGAGGAGGAATTCTTGACGTTTTTTTGTTTTATCGCCCTCTTTAAACCCTTCTCCTTCCTTTCTGATTCCTAAAACAGGATATATTACAACAACGACCATAATAGTTACAATGTAAGGAGCACTTAGGATTGTGCTACTCATTTTCTGTGTATTACAGCATTAAAGCCATACAATAATCTGTGGAGTATATACTATTTTAGCCCCATTTTACATACAAGGAAACTAAGGCACAGAGAAGTTGAGTACCTTGCCCACGATCACACAGCTAACAAGTGAAGGAGGCAAGACTTGAATCCAGGCAGTCTGACCAAAGAGAAATGAACAAAATACCACAGTTTTTCTAGCCCTATGGAAAGATCAAGACAGATTGATAAATAGAGACATTTGGATCCTCTAGGAGGGGTTACATATTTCCAGACTCTGGGGGCCATAAGTAATCTGTCTCCTGCTGCAGGCTCAGAAAATATAGGAAATATTTCCATGTGGGTGTGGTCGCCAGCCTCCAAGGTGACCCCCAAAGATCCTGTGTAGTCTCTGCCACCTCGTGCTGGGGTTGGTCTATGTGACCATTAGCAAAGGGCAGAAGTCATGGTATGGTACTTCCAAGGTAGGTTATAAAGGGATATGGCTTCTATCTTGGTGGTATGTACTCTCTCAGATCGTGGACTCTGTGGGGGAAGAGCCCATCACGAGCACATTTAGAAGAGACTGTGGGGTTGGCATGGTGGCGAGGAACTGAACTCTCTAGCCAATAGTCAGAGAGGCCAACAACCACATGAGCGAGCCTGGAGGCAGATTCTCCAGCTGCATTCAAGTCTTGAAAGCATTGCAGCCTGGCTGACAGCTTGATTAACCAGAACAACCCAGCTAAGCCACTCCCAGATTCTTGACCCTTAGAAACTGTGTAAGATAATAAATATTTATTGTTGTGAACTGTTAAATTCTGGGATCATTTGTTACACAGCAATGGATAACTAATACGTAAGATGTGAAGAACAAGACTACATTAGCATGTGTGTGTCAGGGGCTAGTGGATAGGAATATACAGACTCGAGGAAAAAAGGGGGACGCTGTGATCGGAGTAAGTAAAGAAGCATTTGATTACAGAAGTGTGCTCTCACCACTTGGAAGTTTTTGTCTGTGTGAGCCTGCAATCAGGAATGAAGGTGGGCTGGTGTGTTGTATGCAAATCAATATTTATGAGAAAGCGTGAGATAAAATGTGCCTGGTGGGAGAGAGGCGGTGAGCTCTCTAAGGCATGTGAGTTTTACAAGTGCCTCTCAGTTTTCCCTTATTTGCAAAATGCTCGGTATTGAGGCAAGAAGCTCCGCGGGTCTCAGGAATAGCCCAGCTTTGCTAAGAGAGGCCTCTGTGATATCTAGAGAAAGGCTTTCACAGTCCGTCAGTTAAAGCGGAAGCATCGGGACATCAGGAGCAGATGCAAGGTTTCTGGGCCATAATCAGAGAAATCGGTCAAGATCGATCAAGATCACCCAGAGCTCAGTCTACCCAGAGGAAGAGTTTAGTAAAAACTGGCCCCCTTGCCACCTTGCAGAGAGCCTCGACCTGGGGTCTGAAATGCAGCCCCGATCCAGGTGTAGTCTCTTCCTAGGGCTGCCGTAACAAAGTACCACACGCCAGGTGTCTGAAAGCAACAGAAATGTATTCTCCCAGTTCTGGAGAACAGAAGTCCCAAATCAAGGAGTCGGCAGGGCTGTGCTCCCTGCAAAGGCTCAAGGGAAGAGTCCCTGCTTGACTCTTCTATCTTCTGGTGGTTGCTGGCACTCCTTGGCCTGTGGACGCATCTCTACAATCCAATCTCTGCTGCTGTCTTCGCATGGCATTCTCCCCTGTGTCTGTGTCTCTGTGTACATCTGTCCAAATATCCCTGTTCTTATGAAGATACCTGTCGTATAGTATTTAGGGTCCACCCTGTCTTAATTCAGTAACATCTGCAAAGACCCTATTGCCAGATAAGGTCACACTGATGGGTTTTATGTGGATGTGAATTGTGAAGGACACTATTCAGCTCAGTATATCAGGTGTGATCCTGATGTTAAGTATCTCTTCCTTGCCATCTATTCCAGGCAACACTGGTCAAGTGTGGCAGTCGTGCTGGACCCCCGTCACACACATAGCTTCCATTTCCTTGACCTCTGTTTAACTTCTCTCCCAAACTCCCTGGGCCCCATCTCTTCTACCCATCTCTTCTAACTGAAGAGTGGCCAGCTGACATAGCTCTGGTCAGGAATTAAGGATCCTGTTCGGGATCTGTGCTATGGTGTGCGTTTTTCCATCTATCAACCGGCCAGGTGTCGGGCACCTACATCTGCTATGGGTTAGTGGTGTATTAGGTACACATAGTCCCCTGGCTCTAATGCCACAGGATTATTGAAGAAATTGGCAATAAAATCATTCAATAGTTGCTTCTTCTTACTCTTCAACAGATTAATATTATCAAAACTGATACTGTCATTTTCCAGATGCCTCTGTCTTAGACTTAGGCTGTTACTTTTTGTGAACAAAGTACACTGTGATTTGGCTTTGTTGTTGATGTTTTAATAACAGCTTTATTGAGATATCATTCACATATCATAAAATTCCCCCATTTTAAAGTGTACAATTCAGTGACTATTTCCCCCTAGGATTGTAATACATTTTTTTCAGTTATACATATACATGTATCTATTCTTTTTCAAATTCTTTTCCCATTTAAGTTGTTACATAATATTCGGCAGAGTTCCTTGTGCTATACAGGAGGTCCTTGGTGGTTATCCATTTTAAATATAGCCGTGTGTACGTGTCAATCCCAAACTCCCTAACTATCCTTCCCCCACTTCGCCCCTCAAAAAATGAAATTAGAACATTCTTTAACACCATATACAAAAATAAACTCCAATTGATTAAAGACCTAAATGTGAGACCCGACACTATAAAACTCTCACAGGAAAACATAAGCAGAACACTCTCTGTGCTTTGGCTTTGAAACAAAAACTTACTTTGTACACACAGAGAGGTACAGAAATAGAACAGGGGCACACACACTGGCTCGCATACATATGAGAGCAAGCGTTTGATGTTGGAAGAGTGACCACGATTCTTTACTGTCTTGCAAAGCAACACCAACTTTGTAAATTAATATAAGTTTCTTAATTTCTATAATTGTGTGGTACTTTTTCATTTCAACTAATATCTAAAACCACATGAGCTGCGTTGGCATAGCCTGTGGACTTCTCGGTTTTCTGGGGTTTGTTTGGGCCAGATGGTAAAAATAATTAAACTCAAGGTAGATTTGGACTGCACAGCTTCCAGACCAAGGAAGCCCCTTGTGTTTCTCCGCCTCTCTCTCTGCACCATTTCAGTGCTTTATTCTTACTCCACAGTTGCCTGCTCCTCTTGCCTCTTGAGCGGGTGACTGATCTTCTAGCTGGGGAAGGCCCTTCCCGATTCAAGACATAACTACAAAAATTCCATCCCGATGGCACCAAAGTTACAAACGTCTCCTTACAGGCCCCACCTTTCCCTACCTGTAACTCTCTAGACTCGCTTATGATGTATATTCCCTACCCTGTGCCATTAGACTGAAGAATTCCCCCCAGATGATTATTTGGGCTGTTCTCCTTCAGTAACATCAGTTGCTCCAAGCTCGCCTTCCCTACTTAGTCTCTTGTTCCCCTTTGCTCCTTTCTCTTCACCCCAAAAAGTAGCTGCAAGGCTTCAAAGGCCAGTGCTATCTTACCTTGGGAAACTTTCTTCAATACAGCTGGTTCCTCTGAATCCAAGAATTACCAATTCTTTTCTCAACGACCTTTTTTTGGTTCGTTCAATATGCTTCTCTTTTATTGCCTTAGGATTTCCTCTAGTTTTTAGCTTATTTGCAGGATAGAGGTTACTGTGGGGCTAAAGTCTAATTAGGCCTCCTGGGAAACAGGCTCTCTTTGATGCCTCACACAGAGGTGGACTTGCAGAATCTCCCACCAAAGAAGGAGGCTCACCAGGAAAATGCATGTCTGTTCTACAGGTGGCATTCCTAGTCACTTACTAAACTATGATCACTTGGGATTTAAAATAGGACTCCATGGTCCTCCCCTGAAGATTAATATTTAATTCATAAATTATTTGTTGAGCAACTGCACAGCTTGGTGTTGTAGGGAATTGCAAAAATAAACAATACTGGTATATGCCTTAACGTGGTTTATAGTCTAATAGGAGAGGTGAGGTATTGACTCAAATAACTGTACTACACAATAGAAAGGGATACATACTGTAGACAAGATCCAATTTGCTAGGAAATCCCAGAAGAAAGGGAGTAATTATCCATTTCTGGGAGTCAGGAGAGTCTTACCATTTGAACCTGTGCTCGAAGGATGGTAGAATTTGAACATGATGTAATCAGGGCAAAGGCCTCCCAGATGAAAGTAACATCCCAAGTCAAGAGAAGAGTATTTGAAGGTCGCAGCGAGTCTTACCACTGGGCTGGAAACACGGGTGTGGTGAGAAAGTTGGAAAAGGAAACCGAAGACAGAGCTCGTGGTTTCCTGAAAGCCAGAAAGGGGGATTTTATATTTGTGGATAGTGGTGAACTTCTGATGGCTTCCGATTAAGGAGCAATCTGGCCTGAGCTTTCAGAAGACTACCCCGGCAAGAGCGTGCACGGAGACTTGGAGGAGTGTATTAGGTGAAGCTAAACAACAACGAACAAACAAAACTCCAACCTCAGTGGCTTAAAACAGCACACTTTCTCATCCCTGTGCATGTCTGCATCACATTGGCAGGGGCTCTGCTCCAGCACATCCTCACCAGGCACCCTGCTGGCACAGGCTTTACTCTCTGCAATGATCTAAGTCTCCATCACAGAAGAGAGAGGGCAGAAGACACTGCACTTCTGCTCAGATATCTGCTCAGATTTCAGCGGTCAGGGAAAGGGCTGAATCTCCATATTACTTCCAGGAGACGTCGAGTCCAGGGGAACGTGAACCCGATGAGCAGTAGTGATGTCTACCCGCCTTGGAGAGGAGACATAAGTCGGGAGACTGACACCACCGTCCAGGATAGGAGTGATAAAGACCCGGACTAGAATAGTGCCAAAGAACGTGAAAAGGAAGGAAAGAATTTGTGAAACACTAGAGGGGGTCAACAGCAGTTGGATATTAGGAGAACTAAGGAGGAAGAGTACTGGCAGCTGGAGTTAAGCTTTTGAACGTGTTGGTTGCAGGGTTCTGGACTAAGAACAGGAATATGTGAAAACTGCCCTGAGATACCCTGTATTTCTCAATAGCACCAAGAGCATGAGACCCTCCCCCTTGGAAAAGCGTTTATTTTGTATATTCTTTCCATAATTTCACTGGGGAGCTGAACAATATAAATTGGGGTGCTGAAGGTCATAATCAAAAATAGGCTTACAGGGCTTCCCTGGTGGCGCAGTGGTTGAGAGTCCGCCTGCCGATGCAGGGGACGCGGGTTTGTGCCCCGGTCGGGGAGGATCCCACATGCTGCAGAACGGCTGGGCCCGTGAGCCATGGCCGCTGAGCCTGCGCGTCCGGAGCCTGTGCCCCACAATGGGAGAGGCCACAGCAGTGGTAGGCCCGCGTACCGCAAAAAAAAAAAAAAAAAAAAAAGGCTTACAAAGGGAAAAAAAAGATTACCCTTTCCAGAAATAATCATTAACCTTTAACTACTGATTACCTTCAATGAAAGGATGCAATAGTTATGATATGGATTTAAAATTGTTAAATTTATGTTGAAATTAATAAATAGTATCTGATATTTTAGGGACTGGGTAACCTTGATAAAAGTAATCACGAGGGACCAACTCAAGAAGTGCTGGAAAGTTCACTGGTACCTTTGTTTTGGTTTTACACTTCACACTGGAGATCATGTTACTCCTACAATTAATGTTTATGTCAGCCCAGGATAAATGACTCATACATTTTGAGGTGTTGGGGTTTTTTTAATGTCTTTTCTAAATTAAATATGAAATCTGAGTGGTGTTCAAATCTCTCTTATTTAGCATCTGGTAAACAACAACAATGAAAAGATGTCAAAACCCATTTTGTTCATAAGTCATCTAGGCAATACTTTCTTTTTCTTTTTTTTGCGGTACGCGGGCCTCTCACTGTTGTGGCCTTTCCCGTTGCAGAGCACAGGCTCCAGACGCGCAGGCTCAGCGGCCATGACTCACGGGCCCAGCGGCCATGACTCACGCTCTGCGGCATGTGGGATCTTCCCGGACCGGGGCACGAACCCACGTCCCCTGCATCGGCAGGCGGACTCTCAACCACTGTGCCACCAGGGAAGCCCGGCAATACTTTCTATGATGACCCCTATCTAACTCTTAGTGGACAGTCAAGAGTAGATGACGCTATGAGATTGATCCCTACTCCTTTTGTTTTCCTGAGATTTCTGAACTAAATCCGAATTTCCAGGCTATACAAAAGTCAATGATGCTGTTTTCTGGGAAAACTGCACCAAATGTGTTGCAGGTTACCTTCCGTTGAATGCTCTTTGATGCAGAGGGCTTCAGCCATGACCTTGAATTCCAGGACGGCCCTGTCTGGGGATGATACTGGGGAAAAATGGAGCCAAAGAGACAAACTGTGTTCTCAGAAAACTGCGTGCCTTGCCACCCACTTTTCCAGACTTAGCAAGTAGGACATTTGCCTCATTGTGTAGGTAAGTGGCCTACATTCTCCTCCCCCCGTTGGTGCCATGAGGAAGTCTCCTTTAAGTGCTCCTATTACCAGCTCAACTGCTTGTGGAGAGTTGCTAAGTTGCACAACTGGGTTGTGTGTAGGCTGCGGGCTTTGGCCTTTTCTATGTCTTCACCTGCACACGGATGCCAGGAAGAATCAGAGACAAACACTGCCTTTAATCACCCTTTCTCGGGGGCTGCTTTTCCCTGGAGACAGACTCTGCTGGGGCGTTTTTGAGCTGAGTCCAACAGACCCAGAAAATATGGCAAATGAGAGAGCCAGGTTTTCTGGCAGGAAAAAGGAAACCGGCTTTCATGCTCAATGAGGGACCCATCACAAATGGAGTCCAAGTGCATCGGGCCACAGCTGAGAAAAATGCCAAGCTATTAGGAACCCATGCTTAGCTTTCTAGAACACCAACAGATAGAAGTACGGTCACGGTGCCCTCAGCCTTCATTATCAGGGCTGACCAGGCAGAGAGATCCTTCAGCCCAGCCTGTGGGGTGGGAAGGGACTCGAGGAAACGAAATTCTCTACTCACCAGCAAAGCCAGAGACACACGTTCTCTCCTCTACATTTATGCAAACAAGGCACAAGTCAAGTGATGTATTTTCTAGAGGAAATCTTGAGAGGTATCACAGTTTCGAGCGAGCTCCATCTCTACAGCACCAACACCTGTCTCTGTCCATGTTAATAAGGACATTCCTGAGCTGATGAAAAATGGATAATAATTATTAAAAAGAAAAGATAAAAGGGACATAACAGTAAATGGTGGTCTTGTTATTTACATTGCTACTATTATAAACGACTTTGTACATTTGGTAGAGTTCTACAGAGGCAACTTCAAACTGATCTTTTTTGTTTCAAAACCGGCAACCCACGGTATATATGGTAACTCTGTTGACCAGAATATCGAATGAACATAATACATTTAAGTGGTCATGCTGAATTACAGATAGCTTAAAATAACTTGAGAGTTTCTTTCATAATTGATGGCTACCAGATTAACAGTATTCAGAATACAATTTCATAAAATTATGTGACCTTCTTCCCAATTTCTAACAAGTTCATGTATATTTTTAGGAATATGTATATACAAATATACATATAAGACTCGTGTCACCTGATTTTCTGCACGGGGTCAGGGCCCTCAGGACTGACCACAGAGTCAGTGAAGGAGAGGTGGAAAGCCAAGCTTTGCAGTCGGGCAGATGGTTCTTGTCTACTTACTGTTTAACATTGGTGCGTTACTTAACCTCTCTGAGTCCTGGTTTCCTCATCTGCAGTACAGTGCCTATGTCATAAGGTTTTTGACTTCAAGACTAAAACACCTGAAGCACTGAGCACCATACTTGGCACATGTGTAAATATCCCAGGGTGAGATATTATTATTTTAGGAATATTAAGAAGGAATCGTTTCCTTTTGGCAACACAGTCATGTTCGATCTCTTTGCTGCATATTCTATTCAGTACAGCAGAGAACATAAAATATATTGAAATGGTATGTCCTCATATTTCCTCTATAGCCTCGCAAGCAAATTTCCCCCAACTTTCTCTTCTGAAAAATTCCAAACCTACAAAATAACTGAAAGAATATCACAGTGAAGGTTCACTTATGTTTCACTCAGAGTCACCAGTTGTTAATAACATTTTGCCACGTGTGTTTGCTTTCTCCATGTTGCCATCCTCCCTCTCTGTCCCCCAACAGAAAAACATTTGAAAGCAAATCGTAGACATCACAATTAAAATTTACCCCCAAATACTTTAACAAATGCCTCCTAAGGGCACTATGTTAATTCTGAAAAAAAGTTAACATCGATACGAGAATGTTTTCTAATCTATAGCTCATCTTAAATTGGTCAATTCTCCCATTCTCCCATGAAGGGAGATGAAGGCTTTTTTGATGAAGATCAAATGAAGGCTTTTTTTCCTTCATTTGATCCAGAATCCAATCAAAGACCACGTGTTGTATTTAGTTGATATATCTCTATAACCTCTTTTAATCAAGAACAGTCCCCTGACTTGTTAAAAATCTTTCATAACATTGACATCTTGAAGAGGTCATTCAGGTCATTTATTTTGTAGATTGTCCCACAGTTTAGATTTATGTGATTGTTTTCTCACGATTATATTAAACATTTTTGCCAAGAATATACATAGGTGATGTTATGACTTCTTAGTACATCAAACCGGGAGACATGGAATGTCAGTTTGTCCCTCTATCGGTGATGCTGAGTATGTTCAATTGGTTGAGGAGGTGTCTTCTGGATTTCTCCATTGTGAAGTGTCACATGTTTTCATTTGTAGTTAATATATAATCGACGGGGTGATACTTTGAGACTGTGTGAATATCCTTTTCCAATAACATTCCTCCAGTGGTTTTATCATCCATTGATGATACTGACCTAACTTATTTTGGTGATCGTAAAGTGGTTATGTTATAACTTTATCACTCCTCCTATATCTATTAGCTGGCATTTTTCTATTAGAAGAACCACCTCCCTTTTTTGTAGCAATATTCTGGACTCAGGGATTCTTTGTTTGATTGAGTATATTATTATAATCCATCACTATTATTATTCTTTTGAATGCCTGAATTTTACCAAGTTTTGGGCATTATGACCTACTTCAAATCTCCTCCTCTGTAGTTATAACACATTCCCATAGTTTTTGAGCAATTCTTTGCTTTCTGGTACAAGATATTCTAGAACTTGAACTTTCCATGCTACAGAAATATAATCAACCAACCATCACTCCATGATGCCCTGGTTCCATTTAGTGGCAAGTGTTTAGTCTTATACATACCCAAGACTAATAAGTAAAAATGTATATATATATATATATATATATATATATATATATATATATACACCACTAGTTAATCTAAAGCCACTTTTTTTTTTTTAATTGGGGTAGAGTTGCTTTACAGTGTTGTGTCAGTTTCTGCTGTACAACGAAGTGAATCAGCTATATGTATATATATATATATCCCCTCCCTCTTGGACCTCCCTCCCTACCCCATCCCACCCATCTAGGCCACCACATAGCACGGAGCTGAGCTCCCTGTGCTGTACAGCAGGTGCCCACTAGCTATCTATTTTACACATGGTAGTGTATATATGTCAATCCCAATCTCCCAGTTCATCCCACCCTCCCCTTCCCCACCCTGTGTCCGCACATCCATTCTCTATGTCTGCATCTCTATTCCCGCCCTGCAAAGAAGTTCATCTGTACCATTTTTCTAGATTCCACATATATGCATTTGTAGCGTCACATTTTGGGGAGTTGGACTTCACCCTGAGGATCCTCCTGGTGTTTGCTTGGGTGTCATTTCTTGCTCAGTAGACCATTTCTGGGGGATGTGGAACAAGGCCCAGGGCTGGCTATTTTGGGCTGATCAGCTATAATCATTTGATCCATTACCAGGTAGGTTTTACCTCAATGCTAATCAAAGCCATTAACTGAACCATAAATAGCTATATATGTGGTATGTGTGTGTGTGGTATATGTGTGTGTATTATATATATATATAAAATAATATATATATACATATTCTTAAATCACAAATTTATTTATATATGTATAATAATATACATACTTATATACATTTATTTATCTATGTGTTATGTGTGTGTATATATCTATATCTATATCTATATCATCTCCACACCTGAACCCTGAATATGGAAACTAAGAATGCTTTCAGGCACTCTCAGTTTTTAAACTCCAATCACTGTTCAAGCCTTCAGGCCAAGGGAAGAAGGAGAAAGGAGAGCTAGGGGGTCTTCCTGTCTTGGCAATCCATCCAGGGCTTTAGCCGAGAGCTGCTTGCAGAGTTCAAATATGTTCATGCACTTGCTCTCAATCTTGCCAGCTCAGCTAAATGTCTTTCTTTCAGTCACCTCCCAAATAGTTTCTCTGGGCCTCTTCTTTTGGGTTCTTAATGCCCACTTGATTTCCCTGCAGTAGGCAACTGGCATCCAGCCCATGCTTAATCTTAGAGGACAGTTGGGGGTAAACGTTGTCCTATTTGGTCCAAGTAGTGAAGTTTCTTTTCTCTTCTCTCCTTGAGGCTGGGAGCACTTCTCCATTTCACTCCTCTCATACTACCCTCATCACTATTTGTCACTGTTATTCTCAAGCTAATATTTTTTCTCTGTATGTATGATGAAAATTTTTATAGTTGGAGGTTATTTGGTTAAGGTTAGTAAGTAAGTTTAGGTTAAAATTAGTAGCTCTCGAGCCTCTAGTATGTTTAAGATGACTATAAAATTTATACGCAGCATGGGTCTCCAGCATCCAGGATGACTTTGGTTATTTCCAGAAAATTATACCTATTATTTCTATCATCCATCTTGCTATTTCTTAGAACTTGTGTGGCCTTTACAGTAACAATAAATTCAGTTAAATTTAAAACTAAGTGTCTTCTAGTCTCATCCATCTATAGCCCAATTCTTGTTTTTCTTTGGAATTTCACCAGATGAATTTGTAGAGATGCAGAAATAGCTACCAGCCCAGATCCCAGTGGTGCCGCTAGCGCTTGGGAGTGTGTCTTAAGATTTAACGCTGCCTGTGTGCCATGTATTAGCCCTCTTCTCAGAAATCTGGGGAAGGCTCACTCTGCTTCCATGAGCTTTTTCTGCTTTCATCTGTTAGTGGGTTCAGCGTCCTATCTCTTCACATTCCTCATGGCACTAATTATTGAGTCAGCTTGCACTTCTTCGTCTCAGAAAAAAAAAGCAAGATCCTTTAGGAAACCCCCAAGCACCTCACCTGACCCAGCTGCCTCCTGAGCCTTGACAATTAAACACCTCAGGTGGTGTTGATAGAAATGATCTTGTTGTGATCTTTGAATTACAGGCTGTGGACTCTCTCCCTGTGAATCCCGATGTGCTGTCAGGAACTCACTGTACTTTTGCACGGTAGTATTTTAACCATGTGTAGGTTCTATGGCATATATACGACTCTCCCAAAGCACAGGGTCATCTAGATTTGGCATGAGTTGCAAGGGAATTCCACTTCGGACCGTCTGTCCACCCCGCCAAGAAAGGCATGAACACATTGTTTATGGCATGAGCACAGTATTAACACACAGTCTTAGTAAAAGGAACTGTGTCTGGATCTCAAAGAACGAACCAGCAAACATGCATTGAGGGGCTATGGGCACAACAACGTGCTAGTGAGAGTTGGCATGATACATGAGAAAGAGCACGCTGAGTACATGGGAGGGTCCACTTCTAGATGTGCGCTCATACGAGATTCAGAATGAACATCAGAGAGAGGGAAGCAGGTCTAGTAGGATACACCTAGGTTAAGGACTGTTTGTAGAATGCCCTCATGGTCAGTGGTGGTTGGCTTGGGAGGATGGGCCCCAGGTGGAATGCACAGGCCTGGTGCCTGACACAGGGGAGGAACTCGAAGGAATGATACCGAAGGTATGCAAGTGCCTCAGACTACGATCAAAGAATGTGTTCGGGCCTCATGTGTGATCAGCTTTGCCCAGCAATACTGGAGAGTCAGTGACAGGGTGAGGCAGTCATGGGGACTCATCAGCACTGTGCCAAAGTTACTTTGCCTCTTCCACCATCTGTAGAGGGGCCTGGGACACATGGTGTGTTGAGACAAAAGACTCCTACCTGTCTTCTTATGGAAAAAAGCTGCAGAATTATTTCTTTTTCTTTTCACTAAATTTATTTATTTATTTATTCATTTTTGGCTGTGTTGGGTCTTTGTTGCTGCACGAGGGCTTTCTCTAGTTGCGGCAAGCTGGGGCTACTCTTCGTTGCGGTGCACGGGCTTCTCATTGCGGTGGCTTCTCTTGTTGCAGAGCACGGGCTCTAGGTGCGCAGGCTTCAGTAGTTGTGGCACATGGGCTCAATAGTTGTGGCTCATGGGCTCTAGAGCACAGGCTCAGTAGTTGTGGCGCACGGGCTTAGTTGCTCCGTGGCATGTGGGATCTTCCCGGACCAGGGCTCGAACCCCTGTCCCCTGCATTGGCAGGCGAATTCTTAACCACTGTACTACCAGGGAAGTTCCCAGAATTATTTCTTAATGAAAGGACGATGAAGTTTTATTGATGAGAACATAAGAACTTAACATATACTAAAAATAAAAAGGAACCAAAATGCATATATGTCCGTGGTTAAGCATGAATACTGCACATGCATGGTCTATTCTGGTTCTTTGGATGAAATTGTTCTCTCTGATAACTGGTCTCTCTTTAATTTCTAAGACAAAAACAAATTAGGCTGCAGGGTTGGCTGTGGGCTCCTATGTGGCCGTGAAAGCCCAGATGAGGGAAGGTGCTCTGTCGTCTTGGGTGTGCGGTATATTCTTCCATAATTAATTAGCCTTGTGTTTCGTAGTAGGTAATGTGTCTCTCCTGAATATGATTAACCTTCCTCTGTTGACTCAGTAACAAATTTCCATGATTATATACATAACATTTATAATGACAAATACGCTGTTAAGAACCCCTTTTGGCTGATGACAGCAAAGAGCAAGTAGACTGTAATTATGACATAAAATGAGATTATAGGAACTTCGTAGTATTGGCTAGAATCCATTTCCGGATATGCTGCGCCCGTGTCTCCTCAACCATTTCAAAGTAATCTTTTATGTTCTGAGTTGCACGCCTGTTGCCCTTTGAACTACATGACGGGGAGGGTTCCATCCAGTTCCGCTGAGATCATCGCGTGAGGTGAGGGCTCAGAAGACGGGGAGCTGAAGCCCAGCGTGGCTCTTGAGCTGTAGAAGAGTAAGCTTATCCACCTACTAGCAATTCAGCTTTGTGTGCCCACCTACAGACTGTACACGTCAAGGGGCAAGGGCAGGACCTATCTTGTTCATGTCTGTAATCAGCTGCAGTGCTGACACAGTAGCTTCTTCACAAATACGTGTCGCATGTAAATCAATGAAGAAATGACTTACATGGAACAGCCATAGTAAGGGGCTGCCCTGAGTGGTTGACAGAGCATCTGTGGACACTTCCACCTCCCATCCACAAATGCAGTCCTCTCTCTCCTCCCTAGATCTCCCAGAACCCATTCTATGTTCAAGAAGCTTGGACCATCTCCCCGCTGACAGTAAATCTCCTTGACATGTTAGCTGATCACAAGGCATAAAGTCTAAGCCTTCCAGGGCACTCCTGAAAGTTCAGAGGAACGGAGAGATTGACGGCGCTGGGACTTCTGACACCGTGATCACCATGTGTGATGGTCCTCAAATTGTACCAGGCGGATGGGCACCACTCTGCCTTCTTAGGAGGCTGGCCTGAGCTTGTGACCTAACCTTCCTGCCTCAGTTTTTAATTTTTTTTTTCCCCCTGACCAGGGGGATTATGCTCTTCTGAGGAAACTCTTCAGCAGTTGTTCTTTTTAAATGAATTTTTTTCTTGAGATATAACATACTTACAGAAAAGTATACAAATCGTAAGAGTTTAACTCAATGGATTTTCACAAAGAGGCCTCACCTGAATAACCAGCACCTACATCAATAAATAGAACCTTCCCAGACCACAGACGCCCCACTGTAGCCCCACCTGGTTACTGCCCCCTCCAAGAAATAACCACTATCCTGACTCCTAACAGCATAGATTGAGTTTGTCCAATCTGTACTTTACATGAATGGGTACTTTATATAAGTTGGGTGATTCCGGTGGTGTATGGTGGAACCTTAAACTGTGGTTTGGAGTTGCAGTTCCCTGATGACTACTGAAATTTTGATCTTTTTCAAATGGTTATGAGCCATTTTGACATCCTTGTGAAATACTATTCAAGACTTTTACTCACCTTCTTTGGTAAATAGTTCTCTTTTTTATTGATTTGTAGGAGTCTTCTCTATATCTTGGATATAGAAAAACACAAAAGTATATTGGAAATATGTTCTCCCACTCTATGGGTTGCATTTTCTTTCTCTTAATAGTATTTTGAAGAACAGAAGTTCTTAATTTTTAAGAACTCCAGTCGATTTTTCCCCTTTATGATTTGTGCTTTTCTATTTCTATCTAATAAATTGTTCCCTGTGCCAAGCTTATGCAGATCTTTTCCTATGTTTTCTTCTAGATGCTTCGTAGTTTTACCTTTCACATTTAGATCTACTATGCATTGGGGACTGATTTTTTGTGTATGGTGTAAGGTAGGGTAAAATTATTATTTCCCATTTAGATATCCGATTAAGCCAGTACCATTTACCGAAAGGATTATCTTTTCCTGACTGCACTGCATTGTCACTTTTGTGATAAATCAAGTGACCTCATGTGTGTGGTCTATTTCTAGACCCTATTGTGTTCTATTTGTCTATTTGTTTATCCTGGGTCAATACCACACTGTCTTCATTACTGGTACTTTATAATAAGCCTTAATATACAGTAGTATAAGGGCTCCTGCTTTGTGTTTCTACAAGAATGTCTTACCTTTCCTCATCCTTTTGCACAGGCATATAAATTCTAGAATCAGTATGACACTTTACACACACACCTGCACACACACCACTCTGCTGGAATTTTGATTATGATTATGTTGAATCTACAGGTCAATTCAGGGAGAATTCACCTCTTCACAGTATTTCAACACATTAACATGATATGTATCCCATCATTTGTTTGGGTCTCTTCATTTGCCTTAATAATTTCTTTGGGTCTCTCCATCTGCAATAGTGCAATTGTACAATTTTGTAAGATTCATGCATAGTTATTTTATATTTTTGATGCTTTTCAAATTGTAACTATTGAAAATATTTAGCCAAAAAATTTGTTGCATATGTATGTAAAATACAAAGAATTTTATGTTGTCCTGAGTCCAATATTCTTACTGGCTTTACTTATTAATTCTAATAGTTTATCTGTAGATTTAAAAATTTTTTTCTACATAAGCTGTTATGCCATTTGTAACTAATGATGGCTTTATTTCTTCCTTTTCGATCCTTGTACTTTCTTTTCTTGTCTTATCACCTTGGCTGGGATGTGTGATACAATGACCACAAGTCGGGTAGTGGCAGTTACCGTTCAATTCCCCAGGATAAGAGAGGCTTGACAGAGTTTTAACCATCTGAGTTGAAGCATGGCATGGCCTCTCCCCTTCCGAGGTCAAATAATCTGAGCTTTTGATAAGCTTTGAAACTGGATAAAGTGCGGGGGTGGGGGACAGGTATGCAGGAGAGAGTTTGCCTCAGCAGAAACGAAGAGGAAAACAAACATCCGTGGAATAAATGGCAGACCTGTCATGCTTATGTGTTGCCCACCTGCATGTGGTGCAGCGGGTGCAATTTGAGCGTCTATGTGCTGAGGCCTGTGGTGCTGGGAGAGGAGATGGGGTCCCATCAGCAGGCGATAAGGAGGTGCTGGTCCTTAAACCCATGTAATCCCCCTAACGCAGGAAAATCTGGCTGATTCAACAGAATCACCCGATCTTAGACTTGGGGGGCATCTCATTCAATCTTCTACCCAAAGCATGAGTCCCTGGGAATATCTTGAAAAACTTGGGATTGGAGGACAATTGTGCTCATCCCCACATCTAAGAGCATCTCCAAAAACGTCCCATCAGCCCTTCCATGACCCCTGCCTGTTGCTTTATGACCCCGCAGCGTTACCTACTCCCAGCCTTCACCTTCTACCAAGCCAGGAGTTGTTGTCGCCTTGTACCTCCGCGGCTTCTGTGGATGAAATTTGACTCCGCCCCTTACGGAGGCCTGGGTGAGCCGTAACCCAAATGAGCAGAGCGGTGTCTTTTGGGGGTGGAGCCTGACCCAGGGGGTGCCCCACTGAATTACCCTGTTGAGGAAGCCCCTCGCCCTCTGTTCCACTCTGTGTGTTTAGATGACGCACAGCCCCCGGGCGCTCTGATCTCGGGTTTCCGTGTGGTCTGGTGGGACCCTCCCCCAGGCAGCGCGGATGGCGAAGACCTGACCTACTGCAGGAAGAAACTCGAGATGCTGATGGAGCAATTGACACTGGGTTCCCGCTCCTCATGTCTACGCCCTTGGGTAAATTGGAAGATATCCAACCCTGCTTTGTGCCCACTTTGGATTTTACTAGCTCTTTTCCTTTTTCCTGGACAATCTGATGACTAGGTTACAGAGTGAGACCCTCCCATTCTGCCTCCCCCGTCACATCCCTGTCTCTGATTTTTCACTGTACTCCCCCTCCAGGAGGCTTGTGCAGCTCAGAACTCTCTTCTGACTCTATCGCACATCTGGACTCACGCTCTGGACAAGAGGAGAGGCCGAGTCCCAGCGGGCTCTGTCCCGTGGGTGTTACACAGCCCGGATCCAGGCTCCCATCTTCCCCCAGAGCTCACCGGGGGAGCCGGAGCCTGCACACTCCCCTCGGCAGGAAGCAGAGGCACACACTGCCGGCAAAATTCTATATTCCCCATCAGTGGGTTTCTCCACTTGCAAGAAAGAGAGATCGAACGGGAATGCAGATCACAGGTTCACTGTCTCCTTTTGTGTCTTGTCTCTCCTCTCTCTCTCCTCTCCCAGCCCTTCTATGGCTGCTTTCAATTTCTCAGACCCTGGAGGAGGGAAAAGAGAAAAGCAGTAACCCCCAGGGCCGCAGAGAACACGCAGTTACTCAGAGGGAGGGAAGGAGGGAGGGAGGGAGGGGAGGAGGGCGACGCAGCGAGGGCTTCACATGAATGGAGATGTGGGAGCTGCCATCCAGCGCCTCCCTGCCGGGGTCCTCCCCAGCCTTCACCCTCATACGCATTCCCTACATCACCACCGGCACTGGGACACGAGCTGCCAATAATTAATTTTTATTGAAAGAGGTTTTTTCTTTGTCTGCAGACATTGTGTTCTGCTTTTGCCATGACTATAAAGTCTCCAGTACAATTCTGGATTTAATTATAGCCCTATTTCGAGGGGAAAAAAAAAACACCCTATGTCAGAGGCACAGATAATTGGTGGTGCCAGGTGGAACTGAGACATGGGTTCTGGGGACCAGAGCAGTGGCTTCCGGCTGATTCAGATCTCAGAACCATTCAGCTGGGCTTTGGTTGGGTTCAGGCCTCCCTCCACCCCAGCTCCAGAATTAACTAACCTGGAGCCTGGAGGGACAGAGATAGGAGGATGTGACTTCTAAGTGAGCTGCAGACCAGCTCCTTGCCCTCCCGCGCCCGCGCCCTTGCCACCCCTCAGTGTTCTGGTGACCTTAAACCAGGTCAGGATTTTTCGCTATGGAGTGATCATCAGATTCCTTAGGGCTGGGCAGAGCCCTGGAATCTGGGTTTTGGACATTCCCTCTGACTCTTGCGATTAGGCTTGTCTGGAAACCCTTCATGAGGCAAAGGACTCGGCTTCTGAGGGTAAGGCTGGTGCTTCTAAGAATCAAACGTGAGACTCTAGCAGGAGAGGGCGGCGCCGAGGGCAGCTGGTCCAGGAGTGTGATGTTTCATGGATACAGAGAGAGAGGAAAGTGACAGGAGATCAGCAAGGAAGGGGGGGACCAGAAAGGAGACGATCGCAGAGAGTCTGGGTCAGCAAGAGAACAAGAGGACCCAGGGTGACACGGAGGGGAGGGAAGGCACACGGTTAGGGCCAGACATTTGAGTGTTTCCTTCACCATCCCAGGAGGCCAGGGAAGGGATTCAGAGAGGTGAGATGAGTCAGAGCTGGAGGTGTCCAAGAGAAATACTCTCAGCTAGAAGAGTTATTTAGGGATCATCTTCATTAGGCTAGCTTTACATTTTTGCACAAAGTTTCAAAATTGATGTCCTTCTTTGGCAGTAAGTCCTAAAATTATGAGCCAAATAGTTGACAACGATAAAGGGAAGGAAAGAACATAGGCTAAAGCAATGGAAGCAGAGTGGGGAAATGCACTAGATGGAGGAGGACCAGAAATTGGTGATGGCTGAGGCATCAGGGAGAGACCCTTAGATGGACAAAGCCAAGAAAGAAAGAAATGAAGGAATTGGGAGGAAGGGGGACAGTTGCTGAGATTCCAAGAGAGGGAGAGACGGGGGGAGGGGGGACAGAGAAAAGTAGATGATAATAATGCTCGCCCAAAGCAATCATGTTTGCTTCCTCTCCTTGGTCCCCCTCTTCATCCTCTAATAGCCCCCCAGTAGGCCGCCATGTTAGCTGCTCCAGAGGGCATCAATCACCAGGTATTCAAGTGTATATTCCATGTGAATGGCGCCCCCTGGAGTTGTGCATGGTGGTGGTTCTGCCTCCGTCCATCTATATTCCTTTCTTTAACCGCCCCCCCTTGGTGTGCTTTTGCCACGCTAATGGCTTGTGGCATTCCCACCAGGGAAGTAAGTGCCTCAGAGCTGGCCCTGATGCCTAGAGCAAGGGTCCTGCACAGGCTGCACCAGGATGGCACCTGGATCACAGCAGTGCAGACAGACTGCAGTCACACAAATGCCCCACCTGTGGAAAACACCATATTCACATATATGAACCTACAGAGCTTAGGTGATTACAGGTCAAAGACTGTAGCACTTAATGAAAAATATTAGACAGGTTTCATTATTTCACGTATATTCTGTCTTCTACATGCATTTGTAAGCTCTTCCAGGATGAAACTCTATCATGCCAAGTCTCTTTAGTTATATTTTCTTTGTGTGGCTATGAAACCTTGAGTTCAAAAAGTGTATCACAAGAACAATTGTTTCAATGGGAAAAATGGGTTAAAGACTAAAGCAGTTCAGCCTTCCAAAAAAAAAAAAGTTATTCCCCAGCAGCAATTTCAAAAGTAAACCCTTTTTTATAGCTATGAGTGGGTAGCTATAAAACCCAAACATCCCTGAGTAAATCCAGCTTCTGATTATACGGAGCTTTTCTAGAGATGCGCACAGCCTCTTCCTTCCATCAGCCACAGTAGCCTTAACACATTTTTATCACCTTGATGGTCTGTGTTTCCTCCACAGCACCTCCCAGCACCAACCTTAGGACAGGTGCAACAGGTATTAGTCTATGTGGCACATTTTGTAGGATTCAGGAAATGGGCCTCTTGCCCCTTAAAATAATCCTCCCCCAACCGCATCTCCTCCCAAAGAGTACTTGATATTTCTTCTGGACCTTGTTCTCTGTTCCTCACTTTGAGATAGAACTTTAAAAAAGAAAAACACCTAGCATGGGCACTGATTGAGACTAAAGGGCAAATGAACGATAATGTCCCCAGAGCAAGAGGGGGGAGGGGATGCTACAACCAGGCCGCCCAATCTGCACCTGTGGAGAGACGGTACCTGTGCACATGGGCATCTCCCACTGCAGAGCATCTCCGTCCCCTGAGCCCTTCACCTGGGTAAACTCATACTGAAAAACCCAGCTCCTTATTCAGGCATCACCCCTTCGTGGTAGGTTTCAGCGTCCCTCCTCTGTGCCCCCATCGCTCCCGATGCAGACCGTCACCATCATCTTCACCACGACACACTGAACAAAGTCTCCGTGGTGTGTTTGCCCCAGAGTAACACGAGCTGCACCAAAGCAAGAATGGAGCGTTCTTCATCTACGTGTCCTGGCTCTGAGCATGGTGCCCGATACACGGCGGGCACTTAATAAATGCTTCTTTTGAACTGAACGTATCGGTGGCACAGTAGAAGGACTGTGGAGCTGGGAACCAGCGGTGGCTGTGACTGATAGCCTCAGAACCTGCCAGCTTCGTGACTTTGGGCAAACAGTGTAACCGTGAGCCTCATCAGCACCAATGGGCAGAATCAGACCTCAGGTGGTTGAGAGGATTCATGAGCTAACGAAGATGCTTCCGTCAGCACAGGTGTTCCCTAGTTGTTTATAATACTAGCGGGAAACCTACGGTGAAAGCCAGTGATGAATCATCAGCCCTGCAAGTGTGTGCGTGGGACACACAGCTGTTTATACACCCCCTTGAAGAACATCGCTCCACATAACACTTGAGAGAGTGATGGGGGACAGAGGAACTGACTGTCAGTCAGAATCAGAAATGAGAATTGAATGTAGCCAGTTTGGGGGTAGTCTGCCAGATATAAACTGCCTTCCAATCCTTGTGTCTTTCCTTCAGTAACATCTTGGGCTGGGTTTCATCATTCTCAGGTTTTAAAAAAATCACTTGTACTTAAAACTTAGATCTTAAGCTTGATTTAAATCTAATATCCTCTGCTTTCCTCAGGAAGTTCAGGGTGAGGTGAGGTAAGGACATGCAATAGACTGAATGGGTTTTTGTTGTTGTTGTTTTATAAATTTATTTACTTTTTAATTTATTTTTATTTTTGGCTGCATCGGGTCTTCATTGCTGCACGCAGGCTTTCTCTAGTTGTGGTGAGCAGGGGCTACTCTTCATTGCAGTGCGTGGGCTTCTCATTGCGGTGGCTTCTCTTGTTGCAGAGCACGGGCTCTAGGCACGTGGGCTTCAGTAATTGTGGCACGCAGGCTCAGTAGTTGTGGCTCGCAGGCTCTAGAGTGCAGGCTCAGTAGTTGTGGCACAGGGGCTTAGTTGCTTCACGGCATGTGGGATCTTCCCAGACCAGGGCTCGAACCTGTGTCCCCTGCATTGCCAGGAGGATTGTTAACCACTGCACCACCAGGGAAGCCCTAGACTGAATATTTGTGGGTCCCCAAATTCACATGTTAAATCATAATGCCCAAAGTGATGGCATTAGGAGGTGGGACCTTTGGGAGGTGATTAGGTCATGAGGGTGGAGCCCTCTTGAATGGGATTAGTGCCCTTATAAGAGAGATACCAGAGAGCTCTCTTGTCTCCTTCTGCCATTTGGGGACACAGTGAAAAGATGGCCATCTACGAACTAGCAAGCAGGCTCTCACCAGACCTCAAATCTGCTGGTGCCTTGATCTTGGACTTCCTGGCCTCCAGAACTGTGAGAAATAAATTTCTGTTGTTTGTAAGCCACCTAGTCTAGGGCATTTTTGCTATACCAGCCTGAATGGACTAAGAGAGGGAAGTTGAAAGATGCTACCTGGTACATTTCACTTTTCCTTAGAGGTTTTGGAATGGAGAGAGCGGCATAGTCTAAACTGGGAACATACCCACTCCACCCCTCTCTTTAAAGTCTGGCTCCTTTAGGGTTGGGGTGGGTGGGAGACTGAGAAAGAAGGAAGTACTGCCAAGGGTGTGTCATAACTGACAAGCTGGTGGGGGGGAGGCCTGGTCTTGATCCGAAATGCTTGTGCGAAAACTCTGAGTGTGACTCGCAGGCCTATAAGGGTTTTGGTACGTGTCAGGAGGGTGGCAGGCCAGACAGAGGAAATACTCTTTGCAAATCACAGGGGCACAGGAAAGCCTACTCTGCTCAGAAGCAGACAAGCACTTGGAAATAGCCAGAGAGATACTGGTATGAAGGGCTGATAAAACAAGCAAAGGTCACAGCTCAGGAAAAAGCCCTCTCTTGTCAGGCAAAATAAGTTGGGTTTTATCCAGTAATGATGGGGATTCATGGAAGGACATTTAGGCAGAATTGTGGCATATTGGGAAAGTCTCCCAGGTAGATCTTGAGAGGATTGGCAGGCAGGTGACCTGTCACCTGGCGTGGCTGGTGAGCTCCGCTCTGCTGCTTTGCTGAGCATTGCCTCCCATGATGCCCTGTGCCTTCAAGCAAAGGTTCCACCTGCTGGTTCCAGGTCACTCCCCCCATGCCCACCCCTGGGGGCCTCCTTTCCAAAGCTGCCCAAGTACAGGCGGGACAGGAAAAATGTCAGACTCGCTGTTCAAAGCAGCACTTGCTGCCAGCAGAGGAAGAGAGGCCTTCCTTTTATGGAAGGACTGGGATTCTTCCTTGACAACAGCTCTTAGATCCTTGCTTAGTAAAAGAAGATTCCCCCCTCCCACTTTTCAAGTTCTCTCAACAGTGGCTCCCACGCAGGGCCCACCAGCTCTCTCTCTCTCTCTCTCTCTCTCTCTCTCTCACACACACACACACACACACACACACACACACACGGGAAGCATGACCCCAACTCTGCTGATGGAGAGAAGTATATTGTGGGAGGTCAGAAAACTGCATTGGAACCAATGCGATGAAAGTGGTGGCCTGGTGGTGTTGGATCCACATAAAACTACACAAAACTAGGGCATCCTACCTAGAGATGATCATACTAAGTGAAGTCAGTCAGAAAGAGAAAGACAAATACCACACGATATCACTTATATCTGGAATCTAAAATATGACACAAATGAACTTATTGACAAAACAGAAACAGACTCATAGAGAACAAACTTATGGTCACCAAAGGGGAACAGGGGTGGGGAGGGATAAATTAGGAGTTTGAGATTAGCAGATACAAACTACTATATATAAAACAAACAACAAGATCCTACTGTATAGCACAGGGAACTATATTCAATATCCTGTAATACACCATAATGGAGAAGAATATGAAAAAGGAATATATATATATATATATATATATATGTGTGTGTGTGTGTATATATATATATAACTGAATCACCTTGCCGTACACCAGAAACTAACACAACATTGTAAATCAACTATACTTCAATAAAAAATGAATTTAAAAAAAACTAAGGGAGTAAAAAAAACCCCAAACCAAAATACTAGCATGTCCTAGATTCCTACCCTGCCTCATACTTACCTAGTTAATTAGACAGATTATTTAACCTCTCTGAGCCTCAGTTTTCCCAACTGTAAAATAGGAACAATATCTACCTTTCAGGATGATTTTGAGAATTAGAGATAGTCTTTGTAATGTGCCTTACGTAGCATTATATAATCAGTAAAAACCATTAATGTTACTAACATTGCTGCACACATCAGCATAAGAGGACTCCCTATCCCACCTCCCACGCTAAGATGCTTTGAATCAGTTTCATTTATTACACTTGTTGAAATGCTGCTAAATTCAGAGCACTGTCATATACATTATAGGAAATAAAATATATAAGATACTAATCGTACCCTTGGGTTGTTTACAAAGGATGTGAGGATGGAACGTTTTGCTTAGAGGCTAGATTTTAATAGAGGCTTCATTTATGCCTGCCTTAATGGATCTTCTCAGACTTAATTTTTAGGGCCTGTGTTTCCCCTATGGGGAAAGGAAATAAGAGAATATATTGTTCAACTTAACACTAAGACAGAAATTCTTAATACATAATGCTTTGGTGATTTTTTAAATGTGTAAGTTCTTGTGTATCTGAATGTATATGTGAGAGCAAAAGAAAGATTAAAGTTACTACAAAGAACCAGTCCAGTGATGCAGCAGGAAAAGCACCCCCCTTCTTTGGACTTAGGAAGCCAATTTCTAAACGTCGGACCTTGGAGAAAACATTTGACTTCTCTGCAAATGGCAATCATAATCTGCTCTCAAATTGTGGAGGAGTCGTTGAATCCAATAAAATAATAGTCAAAATGTTTCATAAAAGAAAATGTTAAATTACTAGCAAAAGGTGATCAAGAAGTTGAACAGAAGCCAAACTTTATATGGGTGAAGGTCAGAGGGCTGGTATATGAGATGGGTAAGTCATTTCAGGCTACAGAACTTGGCAAGTGGTCCCTAGAGAGTAGGAGCTCAAAACTGATACCTCCATGGCCTATAGAGGGAAGAGGAGGACAGAAGACGTGAGTTCTTTCTTGTCAAAGGAAGAGGCCCAGCCTCTCTCTAATACTCTCTGACGGCCCCTGGCCACTTTCCCCCATCCCTCCCACTATTGTCTTTTTCCCTTGACGCTGACATCCTCAATAAGACCATCTATAGACTGACTGGTAGGCTATTGGCTGATCCCCATCTCTTCCATCAATACCTTGCACATGAAGGGCCTCAGAGGGAGTGGACACTGCATTTGAGGTTCCCATCCAAAACTCTTGTCCTTGGAGTCAGCTTTTCTAACCCATTAGAAATCTATGATAATAAGAAAAAAAATCATTAGAACTACTATGTTCCATCTCTTTTTTTCTTTTTGTTTTTTTTTTTGTTTTTTGTTTTCTCTTTGGCTGTACCATGTGGCATGTGGGATATTAGTTCCCCAACCAGGGATCAAACCATGCCCCCTGCCGTGGAAGCGCAGAGTCTTAGCCACTGGACCTCCAGGGAGTTCCCTACGTTCCATCTCTTTGCTAAGTGCTTTACATGTATTACCTCATTCAATCTCCACACTAGTCCCCATGTGAGAAGTTCCATTATTATCCTCATTTTACTGGTGAGGAAACCAGGGTATAAAGAATCATGTACCTAAAGTCACACAGTAATAACGGGGAGATCTGGGTCTGACACCAAAGCTCACACTCTTAGGCACACTCTTCTCTAAGCTCTACAAACTTGGAACCAAGTATGAAGTCCTTTTACCTGAAGGTCATCTTGAGGTCATTCAGGGATTCAGCCCCTTCTCTGGAAAGATGAGGTTAGAGGAAAAGGTAAGGGAAACTTCTTGTTTCATATGTGATGAGAGAATCGGAGTTGGAAAGAGGAATGATGGCCTGGCGGGCACCCTGGTGGAAAGAGCATCCTCTGAAATGGAAAGGATGCTGTCCAATCTCCCTTCTGATTCAGCTGGAAAATGATGTGATTTGGAAACCATGGAGACCCCTAATTCTGGAGGAAGATCTTCGACTGTTTCCTTTCACCTCTTTGGAATTTTGTCTCCAAAACACAGAATTGACAGTTGTCATTAACCATGAGAAGATGGACAGAGAGGATGAGGAAAGGAAGAAAGACATCCAGAAGCCCCCTTTTTTGGTAGTTTTTTCTTTAACTTTTCCTTCTGGCAGCAAAATAACACATCTTGTCTCAGAGAGGCTTTCATGGTGTATAATTTAAGGTCTATAAATAGACGACTGTTATTAACAAACACACACACACACTCACACACACATACATCTTTCTCTCTATTCAGACATCGGCAGAAATATTGCAGATAGAGGAGATAAGCTGTTTAAAATGGGAGGCACCTTTTTCTCTACTCCACCAGCTGGATGGCTGTATCTGTCTCTTCCTCTGCCCTTACTCTCAACTCATTCTATTCTAGGTTTTATTTCCATCTCTGTTCCCTTTATGCTGCTAAACCCCACCCTTCATGTTCTTACTGTGATCTTTCTGGAACACTTGAGACTCCCCTCTAATCTTTGTGCCTGAGTCTTTCCCTCATTAGTGATCAGTCTCCTTATCCCTTTCCAAAGGCAATTTAAAACCTTATTGGAGGGCTTCCCTGGTGGTGCAGTGGTTGAGAGTCTGCCTGCCGATGCAGGGGACGCAGGTTCGTGCCCCGGTCCGGGAAGATCCCACATGCCGCGGAGCTGCTGGGCCCGTGAGCCATGGCCGCTGAACCTGTGCGTCCGGAGCCGGTGCTCCGCAGCGGGAGAGGCCACAGCAGTGAGAGGCCCGCGTACCACAAAAAAAACAAAGCAAAACAAAAAACCTTATTAAACGTCCCTAAAATTCTATCTGACACAGAACACACAGGTGTGGATACAACCACACTGGTAGAAAGAACTAGAAGACAAGGTTTTATAGAGGTTCAAAAAGAAGCTACGTCATGAAATAAAAATGACAGGAATGACCATGAAATCTGTGCACCAGCTACTATTTATTACAGAAACATTTAAAAGAGGATCAGATCTGATGGGATAATATAAGATGATGAATTCACTGATGGTTAATATATTAAAATGCGCATTTATATGGCATAACACAGATTCCAAAGAGCTTTTAAGTACATGATTCCTCATCGTCTTCCCTGGGATACCACGGCCAGTGAGTGGCAAAGCCAGAGCCTACACCCAGTTTTGTGTGACCCTCAGGAAGTGTTCAGGTCTGCGTCTGGTCCCATCTTAGTCTCCATCACGATGATTTATAATTGTCTGTTTACTTGTCTTTCTTCTCCATTCTTCTTTAAGTACTTTGGTTGTATTCCCAGCACTAGATAAATGCCTGACTCAGGGAAGGAGGGTAATAAATATTTCTTCAATGGATGAATAAATGAATAAAGGAAAGAATGGATGGACGCTTGGATGCAAATGCCAATGTTAAACTAACAAATGGGAAACAAGGCGAAGTGTGACGTGGGACACCTCCTTGTATCACTTCACAGCATCCTGTTGGTTATGGGCCACACTGCAGCAGCAGATAAGGATCCACTTTCTCCATTCAACCATCATGGCCCCAGTCCTTGAGTCAATTCCCTTCTGTCCATTCAGACGATCTCAGCTCCTTTGTACCCCGTCTCTAACACTAGATGCATTCTGCCTTACCTTTCCTCCCATCACATACTTTAAGCTTCTTAAGTAGCCATGTCTTATTTAATTCCCTCATTCATTCATTAAAGGAGGAAAACTAATGTGAATTATAGGTCTACTATATGCCAGTCACTCTCATGACCTTAAGAGGTTATACTTTAATCTTTATTGATGAGGAAACTGAGGCTCCAGGAACTTAGATAATTTATCAGAACACATCACAGGAGCTTAATACGTATTTCTTTAATGAAGGAAAGAAAGATGGTGCTGGTGATAAGCGACTGATCAGGGATTCAAGGTCAAGCCTTTCTGATTCCAAAGCCCAAGATTTCCCCAGTAGCTGATCCTCTTCCAATTCTAATTCCAATTGGAATATTGCTTTCAATTCTAAGACACCATGAAGGATTTACGAAATCACTGAATCGAAAAATCAGCCCTCAGTCTCCAGGCATCTGTAATCATAACGATAATTCTTTGAAACTATTTTAATCTTTTCTTCCAAGGAGTGTAAGGAATAATATTCATAGTGCTCATCCCTGAGGCCATTTTATTTACACACAAGGGGACTTGTTATTAGTTCCATTTTTCAGGCTAAGGCAGAGAGCTATTTCCTGTGTGACCCATGGTTACCAAGTGAGCGAGGATGGCTCTGGGGGAAGAGGCTAGTTCCCTGACCAGACTCATATGCCCTGATCCTTTCACTAACCCAACAAATAAAGTTTCTTTTATTTGATTTTAAAAACATTTTAGGGGCTTCCCTGGTGGCGCAGTGGTTGAGAGTCCGCCTGCCGATGCAGGGGACATGGGTTCGTGCCCCGGTCCGGGAAGATCCCACATGTCGCGGAGCGGCTGGGCCTATGAGCCATGGCTGCTGAGCCTGTGCTTCCGGAGCCTGTGCTCCGCAACGGGAGAGGCCGCAACAGTGAGAGGCCCGCGTACCACAAAAAAAAAAAAAAAAATTTAGTTTTCATGTCTCCAAAAGGAGACCCAGGAACTAAAATGAAGGCTGTCAGCCCTCTCTTCTCTCAGAGGCTCAGCTATCAGCTGGCACCCTCTGATGGCTTCTGAACATCGTGATCTAGAAGGATCCTGGAGTTCTGTAAAGTCCTAATAAGGCTTCTGAGAAAGCAAAGAAAGATTAAATTATTTTCTCTCCTGTTTTGATATTAGCAATTCTCTCACATGCACTCCCTGGCTCTTCCTGTTTATTCTCCACCGGCATGCCAGGTAAATCCTACTGGTCCTTCAGAGCTCTGGGGGTACCTCACTTCCTCCTGAAAATCATCTCTGAGCACAACTACCTTCTTCATGGCTGTCCTTCTAGATCCGTTTTCATCTTGGTCAAGCCTTCTTCATTGTTACATGTGTTTTAGATTGTTAACCAGCTAGATTTCCAACTTCTTTAAGATATGAACCTAAACACTAGTGAAACTGCACCTCTTCTCGGATGGGGCTTGAACCCAGCCAAAATCCAGATTGGGGCTCAAACCCACAATCCCTAGCTTAGGAGGGGACTGAAACCCACTGTCCTTTCATTGAAACCTCTCACCTAGTGTCAGGACTTGCTGAAGCTCAGGTTCTTCTGTCTCGGTGCAGAAAGAATTCAGTATGAGGCAAAGTGACAGGTAAAGAGTGAGTTTATTAGCATAGGATGCTTGTGAGAGACACCAGCGGGCAGGCGAGGGAGCGCAGCCCTGAGAAGAAAGAGGGCTACATTTTTGCAATCAAAGAGAAAGTGGGGAGGGGAGAAGACCACCTTCTTCGTCATTCTTGGGCAGACGTCAAGGCTTCCATCATTAGTTCCTCCTTTGGCCCTATATGGTTTAACTGGGACTGTCATGGCGTTATTTAAATCACGTATATTAGCAAAAGGGTGGTAACATATATTAAATATGGTCATTCATCTCAGGTTTCCGTATAATGCCCCCTTTCACCTAGTTTCCTTCCCCTTTCACCTATATTTCTGTCTTGGCCACATTCAGGAATGCTACTCTTCAAGAACTATTAACTCTCTGGCTTCATGTAACGAGATTCAGCCCCCATATCTACTGTCTTGTGTTTTAACTCTCAGGGTTTGTGGCTTGAGTGTGTCTGGTGCTCGCATGCACCTGGTCTTCCTTCAAGGTAGTGCAGACTATTGCTAGGTTACTGGATTATTTTCTTGAGGGGTCATTAGCTTACAACAGTCTTCCAAACTCCCTTAAAATTCCCTTTCTGTCTTTAATCACCTAGTGGAATTTCTAAACTGACTGTTCAATTATCCTACTCTATCCCTATCACTAGAAGCACAGTAAGTGAATAACAGGTTTACTTCAATCCCTTGACATCTGGAAATGGACAAATGTTATGAATGGTAAACCTTTATTAACAGATTGATCTAAGCCTCTAATAATCTGAGTTAACCAGAAAGAACTCTCCATTCCTCAGACTTAACAGACAACAGAGACTTTGGTGTTCCTATCGACCGGGCCAGCATCTCTTTGAAAGCATGCTCTGGGCACAAGAGGTCAGGCCTAACGAGGACCTTGATCTGACATGGGGAGCAAGAGAGCCCTGGTGAGACACTCAGCCCCGCGCAGCTTATAGAGCCACGAGGGAGGGAGTGGGGCCTGAGGCGGACTCAGAGCTGCAACTATATCCAGTGCTCTGGGAAGCACACTGAATCATATCACGGCAAATTTAGGCCTGTGCTGATCAAGGCAGGAAACTCAGCACCTCCTTTCTCTCTGCAGCCTGCCAGATGCCTGACATCTAGGCCACAGTCCCTCTGCGGGGCTTCTTCCCATCCTGGAGAATGAGAGGTCGCTTGGACGGTGGGTTCCTGCAGGCGGGCTTACAACCTCGCGCCAGAGAAGGTGGTGCATTGGAGGCCGGGGCTCTGGCATCGTTTTCTCAAGGCCGGGGCGCGTTTCAAGTACCAGTTCTTTGCCCCTTTCCCTCTTGTTCATATTTTGTTGGACACCAGTGGCCTGCAGCCTTACACAGTTACAAGCCTCAGCTGCTCTCTTGGGTTTTTGAATTTTACTGTAGGAAATTACGTATTCGCTAAAAATAACATTTTAATCAAATGTCCTCTAGAACCCAACTGCACCGGGGCTGTACCATTACAAAAGAAGAGACAGGGAAGTCAAGATCTAGAATTCAAAGTCGGTTAGAACCTCCTGGTTTCCGGTCTTCAAAGCTGTAGGGAACTCCTGTCACTCCATGTCTTAAAACAAGACTATCAGGGCTTCCCTGGTGGTGCAGTGGTTAAGAATCTGCCTGCTAATGCAGGGGACACGGGTTTGAGCCCTGGTCTGGGAAGATCCCACATGCCGCTGAGCAAGCCACAACTACTGAGCCTGCGCTCTAGAGCCTGAGAGCCACAACTACTGAACCCGCATGCCACAACTACTGAAGCCCATGCTCTGCAACAAGAGAAGCCACCACAGTGAGAAGCCCGCGCACTGCAACGAAGAGTAGCCCCGCTCACCGCAACTAGAGAAAGCCCACATGCAGCAGCAAAGACCTAACACAGCCTAAATAAATAAATAAATAAAATCTATTTTTAAAAAAGATGTTCCTTAAAAAAAAAAACAGACAAGACTATTAGATTGAAGCAGAGACTTCTTTGGAATCGTTTAGGATTACAAAACCTTCCCTTGGGGACTGTCATTTTCATACCTGGCTTTCATGCAAGGGTGAAATTATGCATGTGAAATTAACCACCAAGGCCAGGCATTGATTTAAAAACTTACAGATAATTCCTATTTCTGTTGTCAAGCGAATGTCTTATTTTTTGTTTTTTCTCTGTTTGTGTATGTGCATAATTTAATACATAACTGTTGAGCCTAGAAAAAGGAGCAATTGTGTCTCTATTCTTTTTTAAAAAATACTCTTTTGAAATGCTAAGAGACTGAAGTATTTAAGTAAACAGAATTTTAGGATGAGAACCTAAGTGTCAAACAACAAAAAAACAAAGTAGCAATTTGCTATTCAGTAGACAGAATTCAGAGCTACCTTGCAGGAGACAAAAAATAAAAGATAAACCCGTCCTGACAACAGACCTCCCAAGCCCATCCTACAAAATGTCTCAGTAACAACAAAAAACAACAACAATAATTTCCTTGGTTGAGACAAGCTGATTTTCCCAGATATTAATCTCATTTCTTGCCATAATCACTGAGATGGGTAGAAGTTTTCATCCCCATTTTACAGATGAGAAAATTGAGTCTCAGAGAGGTTGGATAACTTGCCTAAAGTCACACAGCTAAGTAGCAATTGGGCCAATGCTAAAAACACATCTTTTTACTTAGGGCTGTTTTCAGGACACTCTGCTGCAAGTGGAAGGCATTACAGACCTCCAATGGTCCTTTGTTTCTGGGTAAACCTAGTAGAATAGCTTGCGTGGGCCTTCATTTCTGTCTTCCTCAGCCCGATGACATTTACAGGATTATTCTTTTTCTAGTTCTCTCTTGGCAAAAGTTCTATTGAAGAGGCCCTTGTAGCTTCCCTGGTGGCGCAGTGGTTGGGAATCTGCCTACCAATGCAGGGGACACAGTTTCGAACCCTGGTCCGGGAAGATCCCACACACCACGGAGCAACTAAGCCCATGAGCCACAACTACTGAACCTGCACTCTAGAACCCACAAGCCACAACTACTGAGCCCATGTGCCACAACTACTGAAGCCTGCACACCTAGAGCCTGTGCTCCACAACAAGAGAAGCCACTGCAATGAGAAGCCCACGCACGGCAATGAAGAGTAGCCCCAGCTCGCCGCAACTAGAGAAAGCCTGCGTGCAGCAACGAAGACCCAACGCACCAAAAATAAATAAATAAATAAAAGAAAAAGAAAAAAAGGAAAAAAGAAAAATGAAAGAAAAGGCCCTTGTAGAAAAAACCTTTCCGCTAAGGATTTCAAGGCAATTTTACCCAAGGGAAAATCCAGGCCCTCAGGGGCTAAGCCGCTGTTTTCCAGGCAACATAGTAACCCTGCAAGACAAGCAAATTGTCTGATCTTCCTCCAACTTCTAATAAACCCCAGACAGGGGTCAGCAGCCCACGACAGAGATGTGCTGCTAATAGTGTGTAGGACACAGCGTCAATCACCGGCAGAGCTGTCAGGCAAAACCTCTGGTCAGGTCCTCTCCACCTCAAACCAAATGAGATGCTTGTGAAAAAAAATTTAAATGGCAATATGACATACAGAGGTAAAGCATTATTGTCACCTTCATGTTTCATGAGCCCCAACAAAAACATCCTTTTTTCTCCTTTCCAAAAAAATTTTTTTGGAGAATAGTTGATTTCCAATGTTGTGTTAGTTTCAGGTGTACAGCAAAGTAAATCAGTTATACATATACACATATCCACTCTTTTTTAGATTCTTTTCCCATATAGGTCATTACAGAGTATTGAGTAGAGTTCCCTATGCTATACAGCAGGTCTTTATTAGTTATCTATTTTATATACAGTAGTGTGTATATGTCAATCCCAATCTCCCAATTTATCCTTCCCCCCACTTCCAACCTGGTAACCATAAGTTTGCTTTCTACATCTGTAACTCTATTTCTGTTTTGTAGTTAAGTTCATTTGTACCCTTTTATTAGATTCCACACATGAGCTATATCGTATGATATTTATCTTTCTCTGTCTGACTTACTTCACTCAGTATAACAATCTCTAGGTCCATCCATGTTGCTGCAAAAGGCATAATATCGTTCTTTTATAATGGTTAATATTCCATTGTATACATGAACGATATCTTCTTTATCCATTCCTCTGTCCGTGGACATTTAGGCTGCTTCCATGTCCTGGTTACAGAAATACTTTTTATCTTACTTCCCCACATCCTGCTTCTGATACTTGCCTGTCCAGCCCCTGTTTTGCATATAGTAGGCTCTTAGTAAAAATGTATCGAAATTCCTATTGATCTTTACACTTAAATCCCTTCTAGGAATACTTTCAGGGGTCCTGAAAGCTGAAAATATTTCCTTAAATAACCCTTAATTTCGTCATGCCAGGAATGGATGGGGTTCACGCAGTAAACCTTCTTATAAAATCAACCCTACATACGCACTCAGGACAGTCCAGACAGTCAGAGCTGTTTGTTGTTTCTGGAATGCACCCGCTGCTTCTCACTTATCCACACACTGCTTCATTCTCTTGAATGATCCTTCACTATTCCACATATGTCTGGCAATTGTCCCCTAACACAGAACTCAGGTGTCATCTTTTCTGGGAATACTTCCCACACAAGACCCACTTGAGACTAGCCGGCATCCTACTGTAATCAGTGGTTTCCTCCTCCTCTCTGAGCGTAAGCTCGCTGAAGCCCACATCTCACTGGGCTCTGTATCCCAGCACCTAGCCCCATGCCTCGCACGTTGGTGGGGCTCAGTCTATGTTTGTAAGTGACTGCTGGGTTCCAAGATTGTTAGAAGCTGGAATGATGAATAGAATCGCCTACACAGGTAATTTTCTCCAAAAGTCTTTCTCAGATTCTGGGCATCTTCAGCTCCCAAATGGACTCCCCTGGGGTGCTTCCCATGCATCCCTTACCAGGAAGTTAGCTAGGCTGTTCTTCTATGACTTCTGTGAGTCAATACCTGTATGGCATCAGCACATGGAAACTGGCATCCAGTGATGATAATGCAAACTTTTCCCCCTTTATTTAAAAAAATTATGATGCGTGGATACAGAAAAGTACATAAAACACATGTATACAGTTTAACAAATAAATGAATAAAATAAGAGAACACCCAGATAATCCACCAGCCAGGACAAGAAAAGGAACACTGCCAGCACCTTAGAAGATCCCAGGCGCCCCTTCCTGATGACAATTTTGCCCTTTCTTCCTAGAGTTAACTGCTGTGCTGGCTTTGAGGGTCATGATTCCGTTCATTTTCTTTATGGTTTTACCACTCATGTACGCAACTCTAAAGTCTGGCTTCTTGGTTTTGAAGTTTGTAGAAATGGAACTGTTCTGTCTGGGGTCTTTCATTTGACATTGCACTTGTGGGATTCATCCATGGGTCTACCTGTACCTGTGTTATTCCATTGCATGACAAACTACAGAGTAGTTCATCTACTCTATTGTTGATGAATATTTGGGTTGTATCAAAGTTGGAATAATTATAAACAGCGCAGCTATGGACATTCTTGGGTTACTTTGTGCCCATCTGAACAAACTTTGCTAGGATATATACCTAGGGTTACATTTCTGGGTATTTTTATTTATAGGTAATATATTAAATAATGCCAAACTGATTTCCAAGTAGTTGTACCAACTTCCATGGTCTTCAGCAGTCGAGGAGAGTTCAAAATGTTCCATCGCTCCTTCGTTATCAGACTTTTCAAACGTTTGCCCATTGAGTGGGGTATGGAAGGAATTCCATTATGATTGTATTTTAGTCCACAGATTATTAATCTTATATTTAACTGGAAATTTCCTTTTTGTGAAGTATCTGTTTAAACCTTTTACCCATTTTTTCCTGTTAGGTTGTCTGCCTTTGTCTTAGCGATTTTGGAAGAATTCTATAAGTATTTTGAATAATAGTGTGTTGTTTGTTTTGTGTGTTGTAAATATTATCTCCCACTTCATGGTTTATCTTTTTACCTTTGATACCATTTGATGAAGAGGATGTCTTGATTTTAATGTAGAACAAATTTATAATTTTTTTCTTTATGGTTTGTGTTTTTCGTGTCTTGTTTAGGAAATCTTTACCCCAAGATCATGACAGTATCTTTCCTTATTGATTTTCCTTTCACCTTCAGTCTTTTAACCAACTGAAATCGACATTTTTAGGATGGTATGAGGTAAAGATCCAACTTTGTTTTTTCTACATGGATGCCTGTCTCAGCAATTTGTTGGAAACTTCTTATTTTCCCTGCTGATCTTGAAATCTGGTAGAGCCAGAGAGTTCTACTTCTTCAAGAGTGTTTTGGATATTGGATATTCTTATTAACCCTTTGCATATCCATATAAGTTTCAAAACCAGCCTGCCAAGTTTTTTTTAAAAAATCATGGAATTTTGCTTGGGTATGCATTAAATTTATAACTCAACTTGAGGACAAGTGGCATCTTTATAAAAATTATTCTGATTCATAAACTTGGTATACCTCTCCACTTAGCTTTCTTTTTTAATGTCTCTCAGTAACACTTTATAATTTTCTCCGTAGATGTCTTAGACAAAAATATATTGTTAGTACTGTTCCCAAGGATATCATCTTGTTTTATGCTATTCTAAATGGTAGCTCTTTTATTTCACTTTCAATCTGTTGCTCGATTATATGAATTAAATGTATTGTTTAAGTACTGAATGTGAATAGTACAACCGTGTCAAAGCCTCGTAATAATTACAGTAATCTCTCTATGGATTCCTTCAGATTTTCTACACATAATTAAATCATCTGTGAATAATGACAGCTGTTTTTCTCCGCTTTTCAATTCTCATACCTTTTATTTCTTTTCATTGTTTCACTGAGCAGGCAGGGAACTCCAGGACAAAGCTGAATAGAAGTAGCAATAACAGGAATTCTTGTCTTGTTCCAAATTTCAAAATGAGAGCTCTCAAAGTTTCAACATTTGATGTGACGTTTGCAATAAGATTGTAGTAGGTACCCTTTGTAAGGTTAAGGAAATTTCATTCTATTTCTATTTTTATAAGAGTTTTATTATGAATGATTATTGACTTTTACTAAATACTTTCTCTGCATCTCTGTGATAATCACCCCATTTTTTCCCATTTTTTTCTTGTAATGTGGTGAATTCCATGAATTGCTTTTCCAAAGTGACACTAATCTTACATTCCTAAGATAAACACAAATTAGTCATGATGTATTTTTTATGTATATTGCTGCATTCAGTTTACTAATTATAGTTTACGTTTTGCATTTACATTCATGAGTGAGATTGGGCTCTAGTTTTCCTCTCTCGTTTTGCCTTTGTTGAGCATTAGAATCAAGATGACGGGTAGTATCAAAAAGCATAATGGTAGATTTGCCCTTTTATTCTATTGTCTGAAGGAATGTGTATAAATTGGAAATATTTCTCTCTTCAACATTTATAGACCTTACTGGTAAACCATGTGGACCTAGAGAGCTCTGGATAAGAAATTTTTGTTTTACTAACTAAAGGAAAAGTCAGGATTCTTATCTCTTCATGAGAAGGGTTTTGGTATGTTATACTTTTCCAGGAATGTATACATTTTGCATCCATTTTCAAATATATTGGTGTTAAGATTTTTGTATATTCTATTATCTTTTCAATATTTGCAGTGTCTGTAGTAATGTCCAATTTTTCACTCATGATGTTGATTATTTGTGCATTTCTTCTTTATTTTCTTGGTCAATCTCACCAGAGGTTGGTCCATTTTTTTCTTAGTTTCAAAGAGTGAACTTTTGGGTTTGTTTTTTCTCTTTATTATATTTCTATTTTGTATAATATTTTTCTATGCCATTAATTTATCTTTTTATCTTAATTGTTTTCTTTCTTCTACTTTCTTGGATTTTGCATTGCTTTTTTTCCCTAGTTCCTGAAGATGGAATTTCCAGCATTTGTTTTTTTCTAATCCATCTAAATCCATCTAATCCAATCTAAAAACAAACTCTCAAAAGACTATAAATTTCCCTCTATATAATATTTTAACTGCATCTCTTAGCGTTCTGTTAACTAATTTGCGAAAGGAAGGAAGGAAGGGAGGGAGGGAGGAAGGGAGAAAGGAAAGAAGGGAGAAAGGGAGAGAAAGAGAAGGAAGGAAGAAGGATGAAAAGAAAGAAAAGAAAAGAAAGGAAAATAAAGAGTCCTGATTTGTAGCATGCCAATTTCATATTTCTGTGTTGTAAATACTTCATCACAACTGATTTCAGGCCAGTAGTGGATTAATAACCAGTGGGAAAATGTCCTGAATATTTAACATTCGGCTCTTGCAAGCTGATACAAGGCAGCTCTAGAACACCACTGGCTGTATGTCTCAAATTTAAATAGTATTTTCACTATTGTTTTCAAAATATGTTCTAATTAGCACTATATAGTTGACCCTTGAACAGCACTGGTTTGAACTGCACGACTCCACCTATATATTTTTTTTCAATAGTAAATACTACAGTACTACGCAATCTGCTGCTGGTTGAATCCACAGATGGTTGCTCGTTGAAACCACTGGTGTGGAGGGCCTATCCATGGATTTTTCAACTGCTCAGAGGGTCAGTTCCCCTAATCCACCCTCCCGCTTTGTTCAGGGTAAACTGTACTTTCTCTTTTAGCCACACTTCTTTGATTATTTGGAAGCATGTGTCTAAATTTCCAAATATACGGGGAAATTATAGTTAATTTTTGTTTTATAATTCTAGCTTAATTGTATTTTTATTGGAGATCACACTTGATGTGATTTCAATTCAGTAAAATTCATTGAGATTGACTCAAGGTCCAGAAATAATTGATTCTTATAAACATTATACATGTGCCTGAAAGGAATATGTTTTCTGTAGCTGTTTGATGCAATGTCTATATGCATCCATTATGTAAATTTTTAAAATCTGGTTTAAATCTTCTATGCCATTATGATTTTTTTATGGCAAGATGTATCTGAACTGAGAGCAATGTAAGACAATCTACCGCTTTGACGGTTATTATTTTTCCTCTTGTACTTCTGTCAATTTTTATTTTATGTATTCTGCAGCTTTTTTAAAGGTTTTTTACATATTTTAAATTGTAGTGTTTTTGTTAATTAAAATGTGTCATTGTGAAATTATACTTTTTATCTTTAATAATGCTTAGTCTGTTTTATTTCATATTAATGAATTCTCCTAAGACATCTGTTGATTAATATTTGCCTCCTGTATTTTTCCATTCTTTTGTCTTTAACCTTTTTGTATCCTTGTGTTTTAGACATGTCTCTTGAAAATAGTACATACAGGAATGTATATCATATATAATATAGCTGCTGTTGTTTTTACTAGAGAACTTAATCCATTCAAATTCTTGTAAGTTCTAATATTTCAGGTTTAAAATCTACTCTTTTTTTGTGCTTATATTTGCCCTACTTCTGTTTCTTTTCCTTTATTGCTTTTTATGGATTTATTTATTTTTATTATTTCTATTTCCCTTCTATTAGTTAGACAGTTATACACTCTGTTTCTATTCTTTTAGTACATACCCTAAAAAATGCAACATACATACTTAGTATATAAAATTTTTAAATTAATCAGTACCCTTATGTTTATTACATACAGTATAAAGATTTTACAACACTTACCTCCATTTTCCCTCACCAACTTGTTGAATGTTTTTGTTCCTTTTTTCTCTTTTTAATCTAAGAGATTGTTGTTATTTCAACAGTCAAGTACACTTATATTGGAACATATATTCATAAATTTGTCCTTCCTTTCTTCTCCAAGAAGACCTGCCTGAGGGCAAGATGTACATCAAAAAGATTGGAAATCCAGGACAGAGATGGAAAGACAGGACTTCTAATGAGCACCAGTGGCTTGGCCTGATGGATCCAGATTCAAGGGGACATCTGAGGGCCCAGGGTCAAGGCAGAGCTGGGGTCAGAGTTAGGTGAGAAGTCAGGAAAATCAAGCTAATGCAAGAAGCTAAATTTATTTTTAATTGAAGTATAGTTGATTTACAATGTTGTGTTAATTTCTGCTGTACAGCAAATTGATTCATTTATACATATATATACATTCTTGTTCATATTCTTTTCCATTATGGTTTATCACAGGATATTGAATATAGTTCCCTGTGCTATACAGTAGGACCTTGTTGTTTATCCATTCTATGTATAATAGTTTGCATCTGCTAATCCCAAACTCCCAATCCATCCCTCCCTCACACCTCTCCCCCTTGCAAGAAACCAAATCTTGAAAAAGACAAATATCATACCATATCACTTATATGTGAAGTCTAAAAAATGATACAAATGAATTTATTTACAAAACAGAAATAGACTCACAGGCATAGAAAACAAACTTATGGTTACCAAAAGGAATAGTGGGGTGTGAGGGAAGATAAATTAGGAGTTTGGGATTTATATATACACTACTATATATAAAATAGGTAAGTAACAAAGACCTACTGTATAGCACAGGAACTACCCTCAGTATCTTTTAATAATAACCTATAATGGAAAAGAATCTGAATCATTTTGCTGTACACTTGAAACTAACACAACATTGTATATTAACTATACTTCAATAATAAGTAAATAAATAAAATTTAAAAAAAGAAGCCAAATCTTAGGTGAGCAGTTGGGAACCAGGGGTCTGGGCAAGCAAGACATAGACAGGACCCAACGAGTGGTCCTGACCACAGATACAAGGCATCACAACCAGATGACCCATAATTGAGACAACTCCCAGCCCAATCAGGGAACAGCTTATGTACTGTTTGTTGAGTGGGGCACAAGCCCACAGACATGGTTAGTAAGTCAGGTTAGGAAGCTGGAGGCTGAAGAGAAATAGGGGTCAGGAATAAAAGCAAGATCTTATTTCACCCGTGAACACTTTTCTGTTCAAAGTATTGATCTCCCCAGTAGCACACGATACCCAGCACCTAATAGGCACTCAATAAATAGATATCTATTGATTTATTTATTGACTCTCACCTAACCAATGGGCCTGTGCCAGCCTCCAGAATGATAAAAACACAAACTGTACATGTTTCCTAACTTTGAGGCACTTATAACTAGAGGTTGAGCTCAGTATGTAACTAAAATGTAAAGCAAGATGGCGTAAGGGCTAAGCAGAAGCTAAAATGCCAGAATGGGGCCATTAGCTTCACCTGAGATTATCAGGGAGGGTTTCCTGGAGGAGGTGGCGGGCTTGTTTGGAGGGTCAACAAGACAATGACAGCCAGAGGGGATAACGCTGATATTCTGAACCTGAGTTCAGATTTCCTGAGTTCCTAGCACTGGAGGTCGGGGCAAGGACTTGCTCTCTGGTGGACAGAGCTCCTGAGGAAAGTCTGGCGAACAAGGGAGAGAGACCCCTCCCCCATCCGCCAACTGGGAGTGCTGGTGACTCTGCATCTTTCCTTCCCATCTTGTGATGCTCGTCACATTCTACCTTGCATTCCAGATGTCCTGGGGCATTCTAAGCTTCTGAGACTAGGAAATGGACCAAGGCAGATTCTAGGCGATCCCCAAAGCCCTTGATGACAAACCTCATTGAGATCACTGAGTTCCAGCACTGGGTGGAAGGCCCGCCATGGCATGTACCACTTTCTACTCCCAACCCAGACTCTGATCGGAGAGTTTTCACTGCAGCAGAGAAAGCAAGTGACAGGCGTGCTGTGTAGCGTCCACATTCTGTATACAAGAACCTTCCAGGCCTGCTCGAACACTCAGCTTTCCCATAATCCCATGTTAGCACCAGAGAAGTTTCCAGAAGGGGAGGCAACACACAGAGCCTACCTAGGCTTCTCTCACCTACATCTTCCTGCCCGTCAGCAGCATCCCAGGACCCCAGACTGAGCACCTTCTCTGACCTCTAAGGTCTGCTTACACAAGGCAGCACAGGCAGGGGCCATCAGATTGTTAGTGGGGTCCCTGTGTTGTCAAGGAAAAGGGGGTAACCTTTACCTGAGCCACTTCGCAATCTGCCACCCCCTCCCCAAGACCTTCCTGCAATAGTGCCTTTTCTTTTCACTTTCTAAAAATCTGTTCCGCACCTTTACATCCCACCTAATAGTCCAAGCACAAAGATTGGAAATCTTGGAGGTAAAGCCATGGCATATCTGTATCATCACAGATGGGACTGTGCTACACTCAGAAAAGATGTTCTGTGGAAAGCAGCTTGATCCTGAGGTTTGATTAATGTATTAGTTTCCTGGGGCTGCTATAACAATGTACCGCAAACTAGGGTGGCTTTTAAAACAGAAATGTGTCGTCCCACACTTCTGGAGGCCGGGAGTCAAAGTCAAAACGTCAGCAGTGCTGGTTCCTTCTGATGTATGTGGGGCAGAGTCTGGCCTGTCTCCTAGCTTCTGGTACCCCCAGGCAGTCCTTGGTTTGTAGATGGCATTCTCCCTGTGTCTTCCCATCATCACCCCTCTGTACACGCACGGCTGTCTCTGAGCCCAGATTTCCCTTTCTTATAAGTATACTAGCCATAACGTGTGAGGATCCATCCTAATGACCTCATCTTAATGTGATCAACTGCAAAGACCCAATTTCCAAACAAGGTCACATTCACAGGTACTGGGCGCTAGGACTTCAGCATATTTTGTGGGATACCGTTCCACCCATGATAATCAGTATTTGGACATTGGCAGAGGAAAGGTATTCCAGGTTGTAAGTAGAAAATAAGCTAAGGCGTGGAGATGGGAAGGGAAGGGATTTTATACGCTTGAAAGAGTGATTGGTTTCATACGGCTCTGTGATTAAAGTAATATCATGAATATAGATGCATCTGAAAAGCATGCCCATGTACATGAAATTTGTTTGTATATAAATTCCCCCCCAAAATGAAAAATAAATAAATTCCCAATGTGGACAGACTCTGACTCACTTCAGCTCTCTGGTTCTGCGTTTGCCTTCTTTGTGTGTTTCAAGAGGTTACGGTTGGCATGGCAATGCTGCCTCGGTGAATACAGCGTCTCCTCAAGTTCTGAGAGGTGAGGCACTGCCTGGTGCTATAGGGCGCCCTTTGTGACAGGTTGGTGGGAGCTTTGATCAGGAAGAGAGACGTCAGCTCAGATTGGCTTGCAGAAAGGGAGATTGAAGTCCTGGTAGTCAACTCCTCCTGAAACATTATGTAAACCGCGCTCATTTCCCATTCTGTAAGCACTGTGTTCTGTCCTGGATTGACAGCTCCCGGGAGGCTGGCGTCTGCAGGCTGCTCCAGCCGAGGAGGAGATTCTGTCACATGTCACCTTCACTCGAGCACCACTTAATCCTTCAGCACACCCCAGCTGTGACCCAGCTGCCACTTTGGAGAAAAGCCATGTGGCCACATGCAAACAACAGATGCTTCACACATGTTTTTGGCGTTGATGATGGTGTGGTGATGGCCAGGGTGCTGGTGGAAGTGCTGGTGATGCTGGCAGGGCTATGGTGGTGACGGTCATAGGGCTGGTGACAATGATGGGAGATGTTGTGTCTTAACCCAAAATAGTGAGTGTCACATGAGGCTGAAGCTCGGGGAGAAGGGCAATGAGGCTGTAGATCATTTTATATCCCTCCTAATGCTAGCCCAGGACTACTCCTCCAGTAGCTGCTAAGTCGGGACCCGGCAACTGGATAAATAAATACTCAACGTGATCCTTTCCTACCTAGTTCACGGTCCCATGCTCAGGAGTTGAAAACTCACTCTGCAACTTATTAATTCTGTGACCCTACAGAGTTTACAAGAGCAAATCTTTTTCTTAAATTTATTTTATTGAAGTATAGTTGATTTGCAACGTTGTGTTAATTCCTGCTGTATAGCAAAGTGATTCAGTTATACATATATATACATTCGTGTTCATATTCTTTTCCATGATGGTTTGTCACAGGATTTTGAATAGAGTTCCCTGTGCTATACAGTAGGACCTTGTTGTTTATCCATCCTATAGATAATAGTTTGCATCTGCTAATCCCAAACTCCAATCCATCCCTCCTTGACCCCCTCCCCCTTGGCAACCACAAGTCTGTTCTCTATGTCTGTGAGTCTGTTCCAAGAACAAATCTTGACACTCTATCTGAACATAGTAAGCCTTCAATTAATGAGCTCTATTAGTATTATTAATATCCTAATTCAGAATTCATTAAGAAAAACGACAACCTAAAGTTCACAGGCACAGAGGCTGTGAGCCTCTCTGCAGGCTTTAGACACTGGCAGAGCTGAGGTGCCAACGCGTCCTGCCACTGACACGCATCCTTTTCTGCTCCTGCACGAGGCTAGCTGTGAGGGCACACGGAGGCAGGCGAGTTTATAAATGACCAACATGCCAATTAGGGACGCAGCAAGAAAGAAAGGACTGCAACTGCTATTGATTCATAATTCAAACCTCATTCGCTGTGAGTAGTATTTCCAAGCCCTTTGTCTTGGGGAAGCAGGGACTAAGGATCTGACCTCAGATGCCACCTTCACCTCCCTACTGCAGCCCTTCTCAGACAGAGAGTGCAAAGGTGCAGAGAGGGGTCAGTGCCTCTTCTACAGAGAGACTCTGTTCGCTTGGACTGGATCACCTTTCCTATGGTTTCTTGTCAATTTCTTTTTCTTTTCTGCTGATTGTGTGCTCCTGTCTATATTCTCCCCATTTCCTCCGTAAGGCATTAAACTAACTCATCTCATTTCTGCCCAAATGAGAAGGGGAAACATATTCAGAAAAAAGGCCAAAGCCCATTTAAAAGTCCTTATCAAGGCATTCTGTGTCTTTTAAGAAAGTGGTAAGCAGCTAGCTCAGAGGGGAAATACTGCCCATCCTTGGTGCTAGGTCAGAAATGACATATCAAGATGGAAAGTTCTCTCCCTCTCATTCCTTCTCTCTTTCTCTCTCTCTCTCTCTCTCTCTCTCTCTCTCACACACACACACACACACACACACACACACACACACACACACACACACACGGCCTTCAGATTTGAGAAACGTTTGTTAAGCAGCCCTTGAGGGCAAGGTGACAGGTTAGCAGAGGGGACGGGGCCCGGGACAGAACTGTGCCCTAGGCAGCATGATCACTGCTCTGATGGAGGGGCAGCAGTTCGCTGGGAGAATCCGAATGAGTCCAGCTGGGAGGCTTGGAAAAGTCACCTGCAGCCCATTTCAATCAGGGCTTTGTTTTCCCCGGCTTTGTTAGTAGCTGATTGTCTCAATTTTGGTGTGATCTGAATCAGCTGTCAGCATTGTGGAGCTAAGCAGGTCAGCTCTGCTTCTGTGTTCCGTGATAATAGCTCACATTTATTTAGAGCAGCTTTCCCACACAACCTCTACATGCAGTATTTCATTTTATCCTCCCACTATCCCTATGAACTAGCTCTGCCGGAAACCAAGGATGGCCCAATGCTGAGCTCCGCACTGCCTCCCAGTAAGAACTGGCTGTATTTCTGTTGAATGGGGCTGGCTGGCTGGCTGCATGAAGGACATGACCTATTGAGGTTGTGACTTCCCCAAAATGCCAGTGGGTCTTTAGTACCAGAACTGGGACTCGAATCCAGCCTTTCAATATTTCTGTTCCCTGTTCCTCTCACTCCATCTTCATGTACCATATAGTTGGGGACCAGCAATTCCCAAGGTCAGAGCAGCCCTCTTCCCTGCAATTCCTGACCCTACTGGAGTTGACATAGTTTTCATAGGTTGCCATGGTGATTTTCAGTTTCTATACTGATTTACAGATTTCAGGAGACCAGTCAAAGAAATACTATTTTCTTTTGATTATCAGTACCATCATCATTATCAAAATTCATTTGGCAGGAGTATAACATATACTGGATCTTGGTATTGATTAAAATCACCTTTCTATCCTTCTATTCTTTTGCCAGATGGACTTCTCCCTACTAATGGCCCTAAACTTCAAGCAACATATTTATTTTTATATTAATTACAGATATACCTATATTTTTATTCAAAATATTATATATTTAATATTCTAGTGACCTTAAAGAAAAAATAGAAAAAAATCACAACCTTAAAGACAACCTTAAAGACATAGAAAAAAATCACTCAAATCCTACAGCATTGATACCGGTTTTATTTTTGCATATCACCTCCCCAGGTTTGCTGCAGGTAATAGTTACAATTATAGCTTCAGACTATTTTTTATCTTCTTTTATCAGTTCCAGTCTATCATAAATATTTTTCATAGTTGCTCCATAGATATTATAATTACCATTTAAATAACTGCATACTATCCCGTCAAGTGATGTACCATTTACTGAATCTTGTACCTCATCCTTGGGTATTAAGTTATTTCCAGTTATTTGTTATTATAGACAGCATTGCAGTGAAGATATTTTAATTATAGACCGTAGTGTTTCACTTTGATGCCCATGACTTGTGAGGATGCCCTGATTGGGAGCTTGACTTGTAAAAGGCAACAGTGTTCATTGTATAGTTACTATATGCTTAATGCTGTGTTATGGATACTAGAATATTATAAGGCATAATTCTTTCCTTCAAGAAGTTTACCGTTTTGCTGAGAATGAGAGAAATGCACCTGAGACCACTGGAAGCTATGGGAGAAGGTACAGTATGATACCCTCACACTGTACAGACGCTGAGGGTTTGGAGCCCTTTGAAAAATGTGCGAGTCAAAGGAGATGATTGGAAAGTAGACAGAGAGCGTGGAGTGCAGTGTCTGTTGTCTCAGCATCCTCGCATCCCTGAGCCTGAGCAAGCACACTTCGTTTCCATGACGACCGATTACCGAGTCCAAAAACATTAGTGACCGTGACCAGGTGAGCCCCAACTGTCAGAAGGAGGGCTGAGATGAGGGATCCAGGGAGAGAGACAAGTCTCAGAACTGGGTTTCAGTTGGTAACGCACCGTGTCACTGAGCAGAGCCTAACCACGTACATCTGATGGCGGGGTCGGGCCTGAGCTAAATAGGACAGAAAATACCCTCAAGGCCAGAGCAAGATGCTCTGGGGGAACGAGCATTCCTGTTGGCCTCGCTCTTCCGCAAGGTAGAAGAACTGTCTGGAAGCACATTAATCTCATGGAACAGTATGATAATATTTCATTTGTATATCTACTGAACAAACATTTATTGGATATCCCCAGGGCCGCTGTGTTTGGGGAGCTATGATAGGCTTTGGGGCACATTTGAATAAAATGTGGTGATTTTGAAGGCTGTTGTAATCCACTGAAGGAGACAGACTTACCAACAACCAATTGTCTTATAGATGATGTGTAAGATAGAGAACAATAAAATAAGTGCTAAACCTAGAGGAGCAAGTGGTGCATTTTCAGTGGGATATTCAAGAAAAGGGCAAGTAGATGTGGCATTTCAGTGGGGCTGTGAACACAGAGGCTTTCAAGAGACTGAGAATGGGGCCAGCAGTGGGAGGGAGTCCCGGGCATGAACGAGCAGGAAGTAACCACAAGCGGTCTCTTACAAGGGGAAGAGAAGCTAAGCCTGGAGGTGTGGTGGATACTAGGACGATAGAAGTAGGTGGGACCAGGTGAGGGAGGATCCACCAATGCCAAGGGTGTGGACTCGGTTTTCCATCCATGCAGAGCTACTGAAGGAGCCAGTGCAGCTCCACGAGCCCTGGGGAGCTCTGGGCTGAGCTTGGACTTACTCCCAGCCCGCTGTTCTTACCCAAAAATCTGTTCCCAGGCTATGATTCTCACTGGGGCCCCACTAGGCTCTGCAGTGCCCTGGAACCATGGCAGCCTCTGACTCTGGCCACCCACCAGTGGCCCTTGGCCTTCATGCACAAGGCTGGAGCATCCACCCAAGCTCTGCTGGGACCCCTCTTCTGGCTCCAAGCCATCTTCCCTTTGCCACCCAGTGTGGTGCAGAGACCCCCAGATGACTGGGCCCACCATGTCTCCAGGAGGGGACAGAGTAAACCCTGGATAATCTAGGTCACCAAGGAACTAAGCCACCACATGAGTCTGAAAAAACATAGCCCCAGGAATGCAAAGTCAGGAGGCTTCCGAGGAACTCAGCCTGAGCTTTGCTTTGACTTCTCCAATCCACGTGGCGTTGGGCATTGTGCCGGGACAAAAAGAGCATGGGTTGTGAAAAGGCCAGAGTCTTTGGGACAATTAGGAGCAAAGAACAGAAAAGACTTATTTTCCAGTTCTACAGTCTGACCCAGGAGGGCCTCATTTACCTGGTGCATCTCTGGGAAATTTGTTCACGCAACTACGATTGAGTAATTAGTATCTGCATCGCATGGTATTGAATGTTCTTTCAGATGCAGAGGTGAAACAGACACAAATCTTTCTCTCAGGAGCAAATAGTTTTTAGCAGAAAAGGAGACATAGCCTTCAGAGAATGCAGGTGACGTGCTATAACCTTTGAGAGGAGGAATTGATTTCTTCCAGCTCGGAGAGAGAAAGAGACGGGCAGAGGAGGTTTCAGGAAGAAGGTGATATTTGCATCAGAGGAAAGGAGGCATTGAAGCGTAAGTTGAAATGGGGCAGACATAGATGGAGGGTGGGGGAAAAGAGAGGTGACGGGGACAGAAAGATTAACAGCCCAGAGGTGGGAAAGGGCAGAACTTGCAAAGCAGCTTGAGATCAGAAATGCTGCCTTTGATATTTGAATCTTCGGTGCCTTGCCCAGTGGTTCAATAAATATCTATTGAATAAATGAATGAGTGAGTGAATGAAGAAAAAGCCATTTGATTTAGTTGAAGCATAGGGAGCGTGGAAAGAGTAATGAGAAATCGCTTTGCAAAGGCCACACGTTGAATGCATGTGGACTTGATTCTGCAGGGAATTGAGAAGCCGTTGAAAAGTTGTTAGCAGGGTTGGGACGTGATGACAGCCGTGCTTCAGGAAGATTAACCCCATATGTAGGGCTGATTTTAGGGAGGCAGAGAGACCGTTTGGGAGGTTATTGCTGCAGCCCAGGCAAGAGGGAATAAGCCCCTGAGCTAGGGCAGCAGCAATGGGAACAGAGGAGGGGACAGACGAGAGAGAGAATGGGAAGGCAGAGTTGACTACAGACAGGAGGTTGGGGAGCAGCGGAGGGAGAGAAAGAAGCAAAGATAACAGGGGGATTTTGAGCCTGGGTGGCAGCAAGGATGGTGATGCTATTAACAAAAATAGGCAGCTCAGGAGGTGGTGCTGGGTTGAGAGGAAAGATGACGAGTTCTGTTTTGCACACACTGAGATATGGAGATGCGTTCTTTTCTACCTGTACCACGAATCAAGTCTTTATCAGGAAGATGCCTGAGTGGTGAATGGGCTCCCCAGGCCAAGCAGCAGCACAGCTCCGTTTTTTAATGGATGAGGTCAAGACCCAAGTCATTTCCTGAAGGCTGATTTTTCAGACAAACTCCAATCGTGCTTCACACAGAGAATATTTTTGGAAGAAAAGATTCCACTTTAATACTGATTTGAGATAAAAACCTGCCAGCATTCTTCCTTTTCCTTGGTATTAATGAATTAGGAGACCCAATAAAAAGCACATAAAAGCCTCAGGAGCATCCTTCAGATCTTCACCAGTCAGTCACTTTCATTTTCTAAAGCTAGAATTTCCAGTTTTTAAATACTGCATAAGAGCAGTATTTGACTGTAGTTCTAACAGTCTAATTCAACCACAAAATAAATGTTGAATAAGCACTCCCTATGGACTGGTACCATACCAGACCCTGCAAAAAGAATGATGAAAAAGAAAAGCTTCCCACTATTGGGGAGACCACAATCTAGTGGAAGGGATAAACAAATAAACTGATGAACACATTCAGCGTCATATGTGACAGAAGAGAAATGTAAACAGGCAGGAAATTTGAGACATTTATTCTATCTTTGGAGAAAGGATTAGGGAAGACTTCATGGAGGAGGTGACACTTGATGATGATTTTGGAGGACTATTGTGGGACAACGATGGGGGGGTCATTCCACGCAAAGATAGAAGATGAAGAAAATGAAGATGATTGTAAAGTTTAAGGGGGAGGAAGGGGAGAGACAGAAGAGAGAATTGGAACCAGATCATGAAGGCCATTATAGATGTCAAATGCTGAGACATGTAAACTTTATTTTGATGAGATGGTTAGATTTGCCCTCTAGATGGGTCACCATGGCAGCATTGTGGAGAATGTCTCCACAATGCTGCAAAATAACAGACTCTTCTAAGTCATCATCTCCAAATTCAAAGACAGGGAGTTTCTCCTCCTTGAATTGGTACTCAGGCTAGACTGTGTCCAGCTTCAACCATGCAAGTGGAAACAACATCCTAGGGGATAGTGATGCAGGAAGATGGAAGGAACTAGCATTCCTGAAATGACCAGCTGGAGCACAGCCATCCTGCTAACCTGTACTTCACCTCCGGATATTATAATACAGAGAAATACAGTGTTTTAAGCCACTGTAGTTAGATGTTTATTCATGAGAGCATAACTGGTCCCAGACTTTTCCTCCCGCTGGAAAAAAACTATCAAACTGGAAAATACATAAAGCAACTTTTTTTCAGGCAATGAAAAATAGCAAGCAGGGGACTGTGATCCTCGGGAAAAGAGAGGATCACATGGGGCAGTACGTGATCTGCCCTCAGAAGTCATGCGGTGTCCTTTGTTTTTGCTGTCCAACAGGTCTGCCCAGGTTCAAGGAGTGAAGACATAGACTCTACCTCTTGATAGAGAAGAGACAAGGAGGAAGGAGCCTGTGGAACCAAAGATACTCTCGTGGCCCCATTTGGAAAATGCAATCTGTCATATCTACCCTATGATTCAGCAATTTCACTCCCAGGTGTTTACCCAAGAGAAATGAAAAGTACACAAAAAGACTTGTACAGGAATATTCATAGCGGCATTACTCACAATATTAGCATTCAATTCAAATGTCTATCAACAGGAAAGTGAATTAAAAAATTGAGGTATATTCATACAGTGGAATGAAACTCAGACAAAAAAAAAAAAGGATGGTTTACTGATACACACAATAACATGGATGAGCTAAAGAATGAAAGAGTATATCTGTATTATTCCATTTATATTAAGTTCCAAAACAGGCAAAACTCATCTTTGGTGAAAAAAAAAATCAGAAAAATGGTTGCCTATGGGAGATGGCAGTATTGACTGGGAAAGAGCATGAGAGAATTTTCTGGGGTGATGGATATATAATATCATGATAGGAGTATGGGATATATATGCATTTGTCAACTTGTAATAAATTATACACTTAAGATCTGTGCACTTGCACTATTTGTATATTTTCCCTGAAAAAAAAATATAAACAAATGTTGAACTCTAATTAGTAAATTTAGTTTCAGCAGCAGCACAGTTTAGGAATCCTGAAACTATTTTCTGTTCTAGGCTTGAAAAAATAGAGTAAATATATTGAGGATAATAAGAGCCAGTTTTCTTACTATTGGAGAAGAAAATCATACATAGAAAAAGAAAAGAAAGGCTGTGTCCTGTAGGACACATGATTTTACTACATATGTATATATTAGTCTACTTTTCTATCATATATGTGTATATATTGTAGCTCTATCTCCTGAGAAAGCCTAGAAACAATGATATATCAGGAGCACTATTTGTATGTAGACCCAGATCCTGGCTTCTAAATAACATTCTCTACTAAAAGGAACCAGAGTTCCTTGGAGAAAGGCTGATTCCAGGCAAGGAAAGGACAAGGTAAGCCTGAAACATCTTGTTGCATAAGAAAGTAAAAAAATTCTCCAAAAATGGTGGGGACACATCGAAAGGACACAGATGCTCTCTGGAAGGCGTTCCCACTGGCCAAATCAGGGCAATCTAAGCAAGAAAAGAAATAATGACTGTAATTGATTACAACCCATTGAATAAAATAAGAATCCATACATTTTTACAGATATAAGTAAATAAATATTCCTTAAAAAGAGTCCCAATGGGTAAATACAGAAGGAATGAAGGAGTCTGAAAATCAATAGATGTTAAGACTAGTGGGTGAAAGTTTGATGGAAGACAGGAAATTTTCATATCCTCAAGCTATTTCCCCATAATTCACTTATTAGTTACAAAGGAAGAAAGTGTAACTTAACAGAAATGAAAACTGGCAGATGCCATGTTGACCAAATAATCAAAGTTAACATCACCAATATTGGGACAAACTGACACCATGGGCCTGACAAAGTGATATTCCTGCCCAAACTGCCTAGCCTGAATTAATTTATTCACGAGGAAACAGCAGACAAACTCAAATTCTGTGATTTCTACAAAATAACTAGCCTGTACTCTGAAAACTGTCAAGGTCAAGAAAGACAAAGAAAAGCAGAGGAACTCTTTCAGATTAAAAGAAACTAAAGAGGCATGACAGCTAAATGTAATGTGTTAAATCTTGGACCAGGGAAAACAAATTTTATAAAGAACATTATTGGGACAACTATTAAAATTTGAATATGGACTGTGGATTAAATATAACTGTTATATCAATATTCCAATTGTGACGATTGTACTGTGGTTATATAAGAAAAGGTTCTTGTTCTTAGGAAATATGGAAATACACAAAAAAATATTTAGTCATAAAGGGACATGATGCCTCAAGTGGTTCAGAGGCAAAAACCAAACACACACACACACACACACACACACGGAATAAGAGACGGGAGAGAGAGAGGAAGAGGGAGAAAAAGAGGCAAAATGCAAACAGTTTGGGTACAGGGCACATGGGAATTACACAATCATTAAAACTTTTCTGTACAGTTTGAAATTATACATAAATAAAATAAATCAAGACTGAGAACAAAAAGGAGGTGACAAATTCTAGAGCGGTATAAGGGGTGGATGGAACAGAATATGGAAAATAATTGGAATGATTGGGTTACTCCTAGGTTTCTAATGGAAAAACTAGATGAATGATGATGTCATAAGTGCACGTCCGAGATGGGGGGGCGGGGGTGGGGATGAGATGATAAGATCACCTGGGCAGGACTGAGTTTGAAGCCTGGTGGGATACCCAGGTTGAGCTCTGCAGCAAGCAGATGACTGGGCTGGGCTGGGGCTCCTCCGGGCAGCAATTCTCCGTAGCTCAATGGCCCCTTAAGGAAGTAAGAAGAGAGAAGAACTGGGTCTTCTCAATTTATTCCATTTACTGTAGCCTGACTTGGTCATTCTAGGGCACAAACCTAAGAGGTTATTGTGGTCCTAGCTCTGTAGCTCCAGGAATCACATTTTGAAATTGGGAAGAGTCTGAGGAAGATAAGGACTTGAGGGATGATGGGGCAGCAGTGGGGGTTGGTTCATACCACAGAGGCAGGTTGCAGCATTTTCCCCAGGATGGACTAATATGGCCCGCACAGCCATTCCTGGGAGGCCTCTTCTCTCCACTTTCTTTCACATCTCCTTCTTCAGGGCTACATACACCGTCAGTAACACCTAGCAGGAGGGTGTGCATTTCTGTCTTCGCATTCCAAAACAGTTTTGGGATTCACCCTGATTGGAATATCGGTCCTATGCCTGTCCACAAACCAATGACTGTGGACCAGGGGTTGAATGTTCTGATTGGCTTAAGTCAGACTATCCATGAAGGTAGGGAGGAGGAGGGACTTCCCCTAAAACACATGGTTGCTTGGAGAGGATGAACGTCCAAACAAAAACCTGAGCAGTATTAGAAGGAGAAAGACAGAAATAAGGGCTGAATAAGCAAATGTTCACTACAAGAATAAATTTTTAAGGGGTTTGACATGATCTTTCAAACTATTTTTCATAAAGTTTGTACCAATGTAAAATCAACAGTGGTCTGTCTAACTGTGCTATCACCAGCACTGATTATTTTACATAAAATAAATTTTTTCACTACCCAATTCCAATTGGATAGGCCCAAATAACTATTGCAAATAGCTATTGCATCCCTACATAAATTTATATTTCTTTACTATTATGCACTTGTGACCATTTAGGATTTCAAAGCCTTGAAAGATAAGTTCTATTACAAATATTCTAAATAATTCCAAGCCCCAGGCTGACCTACCTCATCTCTGAACATTGACTAACAAAGATTGTAATATCTGAGGCCCTGTCTCTACCAGTGGGGGGAGTCTAAGATTAGTTTCTAGCCCTTAACTAATGTTCTTTTTGTGAGTACCTAGGAACCCATAATGTCCTCTGTGTTTTTAGAAAGACGATTCTTCCCTAACCCCCCAGCCACAATTCCTACTTTGCCCTCCAGAGTCCCCTTGAGATTGGAGCTCTGATATTTTGCTCCAAGTGGGAGGGGTGGCTGGCTAAATCTTAGCACCATATTTCCACTCACAGTCTTATGTCTTGGTTAAGAAGGTAAGCAGAGCCCTGCTCCCAAGTCTTGGATGGTTGTGCTCTGAGAATCTCTGTGCCTTCTCCTTGTAAATTCAATCCCTTTAAAGGCCGTCTCAGCATCTCAGACTGGACCAGTACTTATGATATAATTTGACTGCTTGCAAGACCAGTTCTATAGCCAAGTCAGCCTCTCTATGACCCTTGTTTATCTCCATCCCCCTCCAGTCCACAGGGCACCACAGCCCGGACCTTTGCAACAGCTGACCTGCCGCGATACTTCCAAAGACATGGAAGCCTCCTCCTTCACCATAAACCATAGCTGGCCCCTTTTGGAACCTCCACTGCTTAGTTTCCTCCTTCCTGGAGGTTAGGAGTAGAAAAGAGGAAAAGATGTATATCATTAAAAGGTAGAAGTGGGCTCCGAATTACATTTACAGATAAGGTTCTATAGCAAGAATCAACAGGAAGGGAGCCTCCTCAAATAGTTGTGATATATGTCATATGGCAATATATGTCATGCTGAGCCCAGATCTAGGCTGCCCAGGCTTTCAAAACAGGAAAACGGAGTTCATGACAACTTTAGGAAAGTCCCCAGGATGCTGGTTCAATGTGCTGAACATCGTGGACTAGTTCTTTAATGAATGGACTGTTGTAGCTAGCAGGAACTTTAGAGATCACCTCCATTTAATCCACTTTTCAGCAAAAAGTGCCAATCTTAGACTAGTTACTGGGAGTATAAACATGAATCAGACATGTCGTCTATCCTCAAGACTGGGAAAAACCAGGACAAACAAATTCATGTCCAAAAAAAGTGATATTGGCACTATGATAGACACACTTGCTCATCTGGGGCGCAGAGAAAGGAGAGTTCAGACCAGCTCCACAGAAGACGTACACTTGAACTGAGTCTTGGAAAGTGCACAAGTATTCTCCAGGTGCACAAAACAGGGTAGGATGTGCTAAATGCAGGGAGAAGCTGGGGAAAGCAGGAGGGCATGGAACATCCTAGTATATTCTAAAGAACTGTAAGTAATTCAGCGTTGGTGGACATTGGTCATGAAGAGGGAGGGGCAAGAAATGCGAAATCGAGATAAGAAAGCAGACATTGATCGAACAAGAAAAAGATTTTGAGTTTATACTGTGGGCCAGAAAGGAAAGGTCATAGATAGATATTTCAGATGTCTGTATGGAGGGTGGATGAAGCACCATACCAAAGGCAAGTAGATTATTGTCCTGGTCCAGGTACAAGAGAGAAGAGGGAAGGCACATGAGAGATGGTAGAAATTAGAAATGCACCAGACTTGGTTACCAGTTAGCTGTGGAGACTAGGGGATAATGAATAGTTTAGGAGGACTACTAAATCCTTCATTCATACATTCGTATATTTATTCAATCATTTATTTATCTACTCAATAAATATTTGAGTGCTTGCTAATTGCTAGTGAAGTTTGAAGGATACAAGCTAGGCATGCTCTCTATCCTTATGAAATTTACAGATAATTAAACAAGTGATAACAATAAGAATGATTAGTGTTATGATAAGGGGAGTACAGAGATATTAAGGGTGTCTAGGGGACAGATAACGCCAAGCTGAGAAAGCAATGTTTACACTGATACATAAAGGATGAGTTGAAGCCAGGTAGGGACAAGTGTTCCACATGGAGAAAAATAGTCTGTGAAGACCCAGAGGAAGAAAACATGGTGCATCTGGAAATTGAAAGAGGAGGCAAATGGCTGGAGTCTAGAAAATGAGGGTGCAGGGCAAGATATGAAGCCAAAACCAAGGCTGAGTCCAGAAAGTAAATGCTTGATAAGTCACATTAGAGAGTTTAGACCAGATCCTAAAGGATATTTTTGCAGAGGTCAAAACATACTGTAAAGTCTCTAAACTCTGCAATTTATCTCTGCAGTTTATCAGTTTATCAGTGAAATGATCAGATACCCATTTGGAAAAGATGATTCTATTCACATTATGGAGGATGGTTTGAAGAGGAGCAAGAATTGAGGCAGGAAGACCAGCTAGGAGGTCAAAGCAACAGTGGTGAGATCAGAACCAAATTAAGGAGAGCCAGCTGGGTAGTGCCTGAGACATCCATCTATGAGGAGCAATGAAACCTCACTAAGTTTCTAAAACATCAATTGAAATGTATCAAGATAGAGACAATTACATGTTTCAAATGTCCCGCCAAGCAGAAACATTGTATGTGATTGGGAAGAATGCTTTGATAAGACATTGTGGTTGTGAAGGACACTTCCCTACCTGAACCATCCCTTTGAATCCTGCCAAGGGAAATGGTTGACTTACAACAGATGATTTCTAAATTATTTCATACGGAAGTATGCAAGTATAGGGCCAGAGCTGAATTGTTGAGAATAGTAGAAGAGGGATCAGCAAGTATTTTCTGTAAAGAGCCAGATAGTAAATATTTGGGGCTTTGCTGGCTAGATAACAAAAGGGCATGGCTGCATTCCAATAAAACTTTATTTACTAAACAGGTAGCCAACCTACTGGCCCTGTAATAGAAGATAGTTTGAGTGCTCCTCTAACAGTGTTCCTTCTTTGAGATTTCCCTCTAAATAAACAATAGATTTATACTTAAACCATGCTGAAAAACTAGCCTGCACAGAGAATGCACATGTCCTGCACCTGCCCTTGAAGGCTAGATAGTAGTGATCTGGACTATGACAGTGGAGTAAGAGAGATGGAGCCAAGGTCTACTTAGATGGTGACATTATTAGGACTTGGCGATTGCTTGGATGTGGTGTGAGGTAGAGGATGGACTTAAGAAAGACTTCTGTGCTTTATTTATTTATTGCCAACTGGTAGACTGTGGGGCTATAGAAACAAGGGAGTTCTCTGGGGACTGCGAATGAATAGAGCACTTTAGATGCTTCCTATTTGAAGTGTCTGCAAGATATTCAGAGGAAGACAACTCTCTACTAAGAAGTGACATTTCTGAGCCTGGAGCTCAGGAAACAGTGCCTGGACTGGAAATATAGGTTTGAAAATCATCAATAAAGAAATGAATGAAATAACTCAAGAACGACAGAGAGCTAAGAACAAGCCCCAAGAAACATCAGCATTTAAGGGACAGGTAGGGGAAGGAAATGGAAAAGGAGTAGCCCAAGAGATGACAGTAAAAGCAGACAAGTGTGGAATCCCAGAAGTCAAGGAAATTGGGTTTAGGAAAGGGATAATGGTCAGTAGGGTCCACTATATAAAGGGTGTGAGAGAGAGAGAGAGAGCAGAGCTAGAGAGAAAGAGTGAGCCAAGAGGATTTTACTAGAATGGTAGAGACATAAGCATGTAGCAATGGATATGGACCTTCTTAACCCTGGCTCCCATCTTTCCTTTCCTCCTCTTTCCCCAGCAGATGTAACTAATGAGCATGAATAAGTGTCCCAGGATCAACATCGAGGGCCCAACTGTAGTGAGGAGGAGTGTCGGGTATCAAGGAGGAGAAATTTGGTTTCCCACCAAGAGTACCTGGGGTGCCAGGAGAAAAGTATTAAAAACAGACAGAGACTTCCCTGTCGGTCCAGTGGTTAAGACTCCGTGCTTCCACTGCAGGGGACGCAAGTTTGATCCCAAGTTGGGGAACTAAGACCCCACATGCCGTGTGGCACAACCCAAAAATAAAAGCAGGGGACAGACGTAAGTGAGAGCACTCCCTTTCACCTGCTTAGACTCCTCAGAACATCCCCTTGTATCCTGGGGACCACAACACCATGATGGGCCCAGGCTGATGTCTCCTCCCGTCTACCCCAGCCATCCCTACCATCCTGTTAATCTCCTCCTTCAGTGCCCCCTCTCCTAGGGCTGCCACCATTTCCAAAAACACGAATACTGGCCATGCCCAGGCAGACAAGCAAGAACTGTCTAGTTTACCAAAGAAGCAGGAAAATAAGTACGTAAATCCACCCCCCAGAAGGTGAGGATGGAGATGCCTTTGCTGTCCCGCAAGGGAGGACTTGCTCATTGCAGCCATAAGCCCCTGGTCCAGCAGGATGAACATAACTAAGTTCCCAGCCTGTCAAAATTCTTCGCTCCCTGCCTTCAGTCTCCAGGAGGGAGAGGGAAAGAAACCCTATGTGGCCGTCCATCTCAGAAACTCAGCTTGCAGCCTCTACTCTCTTGGGATTGCACATAAAATTAGTGGGGCAGCTCAGTGGGATATACGGGAGATGAGGAACAAAGTCCAGTAGAGCTTGATGGAGCCCACTTGGAATTAGACTGTGGTAGAGATTCTCTTGGGTATGGAACCCCCAATACTAATCTAGAGGCAAAGGCAAGATGTGGAAAAGGGCCTTTCCTCTAAGCTGCCAATGAAGTAGCTCTTCCATTGAGGGAGATCCATGATTGCCCTTGGAGCACCTTCCGACTTCAGAGATTTACAGCTCATCATTAAACATCAGATTTAATCACAAAATATTAGTGATTAGAGCATTTAGAGACACTACTGGTCCTATTCTATAAGCTGGGGAAGTTATAGGATTGTTACTTACCATCATTGTCATGACAACCAGCACACAGCCTGAGAGCCATCCTGGCAAAGTTCCCAAGCATCTGGTGGTCAGAGAATGTTGGAATCTGTGTGTTACTGGTTTATTGAGTAGTCAGAACTTGGTGGGGTGTGTTCACAAAATAATTGTATTTTTTCTAGTCGCTGCTTCCACCTATGCTCTGTAGAACTTCCTTTTCCTAATACATAGCACATCCTTCAACAAGATCGTGGGCAGATTCCATAATTTTCTGATCATTTTTGGCTCTTAAAGTATAGCCCAGGTTAAAGTTTTAAATCATGTCTCCTTTCCCTCCCTTCAGTAAAGCTTTGAGCTGTGTCTTAATTTCCTAGGTCCACCATAACGAAGTACCATGAACTGTGTGGCTTAGAACAACAGAAATGTATTGTCTCACAGTTCTGGAACCTATAAATCCAAAATCAAGTTGTGCAGAGGGCCGTGCTCTGTCTGTCAGCTTTTGGTAGCCCCAGTGTTCTTAACTTGCAGAGCCTAACTCCATCTTCACGTGACATTATTCCTGTGTCTCCTCACATCGTCCTCCCTCCGTGGATGTCTGTGTCCAAATTTCCCCTTTTTATAAGACACTGGTTGTATTGATATTATTAGAGCCACCCTAATGACTTCATTTTAACTTGTTTACCTCTGTGAAGATCTTATCTCCAAATAAGATCATATTCTGAGGTACTGGGGTTTAGGATATCTTTTGGGGAGACGCAATTCAATCCATAACAGGCTGGGACCTGGGACTGTGATCTGACTCTGAGACACCTCCTGTGCCCCAGCTCAGCAAATCTGACTCTTCCAGGAATGGTGGGATGGGGAGAAAGGAGAGAGAGGAGGACGAGTGTCTCTTTACGTGGCTGGGCCACTGTCGTGGTCACTGCTGCTTGTGGCTGCTTCCCTACCTTCCGCAGATGGGCCGTGGAAGCCCTCCATGCAGCCAGCTTCCAGCTGAGGGCTGTCTCTCCTGGGACACATGTGTGAGTCCTTCAGAGTGTCCTGGGAGCCTCTTGGCTGCACAACCCTTTGATATTGAAGATGCAGCTCAGGCTTGACCTCATCCATGCCTGGGTCCTCCAGCTCTCAGCCCTGTGCATCACATCCCACCTCCCCAGCCTTCTGCTGCAGAATCCTGACACCTGGGAGACTTTGCACCCCAGATACAAATTCCAAAGCAATAGGAAAAATTTCACTCAACATCATGTTATGTATGATAGGCATTTGAAAGAAAGAAAGAAAGAAAGAAAGATAGATAGATAGATAGATAGATAGATGATAGATAGGGAGAGATAATCTCACAACCTGGATATAACTGAGACAAATCTACAGCAGATTAAAGTCTTGAACAATGTAGAAGACAATAAATTGATATCAACCCAGAATTATTGGAATTGTCAAAGGGACTTTACTCCTTTTTTCTAAGGCTGATTAGTTTTTTTTTTTTTTTTTTTTTTTTTTTGCTGATTGGTTTTGAACATCATTTTCATGAACTAAGAATTTCTCACAGAGATAGTTGAAAAAATAATGTGCTGGTTGTGGGTAGACATTAATAAAGGGACAACACATAACGATTGCTACTACTTACCAGTTACTTTCTATATGCCAGGCACTGTGCTGAATGTTTGTATAAGCATTTTCTAGTTTCTCCCTCAAGCCATGTTGGATAGGAACTGTTACCTTCTCTATTTTATAGGAAACCGCTTAGATCAGCAAGGGTCACGCCTCAAACCAAACAGCTAGTAAGATCTGCAGCTAGAAGTTGAAAACAGGCAGCCTGATTGAAAGCTTCCATTCTTACCCCTGTAACTTCCTATCTTCCTTGGAATCCACACCATGCACAGGCCTCCACTGAATCCTGATGACCTAGGAGACTGTCCTGGATTGTTTCCAAAATTCACACTTTCTCCCTCTCACACAACTATGCCTTAAGTCCACAAAGCATTCAAACCAGTGCTTAATCAACCTAAATGTCCATCAACAGATGAATGGATAAAGAAGATGTGGTATATGTACACACACACACACACACACACACACACACACACTCACAATGGAATATTACTCAGCCATAAAAAAGAATGAAATAATGCCATTTGCAGCAACATAGATGGATCTAAAGATTATCATATTATGTGAAGTAAGTCAAACAGAGAAAGACAAATATATGATATCACTTATTTGTGGAATCTAAAAACATGATACAAATGAACTTATTTACAAAACAGAAATAGATTCACAAACATAGAAAACAAACCTATGGGTACCAAAGGGTAAAGGAGGTGGGGAGAGATAAATTAGGAGGTTGAGATTAACATATACACACTACTATATATAAAATAGGTAAACAACAAGGACCTGCTGTATAGCACAGGGAACTCTACTCAATATCTTGTAATAACCTATAATGGAAAAGAATCTGAAAAAGAATATATATATGTATATACGTATATATGTATAACTGAATCATTTTGCTGTGCATCTGAAACTAACACAACATTGTAAATTAACTATACTTCAACTAAAAGAAATTAAAAATCAGTGCATATTATCATTTTTCTCCCCACATTAGCCTATGCATCTCATTGTCTCCAGCCTCTAAGGAATCGTAGGAATTTGCATCCACTTGTACTGAACTGAACTGTAGTTTCTGCTAACGAATGCTGAGTTTGAAATGGAGTTCCTCAATATTTTAGGTTTAAATAAGGTGCAGGGGACAGGGAATAAAAATACACAGACCCAAGAAGGGAAAAAAATGGTTCCTCTCAACTGAAACTGAGGAGGGAGGGCGGGAGGCTGGGAAAAATTATCACGTTAATTCTTTGTACCTCTCATAGGTCAATCTGAAATATTCAAGCTAGAAGAAAATTTATGTCATGTAACAGGATCCATGCGCAATTATAATCAGCTCTGGCAGTAGTTGTGTTATGTTGAAAGCATCTTTGAATATGAATTTGGGAAAGGCAGTGGGATGGAAATGAGAGAGCAGGAAGCTGACAGAAGGAAAGAGGAGAGAAAGTCCAGACTGAAGCCAAGTGGGAGGAGGGAGAGAATTTGTGTTCAAGTTCCTCTGGCCCTTTCTCAACAAAGCAGCACCTGTCAAGTGAAGATAACCATTGTTTGAGGCTCCAGCAATGCTTATAATAAATGTCTAACCACAATACAAGGTTATATATAAATGGATGAATGTAAACAGAGCAGGGCAAGAGAGAATTGGGCAATGTGAACTATAATGTATTCAAGTTCATGATTTCCATTCCTGCTGTATTTGGATGGAAACTATAACTTACAGTTCACAGTAAGCAGTGATGCTGGGTCCTCTTACACAAAAGAGGAAGCACGTTTTCCCTCTGAATGGAAGGAGGGCTGAAATAATCTCTCACACACACACACACACACACACACACACACCCCATCTCCTTTCACTAACATTCATTGCTCCTTGCTAGTGGCATCTGACTGCCTGACATTCACAGTTAAAAGTTCAATGCAGATGCACTGAGTCATTTTCATTTTCTAGGAGACATAATAGACTGAGTTTGGTCCCTAAGAGTGGTCAATAAGTGGTTAATATCAAAATTCTCACAAATAAAAAGTTCACTCAAATACCTGATGCAAGGAGAGACACTCACTATGGTGGTCTGTATCGCTGTATCATTGAATGGAAAGAAAGAGGGCTGAACCTCAGGTGCAGAGGACTTTCATTTTACAAGCATTTTCAGAGATACCACAGCCACATCATTCCTTACAATCTCCCCTCAGAATCTATTAGCCTTTACGGCCAGGAAGGGCTTTGTTATATCCAACCTAAGGCTTTGTTATATCCAACCTAAGTCACTCTTATCAAAGCACAGATATATGTCTTCATGCAGTGACCATTCACAGATATGAAGCTATTACAAAGCCACCCCCATCAATTTTACTTCTATTTTCTGATCTCTTCATCATCTTTTTGACTGGATGCTAAAAAATTCTTCCTGTTCTATAGAAACTGCACTGCATTGCTGAAGGCCTCCGTCAGTTTATTCATGTACAAAATTGCTAAGTACTTACCAGCGTATCAGATCTTGGGAGGGATACAAATGCAAGGATACAATACATGGTCCTCACCAACCAGAAGCTCACCACCTATGGCCTCTAATTGCTAAATCACCGTATTATAGAAATATTAAGTCACAAAAGAAACTGTAGTTCATTGAATCCATCCAGCATTTTTCAACCATACACACCAGTGTTCCTGATACTTGTATGAGCCACCAATATTGGTGGGCATGTCACAGGCTGGGAGATATGTCCAATTCCCAGGTAAGCTACCTTTCAGGTAAGTTACCTTTCTTTCCCACTCAAGGAAACCTACCTAAATGCAAGTCAGTGACTACAAAATTATTATTTGGATAAATTAATGTGCTTTGAATCATTATTATAAAAAAGCAAATCATTTATAAACTTACTTTGTTACCATCAATAACAACACTTTGAAACATCCTAGTTGAAAACCATTCATCTAACCCAATTTCCCACCAAATTTGGGGGACTTTCTGTGATATTCAAGACATGGTCATGCAGTCGTCGACCAAGAAGTCTCAGGACCAGAGGGCTCCTTAGCTAATGAGACCCGTTCCATAGCCTTTTCTTTCTTTTATTTTTTCAACTTGAAATATGCACATTTTACTAGGTCCCTTACTAGGTCCTTCTAGCCTCATGCTTGGACACCTGCATCAGCCTCCCGAACAGCTGCTCTTTTCAAAGCCACTTTTCACACTGCCAGAAAAATCATTTGTAAACATCATGCCCCTGCAAAAGCTTTGGTGTCTCTTAATTGCACAGAGGGTGATATGTAAACTCAGCAGGACAGCTTTCATTCCTTCATGATCTGGTCTTAATCTTTCTCCCCAGCTTTATTTCTCTTCTGTTGTCTAGTTTTTATCTGCTCCAGCCACTCCGTTTCATTCATTTTCCTGATACACACTTTTCTTTCCCTGCCGCTGTACTTTTATGTCATTCTCCACCCTTCCTCCCTGACAATGTCTTTTCTCATCTTCCATAATCTTCTTAACCAATCCCACTCATCCTTCCAACACAAATTTAAGTCCTATGCCTTCTGAGAAGCCTTCCCAGCCTACCTTCTTGGAACTCCTAAAGCTTTTACTGTCTGTAGCATTTCCTGGGTAATTAATCACACATTGCCTTCTGACATCTCCTGTGTTGCTGTTGTGTTAAGCTGCTACTTATCTCTCATAACGTTATTTAACTTTCTGCTAATTTATGTCTTGTCTCTACAAGTAGATCACAAACTTGCCAAGGGCAGAAACCTTGTCTTATGCCTCTTTGTATCCCCCATAGTATTCAGTCCAGTATCTTACACACAGTAGGCACTCAATAAATACGTTGATTTATTCTCCCCTATCCTTCAAAATTCAGTTAAATACCACCTCATTCATAAGCCCTTCTCTTAAGACTTTAGCACACATTTGTTTTCCTCCCACCAGATTTCATTGTACTTACTGTCTGTCCTGCTTAATGTATGCATTAGGAAGGAGAATCCCGTGTATAAAATGTGTTTGTCCTACTAGATAATCTGTTTCTTGAGAACAGGGTCATTCTCTTAGTACTCTCATATTCTTCTCAGAGGTAGGCACTGGATAAGTTCTCAATGAATATTTATCCATTGATCTAAAATAGTTTCCAATGAGGTATAATCTAATAAGATAGACATTAGAAAAGATACCCCGATAAGGCTTGAATGGCATATGAAGGTAAGTATTATCACAGCTTGATGTAACTTAGTTTGTAAGGAGGAACTTACAATGCTACATACACACATATACAATAGGACATATATTTTCAGGGTCTGGGTGAAGATATACCGAGTCACTTGCCTGGGATATACTTGGCAAGTTAGAAACAGAATCAAACATAAACAACCATAGCGCATGTGGGCTTGAACCTGGCTCGTACCCACTGGTAGTCGCTCCTTTAGATGGCATGTGTTCAAAAAATGGCTTTGGTGGCTAATGTGAAGTAAGGTCTAATCCTCAAATTCTTTGCATTTTATTTGGTAATAGATTTATTCACTGACGTGTTCATTACAGATCCTTCATGAGCACTGTTGTACGAAGGTGACCAAAGTAGATTTAACCCCGGCCCTACAGGAGGAGAAGGACTTAACAAATAACCACAAGCAACCAGTAACAAATATTATGAAGAAAAATTACTGAAACTTATTTGATGTGGGTAGTTGGGGGTGGATTCTCAAGAAAGCACGTTTAAGCCAAGGCTTGAAGGATGAAAGTGAGGCAGTCAAAGGAAAAGCTAGGCAAATAGCATTCCAGAAAACTGCATGTGCAAAGGCCCTGAGGTTGATTTAGAGAACTGAAGGAAGAGTAGTATGGCTGAAGCATAATGAGTGAAGCCACTTTTATAAGGAACATACATTTAACACATGAAAAACATCACATTCTTTAATTCTTGCTGAGGGCCAGACTCCAAGCCTTCCCTAGCTACACTCTAGGGGCAGTGACCCCAAGGGTAGAGCTCTGTAGATTGTGATTGATAATGATGGCCGTGGAGGCAGAGGAAAGGCTTTGAACTGTGTGATAGAGACCTGGGTTAACTTCCTAGTTCTACCCTAGATAGCGTGCAACGTTGAACAATTCATTCCACCATTGTCTGAAATAAGTGACTGATTGATTCATTCAATTCAACAGTTATGTACAAAGCTCTTACTATGTGCCAGGATATATTCTAGATATAGAATATAAAGAGGGGATACATATAAATGAGTACATAATACATATACATGATATGCATATGGTACATATGTATTGAATATATAATACAGGGGTTGTATGTTAAGAAACAAAAAGGACGAAATCCCTGACTTCCTGGAGCTTACATTCTAGTGGGAGCAGGCAAACTACAAACTATATACATTTCTCTCTCTTTCTCTCTCTCTCTCACACACACACACACATGCACACACTTGCACACATGCACACACACACACAATGTTAGAAGTCAATAAAGCAGGGAGGTGGTTGGTGGCACTGGGGTATAGTAGGGAAAGCCTCAAGGAGAAGATGACATTTGAGCAAAGACTTGAAAGAGGTGAGCGTGTGGGCCAAGTGACTCTCTGGGGGAAGAGCGCTCCAGCCGAAGGGAGAGCAGCAAAGGCCCGAGGCAGCAGTGTGCTGCTGTGTTCTAGAAGCAGCAAGGAGCCTGGTGTGGCTGAAGCAGAGTGAGGAAGAGGATGATAAGATCAATCATGATGGGTCTTGAAAGTACCTTCTCCTACAAAATGTAGTGGTTCCACGCTAATCTGCATGGGACAGATGCACAGATGAATGATTGAAATTGACACGTTGGCAAAATGCATGACAATGTTGGAGTCATAGTCTCCCTTGATTCCAGGGAACAAGTGTCGAACCAGGAGTGGGTGGTAAAAGACAAATAAAATGTGATGAAGAGACATGAGACATAGGCCATCAGCAGTGGGAGGTTCTAGAGGGAAAATATGGGACTGATGGTGAGGGATTGTGGTGGAAAGCGACGGGCGGGGGGCAGGGAGAGTGAGGTCAAGATATACAAATGGCGGAGGAAATGTATTCCTCCCAGGAGAGACCACAATCAAGCCCCAGTGAACTGTATCTCCTTCAAATGGAAGATAATTGACCTCCGCCAGTGTAGCTTCAAAGAAGTAAGTTTAGAGACTTTATGGGTATTCTTTAAAATGAAACAGAAATAAAGGGAAGCAAAGGAATTCCCAGCGAAAGGAATTCAAAACAAGGTTTTGATTGTCTTTGACTTAAATAATGAGGACAGCAGAAGTGGTCCTCCAGGAGAGAGAGTTCAGAGGATCTGGGAAATGATAACTCTGGTAGATCAGAAAAAGTGTATTTCCAGGGACAGCAAATTTAGTAATACAAACCAATTATTATTATAGTTTTTTTTAAATTTTAAAGCTGAATTCCCTAAAATAGAGCCTGAAGGCTGGGCAGTGAGAATATTGAATCCGAAACTGGAGACTGGATGCGTTTTTGTGTGCTCCTGTCCTTGGGCTTCTGCTGGACAGGGCTTATGAATCATTTGAGGAGCAAATAGCTTACCTGAGGGAGTAGCGTCTGCAGCTCCTGGCGGATACATTTTTTCCCCTATATTGCTTACACAGAGATGTAAGAAATTATTGGAACCAGTAAGAACAGGCTGCATCTATAACAGTGTATCTTAACTTTTTTTTCTGGACTCTTTTTCAGATCTCTTTGGGGATCTGAAGAAACAAAAGACCGTCCTCATAAAACGGCACAGAGGCACATACATGGACGGTTTGTGCATAAGTTGTCAGTGAGTGGGAGTGGAGGAATGGGATGCAGAGCACAGAACCCCTGAGACCTCCTAGGCAGGGGTTCTCAGAGTGTGGTCCCAGGACCACCTGCACTACAGAGACCTGGGATGCTAATTAAAAATGCAGGCAGGCTCTCTGCCCCACCTCCAGACATACTAAGAAGAACCTGTAAGTGTTAGATTCCAGCGTCTGTATTGTACCCACTTTCCAGGTGACTCTTAGGCACACCATAACTTGAGAACCTTGCCCTAGCGTGCCTGTGAACCCCAGGTTTAAAACTCCTGCTTTAGATCCACCTAAGCATCCTTGTTTAAAACGCAGATTCATGCTCAGAAACTGTGGTGGAGAAGGGCTAGGATGGGAGGCAGGAATCTGCGTCTTAATCACCCTCGTGTCTGTGGTGTAGACACCTCGGCACCACACTTTGGGCGATGGCCTGAAAGAACAGTGCTGGAGAGTTTTCCACCTAGATTTGGTGTCCCCCGTGTTCCTGGTGCTGGAGCTGAGTTGCATACCCAGACTTCCTCTATTATAGTGTGCAAATTGGTGCATCTACTTTGGAGGAAAATGTGGTGATACCTAGTAGTTGAAGATGTACCTAGCCTATGACCCAGCAACTCACCAAGAAACGTATCTCTTCCACATCTCATTCTCTGATAGCCAAACCCAGCTGAGAGTGGTAACAACTCATAAAACATTAAAATTTTGTCTTGCCACGGAACATAATTTCAAATATATTTATATTTATCCTGGTCCTCTTATATCTCAACTCCTGGCAGGGACCATTTGTTAGGTTCTCATTCTACCCCCACCGCACTTGAAGTCATCTGAGGCTGCAGGCTATGGCTTCTCTAGATTTGTATGGGCATCTCTGGTCCAACTCTTAAAACATGATCAGTGCTCAATGGTGATGATTTAATCTTCAGACTCACTGAGCATGGGCACCCCAGCCCATAGCATTGGTGTCCTTCTGAAAAGCCCCCTTATATAAAGTTCTGCACCTGGATATGTCTGGGAAGCAGGACTTGGTGATCAAGGTCTTGCCTAGAGTAGAAGATATGCTCCCCTTTCCAACCCCACCCTGGCAACAGTTCAGTCTCTGTAATACAGAAGGGGGCAGTCCAAGATGATTTCCTTTTCTCAAGAGGCGGAAGTTGATAGAAGTAAAGAGAGATGAATGCTACCACCCTCAACAATCATTAGAGCCAAATAAATGGTCTGGCAGGTTTCTGTGCTCCCAACTGAGCAGCTAGAAGGGCTGCAAGAGAGAAGACAGCTTCAGAAAAGCAACTGGTCTCGAGAAAGTTTCCTTGGAAACTTAGTTGAAAATTGACCTGGATCAGAACCCAGCCTCACTGATTAAACACTGACTGAAAGACCATAGGGTAATGATAAATTGCCACGGAGCCCATCTGGGGGTAAGCATCTAATTGGTGACACAGGGTTCAGGGTAAGGAACTGTCTTCCTTCACAGCTTTATTAATGATCTGGAAGTGGTTGGAAATGGTATGTTCACGCTTAGCCGGGAGCTGGTACAAGTGAGAGAACAGTAGAATAATGAGACAAACAGACTCAGCAAAGTAAAAATAGCCCCGTGGCATTCAGCTTAGAAAACGAAGCTCTGAGACTTTTTTAAAGTGGGGAGATAAAGGAAAGCAAGGAGATTGAAAACACTGGGTATAACAAACAATGGGTAGAGCAAACCTAGAAATACTCAGGTAGAATAGGACGTGGGCAGATCTTTGGAGTGTTGGGCAGCCAGAGGTCAGCATTATTTTAGGAACCATGAAGAAGGGTGGGAATAGGCTAACGCCACCCCCTCCCCACATTACACCAATGCTGGCCCTAGTGGTCCCATCCACTCTCTGTGGGAGTCCTGAGTGTCCCCCAGAACAGGAAGTCTGGGAGGATGCGGATACCTCCACGTGACGATAGCTCTGTAGCTGGTGTGTGGGTTCCTGACACTCAAAAGTTAGGGGAAGGGTCCTGGGAGGAAAGGTCTAGAATTAGGAAATCAACATCTGGTTGGTGGTCAAGGAGGGCACTCTGAATGGGGCCAAAATATCTTGGACCTGGTGAGAAAACAGAGTTACATGAGAGCACCCAGGCCTGGATGGAGGAAGTTTCATATTGAAGTGGAACAGTCTTCCACAGAGAAAGCTGAAGGGCACACTGATACCAGAAGAAAAGCACAAGAGGGCTTAACATGAACTTGGGTGGAAATAGTTGGATAAACTCACAAAATCAACTGTAGAATGCTATAGGCTAAGAATTTGTGTCCTCCCCAAATTTTCATGTTGAAATCTAGTGTCCACTGTGGTGGTATTAGGAGAGGGAGCCCTTTGGGAGGTGATTAGCACCCTTAAAAAAAGAGACCACAAAGATATTCCTCACCCTTTCTGCTATGCGTGGTTACAGGGAGAAGACAGTCACCCATGAACCAGGAAGGACATGGGTCTTCACCTGACACTGAACCTACCAACGTCAACCTCCAGAACTGTGAGAAATTAATCTCTGTTTTTTATAAGCCATTCAGTCTGTGTCATTCTGTTAGAGGAGCCCAAGACATAGAATAGCAGACTAAGACATAGAATAAAAGTAGTGATAGATGAGGTATCCAGTAATGCACAGGAGAAATGGTCAGGTCAGTATCCACATAGATTCTCAGGACTTCACATGTCTGTGTTTCAATGCATAGACTCAGGCCAAGAAATACGTAGTCTTAAAATTTGTCACAAAGAAATAAATGCTGCATCATAGGAATGATTGAAGCTCAACTGATATGGGGCAGTTGAGTGACAAGAGTACTAGAATAAGAGTGAGAAGAACTGGGTCCTTAAAGCCTATGTCTCTGCCACTAATATAAACGTAGCCATATAAACTTGGACTAGACCCCTGGTTACTCAGAGTAGGCTAACGCCTATAGCAAATCAGCCCCCAGGTTTAATACAATCAAAGTGTATTTCTTGCTCCTATAAGATCCAAAATGGTGTTCCTGACCTACAGGTACCTCTCATTCAGGAAATGACACAGAGGTCCAGTTCCTTTTATCTTCTGCCTCTGCCATGTTTAGCACACAGCTTTCAAGGCTATGCTGCCCATTTGCCTCAAGCTAGCGAAGAAGGAAAGAGCTTGGAGGATCCTGCATGGGAGGTGATCAAGGGCCAATCCTGGAAGTGGAGCACATGATTCTGCTCAGATTCTATATATTAGAACCTGGTCACGAGGTCACACTTAATTGCAAAACAGTATGAGAAACACAGTCAACTTTTGTGGGCAGGTTGGTGAGGAACCCGTTTCCTGAAGCGCCGACCACTCTCTGCCCCAGCTGTCTTTGGCCAAAGGGTTTCCAGCCCCTGCCCTGGGAAAATCAGAATAAGAACATTCTACTCTCTTTGGAAACACCTTAAGGCCATTAACAAAGAGGAGTGAGTCAGGGAAAACAGGAAGAGATGGATGTGTATTTAGATGGATTCACTATACATAGAACTTGAAAGTGAGGGCAGAAATGCCAAGGGGAGTGTGTTAGGTTGAAGAGTGTGCCCCCCAAATTCATGTCCACCCAAAACCTCAGAATACGAGCTTACTTAGAAATAGGATCTTTGCAGATGTAATTAGTTCAGATGACGTCATACTGGATTATAACAGGCCCTAATTCGATGACTCGTGCCCTTACAAGAGGAGAAAACAGAGACACAAACACACAGGGAGAATATCCTGTGAAAACAGAGGCAGAGTTTGGAGTAACGTGTCTACAAGTCAGGCCATTCTGGCAACCACCAGAAGCTTGGGAGAGGTAAGAAAGGAGTCTCCCCAGAGCCTTCGGAGAGAGCATGCCTCTGTTGACATCTTGATTTTAGATTTCCAGCCTCCGGAAGTGTGAGAAGATACATTTCTATTGTTTCAAACCACGCAATTTGTGGTACTTTGTTATGGTAGCTCTAGGAAGCTAATACAGGGAGTGAGATGGATTCTATCCATCCAAGACAGTGAAGAGCCCTCCAACCTGACATACCAACAGATCACAGGGGAAGATCCCAGCTGGAAAGTTGGGTTTGTGCCTGAGAACACTGCTTGCACAGGAGACAAAAAAAAAAAAAAAAAACTCACCAGGGATGAGGACAACTCTTATTGTAAGACACTTCTATTTGAGGCGGAATAGGAGTAATAGTATTTTATTAAGACTTAAATCAGTAAACCAAATCAGAAAGCCACGGTCTGACATAGATTTTTTTAAATTGGGGAATTATTTACATAAAAAATCTTGAGAGATATAAAAGTTAAATGATACCCTTTTCGTTAAATAGATATTGGGTTGGCCAAAAAGTTCGTTCGGGTTTTTCCATAACATCTTACGGAATATTTACTCTTCTTTGCCAAAACAATGCTTATATCAACACTTAGTGGTCCAAGAAAATCCAGGTGGAATCCAGGTGTCAGAGAGCGGTCTTTCTGTTGTCTAAGCCCTGGAGCCAGGTTATCAGGTCCCTACTCTGCGCCAGCACAGTGATCAGGGCTAGAGCACAGCGGTTAAAGCCAACAGGTGGGAAACGATAACAATCTTTTCCTACATCTCACACCCATAAATTAAACCTTTAGCAAAGGTTTGTCTCCCAGCAGTTCACCGGTAAAAACATAAGCTCTATAACACTATATTCAGGAATATAGTGTTTACATATGTATGTAACATTATATATAGTTACTATCAGGCATTGAAACCTCAGCAGAGATCAGTTCATCAGATCGTTTGCCATCTGGAAGCAAGTGGTCAAGGTATGAAAGGAGGGGTGGGTGAAGGGATGAGAATAGAGATGGGTGCAGGGGTGAGAGTAGGGCAGGTGGGCTGCTGAAATGGAATCTGTGGTGAGCGGCCCTACGTATCTGGATCCCAGTGATCAGGCAGCCGAGGGAGGCAACCGAGGCAGAAGGAGAAGCCAAAGGGAGCGGTTGGAGGACGTTCAGGCAAACTGCTGACGTCACAGTTCTACCATCCGGAGCTCGACAATTTCAGATGCGTGCAATTCGGAGAATCCCGGCCAAGCTCGTTTAGTGCTGTTACTCTCTTGTTTGTCTTGCCTCAGTTTACTTACTAAGCTGTTTGTCTCAGAACAACAGGAGAGAGTGGACACCACAAGTTATTTATATAATATGGGTTTTTAACTGCTTTTCCCTGTCTACCTGCAGTCTGTTTTTCTCTCATTTTTGTAAGAAAGAAAAAAACCTCTTCATCTCTCCAAAGCACATGTACCTGCCTTCTCCCAGCCCAGCGTCGGGTGGTCTGCCTGACAATGAGCTTGGACTGCCCCGTGGTTGGTATTCTGAACCAGCCTTCAGTTTTTGATCTCCATTCCAGAGCCCAGCCTGGCTGGGCTCCAACAAGTGATGCTCAGAGATGCAGCTCAACTGTCAGGGTGCAGAGACAGCCGCCCAGCACAGTCCTTTCACACGAGCGAGAGCTCAGCGTTAGCTCTAGACAGTGTCTCCTACATGTTCCTGATCATGAGAATCAACTAGGATATTTATTGATGATACAGATACTGGAGCTCCGCCTCCGATCTGCTAAATTAGAATCTCAAGGGGGCCTAAGAATCTGTATTCTGGGAACCATCTCAGGGGAGTCTTGTGATCAAGGAAGCCTGAGAACACGTCCATGGGCAGCAGGGAGCCGGGGAGGATTTTAAGCAGCTGTGTGAGGCAATCGGAGTTGGGATGTCTAAGCATCAGTCTGGAAGGTTGGGAGGGGGAGGACTGGAAGGTGATGAGAACACAGGTGGGGAGACCATGTAGGGGGCTGTTTCAATAATGCAGGAGAAAAAGGCAAGAGTCTGAAATAAGGCAGAAAAGCAGTGGGAGCTGGAGGGGCATAAAGGCAATAGAATAGAATCGGCATAAAGGCAAACGAGCAGGCAGCTCTCTGAGGTCCACCACTCACACTGAGCTCCCCTCCAGGAAAAGTCTTGATCTACTGGGTTCATTAAAATAATAAAGCAGAAACTAACACACCATTGTAAAGCAATTATACTCCAATAAAGATGTAAAAAAAATAATAAAAGTAAAAATAAGGGCTTCCCTGGTGGCGCAGTGGTTGAGAGTCCGCCTGCCCGATGCAGGGGACGCGGGTTCGTGCCCCGGTCCGGGAAGATCCCACGTGCCGCGGAGCGGCTGGGCCCGTGAGCCATGGCCGCTGAGCCTGCGCGTCCAGAGCCTGTGCTCTGCAACGGGAGAGGCCACAACAGTGAGAGGCCCGCGTGCCGCAAAAAAAAATAATAATAATAAAAATAAAATAATAATAAAAATAAAATAAATAAAAGAGAAAAAAAAAGAACTGGTAGGAAGCAAGCGGCCCCGTGGTCTTCTGCCAAAAGTCTAAATGTGCGGAAACATGTTCTTGAACTTTCTGACCCACTTCGCATTCTCTCTGATTTCCAGCTGGAATGGTTTTCTTTCCACAATAACCCCTGCAAGTTTCTAAACCTCCTGACCGACTGCAGCCTTAAGCCATCCTGCTCTGCCTTCCAGGCTACTGGCTCTGCTCTTCCGTGGGACTCCTTAGTCCTCGGGGCCAGGCCTCTGGGTGGACCAAGCCAAAAAGCTTGAAACAGCTCCTCGGGGCTCCCTGGTGCCCAGGGCTGTGTGGAGGGCGTGTGGGTCCAGTTCTCCACCCACTCCGGCCTCCATCCGGGCGATCATGTCTCCTGCACCCTGGGACATCCTCTCTCCCCGGCTAATGACTTTATCAACTCCTGCACTTTTTTGTTCTTTTTTGCTTCTGTTATTGACTCTGCGACTGAATGTTTTAAATAAATCATCAGAAAATCCTCTGGGAAGTTGTTTTCCTTAAATCCCACATTCGTCGGCCACCCTCTGTGTCATGGCACCTACAGAGCCCCCTACTCTGCTGCAAAGACGGTCCAACCAAGAGAGCCTGGGTGTCCAGTGGGTTTGCTCCATGGGGATCTGCCAGGCGGGGTGATGTCGGCTCGGAACCTGCAACTGCACGAAGGGGAGATGTAAACTCCAAGGGGGCTCTCTGTTCATCACTGGGCGGGTAGGGAGGCTTCTCCGCAGCCTCCTCTGTTATTTGCTTTTCTTGTTTCGGTTGTTTGGTTCCTTGTTTCGGTTCCTTTGCACTTAATCCTGATCTGACAGCTGTGTGCAGGATGACTGGGGCGATGTTTCAATGTTCAGAGAGCATGCGCTTGGGTTGAATTCCCAACGCTCCAGAAAGAACGGGGTAGGGTGGCAGGGGACAGGGGATAACCTGCAGGGAGGTGGGGCAGAGAAGGGAGACTCAGGGGTGGTGAGCTCCCCACTTCCTGCGGCAGATGGGGCCAGGCAGCTGGGTCATTGGTCTTTATGTCAATCTCAATCTCCCAATTTATCCCTCTCCCCTTTCTCCCCAGTAACCGTAAGATTGTTTTCTACACCTGTAACTCTATTTCTGTTTTGTAAATAATTTCATTTGTACCATTTTTTAAATTCCACATATAAGTAATACCATATGATGTTTGTCTTTCTCTGTCTGACCTACTTCACCCAGTATGAAAATCTCTAGGTCCATCCATGTTGCTGCAAATGACATTTCATTCTTTTTTATGGCTGAGTAGTATTCCATTGTATATATGTACCACGTCTTCGTTATCCACTCCTCTGTCAATGGACATTTAGGTGCTTCCATGTCTTGGCTATTGTAAACAGTGCTGCAATGAACACTGGGGTACATGTATCCTTTCAGATTATGGTTTTCTCTGGATATATGCCCAGGAGTGGGGTTGCTGGGTCATATGGTAGCTCTGTTTTTAGTTTTTTGAGAAACCTCCATACTGTTCTCCATAGTGGCTATATTAATTTACATTCCCACCAACAGTGTAGGAGGGTTCCCTTTTCTCCACACCCTCTCCAGCATTTATTGTTTGTAGACTTTTTGATGATGGCCACTCTCACCGGCATGAGGTGATACCTCATTGTAGTTTTGATTTGCATTTCTCTGATAACTAGTGATGTTGAGCATATTTTCATGTGATTTTTGCCCCTCTGTGTGTCTTCTTTGGAGAAATGTCTATTTAGAGCTTCCATTTTTTGATTGGGTTTTTTTTTTTTGACATAAAGCTACACGAGCTGTTTGTATATTTTGGAGATTAATCCCTTGTCGGTCGCTTCATTTGCAAATATTTTCTCCCATTCTGTGGGAGTGCTTCCTTTGTATTACTTTCCTCACTCACCTGTTCCTCACATCTTCTCCACCCCAGCACCTCTGCATCTGGGATGATGCCCTAACTGCTTTGTCTACATCTGGATCCCCTTCTCTTGAATCCATCCCCCCCGACACACCTGCCAGATTCATGTTCTTACAAGTCCATCTGTTTCTCTTCCCTAAATAATAACATCTTGCTGTTCAAGCCATCCTGTCTGGCCCCTCTGACTTCCCAGCCTGGTCCCAGTGAGCTCCTCCTTCATACCAGCCTTTGGCTTCCACTAAACTAACTGCCTGCCTCGATTTTCTTCCAACATGTGCTCATCCCCGCCTCCGAGCAGTCGTATAAGTGTGCTGGCTGAAAGGACAAGAATCTGGGTTTGCATCCCTACTCGGCCTCTCAACTGTTGGGCTATTTAGCTCTCTAAGCCTCTAAGCTTTGTGCGCCTGTAAGGTGGAACGAAGATTAATCCTTGCACATAATGTTATAAAGATAAATGCTTATCACACTGCTTATCCACAGGAAGGAGTTGGTAAATATTGGTTATTTTTATTATCTCTCTAACTTTTCTTCCTTGAAGGCTGCTTTGCCCCTAAAGACTTTCCTAAAAGTGCAGTGATAACTAACACTTACATGGCCTTTCTCACGTGCCAGGCACTGTTATATGGGCTTTCCAAATATTAACTCATTCATTCTTCATATCAACCCTAATATTATTATTATATCCATTATAATGTGGAGAAATGGGAATTCAGAGATATTAACTACCTTTCCCAAGTTTACCCAACTAAAGTTGACCCTGGACTAGCTCCAGCCTGCAAACCCCAAAGACTCCCTCTCCAGAGCCCCACTGAGCACCTGCTTTGTGCCATCTCCTCTAGGGTTTATGGAAGGCAAGGACCAGGCCCCAACACATTGCCTTTCACCTGGAAGATGCTTGGGAATGAATATGTTTGCTGGGGATGATGGTGTGGCTCCAGGCATCTTTCTCCTCCCCTAATCTAGGCAGGGCCTGGATTAGTTTCCAAACTTTAACAAACACCCACAAATTCAGTAATATAAAACAATACAGATTTGTTATCTCACAGTTCTGGAGATTTGGAGTCCAACATAGGTCCCACTGGCTAAAATCAAGGTGTCAGCTGGGCTGTGTTCCTTTCTGCAGGCTTCTCGGTGCAGAACCCTTTTCCTTCCCTCACGAGCTTCTAGAGGCCGTCTGTGTTCCTTGGACCGTGGCCCCTTCCTCCATCTTCAAAGCCAGCAAGAGTGGGTAAAGCCCTTCTCACATTATAGCACTTTGGTTTTGTCTTCTGCCCCCCCTTCCACTTTTAGGAACCCTTTTTGTTACATTGGGCCCCCTGGATAATCCAGGGTCACCTTCCTATTTTAAAGTCAGCTCATGGGTCTTCCCTGGTAGCACAGTGATTAGGACTCTGTGCTCCCAATGCAGGGGACCTGGGTTCGATGCTTGCTCAGGGAACTAGATCCCACATGCATGCCGCAACTAAGAGTTTGCATGCCGCAACTAAGGAGCCTGTAAGCCACAACTAAGGAGCCCACCTGCCGCAACTAAGACTCAGGGCAACCAAATAAATAAATAATTTTTTTTAAATAAAATAAAATAAAGCAGCTCATTAGCAACCTTAATCCACTTGCCCCCTTAATTTCCCTTGACCGTATAACATAGCACATTTACGGTTTCCGAGATTAGGGCACGCACATCTTTGGGGGACCATTTGTCTGCCTCCCACAATCCCATATAGAATTAAAAGTAAAAGCAATACCTAATCATAAAATAAGTATGAAGAAATCTGACCAAATGCTAGTCTTTCTTGTCTACCTTGGTGACCTTGGAGAAAAATGAAATATACTATCTTTTTCTAAAATCACACCCTTAGCTGCCCCGGCTTTGTGGTGCTCTGCGAGTGTGTCTCTTCTGGGTGCTGGACAGTCCAGCACGGACTGAGGGCTTGGCGAGGGGACAGCTGAAAGAGGCAGATGTGACTGCATCCCATCTGTCCTACTCCCTGGCCCTTGAAGGGAAGAGGGGACGGGATAAGATACGAAAAGTAAAGTGCAGCAGAGCAGACAATGCGATGACCATGCAGACAGGGATGAGTGGATCTAGGTCTGCACAAAGGGCGGTGAGAGGACATAGCACTTCCTTTCCCCCTGCTGCAGCCAAGGTGACAATGGGGCCGAGGCTCATGGGAACCCTTAAAACCAGGAAACAAAGTTCCAACAGGCCAATGGCAGTAGGGAGAGAGAGATAGGTGGGGAAAACACAGAGAGAAGATAAAGCCATGGTCCCATTCACATTAAATGCTTTTCAGTTTTTATTGTAATTAAATATCTTTTAAATGTTAATGGGATAAATTGAATTTGACTTCCCCATTTTATCCAGATCCTGCAATTATGCTCAAGGCCCACCTTGAAAGGATGCCAGAGGGTGACGGATTAACTCTAAAATAAATCAAATTTCCCTTGCTACAGAGTGAGGGACACACAATAAGCATTGCATCCTGCCTCTGGTGATGGAAGGGTTGCCTCGCCTCTTCCCCTGGCCATCCGGGTGAGGGACAGCCTGGGGAAGAAGCTTGCTAAAGTTGTGTCATAAACCAAACTCCATCAGGGCAATACACCTCAGTTGCCACAGCGCAGTGGGTGAATGGGCCTGGGCACCATTTCTGCCCAGCTTCCTCTTCTTGCCAAGGGTCCCTCCCAGTAAATATCTAGCTAGCGAGCTCTTAGAAATGAGCCGGGAGTGATGCCAGCCAGACTCCCAGCTTGCCAGGATGGGTGGTGCAGGGGGCCAGCCACTTGCTCCCTGTGCTGTCACTGGTGTGGGGCTTTCGTGCCCGGCTCTGCTGGCTGGGGATCCTAGGACAGGAGCCAGGGGAGCCTGTGCACGGTCTCCTCCCAGGCCTGAGTCAGCTGCAGAAACTCTACCTGTGCCTGGAAAGACTGACACCAGGACCTGGGCTGGGAGAGAGGCCGAACGGAGCCCTGGATCAGAGAACGTCAGATCATCCGAGTTCATTAGCAGTGGGGGTTCGGGCCAGGCAAATTGCAATGAAGATAGGTTCCTACACTTAAAATCCCCCAATTTACCTCCACCCTCCTGTATTCACACCCTCTCTTTACCCTTTTCCCTTTATTAAAACTTTTCACTTCTCTCCTCCTTTCACATTTATATACAAGTTATGGATAGAACCTCCAGGGTTGTTTGCATAGAACAGGAATCAAAGCCTCCAGCTATAGGGACAGCATGCTAGTGGGGACATTTCAGGATGGCCAGGAAAGATGCTTTTGACCATTAAGGCCTTTCAGGAGTTTCTGAAGCCAAACTGAATATAGAGTTTCCAACAACAAAAATAGATACATCTAAAAAATGTTCAACTATCGAGGATTGGGTGAATATGGTATTGATAAATTCTTAAAATGGAGTACTTATAGCCATCAAATTGGGAAAGACCATGGAGAGTCATGTAACGTGCAAATGTAATGGGGAGGGGGGTGTGGGGAGGGTGTAGGCTGTGGTTATTAAGGGAGCATGAGAAATCCCTGCGGTGATGGTATAGCTCACCATCCCATTATGGTGGTAGATACACAACTTATACATGGGATCAAATTGTGGAGAACTAAATACACATGCCAAAGTGAGTAAAAGTAAAATGAGGAAGATCTGAGCAAAATCTGTGGATTTTACCAACTTCAATATTCTGGTTGCAATATTGTCCTATAGTTTTGCAAAACGTTAACCATTGGGGAAAACTGGGTAAAGGACATAGGGGGTCTCTCCGTATTATTTCATAAAACTGCATTCACATCTGTGATTATCTCAGCCAAAATTTCACTTAAAAAGAGATTGGGATCCACAGGGCATGATTTAAATATCAATATATGGACATTGTTTCATCCATTTCAGGAAAGAATTGGATAAACTCACCCAGGGTGAGGTCAAAATATATGATTTAATGTAATACATTTTAGGAGAAAGTTCACACATGTATTTTTACAGGCAATTAGACTCCCATTTACTTAAAGCTGACAGAATGAGTTTCTTTAGAGCAAGGCCTGTAATAAGATGAGTGAGACAATTAATTTCTGCCTCTTTCAGCTCACCTTAGTCCCATGCCTGTTTTGAAATGTTGCCTTTTAGTGAACTAAGGGTGAAGAGGCTGCTGCAGGAAGTGGACAGCCCACAGCCTCCCGCGCTGCAGGACACGCAGGCTGTGCTATGAATTTCCCCTCTGGGCTGATGGAGGAAAGAGACAAGAACAGGGCTGAGTGTATGCAAAACAGCTCAGCATCTCATAGGTGTTCCTGGTATAAGTGTAAGAATAAGAATGGGCATGGCCTTCTAAACACTGCTGAAATGCTCCTGTTTCTACCATTTGCAGTATTTTTCTTAAATATTTATTAAGTGCCTACTGTGTGCAAGGTATCTCTTTAGGTACCGGGAAGACTACCCTGAACAATTCTCTTCTCTTATGGGGCTTAACTGTCCTCATTTTGAGACTGTGTGATTCAATTTTAAAAGTCCCCAAACAAAGCGACTTCTGGGCTGCACAAAGGCTACCCCTTCGGGCAAGAGTTTAATCTCTGCGTTGTTATCTCATTTCGTCCAATCTGACAGGCTTTGATGTGCGGACAATCCCCCGGATTGCAAAGCATTAGCAGATGGAGGGGATGGGAGGAAGCGGGAAGAGCTTCCCTCCCAGTTGGAGTGATTGATTTGCATTAACCACATATGGCTACCGCGCGGTAGTCACTGCAGGTGGGAGTCTGGAGCCCTGGCAGCAGGCAGTGTGGTATGAGCCCTTCCTATTTTCCATGGGATTCGGTTTTCTCATACGTAGGCTGGGCACAGGGCTACACACCATCTGAGGCTGTTGTGACAGCTGTGGGGTTCTGTTTTGTTTTGTTTTGCTTTTTTAGTGAAGAATAGTTGATTTACAATGTTGTGTTAGTTTCAGGTGTATATAGTTTCAGGTGTATAGCAAAGTTATTCAGTTACTTATACATGTGCATATATATATATACATATATATATATACTTTTTCAGATTCTTTTCCATTATAGGTTACTACAAGCTATTAAATATAACTTGTAATATAGTAGGTCCTTGTTGTTTATCTATTTTATATACAGTAGTGTGTATCTGTTAATCCCCAACTCCTAATTTATCCCTGCCCCACCCCCTAGGCTTTTAAAAATTTTTTTTATTTAATTTTTATTTTATAATAGAGTATAGTTGATTTACAATGTTGTGTTACTTGCAGGTGTACAGCAAAGTGATTCAGTTACACATAGACATATATCCTTTTTTTTTCCAGATTCTCTTCCCATATAGGTTATTACAGTCTGACATTTTCCCCAAGCACCTCCTTCTAGGGCCTCAGTAGAACAAGAGGCTCAATTAACACTTGCAGATTTTAGTTCAATTCCATAAATATTCAAGGATCCCAAGGTCATGTGCTGAGCTCTTGGGGTAGAGGGTGGGTATTTCTGACAGCTAAAACATTTCTCTTTGGGTTTGAAAGAATTAGACTGTGAACAACTAACAATCCCACATAGAATAATAAAATGCACATCAATACAGATCCATGAAAGGAACTGGAAGAAACATCGTCAGTATTCTAATCCATTGGTCAAGCACACACTGTAGTAATGGTAGCATACTGAATGTCTTTGATGCGCTAGACATGTGTGCTCGACCCGAGGCTTCCAGAAATAAATACTGAAGCTGATGTCCTTAATGATCTCAAAGTCCAGTAGGGGAGACAAATAAATAATTATAATTGTAGTGTGATTAGGTGCTAGGAGAAAACTATGTACAGGGCTCCCGGGAAAGAAGGGGTGAATTAGGAAGAATTCTTACATGAGACTTAATAGACAGGTACAAGTTTCCCATGTGATCCAGTGGGGGAAGGCACTCCAGGTAGACACATCTGCATGTGCAAAGTAAGATGATGACCCCAACATTCTGGTACTTTAGGGAAGGGCAGGCAGTGCGCTGTGGCTCCAGCTAGATTTGAAAAGCAGAGAATGAGGGACTATGAGGGTGAGATGCAAGGATCCAAGATCATGGAGGTCCTATCCTATAATGCTCTACTGAAAAATCATGCTTTCTCCTGTAAGCTATAAGGATCCCTGAAGGGTTTTGAGAAGTGACAATCAAATTTGCTTTTTAGAAAGAGAATGATTTGGACATAGGTGAGGAGATGAACTGGAGATGGAGAGACCAATTTCCCTACGTGACCATTTCCATGGTGATGATGAGGGCTTGAACTAAAGTAGTAGGAGAAGGAAAGGAAGAGGAGTCCAGAGAGATATTAACAAGTTGGCATTCCAAGGACTCGGTGACTCTTAGGATGGATGTGGATGACGGGAAACTTGGGAATGATTTTGACTGAAGGCATTAAGGAAGACCACGGATGAGATGGCAAGACTTACGGAGGAAACAGCTGTGGGAGGCAAAGAAGCATATGCATTTTCAGGAAGCTGTAAAGGTCTGGGAGAGAGGCATGCAGGCCTGTGAGTGGGATGCTCTTCTGTCTCCGATGCACTGGCTGCCCCGGGACCTGTAGCCACATAGAGCAGGCCCCGTAAGAGCCTGTCCTGGGCATAGCCACACCATGGGCACATGCCTCTCCTCCCTGTCTCCATCACATTTTCTAAAGACTCTCATGAGAGCCCACTGTTGGCAGAGCCGCGTTCAGAAGTCAAACTTGATAATTGATGCTGTAATCCTCTGGATTCCCTCATCAGCAGCCGCTAATGGCTGGTGTGCTGACGATTCAGTTAAGGCTCTAATAGACCCGCTTGTCAACTGCATCCCTTCAAAGGGAAGAGCAGAGCTGGGAGAGATGACTGAAGCCAGCAGTGAAGGTCCTCAACAGCACCAGAGCCCGCCCCTCCACTGTCCTGGCCTGGGGTGCCCGGGTCTAGATGATGCTCTCCAGAAGCCCAGCCTGGTGGAAGGACCTTGGATTGCAAAGGGAAAGACGTGGGCCTAGGACAGCTTCCAGCCAGGAGTCTGGAGACTTTGTTGCAATAAGAGGGTCCTTATTGGGAGAGGTCCTTGCCCTCTCCCAAGACAATAACTATGAATTGTCTTTATTCCACTGCACCCACAACCCCAACTCAAGGGCGTATTCAGAGAACCTGGACAGGATTCACAAAGGATGCTATTGCAGCACCTCCTCCAGCATCTGCCCTTGGGTCCTGGTCCGTTTCCATCTCTCTGCCACTTTTTTCCTCCCAAGACCTTTGTTTTCGGAGATTTGAAACTTGCAGAGTCATTTGGTGGAGGTGATGGTGTTGCCAACCCTAGGACCTGACACAATCTAAAAGGCCCAGAGGAAGGCTCTGCGTGGGGCCTGTGCCTGTGGTTTATGGGACCAGCTCTAAAAAGATCTGACTTTTTAGAGCCAAATTCCTCCCCAGCAGAACTTGGATATCCCTGGTAGCATGTGTCTCTAATGGGAGGGAGACTCATGTGTATTTTCCAGTGGTGATTGGAAGAGAAGTAGTCTCAAAGCTTCTTCTTTTTTAAAAAAAATATTTATTTATTTATCTATTTTTTTATTTGGTTGCATCGGGTCTTAGTTGTGGCAGGCCAGCTCCTTAGTTGTGGCACGTGGGTTCCTTAGTTGTGGCAGGCAGGCTCCTTTTTTTTAGTTGCAGCTCACGGGCTCCTTAGTTGTGGCACGTGAACTCCTTAGTTGTGGCATGCAAACTCTTCGTGGCGGCATGCAGGATCTATTTCCCTGACCAGGGATCGAACCCGGGCCCCCTGCACTGGGAGTGAAGAGTCTTAACCACTGCGCCACCAGGGAAGTCCCTCAAAGCTTCTTAACCAGCCCTTTATTTAGTTGGTCAGTGGAAATGCAAGCAGGTGAAATTTTCTCTGGGTCAGCATCAGAATTGGGTCAGCATCAGACTTCAATATCATCACCTCTGATGGCTCTTTTCTTCCCTTCATTTCCTCTATCCTTTATTCTTTTAATCCTCACTTCTGAAAAAATAAAGAACACAAATGTAGATGTTCCTTAAAGCATGAACTATCCTATCTCATACCCACCAGACTTTTCAGTTCCTGCAACCATCCCTCCCCTGACGCCCCTGACACAAGCCTTGGAGCCTCCAGTATCACACCCAGACCTTGGGCTAGTCCTCCAAAGTCATGTTGCAAACCCATTGCCACAGAAAAACTAGAAACCCAGGAGCTTAAGCATACCACCTCCTGCCCTTGGCATCTTCTTTTCCAGCCCCGCCTGTCTTTCTCACCTCAGTTTTCTTCTGCAACTGACGGCAGGTAGTTTCTCTGGAATGCTCTGTCAGAATCGGCCAGCATGGGACCTCCCTGGTGGTCCAGTGGGTAAGACTCCACGCTCCCAATGCAGGGGGACCGGGTTTGATCCCTGGTCAGGGAACTAGATCCCACATGCATGCCACAACTAGGAAGTCCGCTTACCACAACTAAAGGATCAGGCATGCCGCAACGAAGATCCAGCACATGGCAGCTAAGACCTGGAGCAGCCTAAATTAATAAATAAATTAAAAAAAAAAAAAAGAATCGGCCAGCATGATACTTGGAATATGCAATTTCCCATGCTTCTTGGGCCTGGATAAGGCGACCAGCAATCCTACCTGCTAGACTAGAGGGCAGGAAACAAACTGAAGACACTATGCAAGGCTTTTCATAGAGATCCCCTAGAGGCCAGAGCAAAGAACTGGCAAAGAAAACAGCTGACCCTGGTATTGACCTAGAGCAGCAGAAACAACATTGAACTAGGAGCTCTGGCTAGTCCTACAAACTTTGGTTAAATCCTGTCTCCCCTCTGGAATAATCTATAAAGGGAGGAGATCGTGGTGCGCATCATTCTATGACAAGCACCAGAGGATGGGAGGCCCTATCCCCTTCTGATGTTCCCAAGATCCCAGGCTTGCCACCCGCCTTCCTGCATGTAGCCAGAAATACAGGTGCTGAGCTCACCCTGTCAGAGCTGCCCATGCTGGGAACACACTCTGCAGATCTTACTACCTGCCCTGGCCCTACAGACCATGTTAAAGAAAAACCAACATAACTAGGCTGTTTTCTCTCCCCAGGAGAGGAAAGAGAATTTGGCAAAATGTTGTTAGGAGGTCACAGAGGTAAATCGTGTTACAGTTGAGGCCCCGAAGGAAGGTAATGTGAGCTACAGAGTTAGCATGGGAAGCAGATTTCTAAGATGGCCCATGACCTTCACCCCTTGGTGTCACTCCCGAGATGATGCTACTGTGCACGTCAAAAGGGATTAGCGGATGTACTTAAGGCTACTCATCAGGTGACTCTGAGACAGGGAGGTTATCCAAATGGACGGAACTTAATCACATGAGCAGTTTAAAGCAGAAAGCTTCCTCTGGCTGGTGGCAGAAGGGGAAGTGAGAGAGAAGTGACATGTAAGAGGGATTTGATGTGAGGGAGGTTCTTTGTTGCTAAGACGGAGGGAGCCACAGGGAATGACCTGAAGAGAGTGGCCTCCAGAAGCTGAGAGTGACCAACGGCCAACAGCCAGCAGGAGGACAGAGACTTCAGTCGTGCAACCACAAGGAACTGAATTCCAACAACAACATAAATGAGCTTCAAAGTGGATAATTCCCCAAAGCCTCCAGACAACAGTCCAACCCAGACAACACCTTGACTTCAGCCTTGTGAGCAGAGAACTCAGCTGAGCTCACCTGGCCTGTAGAGCACTGAGATAATAAATGGGTACTGTTTAAGCCATGGAGTTAGTGGTAATTTGTGACACAGGAACAAAACTAATACAATACTTAACTCTGACTCTCTGCCATTCTGTCCTTACTGAATAAAGAGGCTGGGCATCTTGGATCGGGGTCAAGGGCTGATATCTCAAAAGAAGAAGCCCACCCAGTGCAATGGAAAGATTTCTAAATATGACCAGCAGGAGCCTGGATTTCTGTCCCTGCCCCGCCATTTACCATCTGTGTTACCCTGATGAAGACACGTAGTACTCCGCTGTTTCCTTACCTGTGAAATGAAGGGCTGGACCCAATCAGTGGTTCTCTGACCCGCTTTGAGGAAGCCTCCAGGGGCTATGCGGGTAACAGGTGAGCAGACCCCCACTTCAAAGATACAAGCTCCGCTTTGACCTGTTCCACTCACAGGGCTTCCGAATGAGATTTCACGAGAAGGGTTTCTGTTGCCAAAATGAAATTTGACAACCACTGAGCTTGGTGATTATTGAGGCCCCTTCCAGTTCTCACATTCTTCCAACATGAATTTCAGGGGGACAGCAGCTGGAGCTGCAGGAAGAGTGGTGTGAATGTGGGCTTGAGTTAGTGGACATCCCAACTGAATCAGACACCAAACCATCTGTTCCTCCCTCTTTTTCTCGGGAGGCCTGAACTTTGAGGAGCTACAGGTTTAAACCAGACAGACTCCAGTCCAAATCATGATTCCACATTCAAATCAAATCCACATGACTTTGGGTAAATAAACAAATCCCTTAAATTCTCAGAGTTGCAAATTCTTAACCTATCAAACAGTGACATCACCTACTTTCCACAGTTGTTGTATATATTAAGCAGTGCAATGGGCTGAATGTTTGTGTCCCTCAAAACTCATAGGTTGAAAGCCTAACCCCCCAGGTGATGGAATTAGGAGGTGGGGGCTTTGGGAGGTGCTTATGTTGTAAGGGCAGAATCCTCATGAATGGAATTAGTGTTCTTATAAAAGAGACCCCACAGAGCTCCCTAGCCCTTTCTGCTATATGAGGACACAGTGAAAAGATAACAGTCTAAGAACCAGACAGTGAATCTGCTGTCACCTTGACCATGGATTCCCAGTCCCTAGAACTGTAAGAAATTTCTGTTATAAGCTACCCAGTCTATAGTATTTTGTGATAGCAGCCCAAGTGGACTAGGACAGTGTGGTCTAAATTGCTACAATGGATGAACCCCAAAATGCAATGGCCCAAGGATAATAGAAGTTTTTTCCTATTCATGTTAGTAGCCTAGAGCGGGCAGTTGGGGAGCGCTGTGCTCCAAGCATTCTTTTGAGGGGTCCAGACAGAGGGTGGCTCTATCACCTTCAACTCATGGCTCCAATGGCTACTGGGGGATTGCCGTCCCAGCGATCAAGGAGGGTGGTGGTAGGCACGAGCTCATGAACAAGGTCTATGGCCAGGTCTGAAAAGAGCTCACATCACTTCCATTCACAGTCTATAGATGAGAGCTTTGTCATATGGCCACACCTGGTTCCAGAAGGAGCTCACATCACTTCCATTCACAGTCTACAGATGAGAGCTTTGTCATATGGCCACACCTGGTTCCAGAAGGAGCCAGAAATTAGTCCTTGGCTGAATAATGACCTCTCAGCTAAAATTCTATCACCCTGGGTTTGCTCAGAAATCAGTGGTAGTTTCCATCATATTATACACAGAAAAGTGCTTAATACCTAGGAGGCTGGCGCTCAACATCTCCTAATAAGCCCAGCTTTTTTAATTAAGCGGGTTTCTATGTGGGGATGTGGAGGTGACCAGCATTATTCCATATCCTTATTTCAGAATTCTTCAAAGGGAACCCTCCTATGCTGTTGGTGGGAATGTATAGTTTCCACTATAGGAAACAGTATGGAGGTTCCTTAAAAAACTGAAAATAGAGCTACCATATGATCCAGAAATCCCACTCCTGGACATATACCCAAAAAAGATGAAAACTCTAATGCAAACAGATACATGCACCCCAGTGTTCATTGCAGCACTATTTACAGTAGCTAAGACATGGAAGCAACCTACAAGCCCATTGACAGATGAATGGATAAAGAAGATGTGGTACATATATATACAGTGGAATATTACATAGCCATTAAAAAGATGAAATAATGACATTTGCAGCAACATGGATGGACCTAGAGATTATCATATTAAGTGAAGTAACTCAGACAAAGACAAATATCATATGATATCACTTATATGTGGAATCTAAGATATGATACAAATGAACTTAGTTACAAAACAGAAACAGACTCACAGACATAGAAAACATGGTTACCAAAGAGGAGGGGGAGGGTGAAGGGATAAATTAGGACTATGGGATAAACAGATACACACTACTATGCATAAAATAAATAAGCAACAAGGAGTTACTGTATAGCACAGGGAACTCTATTCAATATTTTATAATAACCGATAACGGAAAAGAACCTGAAAAGAAAATACTGAATCATTTTGCTGAAACTAACACAATATTGTAAATCAACTCTACTTCAATTAGCAAACTAAAAAGATTTTTTAAATAAAGAAGAAAAAAAGAATTTTTCAAAGCTGCTTTCAATCTGCTTTCCCTAGGTGGCTCTCTTTGGCTGCCCCCCTCCCTCCTAGACTGGATACATTCATCCGTGGAAGCCCTTCTAAGGCCTCAATCTCCCCCAGGTCGCAGACTGTTGCCCTCACTGGCCTACCTGGAATCTGGTCATTTGTCAGGCCTGCCCTTCATCACCAAAGGACTTCAGCAGGAGTGTGCCAAGCAGGCTGTCAGCCACAGGCAAGGTTTCTGAAAAAGATGTGCAGCATCAGAAAATGCAGGTCCCTTGAACAACTCTGTTAATATTTGGAAATTAGTTCCTTTCTCCTTATCGTGCTACTGGGTATTAGAATACAAGAGCGGGGACGAGAGCAATGCAAATTAAAATGATGTTCTCCTCATAAACTACACGGCCATGGGAGGGCAGGCCCTATTACCTATAAGCTTGGGATTTCTGGAGGCCTCGCTTTCATTGGACAAGAGTCACCTTAGGGATAGTTGAAGGAAATTTTCTGGGATTTTTTTTTTCCTTTGTATCAAGCAACTACTGATAAGGTACATTTAAGTTAACATTCTTTGAATCCCAAGCCCCGAAAACAGCTGCTAAGAGCTGAGCTCCACAACTCTGGCTTCAGATTTCACTCCCACAAACATGGAGCTTTGGTTGCGCCCAGTTCGGGGTGACAAAGGGCTGTCCGTTTCCTCAGCAGGGCAATTTAGCTTTAGAACTGGGTGTGAGAACACGTCACTGTGTCCGCACTCAGGCCACCAGATGAACAGCCATCCGTGGCCCCAGTCTCCCCCTACCCTCCTATCAGGAAACTTGCTGTCAGGAAAGACGTATATACTTTAAAGAGTCAATGACTGGTTAGACCTATATGATCGTTCTCAAGGTTCCTGATATTTTAACAAACGATCTTGGAGAGGAAGGGACGAGCAAGCAATGGCAAAATTTTAGGCACTGATGCGGCATTTGGGGAAAGACATGGTCTTCGTTTCTCCCAACACACACAACCCCCACTAAATCACACGGGTGAGGCAATGACCTGCTTCACCTCATCACAGGACCAGGTCCACGGGGTGGAAGAGACAGGGTGGAACAACCCGTCTTACTACAGGATCATCTTACTACAGGAGGGTGGCGTTGAGGGAACTAAGTGACAAAAACAAAGAAACCAGTGAAAACACACAGCGGGGAGTGGAAGGGCGAAGTTTGAAAGAGCTCTCTGCTCCTACTGGGAGGAGAGTGGAAAACCACCCAACTCATTGCCATCCGCCCCTTTGTTTTCCAGATGCAGAAACTGAGATGTTAAAACCCCCCAGTGGTGGCTTAGGCAGTCCGAAGGAAAACGAGGTCAGAACCCACGCCCTTCCCCTGGGCTCTTACTCTCATCTGAGAGGAGCCACCGCCAAACGTCTGAGTTCCACTGACCTTTGTAGCAACTGAAGTAAGAAAACAACGTGAAAAACCATCGCCTTGTTGGTGCCATTTCCATACGGATTGTCCGTATCTCTCCGCACAATCAAAGGGCAGCATTTTCTCCAGGCCTTCACCTCTTGCCTGATGCAAACAAAATGCGCCGGTATCACCCTTTTCTCCTTTTTCCTCTAGTAGTTTGATGTTCCCTTGGATGCTCGCGCCACGTCCAGGCCTCAGGAAAGTACAACCTCCTGCTCATTTGCAGCAATAGAGCTGGGCATCAGGAACCATCCCCCGGGACAGTCTGTGTGCTCTTAGTCAGACACGTTCTGCTTGACCCTGCCAGCTCCTCTCAAGACCCACCAAGACCAGAAGGAAGAATTGCTGGGAGGGGACAGGGCTGGGGACTGCAGAGAAGGCTGCAAATGAGAAACTAAAGGGAAGTGTCAGTGCCAGCAGGTGCCCTGTGACCGGTGTTAGTTACATGGCTCACGTGGCAGCTCTGTCATTTATGTAGATCAAAAAGGATTCCCAGGGCTTCCCTGGTGGCGCAGTGGTTGAGAGTCCGCCTGCCGATGCAGGGAACGCGGGTTCGTGCCCCGGTCCGGGAAGATCCCACATGCCGCGGAGCGGCTAGGCCCGTGAGCCATGGCCGCTGAGCCTGCACGTCTGGAGCCTGTGCTCCGCAACGGGAGAGGCCACAACAGTGAGAGGCCCGCATACCACAAAAAAAAAAAAAAAAAAAAAGGATTCCCAAAGAGCTCCTCCATGATTTAGCATTAGCCAGCTTTAAAACACAAACTTTCTCTACCTTTTCTCCATCGAGCTTTCCTTCTCCCAGCGGGAAATTTGAGGGAGGATTCTCATCCCTATCCTGTAGCCGCAGAGCTCTGCCGGGAAGGGCGGGTGGCTGCCAAAGTCCTCAATGGCACCGTCCACCTCCTGCACCCTGGCACCCTGCTTATGCAAATACTGCACTCACATGGCCTATCCGTTCTGACTGCTCCAAGGTGATGACAAATTAGGGGGCGTGCGAACTCCTCTGGCTCACTTACAATCTGCGTAGACACCGAAGGCTGCCAGCCTTATGGGAGTGGGAGGCAAGGCTGAAAGGTTCCCACTTTGGGCCATCACATTGGATGACATTGGGTATCACAACCTCTGCTCTATGAATGTCCTAAGAGCTTTGGAAAGGCAACAGCCCCGGACCTGGCCGCACTTTTCTTGGCAGCAGTGGGGATGCTGGGAAGAGAGGAGAGAGGGTTTTAAAAAGGATAACTGTTAAAGTTGGGCGATGGGTATGTGGGTTCATCATTCTCTCTACTTTTGTATACGTATTTGAAAATTCCCTTATTAAAAAGTTAAAAAAACAGAAAAAGCCATGGTTGGTGTGGATAGGGAGGGTGGGAGGGAGACGCAAGAGGGAGGAGATATGGGGATATGTGTATATGTATAGCTGATTCACTTTGTTATACAGCAGAAACTAACACACCATTATAAAGCAATTGTACTCCAGTAAAGATGTTAAAAATAAATAAATTTTTAAAAAGCCATGGACGGCCCATTGGAAGTGCAGTTGGATGCCGAGAGGTGCTGAACGCTGATAGTCGTGCCCAATTTGCTTTCTTGCTGAGGAAGGCAATTTAAGCCCAAAGAACAAATAGATACACAGGAGAGTCCTTAAAGTTCTCACTGTAATTACGGAGCCTTGGGAGATGAGGAACTGGAAATTAGATGAGGGCTTAAACACTGACCATTTTCCCAAAAGGATAATTGTTTTAGTTTGTTTCCAACCCCCTTAGAATAAGGAAACAAAAGTCATATTAATACAGTATCCGAAACTCAGAGAATGAGTATATTTTGACTTAATATAGACTCAAAATAAGAGAAAATCTTCTAAGGGTCATCAAACCTAGCCAGAAAAATAACTTTATTTCTGCTCTTAAACACCAACTTTTAAAATAAGATAAATTGATTGGCCAATGATAATAATTAGACTCTGACCTGACCTTAAGAAGAAAGAAATCTTAGAAAGAAAATAGTCCCCCATTCTGACAAGAACCTCTGCTCTGTTTGGTGGGGGGGGGGAGGACAGAGGGGAAGAAGGCAGGGGGAGTGGAGACCCCCTAAGATTGCCACCCACCTGCCAGGGACTTAGGATGCCGGGAAATACAGCTCCGTTTTATTGCTGCTTTGAGGCTCAAATCACTTCTGATCTTCTTTCCCCTACAAAATAAAAAATGGGGACTACATCCTCCTTAGATCACCTGAAGTGTAAATACGATCTCATACTGGAACGAGAGGCAGGAGATGAGGAGTGAAGTGGGTGATTATTTCTCTTTCTTTCTCCATTTTCCAACACCCAAGTCATTAGGCTGCTTTTCCTATTTTGCTCTAGAGTTTAAAACATGCAATGCAATTGAAACATTGGTGGGCTAGGGAGGATTTAGGTAAACTGGTCCTTAATAGCTCAGGCTAATCCTGAAGCCACTTGTAACAACATGAACACACACATCAACTTCTCCCTCCCCTCCTGCCGAGGGACTTGGGGAGCTCCTAGGGCCACCCAGTGAGGGTGGCAGGGAGGAGTGGACGATAAGTTTCAGGTCTTGGGTCAGGGTCTCTGAAGACAATTCTATAGGCATGAAAAATTTGTAAATTCTTAAAATTACAATTTAAAGTTTAATTTTAATTAATTAATTTACAATTTATTTTTAAAATTACATTCGTTAAACATCTGCAGAATCCAAAACCATAACTTGGGTCTAGAAGAAACGAAGCTTTTGCTCCAGATTTAAATATGGTTTAGTTTCAGTTGCAGGTTTCTGTTCAACACCAAGATTCTTGAGGACCTTCGCAGTGGTTCCAACGTCAAGGACATACACCATCCTCCTCCTGCTTCTTTTTCTCTACGGTGCCCTGCCTTAGAATGCACTGTCCTGCAGAATTCACTCTCAGGTCTGGCTTCCGGGACAATAAACCTACTTTCTGAGAGAGCACGGGGATCATCAAAGCATGAACTGTACTCAAGTTTCCAATTACAGAGTAGGCACTCTGTCCAGCATGAGATGAGTCCTTGGTTCCCTCACTCTAGAGCCCTCTTCCAGCTTCTAGACCCATCTACTCAAAATCCAGCTTTGCACTTTTCTGTTTAGTAAGATACCTTTATTCTTTCCTGTCTCAATGACTGCCTCATAGTCTGTGTGACCTAAGCCCCAAGCTGGGGATCTGGAGTCCTGAGTTTTACTCTCAGCTCTCCCACGAATGCACCATGACCTTGAAAAAGTCACATGACCTCGAACAAGTCACATGACTTCTCTGGGAATGAGTTTTCTCACCTGTAAAATAAAGAAGCTGAGCTATCCTCCCCAGCTTTCATTTTGTTAGAAAATCAGTTGCTTCCTCCTCTGGGCTCCCACAGCATGTTGTTCGTCCTCTGTAGACCTTTTATTAGAGTTTATCTCTTTACAAACTATTTCCCCACTGAACTATGAGCCTCTCAAGAAGAAAGGCTGTATCGTAGTTATCTTTGTTTCCTCTATTCCTGGGGAGGAGGGGGGAAAGGGCATGGAGTAGTACCAGCATTTGTTGAGCTCTTAGTTGTGGCATTCGGGATCTAGTTCCCTGACCAGGGATCGAACCTGGGCCCCCTGCATTGGGAGCAATGAGTCTTAACCACTGGACCACCAGGCAAGTCCCTGTTGAGCTTTTATTAAAGGGAACACTATGTGACACATCATACATAAAGTATTTCTTTTAAAACTCACAATATAAACATTGTAATCCCAAACCTGCCGATGAAGCAACCCAGAGGTTAATTTACACAGGTCACAGAGCTGGACCAAAAATGAAATCCAGGTTTCCCTTTTTTGTCTACTCTCCCAGGACTTAGCATGGAGCAAGCAGTAGGGCTCTGCTAAGACTCTCCCAATATCTAGAAGATGCTCGGTAAATACTTATTAAATGGATGCTAAGTAAATTATTTTGTATGGCTTTTGGTCAGGCTGGGATGTTCTTTGGTTCTTCACCGTCACTGAGGAGGGAGGAGACAGAGTTGAAGTGTGGGATAGGAGATGAGAGCACAGGGTGAAATTTTATTACAAGGACGTAAGGATTCTTTAATTAAGAAGGGGGGCAGGGCAGAGCTTTTACTGGGTGTGAAGAAATAATGATGAAATATTCTCAAGGTAACTCAAGGTCTGGGTACTTCACCCTGAAGAATAAGCCAAAGCCCTAATTTGCATCATCACTCAACCTACAAATTCAGAGGGGACATGATTGTTTATACAGCCCTGAAAGGTCACATTACTCTTTCTTGCTCTGGTGCCCCTCCCAATTACATACAGGTGAGCAGACAGAGAAATCTATATCAAAGCCTCAAAGTATAAGGGACTTCCAGCTCCAGGAGCCTGCCCGGTGCTTGCCCCGAGACCACGGCAAACACTGTGGGCTCCCATCATGTTGCCCAGAAGGCAGAGATATTGGAATTGAAATGGATTACTGTCTTCAGGGCACTCCAGACTAGTACCATCACCTCAGAAAGGCTCTTTGGTTCTAGTTAATTTATTTTAAGCACAAATAAATTCTAGGAGCCAGCTGAGTTAATGTTTGCCTCCAGGGGGAAAAGAAAAAGAAAAGAGATCAGCTGTTATTAAGGGCACCTTAGGATCGTGCCTGGAGCTCTTAACCCATTCAGGATACACATCAATCTCTCACAGGAGCGTCTGATACTGTTTTAGCAAGGAGGCTGCAAAGCAGTGAGGAAAAGGAGGTTCACTTCTGTCTAGTGGCGAGTTAATGCCTGTCTGCAGGCAAAGTACCAAGCAAATAGCACATTGCATTTAGTTCTTTTTAAATAGAGTACTGCTTTAATAGCTGGTTGGGGGACAGGGCTGTTTGATATCCATTTATGAAACAAACAGCAGGTCCTAACGTTACAGAGGTGGTCTGTGCTATAAGGGGTCCTGTAAATCTGAATGCCATCCAGTGGCCCTAAATTTGTTTTTTTCTGCTCAACCATGTAGTGGATTTTGTGCAACCATTCACTCAACAAACGCTTACTGAGCACCTGCCATGAGAGGTAGAACATCCAAGTCGTTAAGAACGTGGATTCTGGAACCATACTGCCTGGGTCTGAATCTGGGCTTAGCTGCTTGTTCAATCTGTGACTCTGGGCAAACTGCTTATATTCCCTGTGCCTCGGTTACTTTATCTGTAAAGTGGGGATAATAATAGTACCAATTTTGGAGGGTTGCCGTGAGGATATATTAGCTAATGTATAAAGCACTTGGAGCACCTCTATGACGTGGTGAGTGCTGTGTAAGTGTTGGTTATTATTGCATGCCAAGTGCGGTAGTCAGACCTATTGAAGCGAACGGGACTCTATGGTCCTCGCCCCCCCTCCACACACACATGTCCTCTGTCTGCCTTTTGTCTGTGGACGAAGAATACATTTAATCAGAGAAGTGAGCAAACGCAGAAACAAAGGAAAACTGTCCAACAAGACTAAATAATAATAGTTTAGTCATTAAGCGTACTCAAGGACTTTCAGTTCCTTCTCAAGGACTATAGATAATGTTCTGAGCCATATCCTGGGAGCTGTCTTGTCGATACTGAAACCCTCACCAGGTGGAAGAAGTTAACTACATGATGACCAGACTGTAGCCATGACATAAGCTGTCACAACTCCGAGAATTTGCCTCAAAGAAATGGAAACAAACCAACCCTGGAACTGAAGACTAACTGTACCTAAAATAATCAAGAGGGTGCTGGGCAGACCACCGATGACCAATTTCAAGATGACTGTGAGAGATGACTGTTTCTGCACGTAGCCCCCTCCCTCCGTCTACAAAAAATCTTGCCCACTGGTTGTCAGTGGTAGGAAGCTGGCCTTTGAACAGGAGTCCGCCCTACCTCCCACCACCCCCCCGCCCCCGCCCAGTTGCTGGCATCCAAAATAAAGCAAACTTTCCTTTCCACCAAACTTGCCTCTTCATTGGCTTTCGAGCAGCGAGCAGCCGGACTCCCACTTTTGGTTAGACTATCACCCAGGCTATTAAGATCCATCGGATGAAGACACCTTTCTTGTATGGGTGGAAAGGACAAGGGACACCTACATCAGCGATTTAGGGAAACTCTACAGGTTAAGACAGTATTTTTCCAAAAGTTTTGTACATGTGCCCAAGTTGGTAAATCAGAAGGTTGTATGCAGTATAGGGAATTTTTTCTTAAAATTTTAATAGATGTGTAAACTCATATATATGTGATGATATGACAAATATATGTCACACATTAAATTTTTTAATGGATATTACTATTTAATAAATTTAGTTTTAAAAAATTACGTTGATTTAAACAGAGAACTTCTAGTTTTTCATAGGATAATGGCAGCTGTTTTAAATTTCTCACATACCCCCCCCCCCCAAAAAAACAAATGGACGACGAGTGGAACAAATATAGTCAAACCTCTGGCCCTAGTGCATCACTAGGAGACAGAGTAGAGTTCACTTTCCCTCCCACCTAAGAATCACCACCACCACCTCTGACACTGAGCATGGGGAGGTGACTTGCTTCAGCCAGTCACATGTTGGGGACATGATGCAGGCAGAAACCTGATATGTGCTTGTGTGGTTGGGTCTGGTCTCTTGCCATGAAAAGCATATGCCTTATTTAGCAGCTGGTCCAAAAAGGTTGAGGGACACTTGAAGACGATGTGGATGCAACCTGCAGGTTATAACCAAACCCAGCCTAACCCAGAGTATATCAGCTGAGTCCCAGTTAACATGCAAAAACAAGTGAAAGTGAATATTTTTTTATTTATTTATTTTAAAATTTTATTTTATTTATTTTTTTATACAGCAGGTTCTTATTAGTCATCAATTTTATACACATCAGTGTATACATGTCAATCCCAAACGCCCAATTCATCACACCACCACCCCCAAACCCCCACCGCTTTCCCCCTTAGGTGTCCATAAGTTTGTTCTCTACATCTGTGTCTCAATTTCTGCCCTGCAAACCAGTTCATCTGTACCATTTTTCTGGTTCCACATATACGTGTTAATATACGATATTTGTTTTTCTCTTTCTGACTTACTTCACTCTGTATGACAGTCTCTAGATCCATCCACGTCTCAACAAATGACCCAATTTCGTTCCTTTTTATGGCTGAGTAATATTCCACTGTATATATGTGCCACATCTTCTTTATCCATTTGTCTGTCGATGGACATTTAGGCTGTTTCCTGATCTGGTTATTGTAAATAGTGCTGCAGTGAACATTGGGGTGCATGTGTCTTTTTGAATTATGGTTTTCTCTGGGTATATGCCCAGTAGTGGGATTGCTGGATCATATGGTAATTCTATTTTTAGTTTTTTAAGGAATCTCCATACTGTTCTCCATAATGGCTGTATCAGTTTACATTCCCACCAACAGTGCAAGAGGGTTCCCTTTTCTCCACACCCTCTCCAGCATTTATTGTTTGTAGATTTTCTGATGATGCCCATTCTAACCGGTGTGAGGTGATACCTCATTGTAGTTTTGATTTGCATTTCTCTAATAATCAGTGATGTTGAGCAGCTTTTCATGTGCTTCTTGGCCATCTGTATGTCTTCTTTGGAGAAATGTCTGTTTAGGTCTTCTGCCCATTTTTGGATTGGGTTGTTTGTTTTTTTATATTGAGCTGCATGAGCCATTTATATATTTTGGATATTAATCCTTTGTCTGTTGATTCATTTGCAAATATTTTCTCCCATTCTGAGGGTTGTCTTTTCGTCTTGTTTATGGTTTCCTTTGCTGTGTAATAGCTTTAAAGTTTCATTAGGTCCCATTTGTTTATTTTTGGTTTTATTTCCATTACTCTAGGAGGTGGATCAAAAAGATCTTGCTGTGATTTACATCAAAGAGTGTTCTTCCTATGTTTTCCTCTAAGAGTTTTATAGTGTTTGGTCTTACATTTAGGTCTCTAATCCATTCTGAGTTTATTTTTGGGTATGGTGTTAGGGAGTGTTCTAATTTCATTCTTTTACATGTAGCTGTCCAGTTTTCCCAGCACCACTTATTGAAGAGACTATCTTATTTCCATTGTATATCCTTGGCTCCTTTGTCATAGATTAGTTGACCAAAGGTGCGTGGGTTTATCTCTGGGCTTTCTATCTTGTTCCATTGATCTATATTTCTGTTTTTGTGCCAGAACCATATTGTCTTGACTACAGTAGCTTTTTTTTTTTTTTTTTTTTTTTTGCGGTACGTGGGCCTCTCACTGCTGCGGCCTCTCCCATTGTGGAGCACAGGCTCTGGACGCGCAGGCTCAGTGGTCATGGCTCACGGGCCCAGCCACTCTGTGGCATGTGGGATCCTCCTGGGCCGGGGCACGAACCTGTGTCCCCTGCACCGGCGGGCAGACTCTCAACCACTGTGCCACCAGGGAAGCCCTTGATTACTATAGCTTTGTAGTATAGTCTGAAGTCAGGGAGTCTGATTCCTCCAGCTCCGTTTTTTTCCCTCAAGACTGCTTTGGCTATTCGGGGTCTTTTGTGTCTCCATACAAATTTTAAGATTTTTTGTTCTCATTCTGTAAAAGATGCCATTGGTAACTTGATAGGGACTGCATTGAATCTGCGGATTGCTTTGGGTAGTATAGTCATTTTCACAATATTGATTCTTCCAATCCAAGAACATGGTATATCTCTCCATCTGTTGGTATCATCTCTAATTTCTTTCATCAGTGACTTATAGTTTTCTGCATACAGGTCTTTTGTCTCCCTAGGTAGGTTTATTCCTAGGTATTTTATTCTTATTGTTGCAGTGGTAAATGGGAGTGCTTCCTTAATTTCTCTTTCAGATTTTTCATCATTAGTGTGTAGGAATGCAAGAGATTTCTGTGCATTAATTGTGTATCCTGCAACTTTACCAAATTCATTGATTAGCTCGAGTAGTTTTCTGGTGGCATCTTTAGGATTCTCTATGTATAGTATCATGTCATCTGCAAACAGTGACAGTTTTACTTCTTCTTTTCCAATTTGTATTCTTTTTGTTTCTTTTTCTTCTCTGATTGCCATGGCTAGGACTTCCAAAACTATGTTGAATAATAGTGGTGAGAGTGGACATCCTTGTCTTTTTCCTGATCTTAGAGGAAATGCTTTCAGTTTTTCACCATTGAGAATGATGTCTTCTGTGGGTTTGTCACATATGACCTTTATTATGTGGAGGTAGGTTCCCTCTATGCCCGCTTTCTGGAGAGTTTTTATCATAAATGGGTGTTGAATTTTGTCAAAAGCTTTTTCTGCATCTACTGAGATGATCATATGGTTTTTATTCTTCAATTTGTTAATATGGTATATCACATTGATTGATTTGCATATATTGAAGAATCCTTTCATCCCTGGGATAAATCCCACTTGATCATGGTGTATGATCCTTTTAATGTGTTGTTGGATTCTGTTTGCTAGTATTTTGTTGAGGATTTTTGCATTTATATTCATCAGTGATATTGGTCTGTAATTTTCTTTTTTTGTAGTATCTTTGTCTGGTTTTGGTATCAGGGTGATGGTGGCCTCATAGAATGAGTTTGGGAATGTTCCTTCCTCTGCAATTTTTTGGAGGCATTTGAGAAGGATGGGTGTTAGCTCTTCTCTAAATGTTTGATAGAATTCACCTGTGAAGCCATCTGGTCCTGGAATTTTGTTTGTTGGAAGATTTTAAATCACAGTTTCAATTTCATTACTTGTGATTGGTCTGTTCATATTTTCTATTTCTTCCTGGTTCGGTCTTGGGAGGTTACACCTTTGTAAGAATTGGTCCATTTCTTCCAGGTTGTCCATTTTATTGGCATAGTGTTGCTTGTAGTAGTCTCTTAGGGAATATTGTTTTATACTCCTGAGTTTAAGGGTTATTTGTTTGGCAGCAATAGTTGACAGACATAGAAATTAGTACCAAACAGTACGGTACTGGCACAAAAACAGAAATATAGATCAATGGAACGGGATAGAAAGCCCAGAAATAAACCCACGCACCTATGGTCAATTAATCTATGACAAAGGAGGCAAGACTATACAATGGAGAAAAGACAGTCTCTTCAATAAATGGTGCTGGGAAAACTAGACAGCTACATGTAAAAAAATGAAACTAGAATGTTCTTTAACACCATACACAAAAATAAACTCAAAATGGATTAAAGACCTAAATGTAAGATTGGATACTATAAAAATCTTAGAGGAAGACATAGGCAGAGCACTGTTTGACATAAATTACAGCAATACCTTTTTCGACCCATCTCCCAGAGTAATAGAAAGAAAAACAAAAATAAACAAATGGGACCTAATTAAACTCAAAAGCTTTTCCACAGCAAAGGAAACCACAGACAAAAGGAAAAGACAACCCACAGAATGGGAGAAAGTATTTGCAAACTATGCGACGAACAAAGGATTAGTCTCTAAAATTTACAAACAGTACATGTAGCTCAATATCCAAAAAACAAACAGCCCAATCAAAAAATGGGCAGAAGATCTAAATAGACATTTTTCTAAAGAAGACATACAGATGGCCAAGAGGCACATGAAAAGATGCTCAACATCACTAATTATTAGAAAAATGCAAGTAAAAACTACAATGAGATATCACCTCACACCAGTCAGAATGGCCACCATCAAAAAATCTACAAACAGTAAAGGCTGCAGAGGGTGTGGAGAAAAGGGAACCTTCTTACACTGTTGGTGGGAATGTAAAGGGATACAGCCACTATGGAGAACAGTATGGAGGTTCCTTAAAAAACTAAAAATAGAACTACCATATGACCCAGCAATTCCACTCCTGGGCATATATCTGGAGAAAAACATGGTTAGAAAGGATACATGCACCCCAGTGTTCATTGCAGCACTGTTTACAATAGCGAAGACATGGAAGCAACCTAAATGTCCATCAACAGATGAATGGATAAAGAAGATGTGGTATATATATACATATATACAATGGAATATTACTCAGCCATAAAAACAATGAAATACTGCCAATTGCAGCAACATACATGGACCTAGAGATGATCATACTAAGTGAAGTAAGTCAGACAGAGACAAATATCATATGATATCACTCACATGCAGAGTCTAATTTTTAAAAATAAAGATTTTTTTAATTTTTCAAAATTTTTATATTGGAATATAGTTGCTTTACAATGTTGTGTTAGTTTCTGCTGTACAACAAGTGAATCCGCTGTATGTATACTTATATCCCAGCAGGATTTCAGAATTTCTATGGATCCCTCTTGGACCTCCCTTCCACACCCCCATCCCACCCCTCTAGGTCATCACAGAGCACCGAGCTGAGCTCCCCATGCTGTACAGCAGGTTCCCACTAGCTATCTATTTGACACATGGTAGTGTATATATGTCAATCCTAATCTCCCAGTTCGTCCCACCCTCCCTTTCCCCCACCCCTGTGTCCACATGTCCGTTCTCTATGTCTGCATCTCTATTCCTCCCTGCAAATAGGTTCATCTGTGCCATTTTTCTAGATTCCACATATATGTGTTAATATACGATACAAACGAACTTATTTATGAAACAGAAACAGACTCACAAAATGTACTTCGAGAACTTGTGGTTACGGGGAGGGGGGGAAGGGGGGGAAGGGACAGATTGGGAGTTTGGGATTGACATGTACACACTGCTGGTTTTAAAATAGATAACCAACAAGGACCTACTGTAAATATATATATATATATATATATATACATTTATATATATTTTTTTAAAAAGAAATTAGTACCAGAAGTGAGATGCTGCTGTAACAAACTTGAAACATTTGGTATTCATTTTGGGACTAGGAAGTAGGCGATGAAATGATGAAAAATAATGTCTATGTTGTGCAGTGGCAAATTATTTGGTAAATATTACCTGCAGTATCTTAGAAGGCGGAAAATGTACCTAATAAATATTTAGTGTCCAATGAAGTTTTGAGGTAGAACATTCAAACTGTGAGCTGGTTGCGACTAGTTGCATTTGATATACATGAAGTGATTAGATCAGAAAAATACCACCCAGTTTGCAAGCAATATTTAGAAGAAAATTACAGGGTTGTAAAATAAAAGTGCTTATTACTAAATCAAATTGTTACCATTATGACACAGCTTCAGAGAAAATGCCAAATCCAGGTTCTTCCAGTCACACATGACCTCAGAATAGCATCAGATCAAGGGTGTGGCTATAAGACGTGCTTATATCTCTGAAGAGATGAAGGTAAAGTCTATTAGACCCTTTCAACTAAACTAAAGGGCAAGTAGAAAGCTGGAGAGCATGACCCCATGGAAGAGTGGAGTGTCTGAATTTGTTGCAATTTAAGTCTAGAAAGAGAAAGGCATGTATCAAAAAATACGTGTGTGTGTGTGTGTGTGTGTGTGTGTGTGTGGTTTTTGGCATTTGTGTTGATAGGAATCAAATGATAAAACAAGAAAGAACTCCCAAAAGGTAGAGCCAAGAATAGCGAGGAACAAGGGACTTAGGACTGTTCCTACGGGGGATCGCCAGGACCTAATGGAGGAAAATTGCTACTCCCAATATAGAAGAACCTGACAACACTTTCCCAGCAGGATTTCAGAATTTCTGTGGATCAGTGACTATGTGCTATATGATTGCTATTGTTTCCTTTTTAAAATTAGAAAGTTTAGAGTGCAGTTAATTGATGAGGGTGCAGTTTACCTGCTTCCGGTCCACAATTGTATACTCTCTATACATGGAGTGGTGGTAGATAACAATTTGTCTTTTTAGTTCACAAATCTCTGGATCAAGAGAAGAAGCCAAATACAGATTTGGTGTAGATTATGAGATCCTGGACTTCAAGCCGTATGCCATGATTTGATAAGAATTCGGGGGCTTTTGGGATGGGAGTGAGTTTATTTTGAATATGGGAGGGACACAGATATTTATTTATGAACAAGAGGGAAGCCTACAGTACATAAGATTATTGTTTGGAAAATATTCACTTCCTGTCTCTTCCAACTTCCACAGAGAAAACAAATTTTTCTGCCCCATTGATTTTGGGTTCATTCATATGCCTTTCTTTGGTCAATGGGATGTGTTGTAAGCAGAGATTTGAAATGTGTTCTCATAGAGGGGCTTGGTTTCTTGCACTCCTGTCTTTTGTCCTGAAATAACATGTCTTCCAGGGCCACTAGGAGAATGAAAGGCACATTCAATAGATGTGGACCCAACCCACAGTTTGTAATTAAGACCAGTCAAGCTCAGTCTAGATCAGCCAAATTCCAGCAAACCCAAAGATGATTAAGCAAGAAATAAATGCTTGTTGTTACAGGCTACATAGGTGATTTCTTACATGATAATAGCTTACTGATACAAAAAGAAAGCTACAAGCTTCATTTTACAAGTAAGTGGGAAAATAAACATCTAAACCAGAAGAACCACACCTGTAGCTCATGCTAGAGCAGAGATTCCAGGGACGACTATGAAGAAAAGGAGAGTGCAATGTCCTAGAGATGGCAGAAGAAATATAAATATACCTTCAGCAAGTGACGATTTCATCCTGAGCTGAGAAATACTGAGAAAATGTCTGGGTTAGTAAATAAGACTACTGGTAACTGGGAATTGAAAATAAGGGGGTTGAAAGGGTACTGTTTCAAAGCTGGCAGTATTGGAAAGGCACAGCTTCTGGGAGAGAAGACAAGTTGAAAAGGAACTTCTCTGTACCAGGTATCAGTTTACTGTCTCCCTGTTCCAAACCCACCCTTCCTTGACTTACTCTGTGATAATGAAGCTAGACCCTGTAAACATGTCTAGGACATGTTTGCAAAGGACAAACACGTCCTTTGCCAGCTGACACAATGTGAAGCTTTATCAACAGGAGATGCTGGAGTAACACCAAGGTGATAGCCACATGAAGAGGCGCTTCTTCCAGAGTCTAGTCTACCATTCTTTATTCAGCATTGCAGCCTAGTGGCCATAATGGACCCATTCTAGCTGTGCCCTCAGGCCACTCTGTCCCTATCTGGTAAACACTTCTGACCCACTCTAGTGGGCTACTTCCTTGGCGCCTCCAATTACATCTTCAAGCCATCCTCTCCCCACTTAGCAGCTGGTTCTGGTTGGTACCAGTGAGCCACTTCCACAGCAGCTGCAGCTACACCCTTAGGCAACTGCATTGCCACTTAATTCATGCCTTCCAGCAAGTCTTGTCTTTACAGGCAGGCTGTACATTCCTCTTTAAATAAGTCTGAATCTCATGCTTAAGGGATAGAAGGATGTTCTTCTAAATCCTTAGTTGCATTATTTTCTATTTTTCCTCAGCCTAAAAGCAGTAGCTGATTTCTTTAACTTGTTCCTTCTGGAATCCTGAGAGTCCTCTTTTATCCCTTAGTAGTCAACTACCTACTACTAGATAACAATTCTTTATATTAAGGTTTCATTTTCCAATTACTGGTGTATTTTTATCTTCTGACAGGACCCTGACTGATCTAGTGTCCCTTGGAGTGGCCTAGTGATGAAGGGAAAGTAGGAAGCAAGCAGTCGAAATAAGAGTTCTACAGAAATCATAGAAGACTCCATCAGAAAATCAAGAGCCTCCCTCTCCCCAAATAGACACCAGTTTTTAAAGAAAGTGTCCTTCACTGTACAAAAGAAAAGTGAGGAGACTTCGCAAGTCAACCAACTCCTCTCACTCCTCCATATAAACCTGCTATTGCTGGACTAGAAAAATTACAAGACATTTTAAAATAAATGGAAAATATCAGGAAACATCATGCAAAGCTGTTACAAAAAGAAAATAGAAATTGAGAATCAAAACTTCTCAAATGATAAAGAATATTCTCCCCCAAATCAACCATGAAGCAGAGGAAAACTGTAACACAGTGCCTCAACGTGAATTAAATATCATTTAAATAGCATTTGTAGAAGAAAGACCTCTTTCAACCAGAAATTCAAAAACTCATTACAGACTTAGGAAAAACAAAGACATAAAATGAGAGTTGGCTGAACTTGAACTCAATGAAAAAAATTGAAGAAAAAGACAAATTCTTCTCAGAAATGAAGACTAAACTTTTATGAGCTCAGGTGAAAATAGATCTGATTGAAAGTATATTAAGTGAAATTGAGAAGAGAAATGAAAACAGCTGAGAGAAGGATAAGACAATAAAGAAGTAGATGAAATAATTCCATAGAGGAAAAGCAAGCAGAACAAAATAAAAATGTCTAAACTATAATGCAAGAAAACTTTCAAAAAATAAAAAAAAGAACTGAATCTACATATTGAAAGAGTCCATAGTATACCTCAAAACACTGGAACCCAAATAATTAACACTAGGACATAGCATAGTAAAATTATTAAGACGCTGAAGTTAATTAAAACTTTTTTTTCTGGGACTCCCGACATAAAGACTAAATCATTTACAATTCATGGGTACCAATTTAGCCTCCACCTTCTCAAAAAAATACACAAAGCAACTCAATAATGAAGCAACATTGCCAATAACTCAAGAAACATAAAACTGGTGCATTTTTTCATGTAGATTTCACCTCAATGCACCCATTTTCTTTTTTTAATGGAACTAAAAAAATGTTAGCAGAAGATTCTGGGGAAATCAGAAGACAGCAACCGCATAGTTTTTCTGTTTTTTTTTTTTTTTTTTTAGTCTCCCTGAATCCTCATACTAAAACAAAGAACACAACTAGAGAGCAAAACCAAAAGTTCACAGGCAACATGAGGAGAATGTCAAAATAGCTAACAAGTATTGATTGGAAAGCTTGGCAGACCAATTTGACAAAAGAAGCTGAGACAGAGTTATTTTTCCCTCTCAGTTGTGGCTGAGTACAAGTGAACTGCAGTAAGGTTTGAAGACAATGGAGAAGTCTAGCATCTATAAACTCTCAAAATTGACCAGTTAAGGACCCCTTCCAAGAGAAAGACTCAGACTGAGGAGAAACTGTTGGGATGAGATTACAATTGAGCAGGATAAGGAAAATAGAGATGAAGAAAAAATGTAGAATAAATTGGGGAAGAGTAGCACAGCCAGCAGACTTCAGAAAGCCAAGTGCTATTTTTTCAGTAGGACACAAAACCACAGAAGAGAGAGCTCTTTGAAGTTAGAAAGTCTATTTTGACCTGAACACAGCTTTTTTCTAAAATTTCAGGGAAACATTTCATATAAATAAAAGCATGCAAAAAGTATTGAGGTCAAATCCCACACAAAATAACCATAAGAAAAAAATAAGAATAAAGAGCAGAATAATAAGCCTTCCAGGAAAGAAAAATGCCCACAAAGAGATCAAAACTGTAACCTTCTGTTTCAAAACTAACTGAAAGACATTTAAAAGTGGTAAGAGAGATGAATGAATAACATAAATCAGAACTACAAAAATCTCAGAAATGAGGTAACAGAACTCAGGAAATAAAAACAAAAGAACAATTCATCTCAGAAGTGAGAACTAAACAAAAAAGAACACATGGGGGAATAAGTACAATAGACAGCTCCTTAAGAGGAATTAGAGGTGAAAACAAGGAAGTTTTTAAATCAAATAGGAAGAAAGAAAGAAAAAATGAGATAAAGAGAAAAACATTAAAAATAGGCAAAGAAAATCTAGTATACAGTTAATAGAAATCCCTGAAGAAGAGAATCAAAGCAAAAGAACATCATAAATTAAATATATATATATATATATAATCCAAGGAAATTTTCTTGTAATGAAAAAAATATTGAAAAAGCACAACACATATCTGAGCATATCAACTCAGAATGACCATGAGCAAGACAGAGTTGTATAATTAACTGACTTTTAAAAAAGAAAGAAAATGAGCAATAACTAGATGAAAAGAGCAGGTGACTTATAAAGGAAAGAAAATTAGATCATTATCAGATGTCTGCCAGCAATGCTTTATGCCAAAGAACCCAAGTCACTTAAACTGAATGAATACCAAGTTAACCTCCAACTTCTCAAACAATATACAAGTGACATAAGAATGAGGCAATCTTTTCAATAAATTCAAGAAACTTAAAACTGGTGAATTTTACTGCATGTAAATTATACCTCAGTAAATCTAATTTTTTTAAAAACGCGAACTCAAAAAAAAAATGATAGTAGAAGACAATGGAGAAACATTGGTAATATAATCAAGGAAAGAAAGAATGACCTAAGGATTTTATATCAAGCAAAACTAACCTTCAAGGATGAAGAACACAAACTGTTAATAACATACAAGAACCCAGAGAACACTGTTCTCGTGAGCATTTCTTGAGAAATCTAGTAGAGAACAAGCCTCAGACAACTAAAATGACTACGGCACCTTTTACACAAGCATTAAGGATATAATTACTTGAACAGCTATGACTGAGGGCTGAGAAAGAAAAAGTATAGTATGAAATGGTTATAACTCTGACAATGAAGATATAGTAGAACTATAAAAAATGCGGGAGGGCTTCCCTGGTGGTGCAGTGGTTGAGAGTCCGCCTGCCAAAGCAGGGGACACGGGTTCATGCCCTGGTCAGGGAGGATCCCACATGCCGCGGAGCGGCTGGGCCCGTGAGCCATGGCCTCTGAGCCTGCGCGTCTGGAGCCTGTGCTCCGCAACGGGAGAGGCCACAACAGTGAGACGCCTGCGTACCGCAAAGAAAAAAAGGGAGGGAGGAAAATGGGCAGTGTATATATATAATTTTAACATCATTTGGTAGTCATTCTGATGGTGGTAGTATTATTATTATAGGATGAACTTCCTCCCAATTAATAGACCAGATGTCAAGACTGATGATGCCACAAATGGACCAAAAGGGTATGAAAATGTTTTACTCACATGATAAGACTTTCTAGGGATGACAGGGTGGACTCCCAGTCGGTCCAAAATGTCTTCAGAGAATAAGGAGGGGCGATATTGTGGTCGGAGATGAGGCTGGGATGAGGGTTCCCATGCATAGCCTGGGCCTTGTATGTTGTGAACTTTCCAACAACACCAAGAGAGGGAATATGTGAGCTTTGTTATGGGCTTACCCAGACATAAGGCTCGAGGGAAAGAAGGAAAAGTGACGCTTGAAAGCTGTCAGCACTCAAACATCCAAAGTGGAGTTCAAGACTCCTTACACTGAGATTGCTGTGTGTGTGATGTGAGACAAAGAAAACAAGTAATATGGGATACTTTAATTCTAATATTCCCTGTGTCCTTAGGAAACAGAATTCTCAGTGTGGAAACAACAAGATAAAAATATATATAATATACAAATGAGATAAAAAAAATGTAATCTAGAAAAAGTTAAGCAAATATTCTATAGTGCTGGATGTGAACTTGAAGTAGCAGTATGACTTCATATGATATTTCATATTGATACATATTTATAAATACACAGCAGTATTTTATTTATTTATTTATGTCCTAGCTCTGTCCTTGGAAAATATGTAGAAACTATGACCAATCCTGTAGCAATAAGCCTCCCTAGGACCCAGATTTTGCTCTCAAAATAAGATTCTTCACTAAGAGATACAGAGCTTCTTGGAGAAATGGCAGATTCCAGGTCTGAGGCATGAAATATTGGAATATTTTTTAAGATAGCAAGAAAGCTATCAAACAGTACTAGGGTCATCACGAAAGAACTCAGGAGCTAAACTGAATAGGCTCCAGAAGGCCAAAGATAGGACATTTTGAGCTTCATTAAGTACAATAATTAGAACTGATTTAAACCCTTCAAATATCTACGAGTTTATAATGATAGGAAGAAGAAACTAATTGGTCACTTTCGGAGATTGAAATAATAGAATTAGAATATCATCACTTTGTATCCCCTAATGAATTAATGGAGCTGAGCTTTGAAGTTGACAGGTATCATGTGCCTCCCAGTGAAAGAGCACATCACCACCACCTATATTTTTGCCAAATGGATTGAGCCTGAGTTTATCCAAGCCTCTGAATTCACCTGCAAATTTACAGAAAACCTGGAGGAAAAAGGAATATGTTGGACCGCATCATGAGTATGCAGTCAGCAAAATCCAGACTGAATAAGACTACCGGGCAAACAGCCCAGATCTATGACAATAAATGCTCAGTAAAATAAAAGAATCGTAGGAGAACCTATAGATTAAAGAATGCATTAGGGCTTCCCTGGTGGCGCAGTGGTTGAGAGTCCACCTGCCGATGCAGGGCACACGGGTTCGTGCCCCGGTCCGGGAAGATCCCACATGCCGTGGAGCGGCTGGGCCCGTGAGCCATGGCCGCTGAGCCTGCGCGTCCGGAGCCTGTGCTCCGCGACGGGAGAGGCCACAACAGTGAGAGGCCACAAAAGTGAGAGGCCTGCGTATCGCAAAAAAAAAAAAAAGAATGCATTAAAGGCATATCATGTTTCTATAAAGAGCACGACTAAACTACTATGCCCAGGGATACAAACTGGGATGATAAAACTATAAGGAAACACCCAAAAAGTCAAGATAGTGGTTACTTGTGGGAGAAGGGAAGGGAGTTCTGGCTGAGACACGGCACATGAAGGAGGTTCTGAGGCGGGTAGCAAAGTTCTATTTCTTGATGATTACAAAGATGTTTGCCTTAATTAATTAATATATATGTTTGTGTGGTTTTCTATATCTGTTTCTCAACTATGAAATGTTTTTTTTTAAGTTAGGGAGGGGAAATTGAGTTAAACAAATATTTAATAAATAATCATTTAGGCGGTAGGTGGATTTGGAAAAAGTCAGGAGAGTACCTAGCTGCCTAAGGTTCAAAAAACACTAAAATAGTGTTTAAGAGTTCAAGTCCTGGACAGCCACAAATGGGGGCTGAAATTCCTATTCTGTTAAGTATTGGCTGCGTGACCTCTAGGCTTCAATGTCCTCACCTACAGAATCAATACAATAATTATAACTACCTAATAGGATAGTTGTAAGGTATAAATGAGATAATACATATAAAGCACTCAGCAAAGTGCATGCCACATAGTAATCACTCAATAAATGATATTTGTTGTTATTGTGGTGGTTGTTTGCAGGAATGATAGAAGCGTTTATCTAAGTATAATTTCCATGGACCACTGGGGACTTCTGTGAGATCTCTTTTGAGATCCATTGCAGCTGAGAAGTTCTTTTTCTTCTCTGCTCCAATTATAGTCCTGAGAAAATTCTCACTTAATTTCTTTAAACAATAAACGCTTTGGGATACAAAGGAAAATGGAAAGTGTTCTAGATTTCCAAATTATATTAAACCAATATAACTTGCTGCCCAGCTGCCACAGGGACCAGCATGGCAGTAACGGCTAGATTGACGGGGCCCAGAGAACTTGTGGGAACTCATTTAGCCTATGGCTAGTGTGCCTACCATCTCCCCAGGTGTCAGGAGACAATAGTTATGCTAATGCTCCCAAGTTGGGTCAATATTTGGAGATGTGACCTCCGAAGCAATTACCCTTCTCAGCCTACTTTCCACGGATACCTTTGTCAGTCTTACTACATATATACGTAAAGTGCATCTGTATTCAGCCGCTGACTGCTCCAGTGAATGCTGGTTTCCAACTGACCTGTCCTGCATCATTGCCTGTTACCCAATTCTAGCAGCAGGTAGGGAGATGCCCTCTGGGATAGACTGCTTGCAGTTAGTTTTAGTCCACTTTGGCCTAAGGTACATGTTGAATAGGGGGTGGAAATGTCCAACTTCACAAGCATCTCCCCTCTCCATACCCCACCATTGGGGGCATACATTCTAGTCCCATTTCCCCTAGCTGAATTTTCACAGCCAACTCAGCTCCTCTCTGTTCTTATTTCACACATCTTACTTGCCTGTTAAATTTTGCACAGTGCTTTCCCTCTTGTCATTTCAATCATATCAGGCAAGGGTTATTAACCTTTTTATTTTTTACAAGGAATCCGATCTCCTGGTGATCAATGCCTGCCCGCGGTTCCGCACGACAGAGCTGGGATAGGAGCAGACCTCTCTCCGTTACACGTTTCACGCCTATGATTTCCTTACACTATGTCCTGCAGACACTGCATTCTCTTATGGGTGAACTTAAGGTATTTTATTTATGTATTTACCTATTTATGAATGTATTTATTTACCTGTTTGTTGGTTGGTTTATTTTACGTATATTTGTTATATGACTATCTGATAGAAACAGAATGAATATGGAATTAAACACGACAATCTAAAAATAATTACTAGACATTTTTAATAAGTAATGAAACCAGATTTTTAAGAAAGCATGATCATAAAAACGGCGAATTCACTTCTAAAACTCTATCAGAATGCTTTTTCATTTTTTCTTGGGACAGCTTTTATTCCATTTTTTAATCCAATTATAATGACTTTTTAAAATAATTTGAACATTCAGAAAACTATGAAAGCTAACGAACACCTGTATACTCAATACCCAAATGTTGTCCATCTTTGCTTCAGATTTTTTCTTTTCTTGAAATGAAGTATTTCAGAGAAAAGGTTGAAGTTTCCTATGTTCTCTTTTTCCAGTCTCATTCCTCTCCCACCCGCAACAAACCAGTATCCTGAAGGTAGTGTGTAACTTTCCCATTCATGTTTTAAAATATTTACTGTGTATGCATTTATCTATAATTGACATTCAGTTAAATATATAATTTTTACACACATGGTATCATCAACCCGTATATATCAACATACCACTTGATTTCTCCACTCAACATGATGTTTTTGAGATCTGTACTAGGCGAGATTATTCCTTTGCATTTTTGTGTCTACTAATATGTTTGAACTTATTTCTATCTTATTTTGTATCTTTTGTTTTCCATACTTTTTTGCTTACTGTCCCTCTTTTCCTGCCTTATGTTAAGTTAATCAAGTTGTCTTAGTCTTGCTTTTCCTCATTTACTGGTTTGGAACCTGCAGAGTATGTTTCTATTTTTTTTTCATTGTTATTCCCAAATTTTTAACAAACACACAATTTACATTTTAAATAAAGTATAAAATTATTATTTCTATCTTCCTCTTTAACAAAATAAAGACTTTATCATGCTTTAACCAACTACTTAAAACCACCTCCCACTGCTAGAATTTATTTCCACCTTTTTTATACATTACCAATGTTTTGTCAATAATCCATAGTTGAGTACATGAATATATTTTACTGGTTTGGAGGCTCATGTTGTTTCTTGATTTCTTCTAACTCAGGGTTTCTCAGCAGTGGCACTGTTCACATTCTGAATGGATTAATTCTTTCCTGTGGCATGGTGTCCTATGCACTGCGGTATGTTCAGTGGTATCCCTGGCCTCTACCCACTAGAAACGAGGAGCATCTCCCAAGTCATGACGATCAAAAAATGTCTCCAGAGATTGCCGAACGTCCCTTGAGAAGCAAAATTTCCACAGTTAAGAACCACTGTTCTAGCTGAGGTGTGCCTTTTGTAGTAGTTCTGCTAGCAAGGCTTAGGGGATGGAGTGGAGGGGAAAGGAGGGGAGCAGAAATTCAGTTGACCATTATTTTGCCCTTGCATTACATTTTTTAATTAATTAATTAATTTATTTATTGAAGGATGGTTGACTTACAATATTATGTTAGTTTCAGATGTACAACATAGTAGTTTGATATTTTTATAGATTATACTCCATACAAAGTTATTATAAAATATTAACTATGTTTCTTGTATTGTACATTACATCCTTGTAACTTTCTTATTTTATACCTCTTAATCCCCTTCACTTATTTTGCTCCTCCTCACCTTACACTACATTTCTTTTAAATTTTTAATTTATCTATGGCATGAGGGATCTTCCCTCACCAGGGATCAAACCCATGCCCCCTGCAGTGGAAGCACGGAGTCTTAACCACTGGACCACTAGGGAAGTCCCCCTTTTTAAAATTTTTTTATTTATTTATGGCATGAAGAATCTTAGATCCCCAACCAGAGATTGAACCCAATTACATTTTTAAACCTAGATTATTTCTAACCCATCTGAACCCTCACTTTCCCTCTATACTTGGAAGATACTGCTTCACTGACTTTTCTATTGCTGTTAATGAGTGGCCTACTGATGGTATAAGAGAAATTCCTTTTTCTAAAATGGTCTGGGTTTTTTCCCTCTCTGGTAGATCTAAAAAAATTCCCTTATACTTTATATTCTTCAATTTCACCACAATGTGTCTAGGTGTTGTAGATTTATTTTTAGCCCATTATGGGCACTTTCAGTCTGAAGATGCATGTTTTCTTCAATTCTGGAAAATTTTTAGATATTATCTTTTTAGGTACGGGTGCTCTCTTATTTCCTCGTCTGGAATTCCTGGGACAAGTGCTGTTATCCACATCTCTTAACTGCCCTTCCGTACTTTTATCTGCTCTATTCTAGGAGCCTTCTCGCTAATGCCTTCCAATTCACTACTTCTCCCTTTGTGTCCAGTGTGAAATTCATCTTGGCTGTTGAGATTTTTTTCATTTCAATGATCATTTTTTACTTTCACGTTTTCCAGTGGTTTCATTTTTATAAAATTCTCTTCTTGCTTTATTTCTTACTCTAGTGTGTCATAATTTATTTGGGGGATGGGGAGCGATTCTTCCTTCCTTTATCTCTGTGAAGATTCTGAATATCTTAAAGTCCACCAGCCTTAGATTGCTGTATTATTTTAGATTGCTCTATTATTCTCAGTTCATTGAGATGAATTCATGTCCCAAATGATTGGCTTTGCTTTCTTCTTAGCATTACTTTCCCTTCATGTTTTGGGAATTTTAGTTTGTGATCTTATTTTAAAAGTTTATTCATTCTCTGTCTGTCTCTCTCTGCCGCTCTGTCTCTTTGACTCTCTGTCTCTCTGTCTCTCTCTTTTTTTTTTTAACATCTTTATTGGAGTATAATTGCTTTACAATGTTGGGTTTGTTTCTGCTGTATAACGAAGTGAATCAGCTATACATATACATATATCCCCGTATCTCCTCCCTCTTGAGTCTCCCTCCCACCCTCCCTATCCCACCCCTCTAGGTGGTCACAAAACACTGAGCTGATCTCCCTGTGCTATGCGGCTGCTTCCCACTAGCTGTCTATTTTACATTTGGTAGTGTATATATGTCCATGCCACTCTCTCACTTCATCCCAGCTTACCCTTCCCTCACCCCGTGTCCTCAAGTCCATTCTCTACATCTGCGTCTTTATTCCTGTCCTGCACCTAGGTTCTTCATAACCTCTTTTTTCTTTTTAGATTCCATATATATGTGTTAGCATACAGTATTTGTTTTTCTCTTTCTGACTTACATCACTCTGTAGGACAGCCTCTAGGTCCATCCACCTCACTACAAATAACTCAATTTTGTTTCTTTTTCTGGCTGAGTAATAGTCCCACTGTATATATGTGCCACATCTTCCTTATGTCCCTCTGTCTCTTTATCTCTCTCTGTCTGTCTGTCTCTCTCGCTTTCCATCTCTCCTCTCTCCTCTCTCCCTATCCCTCCATCCTTCCTGGTCTAGCAGCTTTGCAGTTGCTTCCATGTAGCATCCCAGGGCCCCCAGAATGGAACCAGAACTCATATTGCCCGTCCTGGACAGAGATTTTCTTGGCCATGGCTCTAGGTGGACGTCTGGGTCTGCTTCCTCCCACCCTCACTGAAGCAGAGCCCCAGGAAACAGATGCAGTTCTATTAGCCGCTTTTTGTGGGTGGCAGCCCCACCACCACAGAGACTGATCGTCGCCCGGAGCGAGGCCTTTTTGTCTAGGTCGCTCTGCAAGAGCTGAACCACCTGGTTTTCTCTGCCTGTCTCTGGACCTAGAGCCCAGAAGGCTCCCAGTCTCAGCCCAATTTGCACTTTGTATTCATTTTATTTGTGCTGCACAGAGATATTTATCTGGTGTTTGAACACAGCTTTGTCTTTGAAATTTTCCCTTTTTAAAATTTTCTACATGTAGAAGTCATTGAAAGACTTCAAAGACTGACCTTTCAATGACATCTTGACCGGAAATTTCTTAAACCCCTTTACAGCCTAAATCTACTTATCAATTTCATCTTGGGTCTCATCACCCAGAATGAAATATAACGAGGCTTTCCTCACAGCTTAAACCTTCCTGTGTATTTCTCTCTGGACACCCTCAGCTCCTTCCACTCCTCTGGATTCTGTGGACCAGTGGAATAGCTCACCTTCCCCCTTGTCAGTTCCAGACCACTGGGCTCTCTTCGCTTCTCAATGGTTCTTCCCATGAAATAATTCATTCCACTTGTCAAATCATTGCTCCTTTCTACATTCTGGATTCCTTTCCTCCCTCTTCGCCTATCCCGATTCCTGTACCATCCTCAAAATTTGTTTTCTTTGTTAGTGTATTTTCATTGGTTTAATAGTTAATTAATTTTAAAAACACTGAGATTCGGCTATGTTCTAGGTTTACATTAGGCTCTCAGATGAGAAAATATATCCATGATTCAGATGCCAATGATACTCTGAAGAAGCTTATAGCCTAAAATAGTACATAATGCGTATACAGAAATAATTATAATGCACTCTGGGAATGCAGAGAAGGGGGAAGGTTCATGGAAGAGGCATCATATGAACAGGATCTTAAAGGATGGGAACCATCTGGACATGAGAAAAAGGAAAAAGAATCCAGGTAAAGAAAAGAATTGCCAGTGTTAACAGTTATCCTTCCTAACTCCAGTTCCCAGTCCTTAGGTGTAGGAACCATATATTTTATTTGTGTATCCCTCACAATGCTTTACATGGTCCCTATAAAAAGGAGCTCACAGGGCTTCCCTGGTGGCGCAGTGGTTGAGAGTCCGCCTGCCGATGCAGGGGACACGGGTTCGTGCCCCGGTCTGGGAAGATCCCACATGCCGCGGAGCGGCTGGGCCCGTGAGCCATGGCCGCTGAGCCTGCGTGTCCAGAGCCTGTGCTCCGCAACGGGAGAGGCCACAGCAGTGAGAGGCCCGCGTACCGCAAAAAAAAAAAAAAAAAAGGAGCTCAATAGACACTGAATGAATACGGTTATTAAATATGTGTGGCATGTTTTCCCACAGCTTGATCTCTGACTTCTGGCTCAAGAAATGAGTTATGCATTTATTAATTCATTCTAGCAACATTTATCAGTGCTTAATATATGTTAGCCGCATGAAAGGTAATGAGGTAGAAATGAGCAAATCAGGCATTCCCAGCAAATATCTCGGTCCCTGGGAGGGCCTCTGGCCCCAAGGCTGGAAGTATGCTGGGAGTTCAGCATTCAGGGCCTTTCGTGTGGAGCAAATAAGGGCTTCAATCCAGCGATTGCACGTCTCTGAGTTCACAGCCCTCCCAGCCCTGGTACTTCCCACAGACAAGGAAGAGTCTTTGTTACATTTGAGGAACTTTCCAGCGAGAAAGCAGCCTAGGGGCACATCTGCCCCCAGGCCATCTCCCAGTCAGCTTTACCCAGGGAACTGATGGGGTGAACAAGCCCAGGATGACAGCCTGAAGGGCAGCCCTGGAGGCAGGGGCTTTGTCCCCAAACCACACAGCCACCTGTTCTTCTCAGGACACTCTCTGCCCTCTTGTGTTTGAACCTTTGTTCTCAGAGGGCACCTTGCTCCCAGGCAGCTGATACAATCAGGAAGCCAAGACAGTTATTCAGTTACAAAGACTGTAAGTGTGCCTGTGTGCGCGCGCGCGTGTGTGTGTGTGTGTGTGTGTGTTGTTTCTCTAGCCTAACACCTAAAAAATATATGTGCCATCTATAAACATGCTTCCCCCAATTTTTTACCTAAATCTACCTTCTGTTAAAATAAAATAAAAAGACCAGGTTTGAAAGTACTCCAAGTAGAGAAAAGCAGTTCAGCAATGTAAGCAAAATAATCTAGTTTATTTCATGAACATAAGTGAAACTTAACTTAGGTTATTTCTTGTAAATGCCTCTGATAATCATAAATAAAACTTAAGTTATCTTCTTTAAATGATATAAGATAATCACTTTTAACCAATCCCCCACTGTCTGGAAACCCCCATTGTAATAATCAATCATTATAAAGGTTAAACAACTTTTTCCTTTTTCCTTTATAACCAAATATTTTCCTTTATAATCAAATATTCATATCAAGTAAAGCTCTGTGAATTTTCTTTGACACTACAGAGACTCACAAGTTCTTAGCTTGGAAGAATTCTTTATCCATTGACTGCACCATACGTTAATTCTGAACACCCCCTACCAAAAATAAGATTGCATTAGACCTTCTGCTCAACCTACCACAATCACAAAAAGCAGTCCTAAGGTCGAGAATGGTGAATATTTCTGAACAGGGATATGAAGGCACAACTGGGAACTGGACAACATAGGTTTGAATTCTGACTGTGCAACTTTTAGCAATGCATGTGGATGTGTACTTAGAAGAGGTGCATGCGAACTTACAACCTCTGGACTTGTTTTTGCATCTGCAAAATGGGAACAACAATGCCACAAAACTAACGGGGTTGTTGTGATGGTTAAACGCATGCCTGGCAAATAACTGGTGACAATTTTATTTTTATTATCGTAATTACGACGACTTTCCAGCAGTCGGCTCCGTGGCTGCCGGAGCTGTTTGTTCCTCCCACTCTCCATCTGCTTCCTCCGGGATCTGGGAAGGGGAGTCCACCTGCCCAGAGACAGGGCACAAATCCAGCACAAAACCTGGGCTGTGGAATCGGTCTCCCCAGGCCACATACCTTCCCTGCTACTGCGCGGTTTTGATCAGCAGGATGTGATTTATATCCAAGCTGCTGTGAATGTGAAAACCCTCAGTTTTCACATTCTTGAAAAGCTGGCCGTAGGTCTACAAACTAATGATGCCGCTGTGCCTCGTCCAGAAGCATACAGTCCCCACTTCCTAGACAACTGGAAAGTATTTGGAGTCACCATGGAACCCACTCCAACCCGACTCTACTGGGGTAGAATGTGCTCATCAGGCAGTGGGAGGGGGACCAGGGTGGGACCAGTTGTTTCTTGTATCCAATCCCTTGCTGGCCAGAGCTTGTCACAGACGGGGTGCACCTTCTGTCTGCCGCAGCCTGGACACCGTGTTCTCCACAAACCCGACATTAATTCACCGCAGACCCTGAAAACGAGCGCTCATTCCTTGTTCTCCCCATCTTTCCTCCTCCACCCCCAACTCCTTCCTCTCCACCTCAGGCATCTTCACAGCCTGCCTGATTAGAGTCAAGAAAACCCACAAAACTGGCCTTGTGAACATCTGGAAAGCATCTGTCTGCCATCGTGTAATGGACTGCAGGTGGTGCTGGAGAAAGAGAGTTAATAATACTAATGAATAAGCCTAATTGATTATTAATCACTACTAGCCTGGCAATAATACCACCTTGGCATTCTGCCAATCCCTGTGACTTAGTTGCAGGGAATCCTTACTTTGCTGGGCATCAGGAAATGCAGAATGGATCAGAATGTCTGAACTAGAAAACTGCAGGGAACTCTAGATACTAATAGTAATACATGTGAATAATATAAGTGTTTAAAATGTGTACACTGATACTATCCCCAAGGATCTCCAAGCACCAGAGCAGACTGAACTTTACTATGAATTTCTCTACCACCTCTTAACTTCACAGTAATCATCCCTTGCTCCTGGGGTGGGGGGAGTGAGAAGTTGGGTGACAGTCTAGGAGTGGTTGTTTAGACCTAAAACAAACCCAAGTGATTCTTCCTTCTTGTTTTCCCATAAAAGTAGAAATTCAGAAAATAATTTTAAAAGATAAGATTCAGACTAAGAAGTACATGCTATGTGTTTGGGGGTGACGGGCTGCTTTGGTAGTGTTTTGAGGGAGGAAAGTGGTGTCACATCATATATTCTTTTCATAAACATTTTTAGAAGACCTATCATAGTCTAGGCACTGTGCTGGGTGCTGGGTATAGGCATATTTTGTTCCTCAGAAAGCTCAGAGTCTAGTAGCGGGAGACAGATGTGTGTAAAAACCTTCTGCCTCCTGCAATATGGCTATTAGATACCCTGGAAGGATCCTTCTGCTACCAAGCTACTAGAGCCTGGGTATAACACACCTTGGAATTCAGTGCTGTACTCAAAAGGAATCTCCAAGAATTATTCACACAAACCCTCCCCTCTGCCCCCAAAGTGTGAGCTGAATGGGTTGCTGGAGGTGGAGAGCTATAAGACGGTGGAGAAGATGGAGTTGCCCCAACAGCAAATTCTACTAGCAATGCTCTCAGGATATCAGCACTGGGCCAGCAGCAAAATGGGGAAATTAAACCTGAGACACTTGCAGGTCCTGGAAGGGTCGGTCACCAGTCAGGATAAGACACTACCTCTCAGCAGAAGTAGATACAGACCCTGTCTGGAAAGGAAATATCCCTGATTTAGACTTTCAGGATTCTCACAGATTAAGAGAGCAAGCAAAAATGAGCTCACAAGCAAAACCCACCATGACTGAGGATCAGGGTCCCATAAAGTAAGGGCCAGGCATATGTCTTTGCTGTCATCTCTGAGGGCTGGCGCTATCAGCAGAAGGACAGCAACCACAGGAGTCCTCCAGGCTCCTGACATCCCAAAGAGAGGTGTGCTTGGGTCAGGGCAAAGCTGGACTCACTGTGGGCAAGACAGGCTGGGACCCGGGACCTGGAACCCTTGGCTACAGTGCTTGCACCTGGACAAACATCTCCTCGAGCAACAGAATACAAAGAAACTATAAGGGACTAAACATCGCGGCGTGCATGCGCAGCTGGGGCAAATTACGGACAACGAGATGCAAAAAGGCCAAAAATACCAACTGCTACTTCTGAAGAGCTAGGAAAAAAAGCAAGGTGTCGGGAGCAAAAGCAGGGTACTGCGTGCACCCCCTGCACTCAACACCACAAAGGGGTGGGCAAAACACCTAAGCCACTCCTCCAGCCTGACCCCTGGACACACCTCTACCCTCACCCCATATAAAGAACTAGCTCATCCCCCCAGTCAGGGAGCGAGCAAGGGAAAATGTTACTTGTTCTCACTCCCCACTGCTGCAGCAGGGGCCCCAGTAAAGCCCTGCCTGAATTTCTTGTCTGGCGTGTGATCAATTTCTCAATTTCTGTGTATTAAGGAGGCCAAGAACACTGGTCAGTAACATGGGGTCCGTGGAACTTCAGTTACACAGCAGATTATACACATCTAAAGACGGAATTAGTCAACTGTAAATTAGAGCTAACAAAAAATCCATGAAACCCCATGGCCGGATGAGGACATGGAAACTATGAGATATTAAGCAATGTGGAAGAGAGAAGAGAACATTTAATAGATGTTTAATCAGAGTGAAAGAAAGGCAATATTTGAGGAGATAATGCCCGAGGATTTTCCAGAACTGAAAAAAGACCTAAATCTATGGATTCATGAAGTCCAATGTGCCCTAAACAGGATAAATAAAATGAATACACATCCTCTGTAAATCATAATGAAACTACAGAACACCAAAGGCAAAGAAAAAGATGTTAGATAATATTATAGAAGTTTCCAGAATAGAGAATCCTTGTTATAGTTTCTTTTGGACCCTAGGTGTAAAGTCATTACCTGTTAGTATTATTGTACTTGCAAGGCCCCCCAGGTATTAATTGATCCATTTATTTGTTTATTTGTCCTCTATATTATCTCCAAACATTCCCATTCTCCTCCCTGCCTCATAGACAACCATTTTTAAGCATATCATTTTTCTTTGTGTGTGCTCCTGCAACACATATGTTGTTACTTTTTGTGCATGTTTTTTTTTTTTTAAATATGAGTATAACTGTTTTACAATGTTGTGTTAGTTTCTGCCGTACAGTGAAGTGAATCAGCTATACGTATACATATATCCCCTCCCTCTTGGACCTCCCTCCCCACCCCATCCCACCCATCTAGATCATCACAGAGCACGGAGCTGAGCCCCCTGTGCTATACAGCAGGTTCCCACTAGCTATCTATTTTACACATGGTAGTGTATTTAATTCAAATAAATGGTACTGAATCGCAGATCACAATCAATTTCTAACTTTTTTACTAAGCACTATGTTCCTAAGATCCGTCTGTATTATATAGCAGTGTTTATCAAAGTGTGGGTTATGACCTGTTAGTGAGTCATGGAACCAATTCAGTGGGACTGAGCAGCATCTTTTAAATGAAGTAGAAAGACCAGAAAATAACAGAATTTGTCACATGTAGTAAAGGTAGATATATTATTTCCTAATACCGTTGTTTCACTTTTGTATGTGTGTGTATATACAATACATATATATACGGCCCCACATATATATGTGTTATGTTTATGTATATGTATGTATGTTCTGAGTTGTGATATCAAATATGTTTCTTAGAGGGGCACAAGCAAAGAAGCTTAAAGCTGCTATCTATAAGATGTAGTAGAGGCACAAGGGAGAAAATTGCCAATTTTACCTGGGTGGTAGTTTGGGGGAATACTGCCTGGGGGTCTACACATTATAGTGGGGGTGAAATTTGTGTTGACGGTTCAAAGATAGGTAAGACGTTTTTAGACCGAAGACAGGAAGAGTATAACAAGTTTTCATGACCATGAAAATGGACATGAAACTGTGAAAATGGGATTTGTAAATAAAATCAACATTAGGTTCCTGAGAATTGATGCAGCACAGAGTGTTCAGGGGAGGGCGTAGCTGGAGATAAAAGTTTGGCAGGAGCCCTATTGTGAAGGCTGCATAGACCCTCCTGATAATTTGGGACTTTATCCCATGAGCAGAGCACAGGCACTGAAAGGTTTAAGACAGGGGTGTGGTATGATTCATTTTATGAATTGGAAAGACGATTCTGGAAGCATCCTGGGGAAATGTGACTGAGTAGATGTTAGTGCCATTCACCCCATCTGAAAGAAGGGAGAGATAGCTTGGAGGAAGACGAGGATGAGTTATTCAGAGGTTAGTTTAAGTTTCCACTATGTGATAGATTGTATCACCAACCAAATTATTTGCTGGCCGTCACCCAGGATACCCATCAGGTTTGGTCATGCGACTGTTCTGGCTAATGAGGTGAGAGTGAATATGACAGAAGCCTCAAGAGCCGGCTTGAGTGTCCCCATGATCTCTTCTTCCCTCTGCCATGAGATTTGTCGTGTTCCAGCCAGAGGCTGCTCTGTTGACCTGGGCCCTAGAGGGGAGATAGGCAGCAGAGTGTGGTCAGGTGTGGTGGGCGAGTGGAATGAGTGAGAAAGAAACCTTTGCTGTTGTAGACCATTGAGGGGTGGGGGATGTTTGTTACCGCAGCCATGAGCAGAATCCAGCTCACCCTGACTATCCAAGCTGCCTGTGTAATCGCGTGAGGTTTAGCTACAGGCCATGTTTTAAAGGACTAGCCATCTTGTCTAGCCTTTTTTGGAAGCTTCTGGAGTCACTATTTATTAGTCTATGTCTTGAGAAAGTCATGAGCCTGCCTAAGAGGACCAAGCTATAAAATCGTATCCTCCTCTCACTGTAGGATCCCCATAGCATGGGGACATTGGTCAAAGGGGGCCCCGTAGAAAAGTGCAGTGTCAAGGTAGTGGTGTGCAAGGTCAATTTTTAATCAATTGTGGGGGACAGAGCTCAGTTAAGAGAATCGACAAATGTGGATTTCATCTCCGTATATGGATGTTGCAAAAGAAGAGGGGTGATTGACCCACGAATAGGGAGAGGAAACAAATGAGAGGGTTCGAGGCAGGTCTGAAGTGGAGGAGGGAGGTCAGGTAGCCCTGATGACTGCAGAGAAATCTGTAAGGATGCAGACAAGGAGGCTCAGACAGGCGCTGCTTCAGTGTGTCTCAGGGGCCGGGGGTGCCGATTTGGGTGACTCCACGTGGCTGTGTACTGTATGCATGTGTACCTGTGAGCTTCCCACCTAGGGTGACACATGCATCTCTGTGTGCGTCATGTTTGCCCTCTTCAAGCCTTTTGGAGAAACAGATATTAATGAGATTCTGTTACATGACAGTGACCTTGGTTGTGAGTATACCGTCGTGTGTGATTATGAGGAATATCCAGTGTTTATGGAACGGGTGAGGAAAAAGCCAGGAGATACCTCTCTTTTTCCCAGAAAGGCTGATGTTTTGTTCTGTCTGGAGAAGAGTGAGAGATCTGCCAGACAGTGAATGTCCTGAGGGAAGGACAATCATGAAGGGATGGGATCCAAGAGAAGGGGAAATAAGGAGAACCAAGTGAAGAGTCCTTAGAGTTCTACTGGGGAGGATGGAAGAGGATTTGGAGGAAAAGAGAATTTCAGATGAATCAAAAACAAACATAATTTCTCCATATACTCATGTAGTCAGGGGCATAACAGTCTGCTTCTCTTATCCATTCATTCATTCAGAAGCATCGTGGAGGGTCATGTGTGTGTCACACATGTGCTAACCACCAGGGACATAAAGATAAAGAAAACCCCATTCCTGACCCTAAAATGCTCACTATCTATTGTGCATTCTAAACGTATTGTGTGTCTCCTTCACTAGAATATTAGCTCCTGAAAGGCTAGGACTGTGTGTTTTTCAACGTCTAGCACATTGTAGGTGCTCAACAAATATTAAGTGAATGAATAAATGAAGGAATGAACCCAATGCGGGACATTGATAAGCAATGGCCCTTCGGTACGGTAAGAGCTCTGGTGGCATAAGGTGTTGTGGGAGCCTAGCAAAGGAGGTTCTTAGCCAAGCTCCAACAGATGGACATCAAGGGAGACTTGAAGAATGAGTAGTACTTTCCAGACCACAGCAGAGCACAAGGAGTCACGCACACAGCTTGAAAGATGCAAAGCAGCTTGATCTGTCTGGGGAGCAGCAAGGACCCCATATGTCTGGGGTGGGGTTCACGTGGGGTTTTCCTAACAACGAGAAATTAGGATTTTACCCTGTGGGCAGTAGAAGACCAGTAAATGCCTTTTTTTTTTTTTTTTTCATGAAAGGTATGTATTGGGAGATGCTTTAGTACTTCCAGGGGATATATATCTTTTTTTTCATAGTTAAGCCCATTTCCTCTTGCACAGACCTCCACAGATTTATTGCAGAGATCAGCTAATCAGTATCTTCCTCCCTAGCTCTCTGTACTTGAGCACCATCGTCATTATTGGACTGGTTATTTTTTTGACTCTGTTAGCCCTCATTACTTTGGCTCTTTTTAAAAATGACAGCAACAGCATAACAAACACCTTCCATTTTTGCCCCTTTATTTGCTTATACTGTTCTTGTATATCCCTTTTAAAATTTGATGAATGAAACTGCCTCTCAAAGTTCTGATTATAAAGCATAGGCTGGCCCTTTTTGGCATATTCCTTTTGATACTTCTCAATACCCTGTTATTTCTTTTAAATTTTTTTATTGAAATGTAGTTGATCTATAACATTACATTAGTGTCAGAGGCACAAGACAATGATTCAATATTGGTGTATAGTAAATGCCTATATATTGTGTATATTAAATGCTTTTGAAAAGAAGAACATGATTAGATTTTCACTTTTTAGAGAAAGCACTCTAGTAGCAGCGAGAACAATGGGTTTCAGCGGGAAAATACTGGAACGGAGAAACCAGCGGGCGGCTATTTCGGGCAGTGCTATTGGAGATGGCCAGAGGGACAGGCATAGAAGGGAGACTGGCCAGCACTTTTATGACGGACTAGCGCTCAGGAAGACCACTGGCTCCATGAGGGCAGAGGTCATGTCCATCTCGGTTACGTGCAACAGCAGGGGCTCGCACGTGGTGGGCAATAATCGGTTTCATATGTATAGGGAGACCGAAGTATGATTCAGATGGGGGAGGGACATAGAAAGAGGGCTTTATTTTCTACTTCTAAGCCTCTATTCCTGATGATGGAGGTGGGGGGAGAAGGTGGGGGAATTTAAATTTACCAGTTGATGGGAATTCAGCATCCTCTGGTTTGAAAGTCTCTTTCAGGGTGAACTTAATCCCTGTAGAGTAAAGAGCACCCGATAGTCAGTAGTTCCTTGCCCTTGCCCTTCTCCTTCCCTTTACCCAAGGGTTCTCAGGCTCCAAGTTGTGCCAGTGGGCAGGGGAGAGAACACATCCCGCCTGTACGCTGCTGCCTGTCTCTTGCTGGATGCGTTGCTGGAATCCACAGCGATGTACTCAGTGTCCTTTCTCTTAGCCCTGTGGAAGCCTCTGTAGTCCCTTTGCTGACTGGTCATCTTCATTGGTTCCTGTTGAACATGCAGACCCTCTGAGACCCACCTATGTCACCTGCTTGGACGGCACTTAAGAGCCTCTTTGCCCTCTGCCGCTGTTACACCCTATTACCACTTGAGCTGTGCTCCTCTGGTCCGGAAGGCATCTCAACCCACCTGTCTCACATTTCGCTCCCTTTTAACTCACCTCTTAATCTAGAAAACCATCTGGAGAAATGAACCTTAACCTGCCTGGACTATCTTTTAACTGGGAATCCTGGGATGTGTAAGCTTGGACCTGTAGGAACATATCTCTGGTAGACTTTCATGTTCTTCTTGTCAGATGGATGGAGAAGTACTTCTGAGTTCCCAGCTCCTCTGAGATCTACTTGACCTACATAAATGTGCAACCGTCCCAGTGAAGGGCCACCAACTTACAGTCATGGTCCCACTTGACTTAAGTGTTTGAAAAATGCTCATGTCCCCTGTATGACACTAGATGGTTTTCTTCCCTTTATGTTCTAGAGCATGGACCAGCAACCAAGCCTGCAGGCAAAATCCAGCCCAAGGCCAGTTTATATATGGTCCTTGAGCTAAGAATGGTTTTTACAGTTTTAATGAGAGGAAGGAGGAGTGCAGAGACCACATGTGGCCAGCAAAGCCTCAAACAGTTACCATGTGGACCTTTTCAGAAAATGTAAAGAAGAAACTCTTGTATCAAGTTCATAAGATAGCTTGGGATGAGAATCTATTATCTGCAAAAGGGCTCATTCAAAGCAGGTCATTCAAACCAGATTGCCCTTCCCCAGAAGAAACTAAAACTCCCATTATTTTCTAGGACTCGGATGGCTTACAAAGTTAGGGAGCTATTCTTGCTTCTGTAGCGTCAGGTAGGATTTTGTAGGTGACCTCTTAGTCACAAGCTGCTACTTTCCAGTGATCCAAGGTCAAATTCACGTCTGCACCCGCTGAGCGTCAGGCATAAGGAAAGGCAACCACTCAGAAGACTGCCAGGGAGCCCAGCCAAACCTGTTGAAGAAGGAGTAGGGGTACGCCCTGGGGAGATGTACCCCCAGCCTCTGGTTGCAGAAATTTCCAGCATCCTTATCTCTGTGCACCACCTTGACCCTCTTACCGCTCAAATAATTCCAGCACACTCAGCACACATTCCATGATGGGCCAGCCCCTGAGAGGGGCACAGCAACATAGAAGCTAAGCAGATGAGGAAGGCAGGGGGCACACACCCACCAGGGAGTGATGTATATCCTGGCGACAAAGGATAACCATAAACTGTCCCACGCTTCGGGCACTGGGCCGGCTTCAATGTCCTCTCACGGCAGAGGCCTGCATTATGTGTCCTGGATATACCAACACCCACTCCCAAGGGAAGGTATTCCGTCTTGGCTTCTGTGCCGGCCCCCGGGTTCACACTCTGCACAGGGCACTGGGCTGAGGCTGTTCTTTCCTCCAGGCCTTCTGTCAGTCTCCTTGCGGATACACCCAGGGCCATGCACTAATCTTTTTGTCTAAGGCAGACCAATAAAGATCGAGATCACGGCCAGGGCTTCAACATCGTGGACCACGAAGGGCAATGATAAATGGGGGGTCTATCAGATTATGGCCTGTTTTTTACCCATCCTAGTCTGTTGACTTCTGTGGCTGCTATAAACACGGTCTAGCAGTCATCCAGTGATTTAGCTGTCTTTTGAAAGCAGCTTTTGTGGCCTTTACTTGGCCCAGAAACTTGGCATTGGCATTGCTACTTTGGAAACAGAACATCTGTTCTGGGAGCCTTTCTAAGGGTTTCTTCTCAAATAGAGCCAGGGCTCCAGTCTCAGCATCTGTAACCCCTGCGTTCATCAATGTTGGAGGAAGATAACCCGGGTCCCTCACTGCCCTCCCGGGGCCGGGCTTTGATCACCAGTTCTCATATTTGGAAGTTGCTTGCCCACCTTCCCCTACCATCTCCCTAAGACTTGCACACAAGGGACTGCACTGGCTGTAATTTCCAAGAGTCACCAGTGAGGCTTGAAATGCAGTTTCCTGAGTTTGCTCATCTGGGCAGGGCTGAACGGGCCTCCAGGGTACCTTTCTACCCATGTTAGAAGAGCGCATATAGCAATGGAACTCAGTCCCTGAAGCTTAATTTAGAAATATGAAAGATGATGGAGACTTTTCTGGTCAGCAGTGAGGAGTATTCTTTAAGGAGTCTTCATCTAGTTACTTGTTAATTCAGTCAACAGGTATCTATTGAGAGTTTGTTTCATGCTGGGCCTTGTGCTAGGCTTTTTTTTTTTTGCGGTACGCGGTCCTCTCACTGCTGTGGCCTCTCCCATTGCGGAGCACAGGCTCCGGACGCGCAGGCTCAGCGGCCATGGCTCATGGGCCCAGCCGCTCCGCGGCATGTGGGATCTTCCCGGACCGGGGCACGAACCCGTGTCCCCTGCATCGGCAGGTGGACTCTCAACCACTGCGCCACCAGGGAAGCCCCGCACATTTTTTGAGGTCTGGACCAAACTATACATGTGGAGTGTGTTGGGAGCCTCTGGAGTTTGCCCAGATGACATCCCCTGTAACAGCTATGGGTCACAAAGGATTTATTCTCCTTTGTGCTGACCACTTGTTCATTTTAATTGTTTCTTTAATAAATATTTTCCCTTAAATGTTTTTGTTCTTTTTTTTCTGAAGCTCCTATATCCTGATTATATCATTTTCTGCTCTTTTCTTTCCTATTCTGCATCTCTTGGCTTCTTGTTCTATTTCCTGGAGATGTTCTCAATCTTATCTTCCAACTCTTCCAAGTTTTTAATTTCTGCTGTCATTTTTAATTTCCAAGAGCTTTTTTATTTGTTTTCTGTATTGTTTGCTACGATATTGTATCCTTGGTCTGTAGATATATTATCCTCGCATGTCTCTGAGAATAGCAATTTTTTTCTTTTTCGTTTTCTTTTTCTTTTTTTAAATTTTTAAAATTTAGTTGATTTACAATGTTGTGTTAGTCTCTGCTGTACAGCAAAGTGAATCAGTTATACGTATACATATATCCACTCTTTTTTAGATTCTTTGCCCATATAGGCCATTACAGAGTATTGAGTAGAGTTCCCTGCGCTATACATTAGGTTCTTATTAGTTATCTAGTTTATATATAGTAGTGTATATATGTCAATCCCCGTCTGCCAGTTTATCCCTCTCCCACCCCTTTCCCCCCTAGTAACCATAAGTTTTTTATCTACATCTGTGACTCTATTTCTGTTTCGTAAATAAGTTCACTTGTACCACTTTTTTTAGATTCCACATGTAAGCAATATCATATGATATTTGTCTTTCTCTGTCTGACTTACAATTTTTTTTAATTTAAGTATAGTTGATGTATAATATTATATAAATTATAGGTGGACAATACAGTGATTCCCGATTTTTAAAGGTTCTACTCCATTTATAGTTATTAGAAAATATTTGCTATATTCCCCATGTTGTACAATATATCTTTGTAGCTTAGTTCATACCTGATAGTTTGTACCTCTTAATCCCCTATGCCTGTAGTCTCTCCTCCCTTCCCTCTTCTCACTGGTAACCACTAGTTTGTTCTTTCTGTCTGTGAGTCTGCTTTTTTTCTGTCTGCTTCTTTTCTGTTCACTAGTTTGTTGTGTTTTTAGATCCCACATGTAAATGAGATCACACAGCACTTGTCTCTCTCTGTCTGGCTTATTTCACTTAGGATAATGCCCTCCAAGCCCATGCATGTTGCTGTAAATAGCAATATTTCATTCTTTTTTATGGCTGAGTCGTAGAGAATAGCAAATATTTTAAGTGTTCCTGTGCCTGTGTAATCTCTGTTTCCTCCAAGTTGTTTCAATTTTCTCTGTGTATTTGTTCCTATCTATTGCTTTCATGTTTCAGACTTCCCTCTGACATGCATGGTCATCTTGGTGATCTGTTTATACGTGCAAGTGTTGGTTGAAAATGCCGACTGATGGTTCTGAACTAGTGAGTAGGTTTACTATGGAGAGAGTTCGCTTGTCTGATGCTCCCTCCCATGGATACTTTCACTATAATACTTCCACTCGCAATCGTACTTACTATCGTCTCACTTTAGTGACTTTTTACCTTCTCTCACCTCTGCCAGTGTCGGGAAGAGGCAGCAGCCCAGCCACACTGCATGGGAGGAAGGATTTGGGCCTATAACTGCTTCCTTCTTAAACAGACTTTCAACCAACCTCCCTGGTATCAGTCCCATCTTCATACTCGCTTCCATAGTGACACAAATTCTGGAGTTCTTCAACGTAACTTCAATTACTTTTCAGTTTTTTCCATTCATTTCCCACACATTCTCAGGATTGTTAAGTCAGTTATCGCTTATCCACCTGGTTCCCAGCCTCCAAAATTTAATTGTCATTTTGTCTTCTCCTATTCTTTGTCTTCATGAATACAGACTGTTTTTTAAATTTCTTTTTCTATCATTTTAGTGGGGTTTTGTGGGGAAGTGAAAATAAATATATGTGGCCAACTTGTTGCTTTTACCTGGAAGCTGATCTGTAACAATTAGTGAAATTGTTCTGAAGACTTGGTATAAAAGGTATGCAGCTCCAGGAGGAAATTCTCTAAATGCTACGTGTCAAGGCCACTATCTAGAAATAGCTAGCTGAATTCAATCCTACAGGAATGTCCAAACTTCTTCCTAACTTGCAATCCTGGCCCCAGCTGCCCTTCAACCTACATAGAGATTTCCCCTTCCTAATCCAAAGCCCTCCTCTTTCCAGTCCCCCAGGATAACCAATGGTAGGAACACTTATTATCTTCAGGGAAAAACCCCCACCCTTATCTGTGGGGTATAATCCGGCCTTGTAATCAAAGCAATCGTGATACTCCGTATACATCTCCCCAGAGGTCAGCTGTCCAACCTTGTGTGACACCATACGGAGGACCCCACGTCTCCAGTACAGGTAATGCTAGGTCAAGCTCATCCCAGAACCCATTCACAGTCTTTTCCTGCATGAGTGAAGAGAAACTCAAACCAACATCCCTCATAGGATTAACAGGACCTTATCAGCCAATAGTTGTAGATCTCCCACCAAACTACAGCAATTTTCATGAATAGACCAATCTAAGTTCATATTAAAAAATAATCTCATCACTTACAAGGCTATTGTAGTCATCCAGGTGAGAGATGCTGATGGCCTAGGCCACCGTGGAGGCCACAAGGATGGTGAGAAGTAAACAGATGCTGGAGAGATCTTAGAGTAAGAGTCAACAGGACTTGGCAAGAAAGGTGAGGAGGTACAAACGACTAGGTATAAAATGAATAAGTGGGACTGTCCTGGCAGTCCAGTAGCGAAGACTTCGCCTTCCAATGCAGGGGTGAGGGTTCAATCCCTGGTTGGGGAGCTAAGATCCCATATGTCTCGAGGCCAAAAAACCAAAACATAAAACAGAAGCAATATTGTAACAAATTCAACAAAGACTCTAAAAATAAATAAGTAAATAAATAAATAAGTGACAAGGATGTAACGTACAATCCAGGGAATACAGCTAATATTTTATAACAACTTTATATGGCGTATAATCTATATAATTCACTATTAAAATCACTCTGCTGTACACCTGAAACTAACATAATATTGTAAGTCAACTCTATTTCAATAAAAAAAGAATAATCAAAAAAAATCTCAATCTCATAAAGGCATATTTGCTAAAGGCGTGCACTTTACATTACTAAATGAATGATTTAGTATCTCAGTCTGCACCTGGATTCAGGTTCATCATGAGTTTACACTTTTCTATGACAATAGGTAGATATTGCACATCACGTAGTCTATCAGGACCCCAGCTTAAGGACGGCGCTGCTGATAGAGCTTGTCTCCTATGCATGAGCTGTGGCTGAACCACTGTGTGAATACGCCCAACCAGAGCAGGGTGCTGCCACGTTTCCCATTTGGATGAAATGTGAAATTGATGACCCCTTTCTGATCCTCTGCATGGTATAAAGTCACACTTTTTTGAATGGTGCTAATCAGAGCCTAAGCTACTACTCAATAGTTCTGTTCTCTTGAATTTCAATAGTTCTTTATACAGAGGTGTTATATCAGGTTAAACCACGTAAAACTGCTGACATCCGATTTTTTTTTTGACCTACAAAAATAGCAATTTTATTTGATTCCACATACTAGTGAGAAAGGCACTTGTAGTTGAGAGGCTTGGTTTTGAGTCCTGGCTCTCCTGCTCAGTAACTGCGAAGCTTTAGAAAGTCACTGAATGTCTCTCTGAGCTCAGGTTTTCAAATGGAGCAAGCTATGTCTGCCGCCCGGCATTATGGTGGAGATTAAATGACGGCTGGAAACTGACACACTCGATACATGGCCACTGAGTTAATGGTAAAAACACTTGCTCATTTGTTACTTTATCTGATCTTCACAGGAATCCTATGAAGTAGATCCAGAAAATACAGTCTATTATCGAATTTCAGAGAAGAAACTGATACCCATAAACTCTAAATGGTTTACACAGGATTATCCAGTTTGTAGGTAGCAGAGCTGGAACTGACACTTAGGTATCTTTGTTTCTTGGTCATGTAAGTACATATAACTCTCACGAACTGTGCTTCTTTCTGGTTGGCAGAACATTGCAAAAAACAAAACAAAACAAACAAACACACAAAAAACCCTGCAGGAGTTAACTAAACTCCAAGAAACTTAATGTAATGGAAGAGCACCAAAACGAAACATTCTTGAATCTTTCTTTTGATGAAGCAAGGACTTACCATGCATCTAGTTAATGTTATACTTACATTTTTATCCATTTAATCTCTACAGTCATCCTTGGAGGGGGGTGATAAGTCTTCATTTTCCAAATAAGAAAGCGAGGGCTCAGAGCAGTTTTGGTAAATCGCTCACACATCTTCACCCATTCTTACGTATTCTCATGATAATCATTTTAAGAATCAATTTCCACTGCATGGACAATGGACCAGAATTTCCTGTTCACTAATCAGATGGGAACCTAAAAGCTTGACTTGGAATTGGTGTGGTCCCTGATGGCCATGTGGATATGATTTAATAGACAGGAATTCAGAAGATCTGGGTTCTCTTGGTTCTGACTCTGTGACCTTGGGCCAGTTACTTAACTACTCTGAACTTGTTTCTCTCTGTATGAAACACAGAGTTGTCTTCTTCTACCTTTAACATTATCGAGTCTATAATTTAGACAGTTCCATTACACAAAGAACTGCACTTAGCTGTCCACCTGGAAGTTACTCTAGGATGGGCTTGGGCTGCTCTAAGAGGGCATGTGAACCTGGCTCCCACTGCCGCCAGCTGTTACGAGGACAGTACAGGAGCTGTGGAAGATCCACAGTTAAGCATCGGTCAGTGTCAAAGACCAAGACAGGGAGCTCTTGGAGAGGATTTTCGTGGACTCTGGGTTCCCATAACCTCGAGGAGAAATCAGATAAAAGTCTAGGAAAGAGAATCCCTAGTAGATGTCCTGATCAGCGTAATGCTCCAGGGAGGGTCCATTTCCAAACAACTATTTGCCCGTGTGTTGAGAAAATCATTCTGCCTGGATAATCGCCTCCGATGATCACTGCCACATTTCCTGCCACCAGCCTTCAGTGAGCAACGTCCGCCAACCCTCGAGACAGGAGACCTCACAGTGGGTTTCACTAGAGTGAGAGGACACATCAATGCAGCTGGGGCTGGAATAGCAAATTCCCCTGGCATCTCATTTTTTGCTGGATGCTGGGACCCTGCAGCTGTTTTCTGGAGAGAAAGCTGCAAAATGCTCCAGGTAGCTCCATATTGGCGATCCATCTTGCTTTGTCCCTTCAACCTCTTCAGATTTCAAAGATGCTGATTCTTAGCCTGGACTGGTCTTCTATTTTTTCCTGATATCTACGTTAGCTTATTTGGCAGCCGACACACTGCTACCCTGACCGTATCCTACCATGAGCTCCTACATCCTCTTTTCTTTCTTCCTCAGATCACTTGACCTGAGCCTGCTCCCCGCGTGGCCTGGCATCACGGACACTGCCCTCTCACCCACGCTTGGTCACTGGCCTCTTTCCTATTTTTATCTGGATATGCACGACTCTGCACGAACTCCTGTCGGCCCGCAGGCATGGTATCAGGGGCAGTGACTGTGCCAGCCTTGAAACAAATGCCATGTCCTGCAGCCCTTGGGGCAGGAAACCACAGTGAATTTTCAATCCGAGTTGTGGTTCTGGTGATGAGGAAGGAAGCTGTCTACCTCCTGCCTAGTGCCTGGTCCTGTCCCTTGGGATGGCTACATCTCCTGAAGTCCTTTTCCTCAGAGAGTGGGGATGCTGGTAGTATTAACACTGAGGTTCTGATCACACTCTGACATGACTAATTAGATTCTCTCAGACAAAATCACTCCACATCTAGATGGATTTAATTTTCTCCTAATTCCCTGAACCCTTTACCGTGTTTTATGTGAAGTCAATGAACGCTTGCATTTTTCCTTTAGGTTCTGTCAGTCCCCTGGTTGCTAAACGTACTCACTCTCAGCTTTGTTCAGAAATCCAAACCAGAAAATTCAAATACCCAGACTTATTTGCAGCCTCTCTAATGATGGCTGACATTAATTGTAATAAATCCAAGCACTGTGATATCCTGAAGTATTCTATGAATCATCTAAGAAAGAGAAAATCACCTTCTGACCCATCCTAGTGATGAAATTACGGTTCTGTTGGTTCATTTATTTAATGAACACCTACTGTGTGCAAGACATGTGGTGGCACCTAGGGGACTGACAGAGATGTATCTGTCACACATTATACATTCAGGAAAACTGTGACTGATTGGTAAGATAAAGTAGTTGTAAATGATAATGGTTTAAAGGAGAAAGTCATTTCCCAAAAGAGGCAGAGATGAATATGAGATTTCATGGGCAGAACACCTGAAAAGACATTTCTCCGAAGAAGACATACAAATGGCCAATGGACACACGATAGATGCTCAATATCACTAATTATCAGAGAAAAGCAAATCAAAATTACCATGAGGTATCATCTCATACCGGTCAGAATGGCCATTATCAAAAAAATCTATAAACAACAAAAGCTGGAGAGGGTGTAGAGAAAAGAGAACCCTCCTACACTGCTGGTGGGAATGTAAATTGGTGCAGTCACTATGGAGAACAGTATGGAGGTTCCTTAAAAAACTAAAATTAGAACTACCATATGATCCAGCAGTCCCACTTCTGGCTATACATCCAGAGAAAACTCTAATTTGAAAAGATGCATGCACCCCAACATTCATAGTAGCACTGTTTACAATTGCCAAGACACGGAAGCTACCTCAATGTCCATCAACAGATGAGTAGATAAAGATGTGGTACATATATACAATGGAATATTACTTGGTCACAAAAAAGAATGAAATACTGCCATTTGCAGCAACATAGATGGACCTAGAGATTAACATACTAAGTGAAGTAAGTCAGACAAAGAGAGACAAATATAAGACATCCCTTATATGTGAAATCTAAAATATGACAAAAATGAACTTATTTACAAAACAGAAACAGACTCACAGACCTAGAAAACAACCTTATGGTTACCAAAGGGGTAGGGGGATAAATTAGGAATTTGGAATTAGCAGGTACACACTACTATATATAAAACAGATAAACAACAATGTCCTACTATATAGCATAGGGAACTATATTCAATATCTTGTGATAACTTATAATGAAAAAGAATATATATGTGTACATATACATATATATATATATATATACAACTGAATCACTTTGCTGCACACCAGAAACTAACACAACATTGGAAATCAACTATATTTCAACAATTTTTTTAAAAGAAAATGTTACAGAGAATTAAAAAGAAAGAATATGAGATTTCAGAAGGAGAAGATATTAGTAAAACCAGGAGGTGGGGGGAGGGAGAGTTTGAGGAAGACTTTCCAAAGAGGAGGGAACTGACCTGAGTCTTCAAGAATAGGTAGGATTTGAACATGCAGAAACAACCTTCTGTGGAGGGAACACCAAGCATGGAGAAAGGTCAGGGTGTTTATGAAGAGTGTGAGATGCACAGAGGGTACAGAAATTGGGGTAAAAATAGGATACACTGGGAACGATCATGAACAACTTTGAATGGAAGTTTCATCCCATGGGTTACGGGAGGTTATTGGAGGGTTTTTTCCTTTGGCCGCGAAGCTTGTGGGATCTTAGTTCCCCGACCAGGGATTGAACCCATGCCCCCTGCAGGACAAGTACAGGGTCTTAACCACTGGACCACCAGGGAAGTTCAGTTACTGAACGTTTTGAGCTGGGGAGAAATGAGTTGGTCTTCAAGAAGATTAACCTAAAGAGAGAGTAGAACAAACAGAAAGGTTACAAAGGTAAAGCCATCATTCAGAGAAGATGAATTTTCATTCTCTGATAATTGGATTATATGTCAATACCCAGTTAATCAGAATATTGGAAATTGAAACCACTCTCCCCAGCTACTCTGGAGAAAGGGAAATACTGTAATTGATGAAGCGTGGGGTGGTGAAAGGTCACACGTCCTGAAATATGACATCCTTTAAGTTAGTGTGAGGCACGATTCTCAGTATCACAATGAATTAAGCTTCGAGTTATGAAAACCTTCACCTTTCACATTCTGATTCACTTTAAACAATTATCTGGTCACCGGCTTTGAAAAGATGACATTTCATTAAGCAGGAGAGACTTAAAATGTTAAGTAAGGTAGATGAACTCGGGAAAGAGCCTTATGACAATTATAATTCAGAGCCGTGTTTAGCTATTGTCGCTGTCATCAGGACTGGCATCCCACACAGCATGGAGAGATGAGGAATCTAGCTGCAACCATCACCAGTTTAACTCTTGGGTTTCTCTCTCTGGCTCCTGTGCTGAAACGGCTTGAAGAATGGGCGCATTTTTAATCAATGTCATCTATGACTGAATAAAGATGTCATACCAAAGCTGTTATTGTTATTTAAAATAGTTTAGCACTTTATATTTATTACATATTTTTAAAATTTTTTATTGAAGTATAATTGACTTACAATGTCATGTTCATTTCAAGTGTACAGCAAAGTGATTCTGTTATATGCATATATACACATATAAATGTATATATATATAACTTTTTAATGATATATATATTCTTTTTCAGATTCTTTTCCATTATAGGTTTTTACAAGATCTTGAGTGTAGCTGCCTGTGCTATACAGTAGGTCCTTGTTGTTTATCTATTTTATATATAATAGCGTGTTTATGTTCATCCCAACCTCCTAATTTATCCCTCCCCCTCTCCTTTCCCCTCTGGTAACCATAAGTTTGTTCTCTATGTCTGTGAGTCTCTTTCTATTCTGTAAATAAATTCATTTTTTTTTTCTTTTAGATTCCACACATAAGCGATATCACGCGCTATTTGTCTCTGGCTTTCTTCACTTAGTATGAAAATCTCTAGGTCTATATATTATATTTTGATTAGCATTTTTGATCTTTTTTTTCTTTTTTCTCTTCTGTTTTTTGGCATTCCACATCCCATTCCTCTTCTGTTCAGCAAGCTGCCGTCTGTGCCAGAACAATTTTCAAGATTAGGCCCCGAGGTGTCAATTCCCACCTTCTCCTTGATTCCCCAACTAACTAGTTAATCTCCTGCTCTCTCATTATTTCTCCTTTAATGATGATAGGTAGGAATATCCTCCAGAGACGATCCTACCAACTGCTTTTTTCATCTGCGAACGATTCTAAGTTCTGGGAAACAGTCCAGCTGGAGCATCGTGACTGATGGCCTCACAACCAGTGTAATTGCAAAGTACTTTGAGGGTCTCAAAACAGTTATCCTTCTCTCCTTCCAGCTGATTAAAGCGCAGTTGTTTTCCACTTTATACAGCCCTCTAGCACCTGCCCACTCTAGAAGATTCCTTCTCCTTCACTACCGCCCAGAAGAACAAACACCTTCCTACCTCTGTGTTAACCCCAGGAGGTTTCCCCTCCCACTCACTCCTCTACCTTCCAAACTTCAGGATGCCCAATTTCCAGCCAAATATTGACTCACAACAATTGAAAGAAAACGTACAAATTAATCTCTGTGCTAAGTTGGCATCACCGTGACTGCATCAGAACAAGTAGCCAAAGGAGGAATGAACATTCAAGCAGTGCACACGGAGGACCTGGTATGTGCGAGCCCCCATCCCCAGTGGATTAAGACAGTGCTCCCCCTTCCTCCCCCGACCCCATTCTTACCTCCAACCCATGTAAGATCTCAGCGCGTTAGTCCCTGCAGCTGCAAACCAGACTGACCTAGTCTTTGGATCGCTCTGATTTCTCTGCAGTCAAAGAAACATGGCCTGAGTCTGATTACCTCACACTGATAAAAATAGCTAATTCAGCTTAGTGCTGCAGACCAAAAAAAAAAGTCACATTTCCATTCAATGCACTTTTGGGTGACATGTGGCCCCCTTCTTTGATTCTTATTCTCCCATGGCTCTTTGCTCCTGTGGGAGCATTTCCTTCTATTTTTCCTTTGTGCTCTGTTTCTGTTGTGCCCGCCCCCCTTCTTTAGTTTATCTTTTTTCTCTTGGCTTCTTTGTCTTTTTCTCCTTCCCCACTCAGATAAAAACTAAACTGCCGCTTCAAGCCACTGACTGAAGCTGGGGAGAAGCCTTGTGGGATCAGCCGTCCCAGCAAAGATCAGACCTTCCTCCCCCATGACTCCACACCCTCTCCGGGGCTCCCATGGACCTGCGCTCTGCAGATTTCCACGCTCACAGCTGGCTTCTTCACTGAACCAATTTCTTCATGTAGCACCAGGGAAATAAAACCTACAGTGAAAACGATAGTATTGGTTTTCCATTTTACTTTACTGGCAATAAAACTGCAGAACTTCTCACAGAAAGAGCCCTCGTATGCTCGAACCACAAACAACGTTGGAGAAGGGAAAGCCACACAAGCCATCCCTCTGATAACATAAGCCACCGGCCAATTCAAACCTGAGCTCATTTGAGATACTCCTCAGCTCAGAATCATTTGTATCAAGTGAGATGGAGGCAGCAGGGGAAAATAAAAATCTGCTGAAAGTGATCTGCGACCACCGAAACTGATCTCTACACTGAGAAATTCTGAAGTAGTAGGAGTGGAAGTGCTTAAATCTTTTTGGAAGAATGTATTAAGATGATGAATCGATGGGCTTCCCTGGTGGCGCAGTGGTTAAGAATCTGCCTGCCAATGCAGGGGACACGGGTTCGAGCCCTGGTCTGGGAAGATCCCACGTGCCGCGGAGCAGCTAAGCCCGTGCACCGCAACTACTGAGCCTGCGCTCTAGAGCCCGCGAGCCACAACTACCGAAGCCCACGCGCCTAGAGTCTGTGCTCCGCAACAAGAGAAGCCACCGCACCGCACCGAAGAGAAGCCCCTGCTGGCAGCAACTAGAGAAAGCCCGCGCACAGCAACAAAGAACCAAAACAGCCAAAAATTAATTAATTAATTTTTTTAAAAGATGGTGAATCGGTACAGAACTTAAGTGAAATTGACATGGGGAGATAGAAAAGGGATGTTTTAAAATCAGCTCACACCACTAAGCTGTTATGTGACCTGGATAGTGTCACTTAACCTCGCCAGACCTCATTTCCACTGTTTATACAATGAAGAAGAAAATGTTGAGACTGGTTATTTCTAACAACTTTTCTAGCTCTAAAATGCCATCATTCTAATCAAGACTAGAAGACTGTGGCTGACAGTAAAGCGATTTAGAGACTCTTTCCCTGTAACCACTGGAGTTGTGGTGGGTAATAACCACGGTGAAACCTCAGCAATCATCTTGCTCCTTCTCAGAATTCTCTGGCTTCTCGATGATTCTAGGAGGTGATGTGTTGATCCCGGACCTCCCCTTTCCTACCTGTGCACCCAACCAAGCCACTGAGGAAAGGGCTAGCTAGACAACTGTAGGAATCAAAGAGAACAGGCAGGGTAATGTGGATTGATGGTCCCAGCTGGGACTCCCGGAAGCTCTCTCTGGTCTGGGCTTGGTGGGCCTGCTGGAAGAAAGAATAACAAAGAACGTAAAACCCGATAGGCCTCAGGACAAAAGAATATGGCTTCAGGAACCAAAGGAAAGTTGGAAGCAACCTTCCCCACTTAAAGGGAACACTTTCTAAGAGAGCAGAGTCTGTGCTGGTCATTTGCCTGTTTGCTCTCGGATTCATCCCCTGACTTTGTCCAGCAAAATCTATTTCCCAGGCTCCCTTGCCAATAGTCTTCTCACTAGGTTCAGCTCACAGAAGGGACTAGCAGGGGGAGGAGAGGGGGGAGGAAGAAGACAGAATTTCTCTAATTCCCATCAGTGAGCTGAGGCTGCTCTGTGATCCAAGACAGACCATCAGGTCCGTCTCTTGGGCGCTGATAATACCTCCTGCTCTCTTGTTTCCTCCCACCCGAGGGCTGGCGGCCCGCTGTGAATGTTGCTGAGTTCTGGGTTGTCTCTCTATCCCCAGGTTCACTTTTCAGCTCCTCCAGTGCCTTTGAGATGCGCTCCCCATATTATAACTCTTCTGAGGGACCCCCTGGCCTGGGTTTTCTTTTCCTGACCACACGTTGGCTGATAGAGATGCACGATTCTGACCCTGTGTTGACACTGACGTGCCATCCGTATGCAGGAATACTTTGGGTACAACTCTCATAGTTTCTGGTACGGTTCCCGGGGACATCATCTCAAAAAGCCCTCCCCCTCCTTGGTCAGGGCAGGATGGTCTGCTCCGTGGCTCAGTGGTGATGAAGTGACACTGACAGCGACAAGTACAGGTGGGCCAAAGTCGGTGCCAAGCCCACATGAGAAATTGCACTGACAGCTGTTACAAGAAAACTTTAATGTCTTCCTTTGACTGCCTGTCACCTGGACAAATCTACCCAAAAAAGGAGAGGGACTTGAGAGGTTCTGACGGTCCAGAGGCAAGTACTAAAATTATTCCCACAACCCTTAACTGTTCTTATTCACAGTGCTGTTTTCTAGGAGAGAAAAATGTAAACAATAAGTTGAAAAGCATTTCAAGCTTTTCTATCATTTGATGCTCACATACATTTCCAATGGAGATTTCGATTTTCTGAAAAACTACAAGCTAATAAGTAACATAGATTAAACCCAAATTCAAATTTTCTGACCCAAATTTCCATGCCTTATGAGAAGCACATGACAAGTGGCAGTGAGGGATCCTGATAGGTTGCCAAGAGCATAGACAGAGAAGGTGGGGAGGCTGGAGACAAAGTTTAACCTACATCTAGGTTTATAGCAATATCTGCCGTACTGAATGTGTACTTAGATAGTTACATCTCTGTCTAGATTGTGAGCTAGAGATCAGGGACCAATTCTAACTCCAGTGTCTATCAGAGCTTAAGGTCTAGTAAGTGCCCAATAAACATTTGTTGGCTGCACAGGTGAATGAGGGCAGAATAAGCCACTGACTAGGCCGAAACAAATATTAATGGAATTGGAAATCAGGATTTGATGATAGAGTCAATCCAATAAGTGGGTCATGTAGAACTAAGTGGCTTCTTAGGTCTTAAAATGTAGCAAGTGTCTTAAGATCTCACCTTCTATCTCCTCATAGGACTGGAATTCAACCAGAAGAGATCTAGTCCTTTGGTCCTTGAGAGTCTCTATGACAAAGCAAGTATCTCTGAGACTGGGAATAGTGATGAGCTTGAACGAAAGAGAAAAAGAGAAGAGAGCGGATCACTGAGCAGTCCTGCTTCTGGGTATTTACCCTACAGATATACCTGCACACAAATGAAATGATGTACATAAATGGTGCAACAATATTTTTGATGGTGAACAGTTGGAAACACCCCAAAGGAGTTGGTTCAATAAACAGCAAGGCTTTCTATGGATTTATTTAAAAAAAGAAGAAGAAGTTCCTTATTTATTGATATAGAATCATCTCTGGGATAGATCGTAAAGAAAAAAAACAAGATGGAAACCAGACATAACGTAGACTTTTGTGTGAGAAAACGGATGGAATATGAATGTGCATTCTTACCTGTTTTGTTTACATAAAGTAGCCCTGGAAGAATTCACTAGAAACCAATCCAAAAGCTTACCTACAGGGAATAGGAGTGGGGGGATGGGCCGAAAGGGATCATGGTAAGAGTAAGACCTTGAAGTGTGTGTCTCATGAAACCTTTTTGGGTTTTGATCACTGGAATATATTAACTAACCAAAATTTTGAATTTAATTCAATTCATTTCATTTCATTTAGAATAGAGGATCCCGAAAAGGAAACGGGAAGACACCAAGGACAAGCTATAGTACTCTAGGACTTCTCCCTCCCTCGGTCTCCCAGAAATATATGATAACTGCTGAGCCCTCCCCAGGGGTTCCACCCTTGCCCTGCTATAGCATTTGCTAAATCTGCCCGATGCTGGAATTACTGTGCCTACCTCAATTATCACTGGGTCTTTCTCAGGCACTGGATTGTCATTCTCTAGAGAGCAGAGTACATGCCTGACTCCCCTTTTTCATTCCTGTTGTTCTAGGCATATAAAAGTACTTTAAAATTAAATAAATCTCTGTTAAATGGCATTGAATTTTTCCTACTGCCAAATCTAATTCTGCCTTCAAAATCCTGAGCATGGGCCAGAGATTTCTCCTTGCTGCTCCTCAAAAAGCATTTTTAGAGTCCATTTAGTGAAGGCACACTTGTTGGTTTCTGAAATGGCTTTCACAGTCCCCAAAAGTGGAAGGGGGCTGTCTTTCTACTCACTGTCAAGTAGTGGTGGTAGGGTAGCCGACTTGGATAAAGGGGCAAGTGAATGGGAGACCCTTGTAAGGCACATGTTGTCCATGAATCTGGAAGCAGGAAGACTGAATTAGCTGCAAATGGTAGAGAGCCCAAGACTCATAGTCCAAAAAGATGATGTAATTCAGGTTATATCCAGACAGATGTCCTATCTAAAAGGCTCTCCCCAGTGAGTGGATATAGGAAGTCAGGAAGTGTTTCTGTTTATTCATTCACTTATTCATTGACTGTCTACTCCATTCCAGGTAGGATGGAAGGCATTGGAGTTTTAGCATTGGACCCTACAGGACATGCTTGAAGTCAGGCAGGCAGTTGTAGCAATATTACCACCAAGTGATACCTTCATGTTCCCAACCAGTGCCTGAATCTTCAGAAAGCAAAACCCAGCCACCCCCTCAAAGTATGAGCTGGTGGGAGCTAGATGGGGGTCATTGGGGTCCTAGATAGACGATCAGGTATTCAGGCCACAGCTCCAAACAGAAATCCAATCATAGGAAGTGATCGCTACAGTCAAAGAAGGCCAAAGAAGGCAAGGACTTGATGGGCATATAGTTGCCTATAGCTCATATCAGACACCGGATCCATGACAGCAAATGCTAGAACACGTCACCTGGTGGCCTGAGGCTGCTGACACCTGGTCAGGATTGGCTCAAGTAATGGACACGGCTAAGCCTCTGTGAGTTGGGATGAGGAAGACAGGGTTGGCGAAGAAAGCCCTAGAGCCTTAATACACAGGTTCTCACCTTATGTACACTCTTGGATGAAGCCCCCCTCCCCTTACACACATCTCCCTCACATTTCATGCTGCCCTTTCATGCCCACCCATTTCCATTAAACACAACTGGTTTTATCCTCATAAATGTAGTGATGGGACAGCGGGGAGAATACAGTACGTAGATTACCCCAGCCTCACAGCTTTGCCAAACACACTTCCGTTCCTTTGATGTTTCCTTTTTAAGCTTACTGATACGTTTTCAAATCTAGAAAACAGGAAGTCTATACTGGGAATCTGATGAAGTGACCTTCATATTTCAACATTCGAAATCTGTATAGCACAGAAGCCTGGAGATAGATTGTGTACTGATGCAGTCACTAGTTAGCCAAGTGGCTTGAGGATGTCAATGAACTCTTCCGTATCTGATTTGTCCTGTGTCGAATGGGAGCAGCCATACCTACGTTGATGTGTAAGGAAAAAATACACGATGTGAAAGTTCTCCAGAAAGGAACAAACACTATACAAATATGTGAGGTTTAAAAAAAGCATTACAGTTCTAAGTTATATAAAAGTAAGGTTATTTGGAATGAATCCAATCATAACATTCTCATTGTAGGAGAAGGTGGGTGCCTGGAGAGACAGGTTAGAGAATGTTGATTGGGTGTTTTTAAAAGCTGCCTTGTTCATTATCTGTGACAATAATAGATAGCTTGAGGACTAGAATATCTTCCTGTGTTAAAGATTTTTGTTTTGATACCAGATTCAAGGATAAGAATCAAAAGCAGTCAGTGCACAAGGTTGAAGCAAAGCCTACTGCTTAGCTACTTCCTCGTTAGCTCAACTCTACCACCTTGAAAGTATCTGCAGACTGGAGGGACAGATATATTAGGGGCTCAGAGAATGGCTTCAGAAATAATCAAAACTTCGCATGAAGTATCAGGAAAAATTTAGAGATGCTTTTGCAGGGCCACAGACAGTGTTTTATGAGCAAATAAAATAAAACAAGAATGTCAAAAATATTGATGTTGTGTCAAAAAGAACTCGACCCTGAATAAACGGACACTGTAGAGTGACATCACATAATTCAGGGGCAAGTAACTCTCCTCTGTGGAGAAGTCTGTAATGCAGACTTAGACCTCTTTCATAACTGTTTTTCCTAATTCATTCAGCATTATTTATTGAAAATCTCTAGCCTTCAAGCACTGCTCAAGGTGCTGAAAATTCATCCGTGCACGAGACAAAGTCTCTCCCCTCATGAAGCTTATATTCTCGTAGGAGAGACATAAAGAAACAAGAAATAAATATTTACTATAATGTTATGTAGTTAGAAAACAAACTTACGGTTACCCAAGGGGAAAGGGGGAAGGGATAACTTAAGAGTTTGGGATTAACATTTACACACTACTATATATAAAATAACTAACCAACAAGGACCTACTGCATAGCACAGGGAACTCTACTCAATGTCCTATTATAACCTAGAGTGGAAAAGAATCTAAACAATTTTATATATATATACATACATATATATCTGAATCACTTTGCTGTATACCTGAAACTAACACAACATTGTAAATCAACTATATTTCAATAAAAAGTTTTTAAAATGTAGAGTACAGAGAAATGCTATTTTAAAATATAGCAGGGGGAGACGCAAGAGGGAGGAGATATGGGGATATATATATATATATATATATATGTATAGCTGATTCACCTTGTTTTAAAGCAGAAGCTAACACACCATTGTAAAGCAATTATACTCCAATAAAGATGTTAAAAACAAAAAATTTTTAATAAAAAATAAAAATAAATAAATAAATAAAAGATAGAAGGGGCTTCCCTGGTGGTTGAGAATCTGCCTGCCAATGCTGGGGACATGGGTTCAAGCCCTTGTCCGGGAGGATCCCACATGCCACAGAGTAACTAAGCCCGTGCCCCACAACTACTGAGCCTGCACTCTGGAGCCCATGAGCCGCAACTACTGAGCCCATATGCCTAGAGCCCGTGCTCCGCAGCAAAGAGAAGCCACCGCAATGAGAAGGCTGTGCACTCTAAGGAAGAGTAGTCCCCGCTCTCCACAACTAGAGAAAGCCTGCACGCAGCAAAGAAGACCCAACAGAGCCAAAAATAAATTAATTGATTAAAAAATGTTTAAAATAAATTTAAAAAATAAAATAAAATACAGCAGAGTACACAGAGTAAGGTACGCTATGTTTGAAAGAGTTGTCAGAGAAAGTCCCTCTGAAAAGGTGATATTTGAACAAAAGAAGTGATGGAGTGAGCCATGGGAGGGGGTCCTATCTGGCTAATATAAACATTTCATCTCAAAACAAGAGAGAGACCATCAACGCATCACCAAAGATGTTTGACAGTAGACATGCTCTTATCTCAGAGAAGGCTGACGATGTCTTTAAAATGTGCTTGCAGACCAGGGTTATAGTCTTGCACCTCTGCCATCACCACGAGAAGAGCCTTCCCTGGGTCCTTGCTGCCCTTTCCACATAGACTCCAGAATGGAATCACAAGGAAGCCACCTGAGTCCTACCTGCCAGGAGAAGGACAGACCAGACCTACAGCTGGAAGCAGAGCCCAAAGCCAAACCCAGCCTGGATTACCTAATCCTCAGCCGACTCACTAGCACGAAAAATAAATGACTGATGTCCCTGGTTGCTACTCAGCACTAACCAACTCTAACAGTGTGAAGATAGCGGCCAGATGGTGATACGTCCCGAGATAAAAACAAAATAAGGAAGCAGGACGGGCAGTATTCAGTGGGGGCATGATTTCTTGAAGATGACCAGAGATGACCTCAGTGAGAAAGTGACCTGGGAGGAAGATCTGAAGGGAATGAAGGAAAAAGCCACTCAGATTTCTGGAGGAAGAGGGGAAAACACATGAAAAGACCTTGAGGCAAGAGCGTGGGTCACACGATCACAGAGCACGGCAGCCTGAGTGGCTGGAGCAGAGTACGCGAGGGGAGAACACGTGAAGGTGAAGTCAGGGAAGAAAGGGCACAGGTCATGTAGGGCCCTTTAGGTCCCAGGTGTAAAGTTTGAGTAGGGGAATGGCCTAGTCTGACAATTCAAAAAGGAACATTTAACCCCCTCGTGCCATGAAGAGGGTGTAGAGAGATGAGTAGAAGTAGGGGACTAGGTCGGAAGGTTATGTCAATGATCCAAGGGAGAAATCATGGCAGCTTGAATACGGGTGGCAGCAACACAAGTGATCAGACTGTGGATGTGCTTTGACTGTCGAGCTACTGAGACAGCAGCTATAACCAATATGAGAGAAAGATTTCAGGGATGACTCTAAGGTGCTAGAACTCGGCAGCCAGCAGGCTGGAGTTAGCGTTGACTGAGATGGGGGAAGACTGCCAAAAACACAAACATGGGAGAAGGAGCCCGGCATCGTGGGTTGATCGCATTAAATCTGAGTTATCCCTTAGTCATCCAATGGGCGAGTCAGGAAGGCAATGTGACATCTGGAATGAAGATGTTAACTGGAGAGTCATCAGCATACGGATCAAGTTTTTTCTCATGCTGATAAGAACTGAGACAAGGGAGGAGAGACCAAAATGGAAAACTGAAACCTTCAAGAGCTTAATTGCTCGTATTTCTGCAGGTTCTTCTCCAGGCCACGTGACAAATAATTTAAATGGTGCTCAGTTGAGCTCTCTTTCCCTGGCTTTGCCCTGGTCTGGGCTTGCCTTTCTCTCTGCTATACTTTGATGAGTTTCCCCCTGATCAGTTATGGCAAAGCCCAAACTCAGAGGAGTTTATGAGACATGCACGATTCTGACTTCCAACATCTTATTAATTAGGGCTGATACACTGGGAGCTTGGTATTATATTGAGAGGAAGGAAAACACTGCTCGGCTATGTTTGGGGCTAGGGAGAGGGAGAGAGCGTCTCTGTCTCTGTAGACCTCCCTAAACAGGTGCCGCCTCCTTAGTGTGTAGGTGTGGCATGACCTGGCTTTATCTGTTCACAGTCTATAATGGATTAGAGGACAAGAATCAAAGCAACATTGCCCCGTTTCAAAAAGCAATACTCCTGTGCTGAGCCGAGACACCAGGCTCAGAGGAGAAATCCATAGAGAAAATATAAGTGACCAACCCATGGCATCAAACAATAACTGCAAAATAAACACCCACAAAGGTTGTCAAATCACTACAAATACAATTGTTCAATACCTCAAAGCAAGTTTTAAAATTTGATTCCACTTTGCTGCCGTTGTCACCAATCTATAGCCAAGGAACGTCAGCCTCATAAACTTGAAGATGTTTTATTTAGTTTTAAAACTTTGTGACCTAGTAAACAAACAAGGGCTACTGGGAACAGAAACTGAAATTTATATGGTCAAAAGTGGGCTACAAACTTGGGCTTAGGAGTAGCCAATGGACATAAACTCAACTAAGGGAATATAAGCCACTGAGGAGATGAACTTGAAAGAGAAAGGTCACGTTGAAGAGTCATGAGAGAAAGATGCTCAAGCCAGATGTGGAATCACAGTTGACAGTCCTCTTCACAACCTCTAATACTGCCATAAACCAGATAGTGTGCCCATTTCCCTTCCACTTTGGGACAGCTAGAGACAGTCTCAGAGGTTCATGGCTTTGCTCACACATTGTGACGTTTCACTCACCCCTAAATTACGACAGCATCCTTAAAGGCCTAGGCAAATCAGTGACTTAGCCTTTCTGGTACACATGGGAGTAAAAATCTGCACTACCCTCAAAAGATATATTGTAACTGGGCTGCAGGATTACAGGTGTGGTGTGCACTGGCCCCAGTGCAGGATGCCCAGTTACGGAACATGTCAGCTGGGTTTCCTTTGGGCCTTTGTCTCTACAAAACTAAACCCAAGTAAAAGAGATTCAAAAAGGCAACCAAGCAAGCCCAAGACTTTTGCTCTCTGGAGCATCTTCTAAGGATTATTTCCGTCACTTCCCTGGCCAACAGAGAAAGAGAACTATGGGATGGGAAAGGCAAATAAACTGACTGTTGAGATGGTTCTTAAAGGATGAAAAGAATTTTGAGAGGAAGAGAGGGCAGAACATAAGCCAGCCAGTGAAAAAACAGAAACACAGAAATCAGTTCAATGAAGAAGGAAAGCTTTTTCTGACAAAATTATTCAGTGGTGAAAAAGGCTTCCTTGAAAAGCAGAGAGCAAAACTACTGAGGATGTATTTAGTCCTTTCTTTCTTGTTTTTAGACAAAAATTTATTCGGTAAACTCTAACATGTACCAGACACTGTGCTTTGATCTATATTATGCTGTGTCTGCATGGCTCTTGCCCTGCCATCCCGCCCTGGACACGTGAACCACTTGAATTTCTATTCATTCTTCTTGCCCTGCTCTGAACACATATATTAAACATGTCTATCAGAGGGGGAAAGGGAGGGAGGGAGGCAGGGATCAATTATAGATGAGATTTCTGCACTGGTAAGATGATTGGACTAGTTGAAATATCATTAATTTAAATCACATCCACCAAAACACATTCCAAAATATGGAATCTACTGTTAAAAAAAAACCCTAAAACAGTAATTTTCAAAACTTGAATAAATGAAGGTAGAAGACTTCTTTACCATTCCACATACTTCAGTTAGAGTTCAACTTCTGTCTGCCCAAATAGCAGGAAGGAGTGTTGGATGTTGGACCACACTTGCAAGATTTTGTTTTTTCAATCGGTTTATCAGAATGCCACCAAGTACGGCCCGCCGCACCTCTCACCCCTCCCCAGGAAACCAGTTAAGCTTTACCGTACCTGTTTTCCTCTTCAAACTATGACCCAAGTCTCTCTGGGCAGAAAGGGCCTCCGTCACAGCTATGCTCCTTCCACCTCCTCCCCAAGTGATGGAGAATGAGCCCCAGTGAGCTCAGTAATCCACGGCATCACACCGCATAAGCATTAGAATGAGCCCTCAAAGCCTTCTGTTCCAAGGTCCACATTCCGAGAGCATGGGACTGAGACCGAGAGGGGGGCATCTTCTCTCGTGCTACGGCAATGCCCCCTTTCCACACTCGGGCAAAGATAAATGGGCCACTTACCGTCCGCTTACCCACTGTTCTCACCTGTCTCGATTCCCTCTTGGGATTTTTCCCTCCCCACAGGCGCCTCTACACGCGCCACCAAGAACTGTCAGCTGCAGAACTGACTGTTGTAAGTAGAGTGACGGGGTGGATGTTGGAGGGAGGGTACCATGGTGACCCCACCACCATTAGCAGCGCTGGCAAATAGGAGAATGAGAAGAGCCCTGGGTAATTGGCCAGAACTGCTACGTATCCAGCAAGCAGCGAGAAGGAAAAGCGAGATGACTATCCCTCTGGCGTATCCTTTCATATTCTATCTCTACGGAATCCCCTGCCTCAAGCTGAAAGCGTCTCCTCCCAGCCCAGCACAGAACACACCTGCCTAAACGAAGCCATTCCTGGGCTCTTTCAATTCACCCTCAGCAATCATCTTTATTTGAAAGCATCTCTGGTTTCTAACCTGGTTATTAGCCATCACTGCTGAGAGCAGGCTGGTTGCTAAATGAGTTGGTACTCAAGGTTCCTGTACTCCTCATGTTTCTTTTCCTGTCACAGAGGACTCATAAAAGTGACTGCATGCAGTGACAAACAAGGCACTTGTGAATCTGAGACCGCAGATCCACACCTTGCTGATTCTCCAAGGCTGGGTGAGCGTGGGAGTGGGCGTGAAGATGATTTTCTGTACAATTAGTATAGGAAACATCATGAACAACCTCCATCATTAGGCAACTTTTTTCTGCCTTTTTAGAGTCATCCAGACAATGTTCTCAAAACCAGAATATCTCAGAGCACACTGTTTTGCATAATCTTCTTATTGTAGATGGGAGGAAATTTGTCTTGATGATAGATCTTTTCAGAGATTTTGACCACTCAGGTTTTTAAAGTTCCAATGGCAAATCCCCACACCCATCTTAGACCTGACTGATCTGGGACACAGAATAGAAGAATCCCAGGTTCTTTTTTGGGTGCTACCCACCATAAAGGGTGAAGAAGGAGTACACAGCCCATACAAAATAAGCTGTCCCAAGCCAGATCTTATGGAAGTGGGGCATAGAAGGGATTTCGTCTCCTCTCCTAGGAAAGCAGCAGGATTGCACACTTTTTTTTGGTTACAAAAGTGGTGTCCACTCTCTGTGATCTTCCCAAAGACCAGGTCAGATGAACTCATCCTCCCACTCAAAAATTCAGTGGTTCAACCCTACATCCCAATTAACTTCCAAACTCCTTAGTCCTTGCAATCTAACCTATCTTACTTTCCCATCCCACTTCCTAGCCCTTGTTAACAAAATGAACCAAGCAAACTGAACTATTCTTACTGTTCTTCACCTATTAAGTCCCACACTCTCCCACCTTTAGGCTTTGTTCAAGCTGTCTCTAATGTTCTTCCTCACCTCCTGGCCCGTCTCTGAAGGTCCATATCCCATTGTCCTTCAAAGCTTCGAAGATAGCAAGAGACAGAAATTGACCCAAAAGGAATTGGTTGGAAAGATTGAAGGATATCTCATGAAAACCAAAGAACCAAGTACAACTAGATCTTACGAGGGGCTGGAATAAGACACAGGAAAGTCATAGGGAGCAATGGTTCATTTTTCTCTCTCTGCCCCTCATGCCCACCGAAGTTTTTCCTTCCTCACTAGTCAAATATGCTCTATCTCTACTTTCTCCCGTGAGTCTGCTCTGCTGCTTTCAGACTCCGCTGTTTCTACCTTTCCATATATATTGACCAAACATGGCCACCTAAGGCTTTTCCATGATCCTCAGCTCCAAGCTCACCAGCCAGCTAACCAGCATCCTGCAGTGTATACCAGTTCCCAGTGGATGTGGAAGGAGGTGTCATTGGGTCAACTTTCCACTGGACTGACCATCAGCTGTTCAACTTCATCTACCCAGCCACGGCCAAGGAGGTGAGGAATGTCAAATATAATTCACTGAGCTTCTGTATAGGTATACCTGTGTTGCTGAGAGGGGGACAGTCCCACTGCAGCAGGGCATGCCCTAGGAAGACCCCCTACAGGTTACCTGCATGAAAAACCCAGCCCAAACTCTAGCTCCTTCTCAAAGCTTTCTCTGATTCCACCATCTAGACCTCTCTTACCTTTGAGTATCTGTATCTCTTGTAGGTGACAGTTTGATGTCCTTTCTCCTGAGCAGCCTTCCCCTCCACCGTTTCTTCTTCTAACAGATCCCTCCTTCACCCCCAGTCTCAGAAGCAGACATTGACCCAGGCTAAGCCACGTGTAGTAACTCACCCACCTTGCCTTGATATTAGTGCCCAGAAATAGGCTGGTGAAAGTGACAGCCCCCTAAGATACGGGGTAGTGTGAGCTGGTGAAGGATGGTGTGGCTGTGTAAGCCACCTCCTTGCAGGCTTAGATACTAGAGTGTCCCCACTACTTCTGGTAGGCTCTCATAAGATACTGTAAGAAAGGGACACTGCAAGATTGGTGCAAGCTGATCTGGGTGGAAGAGAAAAGGAGTAGAAAATGAAATGCGGGTGGAGCTTGAGGCAGAATCCTAAAAATGGACTCCATATCTGTGCTTTCCAAAAGTTGTCCTTACTTCTGTCCTTTTGAAGCTTAATCTATGATCTCACATTCCCAATGAATCTCTTTTTGCTTAGGGTGGCCATAATTTGCTTCTAGCTGATGAGAAGTGGCAAGCACAGTCCTTTTCCCAAACCTTTGCTATGATGCCAATTACTTCTTCCATTGCATTGTTCTTATTTGTCTACATGTCTTCTTTCTGCTATAAGTCTATGAGATTCCTAAAGACAGGGCTTTCTGAATGCCTCCTAAGTCCCTACCATGGAGCAAAATAAGGTTTTATAGTATGTTCATTAAATGAATGAATGGGCAAGTGAATGATTTGAAAATGTCCATTGTCTTATTCCCATGACTAGAAGCCTCATGAATTGGGGGAATGACTGTGAATGAAAGGAAGTGATTTCTGCCTAAATCAGTGTTTTAGAGGATGATGGTACCGTCTTCCATCTGGTACCTGAGTTCTCTTGGCCTGTTTTCTCCTACAAGTCTGTGTCCAGTCAGGATGCAGGGATAAAGACAGATGTGGCGTTTTGTTTAATAAACCTAGTATTAGACATGCTCCTGGAGAAAGAAATGAGGGCTGACCCTTTACTACACGGAATAAAGAGCCTTCCTATTTCTCTTAGGCATGAGCATTGCTTCTTGAGAATCTTAGCCCGTTGCATGCTGAGTACATGGGTTTGGTTTCAGTATGGTTCAGGAAAAGTCTAAAACATAACCAATTCCTGTCCAAACACCACAACTACAGAAGGACCTATGCTTGTGTCCATTTGCATCTGCAAAATTCCAAGGTCCCAGGAAAAGTGCACGGGGAATTCAGAATAGAACCAGGGTAGGAGTCCTAAAAATCTTGTCTAACTCAGCTTCCCGCCGACATCTGTCCCTCTTACTAAGTGTGTTCAAAATCCCATGGAAGGATTCAAATGTGTCCTTCTTGGTTGAGAAACTGCCCTCTCCAGGCCCCAGGAGGGGCTGCAGAACCCCCACATCCAAACTCATCTGTCAGCCTCCCTCATCACCCCCAGAGCCCAGACTGGCAGGGCCGGGCCACGAATTTTAAAAGGAGCTTCCCTCCACCCTTCCCCCAGTTCAGGCCCCTGCCCTCGGCTTGCTCTAAAACAAGTGCTAAGGCCATCTTCGGGGCACCAGTGGCGCCAGCCCCTGGGTTCCACTCAATCCCTCCCTCCCCAGACGGCAGCAGGCCTTTACCTTTCCTGTACGCTTGGCATCGAACAAAGCTGTCTCCCTTGGGACCATTCAGCTGTGACATTTTCCCAGTGTGTCTCCTCCTTGTCAACATGTCACAGGGCAGGCAGCCTTTCAGAGACAGAGAAAGACGCCAGAGCACACAGGCATGAGCGCGCACATAGAGAAGAGAGGGGAGGAGAGAAAGACCCCAGGGAGAGAGCAGCCCAAACGGGGACGTGCCCTAAGCAGCAACAGCTCAGCAGCGCCCATCCTGTTTGGTGAGAAGCTGGGGAGAGAGCGTGGAGCCTCTGTGCAGACTTCCCAGAAGCCCTGGACGGGACCCATCTTGGCGGGGCTGAAACGCAGCCGCTCTTGGGACAAAGCCTCCACTGGCCTTAAGGCTGCCTCCCAAAGATGCTGCTTCCTGCCCTCCGCTTTCACGCCCCCCGTGCCCCTGCCTTGCCTGGCCTGGTTGGAGCCGGCAGGGCACAAAGGTCTCGGCTGTGCTAACACACTGAACTTGGATTTCCATGGAACACTGTGCTTCTCTGCCTTTGCCAGGCTGTTCTCTTTGCCCTGAAGGCACCCTTGCCCTTCCTCGAGCTAACGGCCACCAAGCTTCACCCCTTGTAGGGCTGTCTCAATTTGCTCCCCATCTGATACCCACAGACACGGTCAGACGCACCGCTGCAGCTCGCCCAGGCCTCCTTTGGCCAACGTCACACTGCCTTACATTTGCCTTTTGATGTTTCCATCCAGCTGAAAGATCGCGTGGGCTTTAAAGGCCCGGAAAAATGGCTACTTTGTGTCTGTATCCCAGGCACCTGGCACAGCTGCTGTCACACAGAATTTTACAAGAAGGAGAAACGCCACGAAAGGCTCAGGGAAACCCCTTGGCACCAAAAGATTCTTCTTTCTCTTGCCACTTTAACTTAGCAGAAATCTGTTTCAGTGGCTGTCTGAAAACGCTGCTTCACTCTCCCACTGGAGAACCACTTACCCACCCTGTGTGCCAAGTGGGCTATCGTTCCCCATGACCTAGCCCTCCTCCCCCACTGTCCTAGGGGTGAGCATGGACCCAGGCTGACCATCTAGAATAGTCCATCTCCTTGACTACAGTTATAGATCTAGGAGAAGCTTCTGGAAGCCAAGGACAATTCGTCCGATTTGGGCTGGACCCACGTTTTAGAAGGAGGCGGTAAAGACCCTGAGGTTCTATGCTCCTTCTCTGAAGCCCTCCCGCCTACCCAACCTCCCATTCACAAAAACCGCAGCCACCCCCCTGCCCTGCTGACTCTATCCAATGAGAATGGCTTAATGCAATCCCTTTCTGGGCTCCATCTTGGTCTCTGTCTCCAGGGCCCCCTTGAAGCACCTCCCAGCATCTTATTTTAATGGTGATTGACAGCCAGACTTGGGGCTGCAGCCACAGCTGCAGTATGGGAGCGCAGGGCTTTGGACCATTGGTTCAACCGCTGCAGTCACACCTGCCCAATCTCCATCTGACACCTGTCCATCAGAGGGCCTCAACTACTCTGCCCCCTGCAAGCCTGGCCTTACGTGCGTCACCACTGGCCCAGCCACCTCCAGGGATCGCCCTTCCTCTGTACTCTGACCTTGCCTTGGCTCTGTGGCGTTCAGAGTCTTTCCTGCCCCTCTGCAGCAGCCTCCTCACCTGCCTATAACGGCCATTTGCATTCTTTTCCTCCTGATCTTTCTTTGAGCTCTCATCCTTCTCTAAAATTAGGAAAATATTAAGAAACAATTAAAATACTTAAACAATTAGGAAAACAGTAAGAACAAATTAAAATATCGCGCCACACTTGTTTACACACCAACACACACACACGCACAGAAGGCACTAGATAAAGTTCACCTCAGGAAGAGAACTGCCTCTGGTTTCGGCAAATAACTTGTTACGCCCACTGAAGTGCAGAAGCTGGGCCCCAAGAACTTGGACTAGCAGGAGATAGTCAATGACTTAGTTAAATTTTTTTGCACAAAAATGTAATGGGGTGTAGAGCAGGAGCGGGGGTGGGGCTTGTGTAATGTGGCTGAAGTCTGCCCCTTGCTGAGATGTGGGCCAGTGGGAAATGCCCAAGAAGGTTCGAGAACAGGGTGTCTACTATGTAGTGAGGTTGTTTGTGGTGCTGCCGTGTAAACTCCCTCCACCGCCCTGAGCCCTCATCGGAGTCTGCTATGCACACAGCCGAAGGAGGGGATGGGCTCTCTTGCAGGGGTGAAAAGATCCCACTTAGTGAGGGGTAACTTAGTGAGGAAAGGGCAAGGCATGCACAGGTGGCCCAGATGATACAGAAATGGAATTAAGTCAGCGGAAGCAAGAACTCAGAGCCTGAGGAGACCAGCTGGCAGGGAAGACTGGGAGGGAAGGTGGATCCCTAGTGTCCATGGAATGAGGGTTCCGGCCATGATTATCCACATTTCCAAGGGCCAGGGGACTCCAGCTAGCACCTGGGTTATGGAGGTTTATCAAGCCCACTGCTTACGTGTGTCTGTGTTCAGGTGTGTGCACAAGTCCTCAGAGTGGACAGGGAAAGGGACAGGGTAAGAAGAGCCCTGAGTTAGAAGTCTTAACAGGTGAATCTGAGTCTTGGCTTGGTCGCTAATCTAGGATGAACCGATGAGCTAATCTTGCCCTCGGATGCCTTACTGTAAAATACGGCCAGAACTAGATAAACTCGATGATTCCTACCAGCTCCAATGTTTCAGGGGACTCATTCTTCCTTCCCACTGTGCCCTGACCACTTGGGTTCATCCTCCCTCCATTAACTGACTTCTGTCTGCATTTTTGCAAAGTTGGGGAGCAATGTCAAGACCTCTCAACGCGGACTCGCAGAAAGACATGCACCCACCATTCCTCCCTTCACAGAGATGGAAAGGCCCCTCTGCTGCTGGACCAGAGAGCAGCATGGCTGAGACACAGACCAAGCTTAGAGGTGACGCCAGGGGAAGTCAAGTAACTGCTGACAGTCATCTCCCAGGTTATCAACAAAACCAGTCCGAGACCCAGACCCACGCTTTGAGTTCCCCACCCCATGTCATACCATTAGTTCTCTTCCTTCTCTCATTGAGTATTTGTTCAATAATCGCTGAGACTTAGGAATAAGGAATGAGAGAGATAAAATTTTGAGTGGTAAAAGAATTTAAGATAAAGTCCTTTGCCTCAGAATTTGCAATAGAATTTGAAACTCTCCACCTCCCTATCTCTTCAGTAATATCTTCCTTAGCAACTGATGGGATTTTCCTGGAACGCTATTAATTCAATAAATTCTCATTAAATGCCAACTCTATTCCAGCACCACGCTGGATGGAAGATAAAGCGGTGAACAAAATAAGTTCTTTATGGAATTTACAGGCTACAAAGGGAAGACTGACTTTAAAGTAGTAACCACACCACTTCAGATAATTTGTTATAACGGTGGTGCATTGTTGGACTTCCCTGGCAGTCCAGCAGATAAGACTTCTTGCTTCCAGTGCAGGGGCCATGGGTTCGAAACCTGGTCAGGGAACTAAGATCCCACATGCTGCAGAGCCAAAAATAAAAATTAAAAGCAAATTAAAAAAAAAACTGTGGTGCATTGTTATGTATAGTAGGGGGATTGTAATGGTTAATTTTATGTGTCAACTTGACTGTGTCATGGGGTACCCAGACATTTGGTTAAATATTATTTCTGGGTGTGTCTGTGATGATGTTTCTGGATGAGATTAGCATCTGAATATGAGTAATGCAGATTGTTCTCCCTAATGTGGGTGGGTACCATCCAATCCGTTGAGGATTTAAATAGAACAAAAATGCAGAGGAAGGGAGAGTCCTCTCTCTCCTGACTGCTTGAGTTGGGACATCCATCTCTCCTGCCCTTGAACGAGGACCTACACCATCAGTGCTCTTGGCTCTCAGGCCTTCAGACTCAAACTGGAAGTAGACCACCAGCTTCCTGGGTCTCCCGCTCTCAGAGGCCGATGTAGAGCTTCTCAGCCTCCATCATCACGTGAGCCAATTCCTTATAATAAATACCTTTATTATAGATTTATTATTTACTTTGTATACAGCTCCTGCTGGTTCTGTTTCTCCGGAGAGCACTGACTAATATTATAGCCTAGGGTATCAGGAAAGTCTTCCTTGAATATGTGAATTTAAGCAGAGACCTACAGTGGAATGTGAGCTAGCTAGATGAAGGAGGAGGAAAGGGAAGGGGAAATGATCACAGGAGAGGAATTAATGTGAGCAAAGGTCAAGGCCACTTTGGAGAGCTGGAAGATGACTGGCTTGGCTGGGCTGTCCAGAGCCAGGAAGATATTGATGAGAGAAAACCAGAGAAGTAGGCAGGGACCAGATCTTGCAGGGCACTGTCTTTGTAAAGATTTAGGACTTTAGCCGGAGAACAGTGGGAAGTCATTTAAGATCTCTAACAAGGTTTCAATGAGTTACAAACATCCACCATGTTTGTTTGTTTCTTTCATCGCAGAATCTAAGCCAGTCTTGGTTTGAAGCAATGCCAGATGTGCTGTCTCCTGAAAAGCTCCCCTGGGCTTCTAGAAGGCATTGTGGACTTCTTCCCCTCACAGTCTATCTTTCCACCACTGAACCCACTTACAGAGTGACAGATTGTGAGTGACAGGAAGGAGAGCTGTGCAGTCCAGCAGAGGGATTTCTCTTGACCTCCCCGACTCCAGTCTGCTGATGGTGGAAAAGTCCAAGACCTCACGTCTCCATTTTTGTACTCCACACCCGAGTCCGCCTCGCATCCCTAAGATGTTGGGGGAATAATTAAGTTAAAGATATGAAGTGTGACGTCCCTGGGTGCTGAGGTTACAGCCGGCGCACGTGTATAGGAGACACTGCCACAGGGCAGCACACAGCAGACCACCACGGCAGAGAACAGGAGGAGCTGCCTGCGGGCCAGGGCTGTGTCTGCACCGGTGCAGCCTCAGCCACGCCCACAGAGAGGGTGAAAAGAGTGGCATGGCTTTCTGATAAAATGTGCCTAGTTGAGGTTACAGTCAACAGTCTATTCAGTAAATATCAACTGGATGCTGGGCACAGGAAAATGAGTAAGAGAGGTCACTTCCCAGAGGAGCAGAGTGAATTGGGGTGAGCCATAAAAACCAGGAATCAAAAGAAAACCATTTTTTTAAACAGGAATCAGAATTTCCCTGGAAATGTGAATAGATATAGATATATAGATATATATGGATAAGACCAGAAGAACTGGTTAGTAAAGAAAAAGGAACAGATGTCAGAGAGAAACAGAGATGCCATGAGCAAGAGACACGTGGCCACAGGTAGAGGAGGAAGAGCCTTGTACAACGTGCCTGGATACGTGCAGGGGCAGACTTCAAGTTCATCCCGCTAAACTGGCACATAGAGATGCATCATCATTATATATCTGACGTACTGTTGCCATGGACAGATCTTTACAAAAAATCCTTGCTGGTATAAATATAGGCACACACAGACATGCAGACTCTATTTTAAAATCTCCATGAAGTGATGCCTCAGTTTAGAATCTTGATTGTGGTGATGGTATCACAGGTGTATGTACCTGTCCAAACTCATCTGAGAGTTTTGGGTTCTAATCCTCATGAAATGCTGATCCGTCCACACCTCACCCATTTTTGTCTTGCAGCAACTCAAATCCAGGCTGGTGGAACACCACGAAGAGGTTCCATTTGCTTACATTATGCCAACGTGTGTTAAATATTTCCCCACTGTGACTTTTCACTTCACCAGCTCTTGCAGCAGACCCTTTCCTGCAGTTAACACAAGGATGAATGCAGAGGTTGGCCCTCTCCAAAGGAACCTAAATTCTAAATTAATGAAGTTTGAATTAATGAGATTTTACAGACATATCACAGGCACTGGGCTCACCTCTGTAAATGGCAATTGGCAATTTAATTAACTGGGGTCAAGGTCTGGCCTATACTTCTCATGTCAAGTGCAATCAGTCATGGGAAGTAGAATCTTCGTTTATCATAGCCTGTAGTGCTTGTAAGTCAGAAGCAGTGTACTTGAGTTTCCCAGGAATGTTTGAAATGCAAAGTCTTACTTTTCGTAGTGGCACCCAGTCTCAGTGATCTCTTCCTGGAATTAAAGTTCCCACCAAAACTTAGGAACTTTCTTGGGCTTGTGAGTAATTATCTTTCATAAGAGAAGACGAACAGCTCTCTGAGCAATAGATGGGCAACTGTTAGTGCCAATTTACAGATATTAGTCCAAAATCAAAGATGGAAGCACAGAAGAAATTCTTCCCAATAAGGAGCCTACCGTGTTTAGTGGGGACAGGACTTGACCTATGGTATATCTGAATCTATAAATATGTGCATCTCTAATAAACACGTGTATAACTTAACTGGATACGTTGAGGGGCAGACTTCAAGTTCATCCCGCTAAACCGGGACATACAAATGCATCATGATATATTTGACATACACTTGCCATGAGCAGATCTTTACAAAACATCCTTGCTGGCATAAGTATAGACACACACAGATGTGCAGATTCTATTTTAAAATCTCCATGAAGTGATGCATCAGTTTAGAACCTTGATTGTGGTGATGGTATCACAGGTGTATGTACATGTCTAAACTCATCAAATATACATTCAATGCATGCAATTTTTACATCAATTTTACTTCAATAAAGTATATGCATACATATATTTATACATGTATACATATATATACATGTAATGTTGAGCAAACAAAAGAAAGTTGCAGAATGTTATGTACAGTGTACAACCACTTATATAAAAATTTTAGGACACGAAAGCCAATTCCATATATTTTTATGACCATGTATATATAGTAAAAGTTTTTTTAAATGTGTGGGATGATAAACACCTAACTCAGGGTGTTGGTTACTTCTAAGAAAAGAAGGAGAGAAATGAGATTGGGGAGGAGCACCCAGTGGATTTTAACTGTATTTATAACATTTTCTTTGAAATAAATTCTCCTGAGATAAAGAAAAAGAGCGTTGGTGCGTCCGAGTATATATTTCACACACACATAATGAACTGCCCCTAGATATTCTTCAGTAGTTGACGCATACCTGTCAGAACTGAAACCTTAAAAATCTGTGTGCAGGCAGAAATAGAACACCTGGTATTTACATCTCACCTGGCACTTTTCAAAGCATTTTCATCACCTTAGATATTTTAAAATCATAGGTAGGCAACTTCTAAAGATGTCATTATCCAATTTGACAGATGAAGTACAGAGATATAAAACAGAAGCATGAAGATAAAGAGCTGAGCTTTTCTTGATTCACAGGAGTCTTCTCTTACTTGCCAGTCATCATAACCCTCCTCCTTCCCACACACAGCCTTCAACATCCCTGTGCCTCCAGAGTGGAAAGCCACAGAAAGCAGGCCCGCCTCATGCTGAACTCCAGGAAAAGCATTTCCCCAATCAGTGATTCTAATTCAGGGGGACAAACGCCTGACTGGAAGCCAGAGTTGACTCCTTTCCGATAGAACAGCAAGAACCGTAAGAGTATTTTGAAAGTAAAGTTGTTTCTGAAAGTGTCAGTGTGTGTTGTGAAAGGGATGTTACCAATGGAGATCGAGGTGACCGGGATCTAAGTGGAATGAGTCTGAGAACTTCTTTTCCACATTTGGAAAACCTGCATTTATTGAGTGCCCACTGTGTACCTCACAGCCCTGGGCTACATATCCTAGTGAAGGAGTGTGAGGGAGATATTCAAGTGAAATAAGCACGGGTCTTGCCCTCAGGGGATGTTCACACTAAAGGAAATATGGTCCATAAATCACTGGGGAACAGAAGCGATTGCCAGAAGGAGGCGGTGTGGGTCCTCTGGGCACTGAGCAGGGTGTGGGGCAGGGTCTGCATTGCATGCACAAGAAGAAGGTAAAAGCGTCATGTACCAAGATGTTCATTGCAGCTCTATTTACAACAGCCCGGAGATGGAAACAACCTAAGTGCCCATCATCGGATGAATGGATAAAGAAGATGTGGCACATATACACAATGGAATATTCCTCAGCCATAAAAAGAAACGAAATTGAGCTATTTGTAATGAGGTGGATAGACCTAGAGTCTGTCATACAGAGTGAAGTAAGTCAGAAAGAGAAAGACAAATACCGTATGCTAACACATATATATGGAATTTAAGAAAAAAAAATGTCATGAAGAACCTAGGGGTAAGGCAGGAATAAAGACGCAGACCTACTAGAGAACGGACTTGAGGATATGGGGAGGGGGAAGGGTGAGCAGTGACGGGGCGAGAGAGAGTCATGGACATATACACACTAACAAACGTAGTAAGATAGATAGCTAGTGGGAAGCAGCCGCATGGCACAGGGATATTGGCTCGGTGCTTTGTGACAGCCTGGAGGGGTGGGATAGGGAGGGTGGGAGGGAGGGAGACGCAAGAGGGAAGAGATATGGGAACATATGTATATGTATAACTGATTCACTTTGTTATAAAGCAGAAACTAACACACCATTGTAAAGCAATTATACCCCAATAAAGATGTTAAAAAAATTAAAAAAAAAAAAAAAGACAGGAATAAAGACACAGACCTACTAGAGAATGGACTTGAGGATATGGGGAGGGGGAAGGGTAAGCTGTGACAAAGCGAGAGAGAGGCACGGACATATATACACTACCAAATGTAAAATAGATAGCTAGTGGGAAGCAGCCGCATAGCACAGGGAGATCAGCTCGGTGCTTTGTGACCACCTAGAGGGGTGGGATAGGGAGGGTGGGAGGGAGGGAGACGCAAGAGGGAAGAGATATGGGAACATATGTATATGGATAATTGATTCACTTTGTTATAAAGCAGAAACTAACACACCATTGTAAAGCAATTATGCTCCAATAAAGATGTAAAAAATATTTAAAAATTTTAAAAAATTAAAAAAAATAAAGAAAATATAAAAAGAGGAAAGATCGGCAGAGGAAGGGCCAGGGTGGGACCTCAGAGCTGAGCCAAGAGAGGGAAGGTCCTGGCATTTTCTCAGTCCAATTCATGTTCCTCTGCCAAACAGGTGACAGCTAGAGCTCCTCTATCAACAGAGACCAAAGCCACAGACCTGAGCCCCAACAGGATTGTTCTTTGAAGAGGAACAGTCATATATAAACATTTTATATGTATATATATAGAGAGATAGATCTATATCATTAACATCCCCATTTTTCAGTACAGGAAAGTAAGCACAGAGTGGTTAAGCCATTAGCCTAATATCACACAGCTGGTGAGTGGTAGTGCTGAGGTTCTGCCTCACTCTGGCTCTAGAGTCTGTCTTCTTCATCACTAGAAGAGCTGCAGAAGACGTATTTGGGAAGCCTGCTCAACCCATGCCCTTTTCTTTGGAATTGCCAACCCACCCAAGCCAATTGGACCTGGAGTGGACAGATCCAGTAATGGACCGGGCTCAGCCAATCAGATTCTCACAGAGGGAGAATGACTTCAGTTCCTGACTTTCCAGGTTCAATCCCAGCGTATCCTGTTCTTGGATATCTATTAGACCGTCTGTGAGATCCTTAAAATAGCCAGCTGCCCTTCTTAGTTGAGTAGTTTCTGTCCCTGTGATCCGATAACGTCTGTTGAACCCACATTCTCACAACCTCCCTGAAGCTGATATTTTCAAGATTGCTGATCATCGCCTCTTAAAAATTCACTCCAGTATATCTTTTTTTTCCCTTTTTTCTTTTCTTTTTTTTTTTTTTGGCCACTCCACACAGCTTGCAGGATCTTAGTTCCCCGACCAGGGATCGAACCCGGGCCCTTAGCAGTGAAAGCACGGAGTCCTAACCACTGGACTGCCAGGGAATTCCCCAAAATGGACTCCAGCAGATCTTAAAGGCTCTCACCACAAGAAAAAAAATCACAACTATGGGTGGTGATGGATGTTAACTAGACTTCTTGTGGCAATATTTTCACAATATATACAAATACCAAGTCATTATGTTGCACGCCTGAAACAAATATAATATGTCAATTACATCTCAATAAAAAAGATCGACTCCAGTGGCCTCTTTGTCCTGTTCTACCTTTGCGGCAATGCACACGGGCACCCTGCCCCACCCTCTCCTGTGCTTCTCTCCTTTGTGCCTATATGTGGTCCATTCACTGCTCCTTCCTAGGCTACCTCTCATCTATGACCTGGATCAGGCACCTCTACCAAGAAAGCTTCCATGATTCCTTAGGGCTGGACATGCCCCCTGTGCTCCCAGGGCCCTTCTGCAATGGTATGGCATTGCACCTCCCATACAAAACAGATGTGATTAGATATTACAGACTCCTGAGCAAAGCTAGCAAGCTACAGAAGACAGGGGATCGTATGCCCGCTTATATGGAAAATTTTAGATGTGCAGGTAAAAGACATAAGCAGGTCATGCCACTCACTTGCCTAAATCCTCCAGTGATGTTCCAATCATACATAACAACAAAATGCAGAGGCCAGACCTGGCTTATGAGGCCCTGCAGGACAGAATCCACCCACCTCGTCAACCCCACCTCTCTTTCTGCCTCACTCACTCCTTTTTCATAAAGGCTCTTTGACTTCTTAAATTAACGGAAGCCAAAGGATATTGGGAAGTTCACTACCTAATTTCACCCACCCCAGTGTCTAAGCTTTGGACTCTTGTAAAACCAAAACATATTCTATTATATTTTTCTCCTAGAACAGCAGGCAGATGGATACGCCCCTTATATCCACTATCGAAATGAACACATGCAAGTGGTTCTTCCCCAAAAGAGGATCTGCTTCCAGGTGATTTGAAACAAAAATTGTCAGCAAATTTTAAATAAGTAAAGGCGCCAAAGATATACATATATGTACGTGCAGACATACCTGGTTACAAAAATATTAGCATAGGTTGTTTCTGGGCAATGGGGTGTCAAGGGGTGCTTATTTTCTTATTTATACTTTCTCTACCATTTAAAGATTTTACAATAAATATTTAGCACTTTAAATACTTAGCACTTTATAATAGAAAAAAAGCGTTTTGATAATAAAGGGAAAACCTGCAAGGAACTGGGAGGAGGGCAGGAGTGTCTGTTCATGGCATTCTAACATCCTTGTGTCCTTGAGCCCCTGTCTTGTTTTATTTATGTACTGATTCCTTTTTATCCCCATTCTGCACTCCTGTTCTCTCCACAGGAAAGCACTCTAATACATTTGACATATATCTTTATATCTAGATACACACTTATAAAGTACATAGAGCTAGTTTGTGTCAGCACTTTTTTTTTTTTTTTTTGGTACGCGGGCCTCTCACTGCTGTGGCCTCTCCCGCTGCGGAGCACAGGCTCTGGACGCGCAGGCTCAGCGGCCATGGCTCACGGGCCCAGCCACTCCGTGGCATGTGGAATCTTCCCGGACCGGGGCACGAACCCGTGTTCCCTGCATCGGCAGGCAGACTCTCAACCACTGTGCCACCGGGGAAGCACAGCACATATTTTTTATTTAAATGTTTTCACATATCTATTTCTCCTAACAGACACTAACTCCTCCCCGCAAGGAATGAGAGTTTATTTATATTTGTAGTTCTATAGTCAAGTATGGTATTTGGCATGGAGGAACAGCACAATAAATATTTGTAGGGCTGAACTGAAAGTTTACTACACTTTTTTCTTAAAATCTCAGCTTTCCTGAGCTTCAGGAATACTTCCTTCTCCTGGTTTCCCTCCTGCCTCCCAGGCTCCCTCAAAGGCTCCTCCTTTCTTCCCATCCCTAGTTATAGGCATTACCTAAGTTTCATCCTTGTCTCTCTCCTGGTCTCCCTTCATCTGACCCACCACGATCAGTCCCATCTATGTCCGTGGCTTTCATTATGGTGTTGGCACAGCTGTCTCCCAAACCTGTATCTCGAGCCTTAACTTCTTAGCCAAGCTGTCGACCTATATATCCTTATCCAACAGCTGGAAGTCCCACAGGCATCTCACACTCAATGTGAAATCGCCACCCTACTCAACTCCCCACTCGAGTCTCTACTTTCTCCTTTGTCCCTTCATCCAGGGACAGGCATTAGCATTCTCCAGTCCCTCCATCTTTAATGAAATCTCTCCCTTCTACACTCTGTATATGGGATAACTCACCAGAGTCTTTCATTTCTACCTAACAGATAACACGACTCATTCATAACCAGGGGCTTTGCTCGGTGCTAAGAATATAGGGGCAGGTGAGACAGATAAGTTTCCTATTCTTGGGAGGCAGACAGTAGACAAATGAATGAGCATCGTGTTGCAGAGTGTGGCCCATGCTATGAAGGAAGGGAGCAGGTTGATGTGAATGATTGGAGCCATGAGGGCGGTCAGGAAAGGCATCTCTATTGGATGAGAAGGGAACCTCTCATTGAAAGACCCAGGGGAAGAACAAACAATCCAGGTTCAAGAGCCAGCGGATGCCAAGGCTACAGAGAGAGAGGGAGCTTTACATGTCCAAGGACCAGCAATGAGTCCTTTGTGGCAGACTTTATGGAGGAGGGTGTGATTATAACTGGATTAGGGTGAGGGGCGGCCAGAGGGCCAGATTAGGAAGGGCCTTGGAGGCCATTCAAGGCATTTAGATTTTATTCCAAGTGTGATGGGAAATCAAATGGCAACGTTTAAGCAGAGCAGGGATCTGATCTGATTTACGTGTTTCAAAGTTCACTGATGGGGATTAGGGGGCAAGAGGTTGGGTAGGGAAGCAAGTTCAAACTTTTGCACCGGACCAGATAAGAGGTAGGGACTGCCTGAACTACAGGACGGCAGTGACCATGGTGAGCAATGGACCAATATGAGGTCTATGTTGGAGGACTTGCTGATGGATTAGATATGGAGATGGGGGGGGAAAGGAGGAATCAAGGATGACTCAGGGCTTCTGGTGTAAGCAACTAGGTGGTTGATAATGCCATTTCGTGAGTTGGGGACATAGAAGGAAGAACAGAGCCAGCTGGTAGTTGAGTACAGCAGGGAATAAAGAGTTTGTTTTAGACATGCTAAATTTAAGATGCCTGTGAGACATCCTGGTGGTGATGTCAAGTTGACAGTTGGCTATAACAAGCTGGAGCTCCATGGGTAAAGCTCTGGGTTGGAGATCCATTCAGAAGACATCACTGTAGAGACGGTACTTACACCACGGGGGTGCACAGAGGAGGGGAAGAGAACAGACAAGACGGGAAGAGAAGAGAGAGGAAAAGAAAGGAAAGAAAAGGAAAGGGGATGAGTCAGCAATATTCAGCATGAAAAGCAGAGCGCCGTGATACAGAAAAAAATCCAGGAGAGCGTCTCATAAAACTGAGAACATGAGGGAGGAAGGGGTCAAATGCGCCAAATATTACAAAAAGACCAAAATAAAGCCAGGAAACTGCCCATTTGGGTTTAGGATGGTGGAGGTTGCAGAGTAATCTCTGGCAAAGCAGTGCTGCGGGCCAGATTGGAGCAAACTGAATAGCAATTTGTAGGTGAAGAAATGGATGCAATATGTGCAGATGACACTTCGGGGGAAGTTTTACTATAAACAGAAGTAGAGGTAGAGAGGAACGTAGCATCAGTCAAAGCCTTGGTGGAGATGGGGAATAAGAGAGCAAGCTTATATGTTGGTAGAAATGAATATTAAAGAGGGAGAGACTGATCGTGCAGGAGAAAGGAATCACGAAAAGAAAAACCCTTTAGAAGAGCAGAGGCGGGGCACTGGCCTTTGATAAGGGGGACCTTTTGCCTCCTAGGAGCAAGGAAGATGGAGACAGTGGTACACACACAGGTACCTGTGCAGACTTGGTGTCTGGGAGAAGTGGGAGTTCTTCTCCAATAGTTTCCATGTTTCAATAAAGAGTGATGGGAGATCACCAGCTATGATGACAGTGGAAGAAGGGAAAGAGATGGGAGGGTGTTAGGAGGACTGAAATGGAAGGCGTCTTGTTCAGGCTTCAGAGGCGATATTAGGCCGCTAACTGATTTGTGCTCTTGCCTGGACCACGTGCCTGTTTGGGAGCTGCGGCCAGCAAGTCCGGCGGCACTTAAGATAAAGAAAGGAGTGGATCGTGCAGTTCCATGAGCCTCAGGGACCTGGCCAGTTCCCGGGGATCTAGAAATTCTTATGATTCACGAAATGAGATAAACAGCATCGTTGAAGAAACCCCAAGCTGCGTATTTGCAGGCACACTGATGATACCAGTTTGCGGCCTGGTATTATCAGCGGGACTCCCCTAAACTGCAATTTGAAGTCTCACCCGTGGAGTGGACACACTGCCCGGGACCTTGCTCAGTTGGGACTCCAGATTGCTGTTTTTGGGAATTCCCAGCGCCGTTCGAGTCTGGACGTAGGTGTCGGCCCAGTTTGGTGAGGTACACGCTTTTACTGTTCTCTCCCTTTTCATTTCTATTTCTTTCTTTTTAATGATTTTCAAGTTGAAATTGTCTACTTGCGTGACGAGCAGTGTCTCTTTGTTAATGAATCCTTCGAATCTAAAATGAAAGTAAACCTTTCGGCCAGAGAGAGGGCGGGCGTGTTGAGGAACAATCATGAAGCCCTTCCTCACGGTTGCTCACATTCTCTTTCCACTCCTAGTGGGGCAGCTCTAGTTCAGGACCTGACTGTCTCCAACTCCTAACAGATCTCCATGATGGCCTCCTAACAGATCTCCCACCCCAGCAACTTCCTAGTCTGCCAGTTCTTTATCTGTCCATCTTTTGGAAGGATCCCCCTAAACAAGTCTGTTGTGCCATGGGAACCTCTGATGGACTTCACCGTTTAAAGGCAATCCTAGATCCTCACCTGGGCACGCAGAGTTCTCCATCTTCTGGTCCAACCTACGTTCGCATGCTCACGTCCAGTGCATCCCTTCCCCTGTGCCTGTTGCTGAACCGCAGCTGCTGACCCGTTACTCTCCCCAAATGCTATGAAACCTCTCACTTTTAGGTCTCTGTTCAAGCTCTTTTTTTTTTTTTTTTTTTTGCGGTACGCGGGCCTCTCACTGCTGTGGCCTCTCCCGTTGCGGAGCACAGGCTCCGGACGCGCAGGGTCAGCTGCCATGGCTCACGGGCCCAGCCGCTCCGCGACATGTGGCATCTTCCCGGACCGGGGCACGAACCCGTGTCCCCTGCATCGGCAGGCGGACTCTCCACCACAGCGCCACCAGGGAAGCCCTGTTCAAGCTCTTTTTTTTCCCTGCCGGGCATGCCTCACTCCCTCTTGCAGAAGTCCTACCCATCCCTCAAGTTCCAACTCAAATCTCACTCATTTCAGGAAACTTACCAGACCCTTCCATTAAAATAACTTCTCATAGCTCCTTATTCCTTTCAAACTTATTATAAAAGATCAAAGTCCATCTTGTATTGTAAGCATGTCTTCATGCTTGTATATTTTTCTATACGTGTGCTCGCAACTGTCTCTAAGGAAGGAAGAAAGGAACAGAGGGAAGGAGGAGAGCGAGGGGCAGGAGAAATGAGGAAGGAAAAGCAGAGGGGCCTCCTGGGTCTCTGCTGGTTCACCTCACTATCTTGAATCAAGCCGTTCAGCAGTGCTTCCCAGGACTGGCAAAGCCTCACCGAGCCCCCAGATTCTCATCATTGCCGTACCGCCGGCATCCTGGGCTACCATATCCCTTCCCCCTCCCACTCTTCTCCCTCTCCCCGCTCCTCCCCACGTGCCTCCATTTTAGATGCCCAGTAATTGCATCATATCTTAAGCAGCTCCACCTCTGAAAAGAGCAGTGGGCGGGAATGGAGAGAAATAGGACGGAGAGATGAAAATGTAATGCTGAAAAATTCGTATGCTAAAGGCAGCACGTGCTCCCCCCCCCCCTGCATCTCATCTGAGAAAATCCTGGCGGAGACCACGCGAGGCTGGGCCAAGTTTGTCTGAGGTGACAGAGCAATCACTGGGGAGCTGTGAGCGTCCACGTGTGCGCAGGAGGAAAGCAGCACTTTGCTTCTGGGGACCGGGGCTGTCGACTGGGGGGAGGGGCAGTAAGAGGACCGGGCTGGGAGAGATGCCCTCCCCTCCTATAGCCCCCCTCCTCCCCTGATGCAGTCAGGCTGGCAGGGCACTGCCCTCTGCAGAGTCACGGGCCCTGTGGTTTCCCACGCCTGCACCCTTCGGGAATCCTGAAAGGCACAGCACGACCCTGGGCCAGGGCGAGTGGGTGGCCTCGCTTCACTCGATGCATCACTGTTTGCTCTGAGCCCGGGGCGGGAGAGTTGACGCGGCCGGGCTCCAGATGCCTGAAAGAAGTCCGTTCTCGTTCCCAGCCCCGGTCTCTCCCTCCGCTCGCAAAGCACTGCAGAGCTGCGGCCTGATGAATGCTGCGCGCTGATATCTACAGGAGATGGGCTTGCGATTCCCGGCAAGCGGTCCCTGAGCCCCTGCAGAGAGGAGGCTCCGGCTGCACGACCGCGACCCCTGGCGGCTGCTGGAGAAACTCTCCGCAGAGCTTCCGAAGCGCACGGGGCCGCTGGACAGGAAGTCAAGGGAGGATTTTAAAAGAAACTGGGGTTAGAAATATGCCCCCCCCTCCCCGCAGATGGTGCAGGGCGGGGGGTGGAGAATGAAAAGAAAGCCAATTTTGCTTAGTTGTAATCTAAACAAGAAGGCAAGGAACAATCTGTTAGGGATGGTGGGGCTGATGAGGGGAATGGGAGGGGGGAAGGTGGAAATGTGAAAATCTGTTTATAGTTGGAACGGAATCTGTTAATATGATGCTTACACAAAATAAGACATATAAGTTTTTCCCTGCTCTGAACTCTGCTTCCTTCATCTTTATTTTAACTAGCAGTGGGCTCTGATCCGATTTTTTCTTTCATATTCCCAAACCAGCTGTATTTTGGAAGAGGCATCTATTCAGGGAAATCAAACATACTTCGGCTTCCTCCAGTGAGCCTGAGTCACAAGAGCCAATATAGGACAGGAGTTAAGAGCCTGGACACTGGACACAGTGTAAAGCCTGAGTGTAAGTCCAACATGGTCACTCACTAGCTGTGTGACCTTGAGCAACTTACTCAACCTCTCTGAACCTCCATTTCCATGTCTAGAAAACAAAATATAAGCCAAATGCTCCTCCAGAACTGTGATGACAAAGAGGCAGTGGTGCCCGAGATGCCCATCCCCTCATCTCTACATTCAGAACAGAGAAGCTGCCCGAGCCTAGTTCAGCATTCCCTTCCCCGGCAGGACCCCTTTAGGGCACGACTGCGATACACTCAGTTCAAGAATAGGCCAAGTGCCTGTGAGTAGCAGGCGGCTGAGTCCTCCATCACTTTCCCTGACCCCTCCCGTTTTTCCCATCAGTTCACACAGCCCTCAAGCCCATGCCTGAACATGCAAGCTGAACAGGCAGCACCCACAAAATGGTAGGTGTGGGTGCAGGTGTGTTTGGTGATCAAGGAGCTTCTCAGCATGGAGCTGAACCCAGCTTGGGGTGGAGCCTGATGCCTTCCGTCGCTTCTAAAGGCTCTGGGTCAATGTCCTTCTCCTTGGTGTTAACGCTGCCAACATTCAATGCTTCGAAATGCAGGGCGCTCTGCTAGGGGCTGGCAGGAAGAAGAGGTTCTGTGGGAGTCCCCTGCCCCTAAGGAGCGTAGTCTAGTTGGAGAGGTGTGACGTCCACACAGGAGAAACTAAACAATAAATAAGGTCTGTACATGGCATGTGATAAGGTGCAAATGAAGACATCACCCAGCACTATAGGAAATCAAGGATGGAAAACTGATTCAGGGCAAATCTGAAGGCTCTTCTGAGCGCCAAGAACCACAGAAAGTGGTCCTGGTGCTTTGGTGAAGTGGGCGAGCTCTTCCCTCTAATTTAGGATGCATCCCTAGAAGGGCGTATCACAGGATATGCCGTCCACGGTGGGGAGAAGCATGCACGGAAAATCCAGCCCCTCAAAATCTCCTGAAGATGCTTGACACTTTAGCCCCAGGACCTCGGGGCTTACCTCGGAACGTGAGTCTTCCAAAGGCTCCATGGCTGAGAGTGTGCACGTCCCTGCCCGTCTTCTGGAGGACAAAACTGAGTTGCAGCTAAGTTCCTAGGGAGGAACAAGAGGAAAGAAGGTGGGGACCCGGTTATTCATGATTCTTTATCCATGCATTCATCACTTCACTTACATAACCATTGATCTATCCATTTATCCACTCAATCCTCATTCGCTATTATATTAACAACTGTTATATGCCCGGCACTGTGTCCCTAGCTTTGAGTACAAAATAATTACCTATTTCCTCTCCTTCTACCCTAAGCAAGATTCTATGTCACCTTACTCGTTTTCAAGAATCTCTTCTGCACGAAGGTGGGGGGATGGTGGTGTGATGAATTGGGCGATTGGGATTGACATGTATACACTGATGTGTATAAAATTGTTGACTAATAAAAACCTGCTGTATAAAAAAATAAATAAATTTTAAAATTAAAAAAAATAATAATTTTTTAAAAAAGAGTCTCTTCTGTCCCAACCTATCTCAGGGACCAGATGTACCATGAGTTTCATTTGACTCATTCCACGGCACCAGCAGGACCCTGATAAATGCAGATCCCAGCACTCCGGTCAACAGACTCTCTCATATTGAATCGAATAGTTTAGATTTTACAGATCCACCCAACACTTCGTGACGGGACAAACAATAGGACTCAGTGTACTGGCTTCTTCCGATCAAACACAGCTCTGGCCAGCTCTGGCCTCTCACTGGATATCTGTCGCATGACTTACGAACTGGTTCTAGTTTGCCCCTCACAAGCACACACACCCCTGGGCTGTTCCCCTAGAATCACTGCAGTGGCCTTTTATCCTTGCCTCTGCCTCTTACTCCTATCCCCTACCTTCACGGGTTTGTGACAAGCCGTGCTCTTTAAAATATTTCCCGGAGGATATCTGTGTGTCCTTAGTGGTGGTGGAACGCTGTATAATTATCTCCCAATTCATCAGGCTCCTTAACAGGCAAATGCCTTTTTTTTTTTTTTCCAATAAGTTTTTCTGGCTGAGGCGCCAACAGGCCTCGTTGCTACGGAAACCAGAACGTTTCCTTCTCTATTTTAATGGGATGTTGAAAGCCCTGCATGTCTGTGCATCACACATATGGTGGCTGTTCGCTTTCTCAGCTCTTTTTCCCTTTCCTTCCTCTGCTGACCTGTCCGGCATTTTCCCAACTTCCCATGTTTCAAAACATTTCCTCCTCATCCACAGACCCTGCTCGACCTCTTCCTGCCTTCCTTTCCCTGTGCCTCCCCCTCTCCCTCCCCTTCCATCTGGTGTTCTCAGCTGTTTAGAAAGAAATACCAGTTGGCTTGCATGAAATCTAAGAGAGAGAGAGAGAGAAATAAAGGGTAATTGTAGGAACAAAGCTTTGCAAAAACCTTTGACCAACCAGGTGTTTCCTGCTGGCAGCCTCACTTGGCTGCCTTGGGGGGTGGGGGGGCTTCTTTGGAGGAGAGGGGATGGAGAGCGCAGCTCAGGGCAGGAGTGATGGGAGAAGCATCTCCCAGCAGCACCATCTGCTGCTACTCCTGGGCGCAGACCAGCAGCCTCCACCCAAGTCACTGGGTTTAGTTCAAAGACTGTTGGAGGTGGGGAGTGCCCCGTTGAAATGTATTGTTTGTTCATTTATTCCACAAACATTTCCTGGACACTTGGAATACGCCAGGCGCTATTCTAGGCACAGGGAATACACTGATGGTCCCCGTCCTCAATCAGTAAGACTTGCTCACAGATCGTTGCTAAGACAACATGATGAGTGGTGAGACGTGATGTCGTGATGAGGGACTTGGGCTCTGTATTCAGACAAGCTTGGTCTGAGCCTCAGGCCACCATTTTCTAGCTGTACCTTTGGGTAAATAACTAAACCTCTTCCAGGCTCAAGTGTCTCCTCTGTAAACACAGCACCCTAATCAAGTCATTTCCGGTGATGAAATAAATAAAATAGTGAGTCTTGGTGAGCATACTGCCCCTCACACAGCCCGTACTCAATCAATCTTCATTACCATGGTTGTCTTTCTTATCATGATTACCGTCGTTGGGGTGGTCAAGGGATCGTGATTACGTGCAAGGCAGCACGGAAGAGGGGTTGGACTGGACATTTTCTAGGTGAGAAAAGTGGGAAGGACATTTCTAGTCAGAGGGACCAGGAGCTCAGAGACAGGTGGCGTAGATGGGAAAGTGCTTCTGTGTCGCCACAGGGTCAGATCTGTGTGTCTGGGGACAAGGACGCAACAGATGTGGCCTGGGCTGTGAGGACAGGATCGATGCCCTGGGGGGACTGACTCTTTCATCAGCCCCTTTAATGGAAGTAAGCAGGAGGTTCTTAGAGCAACACAAGTAGCTAAACTCTTTCAAGGGTTTGTCCTTGCGTTGCACAAAATGCCAAAATTAAGGGGCTCCCAAGCCTTTCCTTGCTTTACGAGTAAGTCGTTCCAGGTGATCGTGGCCAGCATCATGGGTCAGTGGATCCCTTGCTCCAGCCCATTCCGGGCCACCTGTGCCTGGGCATCAGAACATCAATGCAGCAGCCCCAGCTATGTGGCCTTGAACTAAGCATAAGATGACCCTGAAGTCTCTTCTAGCTCTTGATAATGTGATTCCACAAAGAATTTAAAGGAGTGGTAGGCGGCACTGAAGGTGGTGTGGTTCACACGGGGCAAAGATGTTGTGTGTGCAAAGAGTAGTGTGATGGAGACACAGAGCACAGACTTGTGGTTGCCAAGGGGGAGGGGCATGGGGGAGGAATGGAGTGGGAGGTTGAGATTAGCAGACGCAAACTAGTATATATGGAATGGATAGCCAAGAAGGTCCTGCTGTAGAGCACAGGGAACTATGTTCAATATCCTAGGATAAACTGTAATGGAAAAGAATATGAAAAAATATGGATAAAAAAATAAAGCAAGTATGATTTTGCAGAAAAAAGAATCATGATGGTTGGAGAGGCAGCAGAAAGGATGGAGCAGAACACGTGGGGCAGAGGGAACAGGCGTGGTTTGGAGACTGAGCTGGTGCAAGAGAGGAAGGAAGAGAGAGGTCAGGGGTAACCCGGACACTAATTCTGTTGTGCTCGGAGGTCGGCAAAAACAGAAAGTCAAGAGTAAGCCTGGATGCTCTGCATTTGGCCTTATTAAAAAAGACACGGCAGAACTGCAAGATCTGCTTTGGGTCACATGGTACATCCGCCCTCTGCTCTCCACACTGAGTAAGCATCCTTGAACTTTGCAATATAAAATTATGCCAAATTTTCTTTTACCTTGGGTTTAAAATAAGACGGTAGTATCTGAAAATAAGTGTCAGCCTGGATTTCCAGAATCAAAAGGAGATCAAAGCTGACCAAAGGTAATAAGGCAGGATAGGACACAGGGTCCCATATTCTACCCAGCTACAACCTCTCGCCCTTAACAGGGCTCTGTAAGGGCTACAATGAATATTTATATATATAGTTTTTATCGAAGCACAGTGGGTTTACAAAGTTGTGCTAGTTTCTGGCATACAACAAAGTGATTCAGTTATACGTATATATACATTCTTTTTCATATTCTTTCACATCATGGTTTACTACAGGATATTGAATACAGTTCCCTGTGCTATACAGTAGAACCTCGTTGTTTATCCACTTTGTATATAGTAGTTTGTATCTGCTGATCCCAAATCCTAATTTATCCCCCTCCCCTTCCGCTTTGGTAACCAAAAATTTGTTTTTTATGTCTGTTAGTCTGTTTCAATTTTGTAAATAAGTTCATGTGTGTCCTATTTTAGATTCCACATATAAGTGATATCAATGGTATTTGTCTTTCTCTTTCTGACTTACTTCACTTAGTATGAGAACCTCTAGGTCCATCCAAGTTGCTGCAAATGCCATTATTTCTGAATGTTTATATTTTGAGGTGTTCATTTTCTCTTAAGAACTCACAGGGAAGGGAGAATTTTTTCCCCATTGACTAATTTGTGTTCTGCATTCTTTCAAAACCATTACAATGGATTACTTCTGTGATTAGAAAAGAAAAGTATACACCTATTTTTCTTTTTTTCTTTTTTTCTTTATTTATTTATTGGCTGCATTGGGTCTTCGTTGCTTCTTGAGGGCTTTCTGCTGTTGCGACGAGCGGGGGCTACTCTTCGTTGCGGTGCACTGGTTTCTCATTGTTGTTGCTTCTCTTGTTGCGGAGCACAGACTCTCGGGCGCATGGGCTTCAGTAGTTGTGGCTCACGGGCTCTAGAGTGCAGGCTCAGTAGTTGTGGCGCACGGGCTTCGTTGCTCCGCGGCATGTGGGATCTTCCGGGACCAGTGATCGAACCCATGTTCCCTGCATTGGCAGTCAGATTCTTAACCACTGCGCCACCAGGGAAGTCCCTACACCTATTTTTAAATGGGTTGGATGAAGCTTCAAAAGATCTATGGTAAAATTGTTCCTAAAGTGAGGAAAGGAGGCCCTACCCCGTGCAGGGCACTAGGTAAAGCTTTCCATTTAAATAATCTCATTTGGGCCTCACAACACCCCTCTGAAATAAACATTCTTATACCCTTTGACACACTAGGAAAATGAAGTTAAGGTCAGTTGAAAAACTCGCCAAAGGTTATCTATCTCATCAGTGAGGGAACCGTGGTCACATCCATGTTTGCCTGACTGCAAAGCCTCCAGCAGATCCACCCTTGATCCTAAAGAAAAGACTGAGAGGACCTGTCTTGATCAATAACAGGGTTGACCCTTGACGCAAATTCACGGATGTTAACACTTTCATCTCCTGGGACCCCTCCCTAGAAACTGGTTGGTCACCAAGTCACTTTACCCTGTCTTCTCATCTTCTAAAATTCCCCAGGCTCCAAAATCATGTTTCCATCTTTCCCTGCCTCATCTGAACTCCAGTTCTGTCCCTTTTTAGCTCTGAACCCCAGTTGCTAAAAAGTCAGTAAATTGATTTAATTGATACAAGAGTGTGAGAATCTGTTGGCTGTACTTTTACTTTCCTAGTAGCATTTACTTCATAAAATCTGATAGAACCAAATGACTGTCTGATGGAAGAAGTCAAAGACAGTGAAAGAAAACAAAATGATGAATTTCAGGCAGAGGAAAGGGACATATCTGGGGCCCAGCGAGCTTTTTTTAACAACTTAATTGAGATATAATTGACATGCAATAACCTGCCTGTATTTAAGGTGTACAATCTGATAGGTTTGGGCATATGTAGACATCCATGAACCATCGCCACACTCAAGATAATAAATCTATTATCATGCCCAAAAGTTTTCTCCTGCAAAGCAAGTGAATTTTTAATTTCCTAAAGTTGGACCAGTTTCTAAGCAAGGTGACTGTGGATAAAAGTAGCTCTGGTGACCATTGCAAAGCTCAGTGACATTTTTGTGAACTAAATGTAGCTTTCCAAACGAGTGATTTTTAAACCTGTTCACAACTCTGGAAATAATTCTGGAACAAAAGAAAAAAGAAAAGGCTGTGGACCTACTTACAAATAAAAATCATGCAGGGATGATAGTCTCCAGAAAATATATAAGGTGCCTGATAGCATATTCTACACAAGTTCTTGTTAGGAAAATACATTTGTACTTAACACGGGTAAACTATACATTGGAAAATTCCAGCAAACGTTGAGTTCACTGTCCAGGCCCCGTGAACCACCCCAGCAGATGTCACATTAAACTCAAGATTGAGGAAGGACCTATCACTGGACCGCCCATTCCTCAAGGGCGGTAGGTACGCTCATTTAATTTGGTGTCTCTGATACCTGGATTTCCTAGCACAGGCCCAGAAGTGTTTGTTGGGAAGAAATGCTGAATCGTTCGTTGGGATACCTGATCAAAATGCAGTGCTCTCTGGCTTCACCTACAAAAGGGAATTCTCGACGTGGCTACTCATGGCAATCCTCCTACTCTCGTGGTGAGCTGGAAAGAAGCAGCCTGGGACAGAGACTTTCCCTAGGATCTCAGTGGTCTGTGGGTTCCAAGCACTGGGCACCTACTTCCATCAGACACTGTGCAATGTTATGCTTTGGTGGGGGAGACCACCAAGCACACAGGCAGGGTGATGGGGGCTACGCAAGGAGAGGAACGCACGACAGCACCTAGATGGAGCATCTAACCCAGCGTGGGGAGTCCAGGAGGACCTCCAGGAGGGTCTGGCCTCCACGTCTCATCCCAGCTTCCTGATGGAATGCTCTGTTCAGCTTGGTTGTTACAGAGTTTTTAGAACACCACGCTCTACCATTTAGCTTCCTCATCTAGAATAACCACCCACTCCAAGAATTAACAAACTGATCTTAAGAGAACCAATCTTATTCTGGAGTCATGTAGCACGTTAAATATATGCTGGGTGAATGGGGACATGGGACAGGGGTGTGAGAGCCACCGCAGGGCCCAAAGCTGTGTGGATGGAGAGAGAGTTCCTCAGTAAAATATTTCTGTGTCAAGTTCTTGTTTTTATCGGAGCGTTAACATCTGTCTTAAACTGTGTTCCAAGAAAGCTTTGCGGAGAAGAAAAAAGACAACAGAATGAAGGAAGTAGGATGATAACAAGGGAAAGAGAATAAAGAATAAACTGGTGGGTAGGAGACAGAGAAGGAAGGAAGCGTGAGGGAGGTGAAAGCAGGTTGGAGGATAAGGGTGGAGAGGAAGAGGCCAGGAAATGCTGAAAATTAGACAATTAAAGAGACAATAAAGGTAAAAGGAAGGGCTTCCCTGGTGGCACAGTGGTTGGGAGTCCGCCTGCCGATGAAGGGGACACGGGTTCGTGCCCCGGTCCGGGAAGATTCCACAAGCCGCGGAGTGGCTGGGCCCGTGAGCCATGGCCGCTGAGCCTGCGCGTCCGGAGCCTGTGCTCCGCAACGGGAGAGGCCACAGCAGTGAGAGGCCCGCGTACCGCAAAAAAAAAAAAAAGGTAAAAGGAAGAACCTATGTTGATGAGCACATGTTAGGGGAAAAGCAAGACAAAGAACAAAGGAACAGAGGCTGGAGGAAGCAGCATTCAAGCAGCCTGGTCCTCTGCGTTGACGAGGGAGCCATCTACTGCCTGTAAATGAAAGTGTGGAGCTCAGCACGAGGGGCCTCACGGAGAAGAGATAACAGCAGTGCAACCCACAGCCCCCATCGGAATATTCCTCAGGGCAAACTGGAGACAACCACTTGTGTCACGAGAGCCTCCTTGAGCCCTGCCCCTAAGGGCATCCGTCCTTCACCAGCTCCCAGCATGTGCTCTGGTGTTTAAGACCAGATGGCCAAGACTTCTAAACGTCTTCGGGGGCTGGCCTCTCGACACTGCCGTGAAAATCCGCCTCAGCAGCCTTTGTCCCATACATTCAGGCCAGTCTTCAGAACAAGGGCTTCATGAAGAGTTTTCAAGTGTCCCCAAGATAGGAGGACTGACTGACACCATCATAAAATATCCTCCAACTGGGCAAATTGTGAAACAGCAAACGTTCCCCTGAAGAATCTGTTTAACTTTTCTTTTTCATTTACTATTTCCTTAGCCTGTTTCCGGTTAGAAGGCACAAAAGGCATTCCCTGAATTATGGTGCCATTTATCTGAGAATGCTGGTGCTAATGTAGCCATCGTGCTCACCACAGTACAGATAAGAAAATAATAGCAAGAGGTGAACAATACGGCTGTGTTTGAAGAGGAAGTTAATAGGACCACTGCAATTAAACTGAGGACCCTAATAGAATTAACCAAATTTATCAGCTATTATGAGGTCACTGTTGCTCAAATCTAAGAGTCTCATGAGAGAACTCAGGGTCTACAATTCCCCTCACTCCACTGCCAGGGAAGATGGTCAACATCAAAGATAATATGACATGCTAAGCATACATAAAGCTGGTCATCCTATCAGGATATGAATGGTCAGAGCAAAGGTAGCCAGAATGAAGGTGACACCATTTCTCTTATTCACCCCATTTCAGCCGTTTGATTCCATCTCTTGCTAAGGGTGGTTAAGATAATGCCCGGGGATGCCCTTTGGAAAGGATTGTCTACCCTTTGAAAAGTCAGATGAGATCCAGGGGACCTCAGAGGAAAGGGGACAACCCCAATGGAAGAAGGATCAGAGTAGCCTAGACAGGCAGAGACAGGACAAGTTAGAGTCAGACTGACTTCCACCATAAATCCATAACAAGTCACTGTTCTTTCTGGTGCCTCAGTAGTCCTTTGGGAGGTCTTTTCTTCTGGAAGGCTGATGATAACTCCTGGGGTAAGAGTAACTCAAGCTCCACCTGTTGAATTGATCCTGTTTGCTCAGCAAGACTGTGTAAGAGGCCGGGACCTAGCAGGTCAGGATACACAGCTCCAAGGTCCCTTCAACTCTAAGAATCTGTGATTGGGAAGGAGGGACACTGAACCTCTTCCCTGGATCCCAGGGAACCAGTAAGTATCAAGTCAGAGGAGCAAAGAGCATGAACTCAGAAAAAAACAAGACGCAAGTTGAAGCCTTAATGCTATTGTGACCCAACGACAAAAGTTTATTTTTTGATTAATAGTATATGGAGTGCCTTCTAGATACTTTTAAAAATTGTTCACTGAGTGTCTGCTGAGTACTTTATACATACTGTATCATCTGGTGTTTACTAAAGCTCTCCAAGATAACTATCAATATTACTATACTCAATTGACAGGTGAGGAAACAGAGGCACGGGGAATTTAAACAGCCTGCAAGGTCTTAACAGCTAGTAGGCAGCTGAGCTGGGTGTGGTGTGACTTCACAGCCCATGACCGCCATGCTGTCTCTCTTGGAGAACATCCACAGACCATGGCTGAGCCTGTCACCCAGGTCCCAGAGCATCTCCCCCTGCCCCCCATCCCCCAGCCCTGGACAGCTGCACACACTTCTGACTCTCACTAAGGGAATTTTTCCCAGTCTGGTGCATCCTGGCTGGCCAAATGAGACATGATTGGGGATAATTGTGACATGACATGGTCTGGAATGAAGAGCAGATGGGGCTTGAGTGCACAAAGCCCTTTGGGGTTTGATTTCAAGGGAAGGAGGCCATCTTAAAGACTTCCAGCACGCTTTGGCAGGAGCAGTTAGAAAGGAAGAGTGACAGCCATGGCTGATGTGGTTGGCAACAGCTGATGCTGAAAGCCTCTTCCTGCCTACACTTGTAAGTCATCTTTCCCAGCATGACCAGCCTGGGAGCCTGGAACCAAGAGGGGTTATGTAGAAGAGGCAGAAAGACAAGGCTGGGGGCATGGAGGGGAGGGCATCTCTTTGGGAAAGTTCTAACCATGACCAAGACAAACCCACGACATGTCAGACCTTGCAGCAGTGGTTGGACTGGAAACAAAGGAGAGGGACAGCAATGTAGTGAAAAGAGCACTGAAGTGGGAGGTGTTCAGAAGACCTGACCCCCAGGCCCAGTTCTACCCCTAACTAAGTAAATTTTCCCCTGGAGAAATCACTGATTCTCTCTGAGCCTTGAGCAAGGGGGATAAGTTCCCTTGTAACTCTAAAACATTCCTACCTGAGCCTATTAAATACTCTGTGTAAAGATATCCTCTCTGTGGGAATCAAAACAAAGTACCTCTTATAAGAAATAGAGCAATACAGGGGTTTAGTCAAAGATGGGCATAGATTGGTGTCTCGCTTGCCAGCGGCATAAAGGAATGGATCTCTTCCTTTCTTTCTCCTGCATACATGTCAGGACACCATTGGTTGCAAGTAAGAAAATACCCTGATGTGACTGGCTTAAACAATGTGCAATGTGTTTCATAAGAAGTCCAGAAGTGGGCTAGCTCCAAAGTTGGTCAGTTCACCCTCAAGAACCCAGATTTTTTCCATCTCTCCCCTTCGCCATCTTCCAGGTGCAGCTTCTTCCTCAGAAGCAGGTTCCCCAGATCGTTACGAAGATGGCTGCCACATTCCAGATGTCCTTGCCAGACATTATAACATCTAGTAGAAAAGCAGTCTCTTCCCAAACACCAAATTTTTAAGAGCAAAGAAATCTTTTCCAGAAGCCCTTTCATATCTCATTGTCCAGAACTAGTCATATATCTAATTCCAAACAACCACAGGCAAGAGGAGTGGTTACCACCGTGACTGACTCCACCCATTCAGGATTACCTGAGAGGCTGGGGAAAGGCAGAAACCTGAATGAAATCAGGGCTCCAACAGCAGAAAAAAGCTGGGGGTCACTGTGGAGTTGATAACTATGGCAACAACAGCTATTTGCTTCCCAGTACCAATGTTCCCTTTCTTCCTTAACAACATTAAACCCTAGGGTTCGACTGGGCAGTTAGGCAACCAGAATCAAGATTGCATTGGTTAGCTTTACACTTTCACCCCTATGTGTAGCCCTGTCATTAAAGTGTGGCCAATGAGATGTAAGCAGGAGCACTGTGTTGACGTTTTGAAGTGTTGCTGAAGTGGAGCTAAGTCAACTTAGAGACCCGCCCACTGAATTCTTTTGCTTTCCTCCTTCTTCCCGCCTGCAACCCAGATGTGATGGTTGGATCTCCATCTGCCGTCTTGCACCATGAGTCAAACTTAAGGATGGAAACAACAGCCTAGGAGACAGTAAAGCAGAAAGACAGAGGCACTGAGGTTTCTGGTGACTCCAGAGCCAATACACCTGCCCTAGGCAACCCATCTCCTTACTTATGAGAGGGAATAAACTTATGTGTATTTAAGCCATTAGTTGTCTGGTCTGTTGCTTACCGCGAGCACAATTCTTAACTGGTACAGTAACCAGCAAGGAATGGTACATCCCATTTACATAGTTACCTATATTAGCCCTATGTAAATTATATAGGTTAATTGAGTTTATTCTCTCAGTTTGAGAATGCATGCAAGATAGGATAAGGCAGTGAGAAGTTTTGGAATCAAACTGATCTGAGTGCAAATCCTGACTTTGTCACTTACAATCCGCGCTGTAAGTGAAGTCCCTCACCAAGCCTCATTCTTTGAGCTTAGTTTCACCATCTGTAAAATGGAGCTGACTATTCCTACTTCAAAGGGTGGTCTCGAGAGTTAAGTAAGAAAACATTTGCAAACCAACTTTTGCTGTAATTGCATATGACAGATGCACAACAAGTGGTCCTAAGTGTCTAGAAAACAATCATAGATTCTTAAGGACTTGGAGATCACATAGCCCAATCCTCTCATTTTTAAAGAAGAAACTGAGCACCACAGACGTGAAGTTAGGTTCCCAAAGGGTCTCTGAGTTCCCCTGTTGGAAGGCACAGCTGTCATGATTAATCACACAAAGGATGCGTTCATCATTCCATGCCCCGTGTAGCATCTACATTGCTGATGGCCCTGGCATTCCAGAACATCTCTTCAGGATACTCTGCCCAGCCTCTGATGATGCTCAGAGGCTCAGCCCTGAACACCAGCCACCAAGATGGCATTCTTTTCCTGCACTGATATCATCAGTCATTTCACGTGGTACTACGTTAATTGCTGTCCTATTTTTGGAAAAATAGATGGCTAAACATAAGCGATTTTTTTTCCTTAGCATTTTTTGGGGGGGTTACTGAAGCAAAGTACTCAGTAAATAAGGACTGATTTGCATGACATTTTGCATGAATAGCGATGTTGAATGAACAAGGTAACAGACTTTGAACTTTCGTAGGCATTCTATTCAATGAAAAAAAATATTTTTTTTGGTTAATTCCCAGTAGATTTCCACCGACATTAAAATCGACCACAATTTGGGAGGCCTCTGGTAGCTACGAAGGGAAAATACAAAAGCAATTCTAAGCCAGCGTGTGTTTGTTTAGCTAGGTGAGGTGAGCCTTTATGTATGCGCCTTGGTCGGCAAAGATTTTCCAGCCATGGGGACCCTGGTTATACTCAAAACCCCAGGTACCATCAGAGTTTGGGGCACTAGCAGGGTCTTGCTGGGAGCCAAAGAGGACTGGTACTGTGCTTCCTCAGGGTCAGAACCAGGCAAAGCAACAGCCACAGAACTTCAAGGGCAAGAAAACAAAGTCTAAATTAACCGCAAAGCTTATATTCTAGGGCTAGGGATGTATTCCATTTGGATACAACATAGATCCCAAGTTCCGCTCTAAAATAACTAAATAAAAGACTTTGGGCGTCTTTTCCACCAGCACAATCAGAATACTCCATCACCCGATAAGCTCGCCCAGTGTGACTGTTTATTCACATAACTCACCCCAGGGCCTTATTGTAGAGCATAGCCATGATGAATAACTAGGAAAGAACAAATCAAATATAATAATAATTCTACTCTGGATTTCATAATGCTTTTCCTCCACAGAGGTCTAAGTGTTTTCACACAGATTAGAAGGTAGAGGTGGGTATTATGATCCCCATTTGTGGATAAAGAAAGAGTCAGAGATGTAAGTTGTTTGTCCAGAGATTTAGAATAAAAGCCTCGCTGACGTGAATAATCGCCTTTGACATTATCTACAGAACCCCCTCATTTCTCAGATAAAGAAACTGAAGTTAGGACGGTGGCGTGACTTCTCCAAGCCTGCGTCACTGGTGGCCAAATGACACACCTAACCCTTTATGGGGCCAAAAATAAAAATCAAGGCTCTTGACAACCTGGTAAATAAGCCATTCCACCTTCAAGTCCAGCTTTTCCAGGAACGTGGCACCGAAACTGAGACTTCCCACCCAGCAGCTCAGAAGCTGAGTCTCCCTGGGGTCACAAGGGTCACGGTCAGAGTTAACATTCTGTTTCCAGAATCCCAGAGGGGGAAAGGGGTGTTCCTTCCCCACAAGACTAAGCAACATAGCTGAAGAGATCTCAGGGGAGTGAACTTTCCCAAAATTCATATAAGGATCCCCTCTCCGTGTCAAAACAGCATTCAAATTTCCCGCCCAGTTCCATCTTTCCATCACCAACGGAGTCACCCATATCCCATAAGAAGATGGGCTGTTGCCGAGAGTGCGGGACAAGGCTTGCTGGGTGTTTGTCCTCAGGGATTCTCTTCTCCGAGGCTTTGCTCGCTGTGATACGTAGCCCCAGGCACCCAGCCCACAGAAGGCCCCATCAGGATCTGGATTGCCTTGAAGATCGGGCTGTAGGTTTGTGCGCAGTGTAACATGAAGCTGCAATGGCCGGGGCGTTGCTCATGGGTTCTTGGGCTGCAAGAAACCAGAATGACAGCTGTCAGGGGTGAGAAGTCATAGGCCATGGAGGAACGGGCCGTGCACTGCAAGAGGAAAAGAAGCGGTCGCAGCCTCTTCTCCTGTACGGCTCTGTCAGAACAGCACACGAGGGTCTGAGCAGCGGCTGAAGCACACAGAGCCCAGCCTGCTCTTGCCTCTCCTCCTGCCAGAGGCTGGTCCTCTTTCTCCTCATGCCCTGGCTGCAGACGATTCTTCCCGCCCTGGAGCACCTGCCCAGGGCCTGGGGTAAGCTCTGTGTTCCCCTACCATCAAGAAAGGTAAAAAACACTAGACCTCCCTCTCTCCAGCCCCATCACCCCCACTTACAGCCTCTTTATTTTCCCAAAATTCATTTCCTCTCCCTCTAAAAGAAATAAGGGGCGCTCTTGAGATTACACATCAGGGCCTCTTCTCTCAAATATAAATGTTCTTCCCGAGGCCCTGTATCCTCACATCAGGAACAGACCCTACTTAGCAGAAATGGAGATGATAAAGAATTTCCATCTAAATCACAAGATGTTCTAAGATGCCCAGGCATGGATGACATCACCACTAATTCAGATGTTATATAAATATTTACCACCTGAAGCCACTCTCCAGGGGAACAGAAGAGGAGAGGGATGACGAGGGTCACGGAGTTGTTTGCTGCATTCCTTTACCCCACTAGCTGGTCCTCAGTTCAGCTCACCCCAGTTTTGTTCCCATGTTCCCCATGTGAGCCTCCCCGACAAGGTGTTTTGTCAAGTTCTCAGGACATGTCGACTTTGTGGGGTGCCCTTGAACTCTGAACTTCAATGACGTCTGCAGCTATTATGTCCCAGGTTTCTACCTCCCATCCCATCTCCTGGTCTCCACCAAGCCAGTGGCCTTGATGGGACGCACAAACGCATTCCGGCCACAACAGCATTGGCACAGACGCATCCCAACACTCATTCTGGTTCCTTAGGAGTTTAACGTCTGGGTGGACTGTCCTCCAGACCCCTGTTTTTCCTTTCTCTCCCTCCTGCTGTCCACATTTGGACCATTTCACTGCTTATTAGCACTTCAGGTGGAGGACATGAAGGAGTGGATGCAAAAATCTGATTAGTCAATTGTGCTATTTTCTGGAAGCTGTGATGAAGGATGGTTTGCAAAAGAAGGCAAAGCTATTAGCTACTGAAATCTGTAGATTTCAATTAACCTTATGTCCTCACAGATAATTGCGAACTGACAATAAAGTTATTTTCTCTGCAACATTCTTCAGAAAAAAAAAAGTATTTCACTTCTGATGCCGACTTCATGCTGGGTTGAGATACTGACTTCATGCTGGGTTGACAGAGGCCCATAAACGATCCAAGGCCCAGACGAGCCTTCTGGTTGGTACCAAGAACTCAGAGCTTGATGAGAGAGCCCATGTGGAAGACAACCCAAGGTCTCTGGGGTCCTAGGGATGTGAAGCCTACCTCACCCTCCCTTCACTGCGTTCTTTGTGCCCACACATGCCACCATCAATCCTTGTCATTCCAGGCTGCCAGCTCCAGGCCACCCTTTCTGCATGGGCCTCAGGCTACCAACCCCTCCACCCAGTCAGTCAGGCCTCTCACTGCCCCTGATCACACCTTACCTGCACCTGCCTTCACTTTTTTCTTCCTTCCAGGCCCCTGCCTGAAAAGCTCCATTCCTTTCCCAAACCCAAGTCTTCAGAGCCTGGTTCAAGTTCAACAGCACCATGTTGACCTCAAGACAATGCCAGCCAGAACTGCCTTGAGCCCTCCCGTAAAACCTCATCTTCTCCTCGGGGCACATACTGTGGGCAAGTCCTGCTGTTGGAACAGGTTCAAACAGGCACCCAGGACAAGGACAGCTGTCGCCATGTGCCCTGGGGTCAGGCCCACGTGGTGCAAACCCAGCCTGCAACTCCCTAGCTCTGCCCACGAGTTCAGTCCGCCTCAGTTTCCTCTTCTGTAAAATAAGACCAGAAGTAGAATCTACCTTCTAGATTTATTTTGAAACCTAAATGAGACAAGATTATAAAGCGCTTGGCAAGAGTCAGGCAGAAAATAAGTCCTGGATACATGGCAATTACAGCCGTTGGTAGCAATGTCCCCATCACCCCAGTGTTAGCTGCTGCCAGGAGAGCCCCAAGGTTGTGTGACATGTGCCTCACTGCCTCCTGGGATTTTAATGAAACATTTCTTCCAGGGGGCATTTACAGATTCCTCTCTCTACGCCCCACAAGATGCAGACTTGGTGTTTTTTTCTTTTGTTTTGCTTCATTAGAGATATTGTTCTTATTAAGTTATGAGCACATTTTAAAATATTTATTTTATTTTATTTTATTTTTGGCTGCATCAGGTCTTAGTTGCTGCAGGATCTTAGTTGTTCCAGGATCTTCCTTGCAGCATACAGGATCCTTTGCTGCGGCATGCAGCGCACAGGCTTCTCCCCGGTTGTGGTGCCAGAGCTCAGCAGTTGCGGTATGAGGGCTCTCTAGTTGTGGCCCTTGTGCTCCGAAGTTGCGGCACGCGGGCTTAGTTGCCCTATGGCGTGTGGGGTCTTAGTTCCCCAACCAGGGGTCGAACCCGCATCCCCTGAATTGGAAGGCGGATTCTTAACCACTGGACCACAAGGGAAGTCCCAAAATGCAGACTTGTGTTCATAACTCAGGAGCCACTTCCAGGCCGTTCGTACAGTTAGCATATAGTGATCCAGGACCAAAGTGGTCCTGCTTCTCAAAGCTCCTTCTTCCCTTGGGAAGAGTTTGTCCCAGGAGGAGCCTCAATTCTCATGCACGTAGGCTACTAGGAGACCCTGCCATTGGGTTTCCAGGCATCCCCAGATCTATCTGAATGTCCTTAGATTTTGTTCCCCCCTCAAAACAATTAGAATTCAATTACATTGCCTTTGAAATTCACAATTCATACCTCTGGAACCATTAGAACAAGGCCTCGGCCACTGCTCACTCCTCCCCCCCCCCACCCCGCTCTCTCCCAGGGACCCCTCCCTGCCTCCCCAGCCGGACCACCCCTCCCTTCCATGTTCTGAAGGCAGCGCCATCTCCTGGACGCAGACTCAGCTTCACCTTCCCCTTCCGGTAGCACAGGTGGGGTGTCAAGAGCTGGCCTGGGACCAATGGTTCTTCCCCTCCTGCTAGCACTGCAGTAACTGGACAATTCTGCTGCAGTAACTGGACAATTCTGCTGCAGTTTTGCAAGAATTAATATTTTCCATTTAAAAAGCAATAAGAGAGACTTCCCTGGTGGCTCAGTGGTTAAAGAACCCATCTGCCAATGCAGGGGACATGGGTTCAAGCCCCGGTCCGGGAAGATCCCACATGCCACGGAGCAACTAAGCCCGTGCACCACAACTACTGAGCCTGCGCTCTAGAGCCCGCGAGCCACAACTACTGAGGCCATGTACCACAACTACGGAAGCCCACGTGCCCTAGAACCCATGCTCCGCAACAAGAGAAGCCACCGCAATGAGAAGCCCGCACACCACAACGAAGAGTAGCCCCAGCTCGTCGCAACTAGAGAAAGCCCATGGGCAGCAACAAAGACACAACGCAGCCGAAAAATATATTAATGAATTAATTAATTTAAAAAAATCCTCTGGGGTTGAGACACATAGTTTAAAAAAAATAAAAAGCAGCAAGAAACACATTGCAAGAGAAGAATGAAAGGCCACGTGTAAACAAGTCCTATAAATCGGGGAAAATAGATTCCATTTTAGACAGTCTTTTACCTTGAAAATGTGAAGTGTTAACAGTGATGACCGCCCATTTACATTTCTTTTTTCATATGTTTTTCTTTTAAGCAATGTCTCATGGGAAAGTATCAGCTTCATAATTTGACACCATGGTATACATTTTGCCTTGGTATAGGTGTAATTACCAGTCTAGAGACCCTTCCTAAGTAAAAGACAAAAGGACATAAACCCTCCTAGTCACGTCTAGAAGTAGGCTTGGGTTCCTCTCCTAACAAGGCCTTGTTAGTGTGGGAAAAACAAGAAAAACAAAAAACCATCTTCTGGACAGTGGCTCCCTCTTCTCACTGGGTCTCAAGAAAAAATCCATGATGGCCTCCTAGCTACCCTGTTACCCTAAAATTTCTATTTAAGAGTAAGACACCCAAGGGGTAGGCAAGTTCTTTTTTTCAAAAGAGGATTTCTAGTTGCAGTTTTCCTCTTAGTATTGTTGAATTTATTATTTGTAGTATGTCATGCTTTGTGAGTAAGTAATTATATTATTGGTGATTTTAAATGATCAAAATTAATGATAGTAGTAGCTGTTACTGAGCACTTGCTAAAGTATTTTATTCTAAAATCCATATATGTCTTAGCTTATTTAATTCTTAACAACAATTCAATATGGTGGTGTTATCACATTAAAAACAGGGAAACTGAGAGACAATTCATTGCCCAAATTCACGCACAGCCAGGATTTGAACCCAGCAGCCTAGCTTCAGAGTTTAACCATTATAACATTCTGCCTTATAACAGATCAGCAAGGTATGTGCAAGGTGACATATCAGTGAGCTTCCCAGGAAAAAAGAAGGAACCATTCTAACGCCATAGTGCTTTCTTGCCCTCTAGTTTTCTAATCCATTCACCCATTTATCCATCCGTAATCCTTATCCTAATCTAAATACATTAGTTAAGTACATGAAAATATAGATAGAAGAAGAGAGAGGGAGGGAGAATGCGAGACAAGGGACAGAAGACAGACAGACAGCAGGCGAGGATATTTTGACCCAGCGTTCTTAATCTGGAATATATGAGATTCCTGAACTCCCTGAGATAATATGCAAAGTGCAAAATGTACATGCATTTTTCTGGGGAAAGAGTCCTTAGCTTTATGAAGATCCTCAAAAGTGCCTGTGTCCCAGGAAAGATCAGAAATTACCAGTTGCAATGAAAAACAAAATGGTGCACACACAAGCCCTCTTCTCTGTTCCTTCATATGGAACCACCCCCTATACAAGCTACATTCTCCCTTTCAGTCAAAAATTGAAAGAAGACAAAAGGGAAGCCTAGAGCATCAAGAGACATGAAGACTGTCTTAAGAATTCATTAACATGTAAAGAAGATGTAGCACATATATAAAAGAAGATGTGGCACATATATACAATGGAATATTACTCAGCCATAAAAAGAAACGAAATTGAGCTATTTGTAATGAGGTGGATAGACCTAGAGTCTGTCATACAGAGTGAAGTAAGTCAGAAAGAGAAAGACAAATACCGTATGCTAACACATATATATGGAATCTAAGAAAAAAAAATGTCATGAAGAACCTAGGGGTAAGACGGGAATAAAGACACAGACCTACTAGAGAATGGACTTGAGGATATGGGGAGGGGGAAGGGTGAGCTGTGACAAAGCGAGAGAGAGGCATGGACATGTATACACTACCAAATGTAAGGTAGATAGCTAGTGGGAAGCAGCCGCATAGCACAGGGAGATGAGCTTGGTGCTTTGTGACCACCTAGAGGGGTGGGATAGGGAGGGTGGGAGGGAGGGAGACGCAAGAGGGAAGAGATATGGGAACATATGTATGTGTATAACTGATTCACTTTGTTATAAAGCAGAAACTAACACACCATTGTAAAGCAATTATACTCCAATAAAGATGTAAAAAAAAAAGAATTCATCAACATGTTCTTAGTTAGTTTCAGTAGTTAATGCACATGTACTAGAAATTAATTCAAACATAAATAAGAGAGAAAGAGGATCAACATTTACTGAGGAACTACTCTAGGCCAGGCACTCGATCTTTCTAACACTATGTTGTAGGTATCATTATTGTTGTTCTCATAGGATTAATTTAAGAAGGCTTTGAGAAGATACAAATCATGCCCAAGTCCAGGCAATTAGCAAGGCACTGCCATGTGGGTCAAAGGCAAATCTACCCGAAGCTATAAACCCGTTTCTTCCCTCTGCTTCATTCTGCCCTGAGAAGGGCAGGAAGAGCTAATCATTGAATTGCATCTCTAACGACCTCTCCAAATCTTTCCACGGTTTGAAAAATTAAATATAGGTGTGTGTGTACATGTGTTCCTGGGACAAGGTGACCAAGCTCTGTTGCATCTCTGATGCAACAAATACTCAGAAAAAAAAAAAAAAGGTCATAATTTGGAGATTTCTAGCTTCTGAGTCCTTCCATTAATTTATCGCATTATTCCACAAACTACACTAAGCAACTCCCTGTGCTGGGCACTGGGTAGGGCCCAGCATGTCATCTTGTAGTATCACCTCCAATAGACACCACAGTGCCTGCCCTCAGAAGCCTCAGTGTCTAGCAGAGTTCACAGCCATGTGATCAAATCATTTCAATACTGGGGAGCACGGATTCGAACATAAGAATATGCTGGGTTCAGTGGTAAAATAGAGAGGGAGTAAGATGTTTAGGGTAGACCTTCAGGAATTAGGAGAAGAACCCAGGCAAACGATGTGTGATGGTTATGTGCCAACTTGGCAGGGCCTTGGTGCCCAGATGTGTGGTCAAACGTTATTCTGGATGTTTCCGTGAGGATGTCTTGGATGAGATTAACATTTAAATCAGTGGACTCTGAGTAAACCAGATTGCCCTCCAAAATGTCCGTAGGTCTCATCCAACAAATTGAAGACCTGAATAGAACAGAAGATTGACCTTCCCAGAACAAGAGGAAATTCCTGCCAGCAGATGGCCTTCGAACTTGAACGGCAGCATCAGCTCTTCCCCCCTGCAGATTTAGGGCATGCCCATCTCCTTCCATAACGAGAGGAGCCGAGTCCTTAAAATAAGTAAATAAACAAACTATTATATATAGGATGGATAAACAACAAGGTCCTACGGTATAGCACAGGCAACTATATTCAATATCCTGTGATAAACCATAATGGAAAAGAATATATATATATATATGTATAACTGAGTCACTTTGCTGCACAGCAGTAGTTAACACAACATTGTAAATCAACTATACTTTGATAAAATTTTTTAAAAAGAAACACTGTTTTAAAAATAAATATATGTGTGTGTGTGTGAGAGAGAGAGATGTATATCTTTCGGTATATATATATATTTTCTTTCTACTGGTCCTGTCTCTCTGGAGAACGCCGATTAGCACACAGTGTGAGCAGAGATATTCTGGCAGAGGGAAAAGCATGTGCAAAGGCACAGACGCAAGAAGCTGCATGGCAGCTCCGGGCACCCACAAGTAATTCAGTCAGTTTATTTAATCCTGTTCTATCTTACTGACTGGCGTGATCACTCTATGCTTTGCTCCCACAAACTAGATTTTAGGAATCTGGTCTTAGTCTGTTTGGCCATCCCAGTGCTTTTGAACGTGCAAACGTTGCTCAGATTTCCCTAAAACAATAAGTCTCAAGGAGCAGCTGGAAGACTGATCAATTGGAACAAAAGCATAGATTTTATCCGCCCCCTTGGCAGAGTTATGCGCAACTACCACTGCCACAAGTAAGGTGTGCTCCGGGAAACATAGACTTTTTCTGCCACAGTTTTAACATCTGTACCCTTTGAGGGAAATCTGCATCAGTCGAGATGCGCCAGAAAATAGAACCAATAGGATGGTGTGCAGTTCGAGTCCAGAGGCCGTCTGCTGGCAGACTTCCTTCTTGCCCACCGTCAAGCAACTCATGGAGACAGTGAGATGAGTCACGATCACATCTTGTCAACTTCCCTGAGCCAGAGCATGTCTTTATTCTTTTAAAATAAATTTATTTATTTATTTATCTATCTATTTATTTATTTAGGCTGCGTTGGGTCTTTGTTGCTGCGCACGGGCTTTCTCTAGTTGCGGCGAGCAGGGGATACTCTCAGTTGCGGTGCGCGGGCTTCTCATTGCGGTGGCTTCTCTTGTTGTGCAGCACAGGCTCTAGGTGCATGGGCTTCAAGAGTTGTGGCTCGCAGGCTCTAGAGCGCAGGCTCAGTAGTTGTGGAGCACGGGCTCAGTTGCTCCGCGACATGTGGGATCTTCCCGGACCAGGGCTCGAACCCATGTCCCCTGCATGGGCAGGCAGATTCTCAACCACTGCGCCACCAGGGAAGTCCCAGAGCCTCTCTTTAAAGGTATCTGAATGTGTACTTGTGCCATGAATGAGATTCAAGAAGTTCATGAAACCCTTGAAAATGTTTATAAAATTATGAATGTATGTACAAATATCTGGGGAAAGGGTCTACAGCTTTCATCACATCTTCAGAACTCAACCCCATCCAAAGAAAATAAATAAATAAGATTAAGAAGCTTTAACCAGCAAAAGGTCATTGGGATATAAAAGGACAGACCAGAACTACAGCTCTATGACCCAGGTAACTTGACATACATGGTTCAATGACTTTCCATAAATTATAACTGTGAAAATTGATTCCTAGATTCCTATAGCTTCATTCTTCTTTGTCAAATTGTGTCTCTTCTCAAATATTTGGCCAAGTGAACACGGTTCTTTTCTCCCTGCCATGGCAACATCAGGATCAAGGACTGAGCATTAGAAGACTTGGGCTCAACCTGGTCTTGGCTCTGAGATTCACCTGCCCTGTGGTTTTGACAACTCCTTCCACCGCCCTGAGCTTTGTTATGTTGCAAGTGTTGGGTTGGATGATCTCTCTGAGGTCCCGCCTGACTCTCATGGTATTGTCACCAGCGACTCTGAGTTACTGTCATCTGTTTGTTGCTGACGCTGCTTCAGGCTGCTCTTCAATTCTCTGGACAGGTGACATCTTAGGCCTTCCTTCTACCTGCCCCTCTAATAAAGCTAGACAGCCGTGCAGATTAGCAAAAGCCAAGCAAATTATTTTGACTGGGAGAGAAATGCTACTCTGCAAAAGGAAGAATTTTAACTTCATAACTTCAGAGTTATGAACCCCAGAACTTACCCCAGGATTCCTGAGGCTGTAGATACGCACTGCTGTCGAGGAGGCATCAGTGAGTGATGAAGACTGAGACAGACCAGTGCCAATTTTGCAGGTAGTTTGAAAGTGTTCTGATTATTATTTTTATCTCCTATGACTCATTAAGTCTGTTCAAAAGAGTCCTCCACAAGAGGTGAACTGCAATCATTTTTATTAGCTATTCCACATCTCCTACATTAGCTATATTTCACAATCAGGAGATCAGTTGCTACAATGAAAGCGATAGTTTGATACAATGAAAAAATAGTGTATTAGGAGTTCTGAGACCTGAATCATGACCCCCAGTTCATCCATTAGCTAGCTACATACACAACTCCAGGTATGATTACCAGTGTGAATTCACTATCTTTCTCTCCTGCTTAATTGGCAATTCCTCAGGGTCAGAGGCCTTATCTTATCTATACTCATCTCTTTATCCTGCCTTCTAGCACCATATCTGTTACGTTGTAGGCATTTAATAAATATGCTGGCTGAATGGACAGAGAGACGGACGGATGAGGGAATAAAGTTATATTCTCTTTAGGACTCAATTTTCTTATCTGTATAATAAGATCTGCCACATAAGGTATTCTGGACAAACCAATGAAATACTATATGTAAAGCTTCATCCTGCTCTAGTATCAGAAGAGACAAGATAACCTGAGAAAACCAATCCTTGCTAATGGACTCATGGTTGATAAGAAACCACGTGTTGAGGTGTTAATCCTCCCAGAGGACGTTGGAATCTTTGAACTTTCATCCAAAAGAGTCGTGAAGCTTGGATTTTCACACTCTCAGATTGAAGGAGATATCTGGGGACAAACGTCTCCCACCCCACAGATGACTCTGCAGTGCCCACCACCCTCGACCATCTTATCACTTCCAGATCCTGCATTGTACTTTTATTCAAGTTGATTCTGATTAAGGTGACCATCAAAGGTAAAAATTAAGTAAAAGGGAGGCAGTGGCATAAGAGGGTGGGTCAGTGTACAAGGGGACTTTTGCTGGCAGAAGGACATCCTGACCAAGCTGACTTGGACAGAAAAGAAGCTGAGGTCTTCTGTAACGCAGGCTCCCTGGCTGCCTCTCACTGCCTCACCCAGTGTCCGCATCCCCGAGCCCTCCTAGCAGGGAGGATGAGGTCTCTGCAGAGCCCGGGGTGCTCACTGAGTTTGCCCTTCCCCGGCTGGTCCTGCTAAGGGTTACAGAAGCCACAGAACAGTTCGGATCATTGTGTCAGAATGTGCACTAACGTCATCCCCACTCTTCACTGACTGATGGACTTCTTGTGAGCTTCGAGGGAGCCTGAAACTGGCCACCACAGTTGGTCCCATCTCCCCAAGAGTGGCTCCAGGCTGTGAGAAAAGGGATGAGGGCAATGTCCCTCTTTTAAACATGGGAAGACACAGTGGGTACTGAAGATCTAGCATGTGATGATCTCAGAGGATGTGAATCCACAGTCCCTTCCTGTCTCGGGGGGCTTCTACAGAAAATGATCCTGGCCTGCTGGAGAACACCTATATGTTACAGAAGTGACCTCCTCTGGGGTAAGTTCTTTGCAACTGCAACCTAAGCAATTCAGCCGTGCTTTAGAAGTCGCTGAATGCCCCTCCCCCTCTCTCCCTAAGGGTGTCTTTGAATATAGATGAAAGTGTTCTACATCATTCTCATTTTTATTGGTGCATAGTTTGTTCACATTTTAAACAATTGATTCATTCTTTCGGCGTTTTCATTCCTTTCAAAGCAACTGTGTGACAATGCATCATTTTTATGTATTTTGGAGAACGACAAGCGGTATATTTTAGACCAAAGGATTTAGCTGGAAGGAGAAGGGAAGGGCAGGGTGGGGGGATGCATCATTTCACTGACTTTGTAGAGTGGCCAGCTTAGCACATGCAAGTGGCAGTGCAAAGTCGATTTTGAAAGAAACTGCTTCTCATAGGTCTCCTCTGAATTCTTGCAGTGGGCGTTTTGGTTGCCTCTCAACAGTATCCATTCCAACCCCTCCCCCCATTCCTGCTGTGAAACACTCAGGGGTTTTGGTTGAATGCACCCAACTCCTGGCCGTAAGGGTGGGCCTTGATTGGAGTCATTCGCAGTGAATGACTCAGTGCCGGACGATGAATTCAGGCATTACGTCAATCAGCACATGTCAATCCCTTGGTCATGTCAATTCCAGCACATATGACCGTGGGCAGAAGATCCAAGGTAGTTTAAAAAATAATAATAATAACATTAACAAAAAGAGGTTGCAGGAGCCTCCTTCTCTCCATCCCTGGAGGAAGCTTTGGTCCCTGTTGCTGCTAGGAGTCATCCTTTCATTCATTCTTCCCTCCAGTCTTGTTTTATTGGTGGTCTGTGTCCCAAGCGCAGCTCAGTTCTAAGTGTTGGGGATACCGGATCTTCAACCTCACAATCCAGTGAAAAAGGTGGAAAGCAAAGAAACATATAAATACATTGTATATTGTCAAGTGAGAAGGGCTAGGAAGAAAGAAACAAAGCAAGATAAGAAAACAGAAAGTCATGGGGTGTGATACTTAAGTAACTTAAGAGAGATGCAAACAAAGAAACAGAGCTGCTTGGCCGGTGGTGGGGGGTGTGGGGGTGGGCGGGGATTACCCTGAGTGGAGGAACCCAGGACGGCTGTCCCAGGAGAGGACATTTGGAAAAGTCAGAGAAAATAGGGAAAAGAGACTGAGTATGCAAGACATTTTGAAAATAAATGTTACTTTGACTGATTAGATTTGGGAGTTTAAAAAGGAAGATCAGGGGGCTTCCCTGGTGGCGCAGTGCTTGAGAGTCCGCCTGCCGATGCAGGGGACACGGGTTTGTGCCCCGGTCTGGGAGGATCCCACATGCTGCGGAGCGGCTGGGCCCGTGAGCCATTGCCGCTGAGCCTGCGCGTCCAGAGCCTGTGCTCCGCCACGGGAGAGGCCACAACACTGAGAGGCCCGCGTACCGCAAAAAAAAAAAAAAAAAAACCTAAGGTAGAGTGTGACTCCAGCAGGACAGTGCAGGCTGAGGACTAAGAAGAAAAACAACCCGTCAGAGTCTGTGGATCCAGAGAGTGGCTAATGATGAACCTAGAGATTATCATACTAAGTGAAGTAAGCCAGAAAGAGAAAGACAAATACCGTATGACTTCACTTACATGTGGAATCTAAAATATGACACAAATGAACTTATCTATGAAACAGAAGCAGACTCACAGGCATAGAGAACAGACTCGTGGCTGCCAAGGTCTGTGGGGAAGGATGGAGTCAGAGTTTGGGATTAACAGGTGCAAACTATTCTATATAGAATAGATAAACAGCAAGGTCCTACTCTGTAACACAGGGAACTGTATTCAGTATCCTGTAATAAACCATAATGGAAAAGAATATGAAAAAGAATATACATATGTATGACTGAATCACTTTGCTGTACAGCAGAAATTAACACAACATTGTAAGTCAGCTATATTTCAATAAGATTTTTTAAAAGAGAGAGAGAGTGGCCAATGGATTCTAGCAGCGGCGGTATCTCACACAGTTTCACGCTGTTCTTCCCAAAGCTGTAATTTTCCTATAACCTAAAGTCTTCAGTAAAGTTTCTTCATGGTTACAACCTGTCACTAATAATAACGAACATTTATTGAGGCCTTACAGTGTGCCAGCTGCTCTTCTAAGGGCTCCACAAATTATCAACTCATCCTCAAGGCAACTCTGGAAGGAACTATTATTATCGCCCTCATTTCACAGAGAAAGAAACCGAGGTACAGAAAGGTTATGTCACTAGTTTAAGACCATGCAACCAGCAAGGGTCAGAGCCGGAATTCGAACGCACGAAGTCTGACTGCAGAGCTCATCATCTTAACCATTGTTAATCCCTACATCGTCATTTAGGTTCATGTTAGCCTGGGAAATAAATAAAGGGAGGATCTGCCATGACATTTTGGGGAGGAGCGGACCAGAAATGTTGGCACACCACAGAAAGGTGGAAATGAGCCCAGCGGGAGAAATCTGGGAGAATCCCAAAGCAAAAGCTAGGCAATGACGTCAGGAGGATATAAGCAATTTCCGGGAACCTCAGAAGCCTTCGGGAAGGACCCGGCGTTCCTGCAGTACCGTGGAACAGGGACTCTCCCTGGAGAAATTTGCACATGGAAAGGATGAGTTCCACCCCTGTGAACTGTGACGACACCGGCATCGTGCTTTTCACAAGGCTCCCACGCTCAGTAATTGGTTGCTTTGTATTGTTAAGTCTTCCTGCCATTTTCTGATCCTTTTTCTAACATCCCTTGAAGGACAATCCAGCTTTTCACTCAGTTACCACGATTCAGTGCCTATTCATTGTCGATCATTTGCAGGTCAGCAAGATGACTCTGTAATGTATTTATTTATTTATTTGTTTGTTTGTTTGTTTATGGCTGCGTTGGGTCTCCTTTGCTGCGTGCGGGCTTTCTCTAGTTGCGGTGAGCAGGGGCTACTCTTCATTGCGGTGCACAGTCTTCTCATTGCAGTGGCTTCTCTTGTTGTGGAGCACGGGCTCTAGGCACACGGGCTTCAGTAGTTGCGGCACGTGGGCTCAGTAATTGTGGCACATGGGCTTAGTTGCTCCGTGGCATGTGGGATCTTCCTGGACGAGGGCTCGAACCCATGTTCCCTGCACTGGCAGGAGGATTCTTAACCACTGCGTCACCAGGGAAGTCCCACGATGACTCCTTTTCTATCAGTGTCACTTCTCAGGCATCTTCTCAGCCTCCTAAAATGCTTTACATACTGGAAAAGAGTTCTATTTCTCCACAGATAAATCGACTAGGATAAACCAATTTTTTCCCATTAAGAAAAAAGATTCAAGTGAAATATGATTTTTTTAACCTTTTATTTTCTATTGGAGTATAGCTGACTAACAATATTGTGTTCGTTTCAGGTGTACAGCAAAATGATTCAGTTATACATATATGTGTATCTAAGATTCATGTGAAAATGATTTTTCATCAAGGTAACTGAAAGCAGATAGAGGAATAGGAAGTTTGTAGGAGCAGTGAGTGGTCAGTTCTGCAGAGGTGAAAGTGTAGTAGACCCAAACAAATCTGAGGTGGAACGATATGTGGTCACTTTATGCCTTTGGAGGAAAAATGCCAAGGAGAAACGTAGGTGTGGAAAGTGATGATAACTGCCTTCCCTCCAACCCAAAAGGAAAATAGGCTGCTGATCAGGCAGAGTGAGTCTACGGTGTATGTCAGCCTTATTAGCATATCCTAATTGGGAATTAGACTGTCATCGCAGGACACATTATAAGTTAAAAACTTGGGAGACAGCATAATTCATTTAAATTCCAAATGCACATCTCCTTTCCTACCTATTTGTTGAACTGTTTCCCTTTTGCTTTTCCTTCTTCTTCCCCTGTTATTTGTCTTTCTCCTTCCATCTACAGCTATACTCTCAATGTCCCTGTTCGCTGTCTTAATCCCTTCTTTTCCACAATTGTATTTGTGATATATTTCCACAATTACCAGAATTCACTGCTTCATTTCTCTCCCTTCTCTGTGTTAGATTGCTTTTCGTTTATCTCTACCTCCCGTTACCCGTCCTCATTCATCTTTCTCATTCTCTTCCCCTCTTTCATCATTCTCCCTCTTTTCCTCTCTACCTGTCTGTCACTCATTCACACAACCTCAAGCTGACATAGAACTTAACTTATAATTAAAAAAATTTTCCACTGCTGACAAATTCTACTCACGGAGCTTACGCCCGGGGATTGAGGATTGCATAAGACTGGATGCATCACACAGCCTGTTGCTCTAAGCTTCAGATGCCTTCTTGACCCTCTCCCACTTCACACAACTGGTGGAGTAGCATCATCCGTTATCTCCTTAGAGCAGGGCTGAGAGGAACGGACCACTGAATATATTTGGCCGAGACGGCATCTCTCTAAGGAAGACAGTGGTCGTCCCCAGAACAGAGGACACGGGCTCCAGATTTGCAGCCTCATCTGTAACTGTGTTTGCATTGCTCTGCAGTTGGTTAGCTCATAGCAGCAAGTGCTTGGTGGGCCTCCCTGCCCCCTGAACACGGGGGAGAGTCATGAAAGCTATTGAACATGGCTCATATCCAGCCTAGGAGTGGGTATCACCAGTCACTCCAGGACTCAGTAGTACCGCTGGGTGGCGTGTTTGAAAGAGACTTTCAAATAAAGCAGTATAACCACACACCTTGCAACGGGCTGTTTATCTCACAGACCCGATCTGGCTGTGAGAAGAATGTAATGAGACATGAAATGTTTGCCAGGAGACACAGAAATGCCGTTGACGGGGGCTTTGTCTTGGTCCTCGTGGGTGGTGGTTTCAATTCCAGAGCCGTGCTCGGGAGCTTGGGTCTGCAGGGAACATGATCTTAATTGTACACTTGTCTTCTGTGTCGTGGATGGAACTGTTGGAATAACTCTTCTATAAGTTTGCACAAGCATGAAAGATCTGACCCAGGGTGGGTCTCCAGGAGCACTTTCTCCTTGTGGTGGGTCTGAGAATGCCAAGTTCCTGCTAATGCCCTTAAGGAACCTCTGAACCTTGGCCCAAGGATGACTTTCAGGGTCTCCAACAGATCGGTGCTAAATGAAACATTCTGAACCGTCAAGGACAATCTCCACTTAATTGGCCTTCAAAGTACATAAGATCCAAGATTGGCCTAGGATTATTTTTTTAAAAAAAACAGAAACAGGGAGTGTGGAAACCTGCTCCAAACCCACCACACTCCAATTACTCTAAAAAGTGCACTTGAGTATTTAGTTGACATGGTTATAAGTCACATAGCTAACTGTTTACAGCATGTCTTGCTTATTAGACCACATGGGGCAAGTGGTGTGTAGTATGGTTGGTCCCTTTTCTCATTGGTACGACATGCCCATGAGAAAGTGTATTTCTCCACCTAGAAATAGAGACAGAACCCCAAATACTGGCTCAGTGGATCCCAGCAGTCTCTCCAGCTGGTTTGGGTCTCCCATTGAGGTTGTGTTGTGTGGACCTGGCCTGATGTCATCTCCGTACAGAAACTGACAGTGTGTTTTCCACACCTAGCCCCCTGCTACTCCCTTCTGAACAAGAAGGGGATCTTGTGTGTAGAAATTATGTATCTCATCAATCAAAGAATGTAGGAAGGCTGTTCTCTGTCCTCTCCAAGACCCAAGAAAAGCAATAGAAGACAATGCACTAGGGGCTTCCCTGGTGGTGCAGTGGTTAAGAATCTGCCTGCCAATGCAGGGGACACGAGTTTGATTCCTGGCCCGGGAAGATCCCACATGCCGTGAAGCAACTAAGCCTGTGCGTCACAACTACTGAGCCTGTGCTCTAGAGCCCGCGAGCCACAATTACCGAAGCCCACGCGCCTAGAGCCCGTGTTCTGCAACAAGAGAAGCCATGACAATGAGAAGCCCGTGCACCGCAACGAAGAGTAGCCCCCGCTCGCTACAACTAGAGAAAGCCAGCACACAGCAATGAAGACCCAACACAGCCAAAAATTAAAACTAATAAATTAATTAATTAAAAGAAAAAAAAGACAATGCAGTATATGATGCTGGTCTCAGGGTGTAGGTATGTGATCTAGAAAAAAAGTTCCAAGTACGTAACTTCACATTTGATTTTTTTCTAAGATAATTGGCATTTTTCTAGAAAATGTTCAGTTTCATTGGTGTGACTCAGTTGGTGTTCATTGGATGCCTAATTTGTTAGTAATGTTGGAAATCGTATTTTTCCAAATTTCGCATGAGAAAACTAAGACGAAAGATCATTAAGAGACACACAAAGTGACTCAGGGAAAAGATAAACTTATGTATCTGGTTACTGACTCTCCAGGACTGTGTTGTGTTAATTAGATGTTCCTGAGTCCTTTGTCTCAAAATTAGTTGAGAGATTATACCATAACGTCAATCTTGTCCATCTCAAATTCTTGTAATATAAAGCTACCTTGGGATCCAAAGCAAAGAAATGTAAAACTCAATTATATTTTGGGAAAGATAGAATGTTGCAGGAATACAATTTCCCATACACATGTGATCGATATTCTAATAATATCAACTTTTACATTTGCCTTTTATTTTGGCACATCAGATTCCAGAAGACATTATCCCCAGATCTTCACCTTCATCCTCTCAATAGAGAGAAGGAGATTCAGAAATGATTGTGTGTATCATCCCCTAAGGAGGCTAGGGCTCACAGGAGCCTAGAGGGGACTGTACTCCCAGTGCTGGGTGACTCTAAATCCCAGATTGCCCAAGGCACTTCCGACTTCAAACATCCTGTCCCAATATCACCATATGTGCCCTCTTACTTCTTAGAGCAGCCTGGCTGGGCTCCAGATGACACGGATTCCAATCTGAGTGTTGTTATTCATCTACCCATTCGGCAAGTATGGTTGACCTACCACGCACGTGACACTGTGATACGCAGAGCAAACACCATCTCTGCACTAGAGGAACTTAGAAAAGTGGCAAAGACAAGTCTGTAAAAAAAATCATACCAATTTTAAGACATAATATAATTGTGGTGGTGGAGATATGAGCAGTGGACTACGGGCACAGTGGATTTCAAGAGAGGGGAGTCAGCTGACGGGAGTCAGCATTTGAGCTGGCTTTGAGGGGTGTGGGATTAACCTGGCAGGTACACGTGAGGGGAGAGCATTTCCAACAGAGATAACAGCGTGGAAGTTAATGAAGTAGAGGCATGTTTGGGGGAAAGGTCAAGGTGCCGTACACATAAGCGTGTAAAAGGGAGAAAGGGGATGAGTAGAAGAGACCGTCACTGGAAAGGAAGGTTGAACCCAGACCTTGAAGTGTCTGGGAAATCAGGCTAAGGAGATGGGACTCTGTTCTTCATGCATTAGAGAGTCATTGAGTATCTTTTGAGCAGAGTAATGGCGGGTGACAATCTGAACTTCAAGAAAATAACTGTCTTCTTGAAGGAGGACAATGTGGAAGGGAAATCAATGAGGGTGATTTCTGAAATGGCCACCAGGGGGCACACTTACACTGACAACTTTCCTGGTCCAGAAAAGAAGCAGGCCCAGGAGGGGTGTAAACGCCAAGAACTGGAGCAGAACACAGGTGGGAAGGGGTGAAGGCGAGTAGGGTAATCTGGGGGAAACTCAGAACTAGAGGCATGGAATGCTTATCATGTTAGGAAACTTGAGATGAATTTGTAATATGGGCAAGAGATAATGGAAAATCACATTTACTGAGTTCCTAATACATACCAGGGACTGTTGCTAATGCTTTCCTGCTCTTTCTAATCTATACCTGACTGCTACATGATGACTATGCATAGTCTCATTTTATAGACAACAAAACCGTCTGAAAATTTCATTCACTGAGATACTAATTGAGCGTCTACTCTATGCCAAGCACTCTTCAAAGCACTTGGGATTTACTGAGTGAACAAGACAACCCCTGCTCTCATGAAGCATATGGGACACGACAGGGAGGAGGTGTCAGAAAGCAAGTGAACAAACAAATGAATGAAGAGATTCAGATAGTGAGAAGTGCTATCAAGATCATAGCCTGGTGGGATGATTGAGTATAACAGGAAGGACTTCTGTAAATGGGTTGATAAATGAAAGCCTCTCTGAGCAGTTGAGTTGAAATCTAAATGATGAGAATGAAACATTCAAGTGAAGACCTTCCAGGAAAAGAGGATTCCAGGCAGGGAGAACAGCCAGGGCAAAAGTCCCCATGGAGGGAATAACCTTGACGTTCTCCTGGGACAGAAAGGCCTGAGTAGGCTGGGTGCGATGAAGAAGGGCGGATTGGTAAGAGCTGAACTGGAGATGTGGGTGGTAGCCCAATTCCAAAAGGCCCTGTAGCTATTACAAGGAATTTGAATTTTATTTAACCTTATAGGAAGGGTCCAGGCCAATACTTAACATTTGCAGGTCTTGGGACAAGAGTTTAAAGGGAAGCCCCAGGCTTCCCAAATTTCTCTTCCATTCTGCTCCATCCTGCACCACAAGTGCCTTCCCACACCCTACCCCTCACGTGTAAGCTCTGCCCTCCCTCCACCCCCAAACAGCCATCCCGTGCTCACCTCTCAAGCAAGGAGTCCAGGTGTCCACCCTTGGGAAGGTAAACCTGGTGGTGGGGCCCCAGAAGGATGCTGAGGTCTCTTTGGGCAGGAAATCCTAGGCCCCTCATATCCAAAGTGTGGTCTAGGAGGGGCCTGAGCTCTAGGCAAGAATGTCCCCTTGGCCCCTTGGACTCCCCCCAGAACAGAGCCCTCTAGACTTTCAGGACCCAGGACAGGTCTAAAGGGATATTACCCAGGTCTGCGTGACTTCAATTACTGGCCTCTTTTCACTAAGCATGTTCGCTATGTTGGTGGGATCTCCTTGGGGACTCAGGTCCAGCAAATCTAACATGTCCAGTTGTCCCATAAGCACAGGCAGTTAAACGGTGGTAAGCTGGACATTCTGGGCCAACACCTAGGTCTTTACTAGCTTCAAACTCCAAGCTGGCAAAAAAAAAAAAGTCTGTGTAGGAACATAGACAGTACTCACCCCAGAATTGTTGGCAGCTTTCAGTTTTATAGGGTTTTCAAACCTCCAGGCAATTCCTTTTTATACCCCACACTATGTACACATAGACATCCTTACTAATTAACAGTATCAGGAATCATCTCCCTAAAAGTGACTTAGTAGGGGTCTTGGTAGGGGTCTCCCTCAAACTATCACTTGCCTCCACCCTGACACACATACTCACCACACCGTAAAGGCTTTTCCTCATCCGTATCCACTACTAGAGTACTAATACCTGCAAAGAGACACGTGAGAGCTCACATCCACTAACGCCTAGTGCGCAGCTGAATGCCAGTGAAGACTGGCTGACCACATGAAGAAGCCAAGACACTTCCACCTGTCAGGGTGCGTTGCTCTATCACAATGGTCCACAAGAGGCTGGTCTCAGGGCAAACTTCCTCCACTAAACTTACCTCCGGAGTAGAATGTTCTGTGAGAAGTGGGGAGAAGAGTCCCTTTGGACCTTCTGGAGAAAGAACAGGTGAGGGAAAGTGTATTCGTTGCCTACGGCTGTGTAACAAACTATCCCAAACCTAGTGGCCTAAAGCAGCAATAAATACTAATGATTTCATAGCTTCTGAGGGTCAGGAATCTGGAAGTGGCCTGGCTGGGTGGTGCTGGCTCAAGGACTTTTATGAGGTTGTGATCCAGACCTTAGCCAGGGCTGCTATCAGGTGAGACTGGGGCTGGGAATCCACTTCTAGAACAGCTCACTCACACGGCTGGCAAGTTGACCCAGGCTGTTTGTGGGAGGACTCGTCACTCTGTGGAGTCTCCACTGGGCTCTTGGAGGGCCCTCGTGACCTGGCATCTGGCCATTAGACTACATAAAGCTCCATTTCTGAGTGGAAGAGAAAAAGCACAGCTGGTCCAATGGGACCTCAGGCTGAGTAGAAGAAAAGGTAAATGAAAGCCCTCCCTCCCCACCTCACCAGGACCGCAGCCCTACCTGCCAATACTTGGGCAAGTTACTTAACCCGTCTGCCTCCGTTGACTTATCTGAAACACGAAACTCATAGTGGTACCTACTTAGTAGGGTTGTTCTAAGGTTGAAATGGATTGACATTGATGCCTGGCATATAGTATGTGCTATAGGAGTGTCTGTTATCAATAAATCAATAAATCAGTCAACACATCCATCAATAAATCAGTAATACTGACAGCCTTCCATATTTTTAATCCTGTCTGAGAAATCCTCTAATCTGAGTTACACTGCGAAACTGCCCCTATTTTTTGTCCCCGTCAATTTTTTATCTGAAAGTTCCAAGTGGATGGGGTTGTTGAGGTTGCTATACAGGAACATACAGCATCCAACTCACAAATAAATGAATAGTGTGATAGTAATAATGCTATTTTTGATGATGATATAATGAGTTCCAGAATCACCAAGAGGACTGACTCCCAGAACGTCGTTCTGAAGGCAGGGTTGCTACACCACATCTGGGTGGACCCTCCTCCAGCTGTGGGAGTGCTATTTTTAACCTTGGGCGGGTAGATGACTAGTTATTTCCAAATGGTGGTTGAGAACACGGTGGCCGTGACCCTTTGGAATTGGGAGGGGGGAGGGGAAACGTACATAGTGAGGAAAACCATGTCCCCTTTTCTGGCTTTATCCTTTATCACTGTCCTGCTTGACTCCAGTTTGCTCACACACATTGCCTTCTTTCAGGTCAAAAAAAACGGAAGAAAAAAAGAAAACAATTTTTTGAATGTGGCATCCATAGTAATGAAAAAGCACATTTTTTTTTTTTTACATCAGGAAGCCTTGCTAAGGGGCTGAGGGCCTTGGGAATCTTGCAATATAACTAGAGCAGGCCAAGATTTAGTTATTCTGCAGTAAAACCACATTTTTACTTAATGTCATTTAAAACCAAGTGCCAGTTTTACAAAATGAAAGGAACTACCACAGAGTTTTGGAATGATCTTATGAGACTTTCATGTAATTTTTAATTGGTTTGACTGTTTCCTAACTCACGAATAAAAAGGATTATAGGAACATGACCCTGTTATATCTACTGCCTTTTTTTCCTAAGTAAAATTGAATATCTTTTATAATAAAGTTGAAAGATTAAATTGATGATTCTCTTCCCCCCCCAAAAAAAATCTATTTCTCTGAAATGACCTTGATCTAACCCTTTCTATAAACTGGATTCAGCTGTATCTAGAGTATGTCTAATAGAGCATTAGCAGGGTAGTGATGTTTTGACATAAGAACCCTGGTGTCCTCAGCGGCTCACAGTTGGAAGTTTGCCAGTTTTCAACACCTGGTTTCTCTCTGCAGGCAGCCTTCCCTTCACTGAAGTGGTGCGAGACCTGCAAATTACAATGTTAAGTCTTTCCCTGACATCTAGTGCCAAAGTGTGAAATAACAGACAGGGAACCAGCCACTCATTAGGATAAGGATATTCTCGTCATGGTGCATTCCTTAAGGGTTGACTCTTGGTCCCAGGGTCCATCAGGAAGCAGCTGGCAACTTCATACCTCACAGGTAGCCCCAAGACGGAAGAAGCGAAGAGGGACCAAGAAAATGGAAATGCATTCTTTTCCTTACTGTAAAATGTTCCTGATTGACCCAAGACTGATACAGCATCCTTTGGGCTTATTTATCTTCCGGCCGAAAAATAAAATCAGAAATCATGGCTTCTATCTTTACAAACTGTCTTCTTATTCCAGGTCCTTTTATTCCACGTCTTCTCCAACTCATTCTCTGCCTTCACATGACCTTTTTACTCTTGATTTCTCTGCTATATGGAATTTTTACAGAATGCACAATATAGGTCAACAGATGCTAATGCAAAACAAGATGGGTGGGAGTAGCTTCTGACTTCTGTTTCTTAACACTTGCTAGCTAGCACCAGTAATGATGCACTATATTTTTTAGCAGAGGAATCATTAGCCCCTTACGTTTTACTCCTTCAGCCGTCTTGGCCCATGACACCTCTGATGTAATTGAGAAGGTATCATCTTTGCTCTGAAAAAGACTGCCAAGACCATATTGTCAAAAATGCTGCAGGACCCGTGGCTCCTGTACTGCGGTGATTATAAGGAAATTCGAATCATCTGGGAAATAGACACAGGGGAGCAGAGAAGAGGGAAAGCTTCCTGAGAATCAGAACCATCAACAGCAAGAGAAGGATGAGAGGCTCTGAGTAGCTACTCTGTGCCCTCCTCCAGGCAGTCCACTGAAATCATTCCAGTACTGTTGACGTGTGATCATGCATCCCCTTAGATTACGTGAAACTTAATAACCCATGACAGACCTCAACAATATTCCTTGCCAAGAAATTCCCTGCAAGTATATCCTACATCCCTGATGCTTCAATGAAAATCTATTCCTCCTCCATTTTAAGTTAAAATTCTTTCATTCCTCCCCTTATTTAATCTGTTCGATAAATGTTTATTCAGCGTCTACTACACGAGCCAGGCAATGTGGTGGGCTCCAGGCAAACAATGGAAGAAAAGTTATAGAACATACGCTCCACATACGTACAGTCAAGGGAGGGATACTTGATGTTAATTAGATCATGTCTCAGTTTTTATGATCTGGCCCTGAGTCAGAGCCCCTCAAAACATCATTTCTCTGCCTCACAGCCCTGAGGTCTGTCAGGTCCTCCTGGTTGCTTTTTAAAATCCTTTTCTCTCTTTCTCTTTCTAAATAATCATTATCAAGTGGCAGGAGGCTACCCACCCTTCTGGGCTCTGTCTTTAGATCAGTCAGGTGAGCCTGCAGTTCGTAGGCAGACAGGATAGGGGAGGCAAGAGGAACCAACACCCCCTCTGTAGTTGCAGTGTCCCTGCATGACAGGAGCACGGGGCTGGGTATATTCTCTCCGCAGTCTTGACTCTGACTGTTCTAGGAGGTACGTGGTGGCTACTTCAGGTAAGCAGCAATGAAAGCATCACCATACACCTGTGTGACGGGCGGCGAGAAGTCTCCTCCAATGACGTCTCGTACATTTCTCCTGGTGACTGGCCTGATCAGGATCTATAAAACAGCAAATTTCCTAATAGCTGCCTTGTTAGCTCAAATTTCAAGAAGCTACTCCATTCTTTAAAAGGGGGGTGGGCGGTGCAAGGAATATAAATAAGGAAAAGATAGGAAAATCAATAAACACTAAAGGACAACAACTGCCCAGAAAACAGCAAAAATATCTTTGAAGAATTTTTTTCTTTATTATTTTTCAGAGGTGAAACTTCAAGTTAGTATATGTATGTATCTGACTCAGACGAACATGGAGAATTTGTCTAAAATATGGTGAAAATTGTGCTGACCTCATTGGAAGAAATGGCTTTTTTAAAAATCCCTCTTATTTTTGTATTTCAAATTTAGTGACTGCAGAATGTATGGTTCTGAGCCAAATGGCACTAAGGAAGACGCCCTTGAAACTCAGCATAGGAAATTCTTAAGGTTTTGTTTTTTTTAAAAGCACAATTAGTTCTTTTTATTTTAGTTTAATCCATTTTGTGATCCAAAGGCTTTCCTTCAACAAAATAAATGATGCTAGTCACCATTAGAAGAGCTAGAGAAAGTAGATGATAGAGAAGAAAATTCAGATATTAACAAGTTGAATTACCTGCCACTTCTTTAATTGTCCTGATGTATAGCCCCATATGTTTAGGGTATATATGGCAAAGATAGAAACTTGGACCCGCAGGGAGAGAGGAAATGTGTAAACAACTAAAGTTCAAACAGTGTGATTTGAAAAACAACATCTGTCCCAATCATCCAAAGCTTCTCATAATTTACTACAGAGTCACAGCGAGTATTGATTTCTGCCCTTCAGCTTCCTGATCTGCCATTTATCACTGTTTACCTCCCAGAGACTCTATGTCGGAAAACCACTGTTCATCAGGGTTTTTTCATAACAACACATAAAGAGCTACAGAAAAAGCAGAGATTTCAATTAGCTTTATTAGCGCATCATGATGCCTTCCCCAGCCAATCAGCATTCAGGGTCAACCTAGAGCCAATTTTCTTCTCCTGGACATTTTGTTTTTTTTTTTTTTTTGCGGTACGCGAGCCTCTCACTGCTGTGGGCTCTCCCGTTGCGGAGCACAGGCTCCGGACGCGCAGGCTCAGAGGCCATGGCTCACCGGCCCAGCCGCTCCGCGGCATGTGGGATCTTCCCGGACCGGGGCACGAACACGCGTCCCCTGCATCGGCAGGCGGACTCTCAACCACTGCGCCACCAGGGAAGCCCTCCTGGACCATTTTTAAAGAGAAGGTCCTAGAGACGCTATTCCCTTGTAACTGGCTCCATCTGTATATTTCTTTTTGCTTGAGCTTGTCAGCATTATGAGACTTTCTAGGCTGACTCTGAAGAGCTTTTTTTGAGAGGACAACTAAACTGTATATGCTAAAATAGTAGCAAACCCCACAATTCCTTAACTAAAAGTGTTCCAAAGATGTCCCAGTTTGCTGAAAGGGCCATGATCCATTCTTATCTATAAATGAAGTCCAATCCTCATGAAATTCATTTAACCAAAAAATTTGGCAGAATCATGGTTCTGGAAAGAGCTTGGAGAAACCATTGGGTAAAACCTCAAGCCTTCAGAAAGTTAAATGTCTAAACTTAGAGTTGCAAATGTGTTTCTTCTTAAGTAAAAATTCCAAAGGACTGATAGAGGCTCCCTGGAATTCCAAATGAAAGACTTTTGAGGACTGGCCCAATCTCTGTAGAAAAGGGTGTTGTGATTAATTGGTAATGTCTACCAAGAGTACAGGACAGGGCAAAATGTTGACTCTGGCCTAAATTAAACAGGATAGAGCATTTTTTTCTTCTCTTAAGTTTGCTCCCAACCTTCCTCCATCATACATTCTAGTTCTATCTTTCCATGAACCTATCCCTTATAAAGACCTTTCAGAATCAGATCCCACCTCAGTCTTCTCGTCCAGAGACATCAAAAAACCTTTTCATCTTTCATCCTGGGACCTATTTTCCAACACTTTAATCATTTTTGTTGCACGTTCCTACAGTCACCCCAAGCTCTTCACATCCCTTTGAACAGTGGTGACAAGTGCTTTAATTCAGACTATAATTCAAGTCCCCAATTCAGACTATAATCCGACTATTTCAGAATATAAAGAAACTATTGCCCTCATCTGCATATTTCTTCATACTTCCTAGTATCACATGGGCTTGTTCATAACATCATCTGACTCATGTCCTTGCCAGGTCCCTGTTACCTGTGTCCAGGCATCATTCTCTCATTGGTGAGATCGATGTTCAGAGGCTTAGCATCAAAATAGTTTGCCCCAAAGAAGTCTCCATTTTAAGGGTAACAGAGTTTGGACCAAAATAAAAGATGTCTTTAAAAAGGAAAAAAGACAAACATTTTTAAAACAAAAGGAGATGTTAAACATGTTCCAAAGGGAAAGTTTGTAAAAGGCAAAATTTTTGAAAAGCAAATTTAAGCAAATAAGATATTTTTAACAAGAATTTTCGTGGGGGGACTTCCCTGGTGGTCCGGTGGTTAAGACTTTGCCTTTCAATGCAGGGGGTGCAGGTTCGATCCCTAGTCAGGGAGCTAAGATCCCACATGCCTCGCGGCCAAAAAACCAAAACAGAAACAATATTGTAACAAATTCAATAAAGACTCTAAAAATCGTCCACATCAAAAAAAAAAAATCTTAAAAAAAAAAAAAAGAATTTTCATGGGATACCAAATTAAAACTCCAAGTGTGCCCTGGATCTATGCCCTGTCCTCTTGTCAGCCCTCCATGGCCACCCCTCCAATTGCCTTGTTCTCCATGGGGCTACAAGATCCTGGCTGGAATTAACATAAACAGAAAATATGATGCTAATTTGAGGAAGCTAAATTTGGCCATAAAAACCATTTAAAAGTAAAATTTAAAACAAGTGACAGCTGAATTAAAACAGATACAAGAAGGGTCGGTCCCAAGAGAGTCGACCCAGAATGATGGATGTGCCCAGAAAAACTTAACTATCTAGAGTTTTAACATGGGAAATATGCAGCCTCCTCGGGATTTAGATTCTGGGGTGCTTCAGAGACCTCCAGGACCACTCTAGAATGGAACCCTTTAGACTTGAAGGGGAGAGCTTCCTCAATGTCCAGCTGGTTCCTCATACTTTGCGAGTCCAGATCTGAGCTTATCATCTTCCCCCTCATATTAATTCTTCCTCCTCACATTAATTCTCCCTCCAGCTTTCCTGTTTCATTAACAGCATGGCCAGTTTCCCAACGTCCAGTCTCGTAACACCAAAATAATCTTTATCGGCTTCTCCTTGAATTCCTGCTAAGTCATGGGGCATCTAAGTCATGTCTCTTGCCTTAATCTCTTCCATCCCCATCCACTTTGTCCAGTTTCTTCAATTATACTTCTTTCCTCAACCACTGCGTCAGCTTCCCACATTCTCCAATCTTCTTTCTCTTCCCTTAGAACCCACTCAATCATCTACCAAAGTCATCCTCTCAGAGCATGCTCCAATTATGTCATGCCCCCCCAAGAAAACCATTGAAGGACTTCCCATGATCCCACCAAATCAGTTTAAAATTCCTAATTCTGGGGCTTCCCTGGTGGCGCAATGGTTGAGAGTCCGCCTGCCGATGCAGGGGACACGGGTTCGTGCCCCGGTCCGGGAAGATCCCACATGCCGTGGAGCGGCTGGGCCCGTGAGCCATGGCCGCTGAGACTGCGCGTCCGGAGCCTGTGCTCCGCAGCGGGAGAGGCCACGACAGTGAGAGGCCCGCGTACCGCAAAGAAAAAAAAAAAAAAAAAATTCCTAACTCTGAGAGTCAGCACCTTCTGCAGCAGAGAACCTACTCTACGTTTCCAAAGAGCTCGCTCGCTCCAGCTAGCTTTCCCCGCTCCATGTTTTATCCGCCCATCCTTCTGAACTACCTTCCCTCTTCCTCCTATGGGTACAGCTTCCAAAATTTTACCCACCCTTCAAGTTCATCTCAGATGCTCCTCAAAGGCATGAGCCCACGGAGCACAGCTGGGTGGGGGCCAGAGCAGATTCCTCTAAGACAGGGGTCACTCTAATCCAGGTCCAAGGGATGCGTTACTTAGGAAGTCCATGGATGGTTCCAGGGCAATTTGGGAGTGTCCTAAATTTTATGGGGAAAAAACATATGTATGTTTTTGCAGAGATAGCTTTTATCAAATTTAAGGACCCCAAAAAGGTCTTTAAACACCCACCTAAGGCATCTTTCCCCTCTTCCTTCTCAGCATCAGTCATGCTTGTACCTGCATTGGAACCACCTGTCCAGTTCTCCTTAAACCACCATGGCAGACAGGGTCTGTCACTCATCACGCTATCTCCCAGCAGCTTCCCTGACACCACACAATTATATTAAACATCTGCTAATTGCCAGGCAGCATGCTAAATGCGGACGTAATAAATGAACAATGGGTTCCCTGCCCTCACGGTGCTCTAGTGAGGAAGCCATGCAGTTAAACCCACAATTAAAATAGTTTGTAAAGAACATTCTGATGACTATGCACAAGGTGTTATGTAAACCCTGACAAAGCGCATCCCAGTAGGGCCTGGGGTGGTCTGGCCACCCTTCCAAAGACGAGAAATGGCTGAGTCTTGAGGTATCAGAAAGGGAGAGCCAAATACCAAAGAAAGGAGGGGAAAAGGAATAGCATGGGGAAACGCTTCCCAAAGCACGGAATAAGTAGTACATTTTAGCTCGAGGATAGAATGGTATGGGGAGGAAAGGTGGAGATGGACAGGTTTAGCACTCTGAATTTTATCATGAACAACATGAAGGCGCCAATGAAGGATTAACAGCAGAGGAAGGATATGATGGTATTTGCATTTTAAGCCATCATCTTTGCAACAGAGTGGAGAATGAGTTATAGCTGTGAATTCTTAAGAGACTTTTCAGCTACTTTAAATAAATGCTATTAAAGATCTAAACTAATATCATAGCAAAGGAGTTAGAAAGAAAGGGAAAGAGTCTAGAAATATTTAGGATTTAAAATCAAGAAGATACAGTTACTAATTAGATATAAAGAATTAAGGAGAAGGTGGAATTGTGAATGACACTTGGGTTTCTAGCGTCTAACTGCATCTAAGTGATGGGTGGTTATTTCCTGAGACCAGGGATACAAAAGGGGGAGGAAAGTACTGGGTTCTGTGGAATTTGTGGTTCTTATGAGACTGGATCCAGAAAATTGGTCTGAGCCAAGATGCAGATTTTGGAATCATTATAAGATCGGTGGTGATTAATTGTACGAATTTTAATGAAGTCTCTCAGGCAGAATACAGAGAGATAAAATGAACAGAGGGGTCAAGGAAAACCAACCAACCAAAGAAACAAACAAAAAAGAATATTCACTGGACTAGGGAATCTAAAGTGACCGTTGACCCTTAGGAAAGCGATCGTTTTGGAATGGTGAGGGCAGAAGCAGATCTGCTTGAGAAAGAGCCAGTAAGGAGTCAGGCTGTAAAACCGTGCCCTGGGCTTCCCTGGTGGCGCAGTGGTTGAGAGTCTGCCTACCGAGGCAGGGGACACGGGTTCGTGCCCCAGTCCGGGAAGATCCCACATGCCGCGGAGCGGCTGGGCCCGTGAGCCATGGCCGCTGAGCCTGCACGTCCAGAGCCCGTGCTCTGCAACGGGAGAGGCCCGTGTACCGCAAAAAAAAAAAAAAAAAAAAAAATTGCCCTAAGACCAGGTGAGAGGGCCTTTCCCAGGCCTGTGCTTTATGGCTCTGCTCTGCTTGTCCTCCAGCCACACCCCTACACGGACAAGAAGTCCTTGGGCTTGGAGCCAAAGGAGCATACCCACTGGAGCCCACATGCTCCTTCCAGATTATATTCTGATTATCCAGGACCCCAAATTCCCTGCCCAAATATCCCCAAGCTCCTTTCTAGGCCTCCTTCCCCTGGGCTTTCTCTCAAGTCTAGTCCATACAGAGGTCAGACCATGTCATAGGTGTGCACACTCTTGGACCAAGAAATGGCTGAGGGGTCGCCATTTGCAGGATGCGGAAGGGGTGAGGATTGGTTTTGCATGTGTGGGGCTGGGATCTCCACAGTCATGCACTCAAGGTCCCTGAGGATGGAGCCCGAAGTGAAGGGTAAGGGAAGCAGGTTGTGAGCCAGAAACCTGGTACCAACTCTCCCCTGCAAAACCATGTTGTACCCCAGAACCCCAAGGACTCTGAGAATTCTAAATTTGATCCTGACCTTCTAGGTCTATTTATCAAGGTAGAACAGTAGAACACACTTTATTTAGCAGCTCGTTAACTTGATATGTAACTTTTAAATATTTAGACGCGGTGTGCAGACCTCCATTTGTGCTCTTACTTGGGGCCCACAGGTGTCAAGGTGAGGCCTGGTGGAGACATAGATAACAAGACACACCTTCAATAAACGTGAGAGTGAAGAGACAGCAAGAGGTAAAGTATTAGGGTAGAAGGGAGTGTTTTGTTTTGTTTTGCTTAAGACGGGATAAACTTAAACATAAGTTACCCACAAGAGAACACTTCCGGTAGAGGGAGAGAGAGGTTGGAGATACAGGGAAAAGGGGTGAACCAAAAAGTATCCTTAAGGAACTAACAGCATGGAATTCAAAAAATGTGGGTGGGAATGGGAACGTCCAAGGAAAGGCCATGGGAATGAGTGGCTGAAATGAAGTTAAACTGAACAATTAAGAGTTGTCTGCATCGATCTTTTACCTGTCCTTCCAGGAGCTCTGACAAGCATTAAACACAATGAGAGGTAAAGAATTTGAATTACTCTGGAGAAAGAAATTAGTAGAGTCAGTTCAATTATGCCATGTTGAAGTGAGTGTGGTAACTTGGTTTATGGAAACAAATCTGGGTTTAAATATTACGGCCAGGATGATTTTAACTTCTTTAAAATAAGGTGACCAAGTGTCAGATTCATGAGTGTAATCTATGTCACTCATAAATCCAGTACTATAATTCTCAAAACCTGATTTTGCAATGCCTAGTTACCTCAAGAGCTATGGCAAAATTGTACCCAAATACTCAAAACAGCTTTACTTTTTTTTTCTATTTCAATCAACTTGTATCATGTCAGGCATCAGAATCACCAATTGAAAAGTATACCTTTTTAATACCATTTTTTAAAAATGCAATTTATTTAAGCTAAAAAAAAAAAAACCCGAAGAGTTCACTCATTTCTCCCAGCCCCCAGCCCCACCGCTGTCAACCACTTGATTCACCTTAAAAATTATAGATATATGTGCCCTTTGTCATTATTTTACAAGAGGGAGGAAAAGTTGTGAAATCAAACCAAAATAGTAAGGTTTCATCATTTTCAAAAGCTTGTCAATTATTATACTAAGGAGTTAGAATCATTCTAAAGTTCCTAGGTAAACTGGGTTTAAGCTGTTGATATGCTAATAAAAGTGGGAAAATTAAGATTGATTCTAAACCATGAGATCAGAGAATGGAACAAGCAGGCCTAGCTTAAGAACACCCAGTTTACAAAATTATATATGTATATTTATAGCCAGAGTCATGCTAAAGGCCATGTTCTCCTATATTCAATGGCAAACTCTGAAGTGACCAGGGAAGAGTGATTCCCAGGCAGCCATATGTCCATCTCCCCCTGCATCAGATATACTCCTCTCACCATGAAGGGTCTGGAGGGGCAACAGAGGGTTCCAGGCTCCAGAATTTAACTAACTCATTTCCCATTGAAAACAACAATAATAGTCAAATCATTATGAAACTTCTTTTCCAGGCTAGACTTACAAAAGTCTTTTTAGCCCATATGATCAGTAAGATCGTTGTAAATTGTCTCTATGGAAAATATGCTCTGAGTCCCAAACAATCAGCTTAAGAAGATAACTTTTGGAAGTGACTCATATAGGTCTCTAAGGGGCTATCAATAACCGATGCCATTGGAGATTAATTTAATTTAAAATATGTTGAAGTCTTATTTTCGGGTTCCATTGTGTCTTTTTTTTGTACATTACTCTGTGTGCAGTTATTTCATCCAAGACCACAGGGGAGTGAAAGATGGCCTACTCCACATTAAAACCACTCTTATCGTATTGGCGTTGACATGATGCTGGGGTACACAGCACCAACCCTGCTTTCCACTCTTCGTTCTGGTCCTTACTGCACCCAGAAAGCCGCAAATCTTTCCTTCTCTCATAGAGTCCGTACAGATTACGCCCCAGGTAATGCAATGAATGGGTTCCCGCAAATGTGTGTGACGCATACCATCGTGAATTGCTTTATATGTTGAAGACACGTTACAGGAGTTCGCTACTTCAAAGAAAATGTACAAGCATCTCATTTGTTAATGTCATAACCCATTCTGATTCAAGATAATAACCTCTCTCTAATGCATTAGCTTATAAGGTTCCATTTTTTGCTTAAGAGGTTTAATTAAAGCAAGATAAAACTATACTTTCAGTTCCTGAAAGTAGCTTAATGTCTCTGATAAACGCCAACTTGTCCAAATCGAACTGATTGACAACTTAATTAGGAATAAATGTCATTATCATCCATATTTTTCCTACCTTTTTTGAAAGAAAACATTCACACGGTAAAGGGAATCAGAATCTGTTTTTATATGCCTAGAGTTATAAACATTTGTATCAAAATATTTACAATTATAGTATATGAAATACCAATCTATTAAAGAAGAAGCCAAATACAGTACTAGAACAACCCACCAACGTAATGCAAATTACATGAGACATAAATGGCACAGAAACAAAGTAAAAGACAAGGGAATACATGGTTCACTCCAGTCACAGTTTGACTTTTTAACACAATGCTAGTATCTCTTTTGGCTGTATCTGATATGTAAATCTGCTTCTGCACTCAAGACAGCCTTCTAAAATCATGTGATCATTAAATCATAATTTAAAAGTTCACTATCCCACAGTTTTTGCTTGCCAACCAATTTACCCAACAGCCCAGATAAGTTGGTGGCCAGCTCTCAACATTCCCCTAACCAGAATGAACACAGAGAAATATGCTTAGTAATAGTCCTTTTACATAAATACCAGCAACTGTGGCATAATAGCTCCCCAAAAGGAAACGCATATAAGAAACGGGATGAAGAGGGAGCTAGAAGATGAAAAGTAGGCAAGATGTCTCAGATTCTCCCTAGGGTAGATATTCTCAGATTGGTAAAGGAAATGTCTTCCACCAAAAAAATACCCTTTAGCCAGAATCTGAGATGGCTTAAAATAGCTGCGCCAGGCCAGAGCGATGCCTGCTTAACCAGGAACACCACACTAATACCATACTTCTAAGTCCTATATAGAAACACTCTTGTGGCAGCAGACAAGCTCAATTACCACCGGACTGGGTACCACAAGAGTTTTTAGGGTTTTTTTTTCCTTAAAGAAAATATCTGCCCATCACCTATATTTTTATTTCTCTCACGGAAATTTTCTTATTTTCCTGGAAGCACAGACACTCTGTTCTTATTGTGACTGAAATCTAGTATGCTTAATACTTGACAATAATATAGCACCTTTCATCCAAGGATTTGTTGTTTGGTTTTGGTTTGTGTGTATTTTAAGAAGTTTCCAGAATTGCCTTGCCTCACCTGTGTTGTGGGATAGGCAGGACCTCTGAAAGGCAACCCCACCAGCTCATGTCAAAGCTAGAGCTGTCTCTGAGCCTAGGAGCCCTGATCCCCAATGTGGCTAATTAGATAAAACTTCCTCAAAAGTGTATAATTTAGAGGGAGAGTAACAGATTGTGTTGCACGGGTCTTTGTCCTTCTCTCTCACGTTACGTACTTAAAACAGACATTGATTGCATGGAGAGAGGTTCCTAATAACATAACTCTAACATAACCCTGCTATAAGATTGTCCCTTTTTCCCATAATTTGTGTGGTGCGTCCACCACTGAATTGGTCGTTAGTGGCTTTGCAGAAACTCCAGAGAGCTGCCTTGGCTTTAAAGGAGAGGCCAAGCAAAGTCTGTAGCAAGAGGTCTCCACGAGGGACAGCTGTGTGAGGTCTAGTCTGGGTTCTGACCACGCCCCAGGCCTTCCATTGTGAAAAGTTCTCTTTCTCAGTTTAGCTAACACACCAACTTAGCCTTAATCACTCTCTCTCTTCCTCCCATTTTGTCACAGATACCACAGAGCTAAATCTCTGTTCCAAGGAGGGATAATGGCTCACTGGCCAAAGTCCTCCCTCAGGGCCCTTCAGATGGTACTGTTTTGCTTTGGGTCAGAAGGGCAGGATGGCTTCCAAGCCTGGCGTATTCCGCACAAGAACAGTGTCTGCCCTTGCCGGAACTTGTACCGCTATATTAACTAGGTGCAGTAGGTCTGAAGACTGAATTCACCCTCGGAAGTAGAGTCAGCAATGTGGCAGCTGCTGGGGCCCCAGGCAGTGTATGTAACTGATAACAGCTGGAGGCTGGAGGGAGGCCCTCTGGCCTTCATCCAGGAAGCATCCATCCCAGCCCACAGCTTTCTCCCAGGGCAGGGGCTGGACAGTACGGGACCCTCTCAGTCATGTTTGGGTTTCAGCCCCTCCCCCCTGCCTTCCCCTCCCCCCAATTCCCTCTCTTGGGTTTTCCTGCTTAGCAACGTCCACTCCTCTCCCAGATTCAAGGACTCCCTCCTCCCCACCCCCACCCCCCAGATCCCCAATAACGTGTTCAGCCTTATTTCTTTCTCAGGACCAGATAGAGAATGCCGATGATGAAGCTGAAGCAGAAGCAGATCCAGGTCAGGATGAAGGAGTAGCCGTGGTGACTCTCCGGGTACCAGTCTTTCAAGTTATTGGCATAGTGATGCGTGTAGGTGGAGGCCCCCACCAAGATGCACAGCCCTGCAGGCGAAAAACAACGATTAGCTGTTGGTTTGATTTCTTAACATGAAAACCAAGAAAAAGATTTTATAATTTTAGGAAGAGCCTATTTCCCTCATGGGCGATGGGAAAATGAAATCTGAAATTGGACCCCCAACGGTAGTTCTGTCAATTTGCCCCAAACCAAGCTTGATGGCTGTGTTGGCAAATCAGAGGTGCTCAGGTTCTCACATCCGCACTGGTTTGTGTGGATGAAACACAGCATCTCGGGTCCACCCCTCAGCCTTCCCATCTGGACCCCAGCACACAAGGGCAGGCTGCCTGAGGCATGCAGAAGAACACGCCTTCCACCAAACTGCGTGTGTGGGGGAAGAACGACAGGAGAGTGGGAATGGCTATCATTGCAGGCATTCTGGCAGTGGCTTCATCTCTCTAAGGAATCCCACATCCCTGCCCCCTTCAAGGGTCCTGTATACAAGTGCTACTGATGGACGGACTCCAGCCACTTAGTAGCTGCCCGGGAGCCCAGGTTTAAACAGTGACGCCTACGAGGGTTCTTATTCCAAGCAGCTATCAGGGGTTCTCCCAGAAAGCACAAATCGTACAAGGCGGTTTCACTGCCCCACGTGCTCAGCTGTTCAAGCTGCCGGGAGCACCCGTGGTAAGATCTACGGGAAAAGCTTTTTCTGGGTAAGCTGATACTCACAGCACACCAGCATGGTGGCCCCTGAGAAGAAGAAGCGGTTGCCTTTCTCCATGGTGAACAGCTGGAACACGAAGACCACGAGGGAGATGACGGAGAAGATGATGGACAGAATCATGAAGGCCTGCACTGCCTTGAGGGCATCTGTGGACACAGGGTGGGGGGGGGTGAGGGTGTTAGGCTACCCAGTCCCCGAGGGACTGGCCATTTCCCTGAGCGCACCAACTGTCAGCACTGAGTACAATATCTTTGTACGCACCTTCACTGCCGTATAACAGGTTGTGGCTGCAGTCAGCGGAAGTACAGTTTTTCCAAAGACCTACTGATATTTTTCCAACATCTGAAACCATCCAGGCCTGAAATCAAAAAGAAATAAAGGAACTCTTCTCAGTACTCTGTAATGACCTATACAGAAAAAGAATCTAAAAAAGAGTGGATATGTGTATATGTATAACTGATTCACTTTGCTGTACACCTGAAACTAACACAACATTGGAAATCAACTAGACTCCAGTAAAAATTTTTTGAAATAAATTTTAAAAAGAAATAAAAAGTTGTTTAAAAACTAACCCCCTGCTTTGAAAGAAAAGGAAACAACAGATCACCTTGTGTCAGGACCAAATCTTAACCAAGACTCCATATTTAGCCAAAAACATGGTTTATTTCCATCTCTTGGTGGAAATAAGGTCTCACTAAAACTGAAGTCACAAAGGTCCCAAGAAAAAAGAGAGAGAAGAACGTGTGACCAAGGAAAAGTCACCTCATTCTCTGGGCCTCACATCCCTCATCACTTAAAAAAAGAAAAGAAAAGAAGTAATTCAACCATCGCGATTTAAAATTCTAAGGCTCTAAGAAATGGAAACCCTGCGTGAGGAAATTGGTTTTAAGGAGGCACAATTCCTACACCCCACCAAGATCGTTTCATGGAAGGGCCTGGCTAGAGGGGAAAAAAAGTTAAGGAAAAATGTTCAACTGGAAAAAAGTAAGAAACATAAAGGGCAACGGAGAAAATAGCTGAGTGATCAATAAGCCACGTTCATCTAAACAGAAAGATAAACCTTGATCGTCACAACATGCAAAGTAATTCCATAATAACATAGTCTAGCCACAGCCTTCCTGTGGCAGCAGCTGAAAGTAGAAGAATGACCAAAATGTGTTCCCCGAGGCTCACCACAGTGCCAGCAAAACACTTATCCTTCTGGGATGGAAAACAAACACCCAGCCCTGTCTACACAGAGCGTCTGTTAAAATGCAAGTTATTGGAAAAGCAGGGCCAGGATGCCAAATCACCTGCCTGCTCTTGATTTAATAAACAACTCTGTGTCCAGCCCCGTATCAGAAGCTGATAATTCAGATATTCAGCACTCAGCATCCACTAATACAGTTTGAAGTTGTTTATCGGACCTGTTATCCTGAGAGACGTGAAGGGCAGCATACAGAACGGCTAAATTAGAGTCTGGGGGAGGCCACGTGGGTGAGCGTTCTAGCTTATCACAGTGGTGCTTCAATTAGCCTTGCCTATAATTATACCCACCGATGTTGGCAAAACTCTGAACTTGAAAACCCATTTATCCTTCAACTGTAACAGGGACCTGAACAGGTTCTGGAACCCTTTTTGTCTGTCTAGTGATGGATGGCCTTGGTTTTGGGGTCCGAGGAGCTGTCTTGTTTTTTTCTGAGAAAAGCACAATGGACCCTGCAAACTACCACTAGAGGTCAGAGTAGCCCAAGGTTCAGAGAGAAGAGCCTGTTGCTACCTCCATATTTTTAGGTTGTTTTGTTTGAGTTAGTTCAGGGGAATCGGGTTAATCTTGCAAAATTCCACTCTCACATGCTACTCTCTGCCCAGATCTTGAATCTGGCGGTCGGGCCACCGAAGTGTCTTATGATCTCACTCCCTTCTAATCAAGGTCCCCAGAAGGAAGGGAAGTTCTGCCCTGCCACGCAGGTGTCCTCATTATGCCCTGAACAAAGCCTGTCCCTCCCTGCTGGGCTCCTTGACCCGCACACCTAGAAGGCGTCCCATGCTCCTTTCTCTCTGCATCTTTAGCAGAGAGAAACCCCACCCATTTACCCGTCCTCCAAGCTCCACCTGCACTGAGAAGCCTCGCTGTGTTCTCCAGACTGGCGGGATCACTCATGTAGACACTTGTTACTTAGCTGTCTGAAGTGCAAGTATTTGTTTATTTTTTTCCATGACTAAACTGTAAATTCACAAAGGGCAGGAATTATGGCTTAAACGTCCTTTGTAGCACTTTATGTAAATATGCAAATAACTTCCAAATGAATGAATGAACAGAAGAACACAACTCACATTGGCAATGGTGGAAACAAATAACATGATGACGGTGGCGATGTGGGCCACAAAGATACTGGCCAGTAACACCAACATCTTGGCTTTTGATGGCTGGGGAGTGAAGAGAGTTCTGAAAAGAAAGGAGAACAAGAAAGGGAAAGGGCAGGTTACTGTCAGATTCAACACAGTAATTCAGCTTTCCCACCTGGGTGGGCTAGCTGCTAAAATCAGGAAGAGCTGCAGCAAAAACCATCAAGATTTCATCATAAATTCCTGCAAACAACTAGTTAGCCCAGTTCCCGCAAGTACCTATTCGTCTATTTAAATAGACCTAAACAGAAACAGAATTCTGCCTCTCAGGTATTTATGTACTCATCCTTCTGATACAGCCTGTTTCAAAACAAGAAAATTTTATGGTAACTGTTATCATTTTATTTTGTTTGTGTTTTAGAGGCCAAAAGTAGGACTTTGGTTTTTAAAAGGGCTTTCACAGCTGTAATTTCCAGGTGTCTGTGCAACAATGTCACATAAATTTCTATTTTCCACTAGGGAAGTGTCCACGCTTCTATCAAACTGCTCACCCAGCAATTTTAATCGAATTTTCCTCAGACCAGCAGCTATTACTCAATGCCCAGAGACTGAATGGGCTACTAACTTGATCCCAGATGAGATATAAAACGTGAGAGCCACATCTTCTATTATAATAATGCTGTTCAATATTCAATAATTATAACTACCTAATTGCAGTTTAATGGTCTGATCATCTACCAATGGAACATTTTAGACTGGTATTACTGCACCGGGGCGTTTGGGCTGTGTCATGGTAGGGACTCTGTTATTGACCTGGGGGCATAGGGTTCTATTTCCTATGATTCAATATGACGGTTCTCGGGGCTGGATGCAGCTTGAGAGACCAAATGTGCCTTTGACTTGTGCTTGACATTTACCCACATGCCAATCCTTCAGGACTCAGTAGAGCAGATGGGCAAAGGCATCCGTCACACGGTGGGTGGGGGCATGGGGAACTCATAGAGATTAAGAAAGTGCATGGGTAAACAAAAGCGTTCAGCCGTAATCTCAGCAGAATAGAAGACAGGAACCCATGGGTCATCAAACCTAGAAAATAAAGGAAGTGTGAAGGATGCCTGAGAGGGCAGCTGTTCTGATTAATGTCAGCTACAGGAGTGCTTTGTCACTCACGCCCGAGACAGTTCAGAGGCGGCGCCGCTCGGCTCGGGAACTTCAGAAGGAAAGGGCTCGGGTTATTCACACCCTAGGCGGGGTGGATGTGTGGCTGTCCCCCCTCAGGGAGGAGCTGGCGGTGCACATCCAGTAACTGTGCCCCGCTTCTCGCTCTCTCCCTCCACCTCATTTAATTGAAGCTTTGAGTGTGCTTGAGCCCCTTTCACATCGGACCGGGTATTTACTGGAAAGCACGGATACAATCATTCCAACACTTCTGATGTTTTCGATCTCCTCTCCCTTTCCTCATCAGGCACTCAAAGTCTAGAATGACCTACGGAACCCCAGGGGCCTTGCTCTTGACAGGCTAGGAATGAGAGGCAGACACTGGCCCCCACTGCCCACCCGACCCATTCCAACCCCCACCCCGCGCCCTCCTTCCCCATCCGAGCACCTCCTGCCACCTAGATTCTTTTTGTAGAAACGTGTCCAGTGGAACTGTGAACGACCAAAATGATGAAGTTTATCCTGCGGCTTCAGGGGAGAGCTTGGAGCTTTTGTGCCTGCTATTAATAACCTCCCCACACATTCAAATGCATTTTTGCTTTTCTCAGGTCCTTGCACACTTCCTCAACTCTCTGCTTGACTTTAATGCACAGTGAAAAGAGGTTTTTGAATTAGACCGAGGTTGAGTTAGAATCGTATAAAGTTGTTTGACCTTCCAGTCTCAGTTTCCTCCTATGTAAAGTGAGGGTTGCAATGCTACTCATACAGGGAAATGCGAGGGGTACATTGGATCATATATGGAGAACTTCCAGCACAGCGCCTGGCACGTGGCAGATACTAATGGGGTCGCTTTCGTTGTGATTATTAGTATTACTATTATTATTATTATATGAAACTGAGTAGCCGGCACCAAACCAACCCAGTCCATCCGTCACCAGGCTGCCCCATGTTAAGTGCCAGTAATAGGATATCTGCTATCCAGTTCACAAGGCAGTGTGTATAAAATCATTTAGGTCCTCTGAGAAATTGTCTTTGTGCCTAATCCTTGCCCCTTGTGTGGGAGGACCACTAGGAACACCCCCTTAGAGATGAGGAGGAGAATCCTCACTCTTCTCCGCCCTGTGCTACCCATCCTCCCGGCACCCCCAAGATTCACACCATCACTAGATCCTGAGCTCACCCCTCATGGAGAAAGGAACAGGCATGAATTAATTCTCTGAATGCAGGGAATTAAAATATTATATAACGTGGGCTTCCTTTCTGGCACAGTGGTTAAGAATCCACCCGCCAGTGCAGGGGGTGCATGTTCGATCCCTGGTCCGGGAAGATCCCACACGCCGCGGAGCAACTAAGCCCGTGCGCCACAACTACTGAGCCTGCGCTCTAGAGGCTGTGGGCCACAACTACTGAGCCCTTGTGCCACAAATACTGAAGCCCATGCACCCAGAGCCCATGCTCCGCAACAAGAGAAGCCACCTCAATGAGAAGCCCACACACCGCAACGAAGAGTAGCCCCAGCTCGCCACAACTAGAGGAAGCCCACGCGCAGCAACGAAGACCCAATGCAGCCAAAAATTAAAATAAATAAATTTATTTAAAAAAATATTATATAACAAGTCATGTTTAATCCTCCTTGGGCTCTACAAATGACTTTTTTATTCCTTTGCTTCCAATTTACAAACACCCTCCTCCTAATAGGGGTTGAGGGACCAAAGACAGAATATAACACACCAAGTGATGCCTCTTAAATGAGGTCGAGGAAAATGTTCTGAGTGTCCTCCCTTACATGCTGTTGGGGATCCAGCAGTGTTTTCCGTCTCCTTGGATTGGTCTGTAACCCTCCAAATTTGAGTCTGATTCCTTTCTCCCCGGCTCACACTGTCCATTTTAATGACTTGAACATAATTGCCTTCCAATTACCCTGCACCTTCACCGTGGCTGGTCCACTGCACCCCCTGGGCACGCGAGTTCCTGGCCAATGGCTCTCACTTCTGATCTAACCCACAGTCCCCCCTGACCATTATTCCCCTGCAGGGTGCAGGCAGGAGTGAGTGGCGGAATCGAGCAAGGAAGCGACTCTCTTTCAGGGTATTTAGATTTCTGTAATCATGCCACATCTTTTCACCAAAGAAAGGAGCAAAATGTCTTGGATTAGCAAGTGTTTGTAGTGCGCGGAACACACAATGCTCTCCACTGTTGGCTGCTGTGTCCAGCCGGAAGTAGGAGCTGCTGCATAACACATATAGTAACGTCTCCGTTTTTCATTGCCCCGAATTTGTCAGGTTTTTATTAGTATCATCCATTGTCAGCTTAGAGGGGCCTCCTTTAATTTCAATGGCTCTCCCCAACACATTTGGAAACAGAATGAACTGTCTTCTTAAATGCCTGGCCTGCGTCATCCCTAGGTACTCAGTCCCTATACTAGAGGCCCCCCAGCAGATGAGTGGGGACCTATCAAGTTTTAGAGCAGTTTGGGTAGAAATCAAAGAAGACCCCATGCTCCCACGGGGTCCACCGACCCTTCACAGGCAGGGAAGATTTCTGAGACCCTCATTCCCTGGCCTTGTGTATATCTTGCTTCAGATAAAAGCGCTGAAAAGAGACCATTTCTGAGCATTTATATCTTTGGAAGTATTGGCTGCTACAACTTTCTTTTGTGGCAGTATGTTTCACTAAAACAATAACTGAGTTCTCTCTCCGACCTCTCCAAAATGCTACGGATGGCACGCACCAACGGAAAGTAGACCCCTAGTCATAGCCGGGCAGCTCAAACCAGGCAGCAGAGGATAACGGCATGGCGGTTCTAAAGAGCTGGGCGCCACACCTTCCTCCCAACAGAGCATCGGTGCTCGGGAACGTCCCAAAGTTTGTCCCGTGGTTGCTGGGACTTCCCTAACAACGTGATCTGTGGTTCTTGGAGTTGGACCCAGGCCACCAGAGCTAGTGAATCCACTGCATTCTCAAGGGATAGGATGTCCACTGACTGTTCTATGTGGGGTGCCCACCACTGGAAGCAGAGTAGGATCGCCCCCTTTACCCTCATTTACCCAACAAGCTTGGAGACAGGGGTGGTCAGGGCTCCGCGGGGCTGGGTGGGAAACTGAGAAAAGTAGGGGAGGCATGAATGCTGCCTCTAGAGAGAAGTGATCATTAAGAGAAATGGAGGTTAGCGACTTAGAGCCACACACAGGCTCTCTTTATTCCTTTACTGTTCTTTCTGCCCTAAGGGACAGGCCCGCCGGTTCCTTTGCCACCACCGCCATCTTTGTTTCTGACCATGCTTCCCCTGTTCTCCCCGCATCGCCCAGACCACACTAGGGCGGTGGTCTCTTTACACTCCTGTCCCCGATACAAGCCTCACAACCACTGACCATTCTAGATCTGGATGAAGTTCTTTGCTAATAGGACATTTATTACAGTTAGTGAAAATGAGCCTGACGATTACGGCTGCTGGTGACTGGAGCTGTAAATCACTAACTCATGTTAGGGAGAAAGATAACCGCCCTCTCTAGTTGGCTCCGCCCACTTAAACCTTTATTGGTTTCTTGCCTCCCTCTTATACCCAACCCCGCCCCCCCAAAAAAGAAAGAATCAAAGGAACATATCCCTGAGACGGCCTTTCTCTTTGTCTTTTTCGGGTAGCCTGACACTTTTAGGGCGTTCTGACCAGGAGAAATGAATCAGGCCTCTGTGGACACCTTTCCTTTTCTGATGGGTAACTCATACTGCAGAGACTTTGAGAATCATTGACTTCTAAACAGACAATTGAGATGTTAGTAATTTGGCCCCGTGATTGCTAAGCTAGGGGGCAGATCACTTTCTTTCTGCCCCGGAGTCTGTGAGTTTATTGAGCAGCGACCAGAGTCTAGGGGAAGCAACGCTTGAGGGTGGTCTAAGGAACAATAATTGGGAGCAATACAACAGAATAGAGCCCCCCAAACCCACTTCTCCAGCAAAGGCAGTGATGGAAATCCTCGGCTTGAGTCACTGAAGGACTTGCCAGAGACTGGAGGTGTCACATAATCAGAAACAGGGATCTGGGGGTTGTGTGAGCAATGGGGGGGGGGTGTCCCACAGAGCTCAAATGTCTGTGATTCACTAGGAGTGTGTGAGAGTCTCACAGACAAAGGCAGAGTGGAGGCATCCTCTCCCAGATGGCACAGGGTAGCTTTCTGAGAAGCCTGTGGATCGGGCTGGCCAGCCAAAGACAGTTTAGTCATTTCCCTGGCAGCTGAAGACAGCCCAGGCTTTTCCGGGGAGACAGGAGCAACAATGACCAGATGCCAAAGTCCCTCCCCATCACTCCTTCCTCTCATCCCAGTTTGTTTGTTTTTTTAACATCTTTATTGGAGTATAATTGCCTTACAATGGTGTGTTAGTTTCTGCTGTATAACAAAGTAAATCAGCTATACATATACATATATCCCCATATCTCCTGCCTCTTGTGTCTCCCTCCCACCCTCCCTATCTCACCCCTCTAGGTGGTCACAAAGCACCGAGCTGGTCTCCCTGTGCTATGCGGCTGCTTCCCACTAGCTGTCTATTTTACGTTTGGTACTGTATACATGTCCATGCCACTCTCTCACTTTGTCCCAGCTTCCCCTTCCCCTCCCGTGTCCTCATCATCCCAGTTTCATTGCTGAAAATAACACAGTCAGGTCATGCATTTTTCCTCCAATATTTATCTCCCATGCATCTGTACTTTCCACTCCCACTGTCACTGTCTAGCTCAGGACCATCAGCCTCTCCCGCGATCCTCTCTCTGAACTCCTCCCTCTTAAGTATATGCTCTGTGTCACTGGGTTATCCGACCAAGTCACTCATCTTCTCAAATCTTCCAAACACACCACCACCCCACCACCAATCAGGAAAGAGGATCCAAACACCTCACGCTGGCCCTGGGAACCCGAGGAATTTTAAACCCAAACAGAAGTAGTCATTTTCCTCCTGTTGTTAAAATCACTGGTGGCAACCCGCCTAGTAACAGAATTATTTGTGGAAATGTTTCACTCCCCCACCCCTAAGATTCTAAGTTCCTGAAAGGAGAAGCTTGTCTATGACAGGTACAAAGTATCTGTTCAGCGAGAAAATAAATGAATCAAGGAAGGCAATATTTTCTTTTCTGTGGAAAAACAATCAATGTCAAAGTAACTGAAGTCTTCATAGAAAAACAACAGAATTCTCCAGAGAAAATGTTTCCCCCTTTTTTATATAGGTGAACTTTAGTCCTGTGTTAGTTTTAGAAATTATTTATATATTACTGTAACTATGTATTGAACATCTTACTACAGGCAAACTCTGTGAATATTTCCTGAGTATTTTTTTTTTTAATTCTTATTTATTTTTTGGCTGCATTGGGTCTTCGTTGCTGTGTGCAGGCTTTCTCTAGTTGTGGCGAGCAGGGGCTACTCTTCGTTGTGGTGCGCGGGCTTCTCATTGCAGTGGCTTCTCTTGTTGCGGAGCACAGGTTCTAGGCACTTGGGCTTCAGTAGTTGTGGCATGCGGGCTCAGTAGTTGTAGCGCGCGGGCTCTAGAGCGCAGGCTCAGTAGTTGTGGCACACGGCTTTAGTTGCTCCACGGCATGTGGGATCTTCCCGGACCAGGGCTCGAACCTGTGTCCCCTGCATTGGCAGGTGGATTATTAACCACTGCGCCACCAGGGAAGTCCTCCGAGTAGCTTTGACATTTGAATATTCAAGGTTATATGTGTGTTTGTTCCCTTTTATTCAAGAAGAAACAAGTAAATGCAAAGAAAATATCTTAAACTTCTAAATACTATTTTGTGTATTTAACTTCCTTATCTACCTCTTTAAATTACAGAATCTCTGACTGAAAGGGGGCTTTAAAATTCCTCCCCAATGCATGAAACTCATCTATAAATCTACATCAAGGAACTACCTAAATCATGCTTAAACTCCTCCAGTCATGGGGAGCTCACTACTTACCAAGACCCCCTTCCGTTAGAAAGGTCCTGACAACACATCAGAGGCTGCTCTTGACAATGACTACCTTGATCTTACTTCTGCCCTTTGTCTAAGGCTTCCTTGTTAGCATTTTTCTAAAGTGGTCACTTTTCCAGCAGAACTGCCAGGTTATCAGAGAATTAGCCAGAGGACGTCACCTGAGATCCCCAAATCTCACTAAGTCATAACACTGTCCTGAGATGACCCAACTGCTGGACACACTCCGTCTTTTCATTGATTGATGCTGTCAGTGAAATCCCCATCTCTTTCTGGGTACCTGCAGACTTTGAAGAACGCTTTCTCAGACCAAGACACCGTGCTTTCTCCAGATGAAAGGCAAAGCCACTCCTGGTCGTACGATCTCCATGAGTCAGCCCACATCTGCCCATCTTCCTTCGTGGCATACCCCAAACTGTGTCTGTGCTTCTCCTGGGGACACTGTACAGGGCGGTAGCACGAATGCCTTTCTGTCCTCTACACATCAGGATCATTTTGCTTTTGTTGGTTTATTTTGATATGTTTCTTTCCCACTGAGGATCATTTGGGTTGGCAAAATGAATGTCCAGCAGAAAAGGAAATACTCTCTTTGGGGAGCAGCCGTAGAGGATGTATCCGGAGGAGGAAAAGGCTGGGATTAAAGGCAGGGCTGAGTGGATGAGACCTTGGATGAGCTTTTCTGACCATTGTTCTTGTTGTTTTATGTCAAGTGTACTTTTCCATTCTAAATATTGTTTTTATGTAGGGGTGGGAGAGGGGGGCATTCATTTCTCCGTGGGAAACATGTGGAGAAGAAGAATCCTGAAGGGCTATTTCCTCCTGCTTCTGCGTGTCTGATGTTTGGTGTGGAAGGAAAGAATTTCAAGCTGTACCTCACTACATACACATCATTCCAGGGTCTGATGTTTTCAAGTGCACGGGGCAGTTTTTATGACCAGGAGAAACATGAGCGGTCAAGTAGCAGGAATCTACGTGCGCCAAAGAAAACAACTATTTTTTCACAGTCCTGCGGGTAAGGGGACTGCACCTCCCAAATGTGGGCTCTCATGAACGGGGTTTATTATAGAAAAGGTGATGTTTTTCCGGCGCTGCTGTCGACTAGCGTGATTCTCCCGTAGTTAGTGATGAGGAACTGGGGGTGGGGGTAGGAGGATGCTATTGAAGGGGAACAAAAAGAGAAAGAAAGAAAAAAGAGCACCTATTTGAAAACCAGATTCTCCTAAAAATTCTGCCTCCGACTAACTGCTAACTTTGGGAAAATAACATACCCTCTCTGGACAGTAGCTCCTAGAGAGACACAGTATTGCGCAGCAAAAAGAGCACAGATTCCAGGTTCAACTCCTGATGCACCACTTTAAAAAAAAAAAAATTCAGTGTTAATGAGGTATAGTTGACATATAAAATTGGAAGCTATTTCAAGCACGTTGAAACTCCAGCCCGTTTTAACTGTGATCTGCAGACCTCATAGCCTTAGTGTGAGGACTGAAGGGCTCCTGCCTGACACAGAGCAAAGGCTGTACAGTTGTTGGTTATTCTTTGTGTTCCTTTATGGAAAATGAGAAGCTCGGCCCAGCGAAACGGGCTTGAAGCTTCTCGGGCAGAAATTGAGGGCCAGCGACTCTGCTAGAAGCAAACAAGCAACATGAAGTTTGTCTTTCCAAACGTCCCCAAAGAGAATAACCTCTCTCTCTGGTTTCCCCTGGTCCTCTTTTGTGTCGCGGAGTGGTTAGATCTGGGGGACATCTGCCAAGGCTCAGGCCAGATCTGGGCAGCGAGGACGGGCCCAGCCCGTGTCCCCGGCCCCGGCCCGCAGCTGGTCAGGCCATTGGGCAACGTCCCCTGGGCGAGGAAGGAAGCTTCCTTGTCTTCTGCTCCTAACAAAAGAGGAGTGTTCTGGTGGCCAGAATGTCTCCGAGGGAGGGAGAGGTTGCCAAGATAATAACTAGGGTTTGGGAAGAAAGTCAAGGTGTGGCCCGGCCCCAGGGGCCCTTGGCAGGGGGGCGGTCCGACAGTAGGTGGCAGTAACAGGCTTGCACCAGCGGGGCCACAGCCTGGGAGGTGGCAGGGCCAGACGGATGCAGGTGCAGCAGGGCCGCCGCAGTGCCTGGGGTGGGCTGCGGGCTTGTTGCTCTTTCTAAGGGCAACTGGCTGTTTAGTGGCTTAGCAGGGCCGAGGTTATTCAGTCCAGTTCCTCGACAGACGAGGAAAAGCTGGTCTCCAGAGTGAAGGCAGCGTCAGGATGAAGCCCACCCCCTGGCATCTTCCAGGTCAGGCCTTCTCCACCGCAGCACGAGCTTTTCTCTCCTACGTCGGGGCAGAAGTTCTAGAACTTCTACCGGATCTCCCCTTCGCTCTGTTCCTCCCACCGCCTCCTAGTTAATCAGAGGGTCAGCAAAGCCCCTCGAAAGAGCGTCATTGGAAGAAACGAAGGGCCTTTGGAAGGACGCTGCTTCTTCCCATTAGATTGCTGAGAGGGGCCACCAGCTGAGCCTGCCCCGGCCAAACCCGACTCCGCCCCTCCTTGCCCCTCTGCCACTGCCTACCTCAGACGAGCTTCAAACCTTCCATCCTGGCTCCCACCTACAGCACAAGCCCCCCTCCCCAGCGAAGCATGGCAGGCAAAGGGAAGCACGAGGTCTCCGCTTCACAACCCTTTCTCTGAAATAAGTGTGGACCCACCTGGCTGGTCCGACCCCTGGTTTCAGGAGCGGAAACCTCTCCCCAGCTCCCCGCACCTAGCCTCCTAGGCAGGGTCTTTGATTATTTCAAAGAAGACATCAAAGTACCCAGGACTTCGATCTGCTGTCAGCCCTGATATGACCCTTCTGAAAAGGGAAGAAACGTCCCCGGGGAAGATCCCCGCCCTGTTGGCACAGATATTCGATGGAAACTCAAATGTTGCGTCCACGAGCAACAGAAGATTATTCACGGCGGGGGAGACAAAGAAGGAATACTTGGCCCTAAGGACTGTCTCGAGGCATTGAGGGAGGGAGTCAAGAGTGCAGCATCTTCACACTTCTGCCTTGTTCCTTCTCCCTGGCTTCCTCTTTCCACTTTCTCCCTCTTCTAGGCCTTTCCATCTGCCCCCCTCCTCCCCCCACACACAGGCCTAAGGAAACCCGCGCGGTCCCCTTGCTCCCCGCCCCCTTCCTCCTGGCGCCGCCCCTTTCCTCGTCAACGTCCGCTCTCCATCAGCTCTCATGCACACCTTTGCGGCCGCACCCTCCCTGACAAGAAGGTGGGGCTCCTTTCCCAACAAGACCAGCTCGTCACATTTCCCCGAGCGTGGTCTGGCTCCTGGCAGATCCCTTGCTGTTGTCAATATCCCCACAAGGCTTGGCTAGCCTGGCCCTGCTTATCTGAGCGGGTGCTCCTCGGGTTTCACAAATCAAACCTCTTACCTTTCTTCCCAGACCTGGCTGAATGCTCACTGCTACCCGACGGTGAAGCCCGCGGACCCGGTCCCTAAGGGATCTCTGAGCGTATGAAGCGAGGGAGACCGCCTGGGTCCTCCGTCCTCCGTGAGATGCCTGTTCCCATGCAACACGTGGCTTCATTTCACTTTCCTACCAGTGTTTACGGATTAAGCTTGCTGTTAGCGTGAGCCGAGGGACTCCTCACGACAAGAATGGTAGGATCTTAGAACAACAGGGTCTCAGAGCCACAAGGGGCCGTGGAGACCACCAAGCTCAGTTCCCTCCATCGAGAAGACAAGTGTCCTGCCCACGTCACACAGCAGAGTCGGGACAAGACGACGGCCCCTCGGACCTCCTATTCAGCCATCCTGCACCTACATCAGGATTCATGCCACCGATTTCAACCCAAGCCCAGCGGGTTCTCACTTTTAATTACCCCACTGGAAAAGAGAATTCATGAACCAGGCTCGGGAAATGTGAAAGCTGCCAGATCTGCGTAAGGCCAACGGCCCCGAGAATAGAGGAGTCCATTTTAGCTCCGGAGAAATGCCATTTCCACAGCAGGGAAGGAAAGGTTGACCCAAATGTTTTGTTAAAAAGGGAGAGAGACACAGCAGTCCCAAGGGCTTCTACTTTTATCCTTGTGCTTCAGTATCAGCGGATCCCAATTAAATTGAGAGAAATGACTTGTAACTGAAGTGTTACAAACAGTGGTCTGGAGACATGCATGTTTGGGGAGTGGGGTTTTGGGAATTCAAGCAAACTCCTAACGGGAAGCGTATTTGGGCTCCCTTGATTACTGAATAGAAATCCAGGGTCATCTGGGCAGAACTGGAAAAAGTATTGGAAAAGGGACACTTACGGTCAGAAAACTCCAGTTCTACGTTAGTTAAGGATTAGGAGCACTTTTCAAGGGATTGACGTCCAGACTGCCCACCAGCAATTAGATCGAGGTGTTGTTGATTGGCAGCCTGTTCCTGTACTTACTAGGACAGGAGGTTCACAGTGGAAAGGCGTGGGCTGCGTGAACTATGGACCAAGTTAAGGGACCAGCCCCAGAAGGCCAAGTCAGAAGCCTGTGTTTCTGGCACTGGATTGATTTAACCGTGACCTCGTGGTAGTAACTGGGTGTGTCCCTCTGAGTATGTATATCTGAGAGTCCCAAATGGCTCTGAGCTTTTGTGCTAGGCAGCTGTGTGTATACATGTGGTCGGTTCAAGAAGGAACCGTATACATGTGTTTAGAAAATAAAGGACCTCAGAATCAGATCACTTGCGCATGGATGACTATGCTCACGGTTTCAAAGCTTCGAAAACGCTCCCTGTTCTTTCTGAATCTTAGGTCGTAATAATAATAATACAGATGCATCAGGTTTTATCCATTAAATATTGAATAAGTGTCAAGTGTTTAGAGGATAAGGAGCACTGGATGGATCAACAACAATGAAAATAGAATGGGTATTTTCAGCACCGGAGAGCTAGGAACAAAGTATAGGAGTTATAGAGAAGCCAGTTTTGCTGGATCTAAGAAACTCTAGTAATTAGAGCTCTCCAGCAAAGGTGGGAGAGCACGGCAGTACCTTCTGAGGTACCAAGCCTCTTCGCTGGCAATTTTAGGGAAATGTAAGATTCCCATCCATCCAAGGTGGTGTGAAAATAAGATTTCTGCAGAGAAATGAATAGAGAATTCATTCATTCAGGTAGAGAATGAATGGGTTGACCTCCAAGATCCCTTCCAAACTCAGGGCACAAAATCAAGGATGAAATGTAACTATATTTGCCTTGTGCCCTTTTCTGAGGCCATTTTTCGGGTCTATTCCCTGTCAGGCTCTGAGAAGTCTACAGAAAAGCCATTTTGCTTCACCTCTAAGCCTTCTAGGTCTCTGACTGCTTTCTCTCCGCTGGTCCCAGGGGGTCTGGACCAGAGCCACCGAGTCCAAGCCAAGAGGGTCTGCATGCCCCAGGTGGCCTCTATGGAGCTCCTTCTCTAGGTCCCCCAGAGTCTGGATGTCCCTGGGAACTGGATGGGCCAAGTCTGGCCGAGGAGAGAAGCAGGAAGAGTAGAGAAGGCCACAGTCTTTTCTGCGGTCTGTGGAGGGGACGTCTTTCCTCTCCTAGAGGCTGTCCTGTACTCCTGGGAGGGGGCCAGCATCTGCTCTGGGATGTGATCTGCCCTGGGTTGGTCCTCGATGGCCTTCTGCCAACTCCCAGGACAGTGTCCTACCCTCAAACAATGTAAACTCCAGAGGGTCCTTGGACCAGGACGCCAGACCGGACATCCTGCGGCCCTCCAGACAGCGCTCCACGCCCGCCCCAGTCCTCAGAGTCTGGGGTGGAATTTGATCCACCTCTGAGGGCAGGAGGAAAAACAACCCTCCCGGTTCAGTCTTGTCAAAGGTTCACAGCTGAACTCCACAAAAATTCCCTCAGCCACGGAACTCTCTCGCTACTTCTTGGAGGAAGAGGGGAAGGTGGGAATCGGAACCGCATTCTTTAAATTGACGTCAAACCCCAGGCAATAACGCGCAGCGCACTTGCTCATTTATAAAACTCCAGCGTAAAGTGAGATGCCGCACAAATAATGAATTTCACGATGACGGTTTACGCCCCCAGAATTGTCAGTGTTGTCTATTTGCTAACCAGTTAAATCTAGCTTATTAGTTTTAACCTGCACAGACCAAAAGATTTGAACTAGCTTCCTAGGATACCACTACCGTCAACTTAATAATGGCTTCCCTAAGCCACGTCCATATAACTGGGAAATAATCAACATTTCAAGCAAAGGCGGGAGTTCCCTGCATCTTGAAAAGTTGCCCTTGCACTAACTTAATCATCCCCTTGAGGGCAATCTTACCAAGCACCTTCCCTGTACCAGGTACGTAGGCTGATTACTTTTGAATCTTCTCTTCGTATGAACTACATTTCCAAAGAAAAAGCCTAATTTCCTCAGACAAGCTGAATCCTGTCATTCTCCTCACCTTGTTTACCTGGGGGAAAAAATACACCAGTATCTATATCGAAATGGGCCACACCTCCACCAAAATGCTAACCTTAAAAAAAAAAAAAGCAAATAGAAATCACTCGTCTTCCTTTTCCAGATCCCTTTCATGATTAGCACGAGTGTTTGCATTTGTACAGCCGTGTTTTGGAAAGAGTGAGAAGATAAATGTTCCAAAACAATCACTGCCTTCCCCGCAGAAAAAAAATCCCACATCCACCTAAAATAAAAAATGATTTTAACATTTCTGATATGCCATATTTTCAACTCAGCACGAAAATTTGGTGGTTTCTGAAGTGAAAGCACAAAGCGATTTTTTTACAGGGACAGATGAAGTTCCCCTGCCCTGCCCTCCCCTCCCCTCCAAACCCAGTTTCCCTCCTGCTTCTCCCCATCCTCCATGTCTGGCCAGAGAGAGAGCTCTGGAATCCACATCAGACTCCCAACTTCACCAAAGGCACCCGTCCTGCGTTGTATTTCAAACTCCACTTGAAAGAAAGCGTTTCCTCTCTCTCGCTCTCTCTCCCTCTAACAGTTTTCTTTAAACAAACCAACCCCCTCCTCCTATCCCATGGAAAGAAAAAATATTTACACTTAAATAAAAGTGAATGAACATACCGAAGGACAGCAGGAAAAGTAGCCACAAAAATAAACTGAAATGCAGATCTGTATCCACCATCACCCCAAAAGACCAGCACGCAGAGAAACAGTTCAAGTCCTGAAGCGCTTCGCATCAAAACAGGAATTGACAACGTTGGGCAAGCACACCCTGTCATTTCAAAGGTACGTCGTGGTTCCTCCATAAAGAAAACCCATAAAGGATACGCTAGTGGTATCCGAGGAAGCTAGTACCAATCTTTGGAATACGCTGTTCCAAAGTCCCTGCTCCCATCACGCTTTCAGAACAAGAACCCAGTTCCTGCAAGACCTAATTACAGCCCAGCACCCCCCACCGATGGCCCCGACCCCCTGGGGCCCCCGTCAAACTAGATTTTACTGAACCTTAAGGAAAAAGTTGTCTCGGTGGCCCACTTTTAGCCAAAAATTCGTAGGGTTCATTTCAAAGGGTCATGGAAAAATAGCAAAGGAAAAAAGAAAAAGCAGAGCTCCGGTGAGGTCAGAAGGAGGAGAGCAGTGGGAAGGAAGGAAAGTTCGCTGGGCTTCCCCACAGTGTCGGGAGCTGTCCTACCTGAGGGTCCAGCGACCGAGGTGCCCAGAGTGACAGGAGCTGGTGGCAGGCGTCCGCTCTTCTCGAGGTTTGTGACCACAGTGAGGGGAGGGCTGGCCTCCCGAGGTTATAAGTTGCCTGCGCTGGTGTGCTGGGGTGTGTGATGGGTGGTTTCTTTTCACTGTGCTTTAAAGGAGTTTCTATGAATCAGTCTGGCTTAAAAAAAAAAAAATGTGTTGGTAAGCTACGCCCTGCTAAGCTGGCAGTCCGTCAAGAGAGGCTGGGAGGGAGCCGTCAATTCAGAGGAGCCAGTTTAGGCTCCCTGTGACTCAGACACACAGACCACAGTGGAAAAAGGAGTGACATTGCTTCAAATGAGTAACAGGAGTCACACAAATAGATCTGTTTACCGAAGCCCATTCCTCCTCTTCAAAAAGGAGACTTGGTTACCATGGATACAAGCAAAACACAGGTTATCTGCCCACACTTTCATCTGGGGGGGGCAGGGAGGGGGACCGTGCCCTGCCCACTGACATCCTAGCTAATCATCCCACGAGACTCCCATTCTTCCTCCCCCACCAAATGCATCCCAGGCTGCTCACGGTCGGGAATGATCAGATTTACTTCTGATTTACTTCCCTGCCTGGCCCTGGGCACCATCCTGGGGGTGGCTGGGGATGAAGAAGGGAACACACCAGGAGCCCTCGGAACCCGACCTCTCAGTGGTGGAGAGCTGGCTGGATGGCCCTTTAATTATGCTCCGTGAACGCCCAGCCAGACTCCTCAGGTTCACAGTTGGGAGGAAGTCATCTAGTTAAGAACTTTGCTCTCTGACCTGCAGGTGATAACCCCCTGGACCTTGCTCCACAGTTGAGCTCCTCGGGCATGATCATCCCAGCCACCTCTCTGCCTCACTCCTCTCTCACTCAGCAGTGGAGTCGGGAGTGGCCCTAGAAATCATGTCATCCCAAGGCCAGGCGTCCGCTGGAGTCCAGAGCCCAGCTGCTCGCCACTTAGCTATGTGACTGTGTGCCTTCATTTGCTCAGGCACAAGTGGGGTAGACAGTACATTATGGTGAGAAATACACGTAGGGAGCATATAACAACACTTGGTGCAGAGTAAGCACTTGATAAATATTAACTAGAATGAGTATTTTACCGAAGAAGGAACCCAGGCCCAGAGAGGTGAAGTAACTGACCCAAGGAGAACAGCAAATTAGCAGGAGCAGCTGCGTTCCAAGTCGGCCACATCCAAGCAACTCTATTTCTGCTGTTCGCTGCTGTATCATGACAACTTATTTCAAGTCATATTATTCTCCTAGAGTTATTTATTGATCCATCCAAACAATGCATTTGCACATAGCCGTGCACTGGGTACTGTTCAGAGCATGGGGTCACGGATGTGAGCAAGATCCCTGTCCTCCTGGAATTTATATTCCATAAAAGACTAGAGGGCTTCCCTGGTGGCGCAGTGGTTGAGAGTCCGCCTGCCGATGCAGGGGACACGGGTTCATGCCCCGGTCCAGGAAGATCCCACATGCCGCAGAGCGGCTGGGCCCGTGAGCCATGGCCGCTGAGCCTGCGCGTCCAGAGCCTGTGCTCCGCAACGGGAGAGACCACAACAGTGAAAGGCCCACGTACTGCAAAAAAAAAAAAAAAAAAAAAAAAAAAAGAATAGAGAAGGGACGGATGACTATTCAACAAAATGTTTATAAAACTAGGTGGTAAAATTACAGGTGAATTTTTGTTTCTTCTGGGTCACATTTCTATATTTTCCAAATCTTCTGCCATGAACCTACATTACTTTGATTTTTAGGAAAAAACATTTTTTAATGGATAGGAGGGAATATTATCTGAAATGAATAATGGGAAAACAGCACACAGACACACACACACACACACACACACACACACACGCGCGCGCGCATACTCCATCACTCATTTGATAATAAAAATGTCTGTTTGAGAAAAGCCCCTCCCAGCAGTGGGATAAGAGTCCCGTGATCTCTGAGCAGCCTAAGCCTCGAGAGTCAGGGTGTCTGGTGGAGAGACCTGGGAACCCTCACGGCTGTAAGGGCAGAAGGAAGGCACAGCCTACCTGAGCTGCATGCAGTCTGCCAGCCCATCCCGCCCCCAGGCCTTCCCCCATCCTTTGTTGGCTTGCCTTTCGCTTCCAAGGCCTTCTGCGAGTTTCAAACTCTCCCTTCCCCCAGCAGCGTGTGCAGGGGGGCTGGGTCCCGGGCCAGAGTCCAGGGATGCTGAAGAGTATGTGGTCTGGTTGCATTGTTTTAAAGAGAAACCTGGGGCTTCCCCTGGAGGGGACGCAATCTTTCTGCTGCTTCCCTCTCAAGATGAACAGAGGAAAAAAGCAGAAACTTCCCTGATGGTACTTGAGCAGAGGAGTCATTTGGTCCTCCTGGATTCTTGGATTCCCACACTGGGTCTGAAAGGGAGAGGCAGTGGATTGAGAAAGGGGTTCTGAAGACAGAACTCAGAGAACGGTTCTACTTTTCCTCTCCCACCACCTGGCAGGGGGGCCAGTGAGTAATCTGCCCTCCTGCAATTCAAACTTAAAGTGAGTCCATGTCATAGCCTTCCAGGTGGGCCTAGTGAATCTCACATTCCTTTAAACTTCTGGAGATGTTTAGGGTTTGGAGAGAAAATGTTAAATGCTTTGATCTCTTCACACACACACACACACACACACACAGCAGTTGTGTAAATACAATCGTCCCTTGGTATCCATTTGGGGGAGTGGTTCCAGGACACCAAGGATACCCAAATCCACGGATGCCCAAGTCCCTTATATAAAATGGCATAGTATTTGCATGTATATGCACATCTTTTCATATACTTTAAATCATCTTTAGATTACTTGTAATACCTACTGCAACGTAAATGCTAAGTCAACAACTGTAAATACAAGTAAATGCTACATAGATAGATGCCAGTGCACAGCAAATTCAAGTTTTGCTTTTTGGAACTTTCTGGAATTTTTAATTTTTCTGAATATTTTCAGTCTGCGGTTGGTCAACTCCATGGATGCAGAGCCTTCGGATACAGAGGACCTACTGTATTTTTAAAAGATAAATGCCAGCCCAGGATTTCTAAAGGCTCTCAATTAACCCTTGAAATGCCACTGAGCTCTCTTTATAAAGTTATCAGGTCTGGGCAGGAAATTGGATCTGTTCTAGCTGAAGCTCCAGCTTACTCTGCCTCTGGATGTGATTAAAATATTAAGCCTGATTCTTTTCCTGGCCGTGAGCCCGACAGTTTTGAGACTGGAGATGGTAAAGTGTTCAGGGATCTAAAACCACGTGGGACTGGAGAATGTCACTCTGTCTGGCACACAGAGTCTTTTCAAACCATTCAGGGTAATCTACCTTTCTCCTCTCCTCTCCCATTTCCCCTACTTGGACTAGACACACTCATTTTCCACATGGGTAAAGAACTGGGCAAAATTTCATTTGACCTCATTGAGGCCCTAGAAAGGAATGTCCCCTCTTGCCCAGTGCCACAGCATTGCGTCCACACACAGGAATAAGCCCCCTCCTTCTGAAGCAATAGGCATCCACTTGTGGCACAATGCCATTTGGGGCAGATTTTTGAGTCTGAAGTGGCGTAAACACTTTAGATGGATGTGTAAATCCAGGGCTCTTCAGGACAAGATACAAGGAGAGATCATCTAAGGTAGGTCTGGCCCCCTCTCGCCCCCAGAAAAGAAAACTAATAATAACCTGAACTTGATTTTGCTCAGTTAGCTAAAAAGAATGTCAAGCACGTTCCCCAAAGCTAGTATATGTGCAGGGGATGTCAATGGTAAATTTAGAAAACACTGCTTGAAAGGTAAATAGATTGAAATGAAAGTTACATAGTATCTTCCAAAGTCAAATGAAAAATAGTTTGAAATTTGAGGATTTACCAAAAATGTCACCTTCCTCCCTCTTTCCTTCTTTCTGCTGTGCTCCTGTCTACTGCTCCCACAGGCTGTTTCTTTCCTGCTTTTATTGTTTACTTTCTTAAATTCCTCTCAGTGAGATACTTTCATATAATTCCATAAAATGAGAAGTCTCTAAGTCCCCCCTGCATCTTCCTCTTTCTTGTCTCTCAGTGAGCTTGCCCTGAAACTGCTTTTGAAAGAAAAAACTGATGAAACTCCAAGAGCTTCCAAGGATACGGGCTGCTGGCTATTTCCCATCTGAGTGGAAAGTCTCACTAGCAAAGCAGTATGATGCATGTATTACAGAAGAGGGAGGGCTGCATTGACAATGACATCTGAACTTGGAGGGGGAAGCGAGCCAACCCTGCCACCTTGGACAGTTACCAGACTGCTACTAATCGCTGTGATCAATTCTTCAGGCGGTTGTATGTGTAAGGATGGTCAGAATGGCTAAAAGAACAGACCTCCAGATCCATGTCCGCTTGGTTACAGATTCATAACCAGAGAAGAATAACAAAGAAACAAATAAGCAGTTGTGACCAAAATAAAAAAGTGAAAAGATACTGCCTTCTTCCAACTAATTTCAGCTGTAGTCCGTTCTGGAAGGTAGATATTAAAGGTATGTCACCTTCTCCACTTGACCTCTCATGAATACATTATTCCTGCTACTTAATGGACCATTTCAGGTAAAGGGCTAAATATTTATAAGGAATTCAAGGCTGACTATCCCTCCCTTTGCCTAGAAGGCAGCAAGCCCAGTGGATGGATGCTAACTACATACCCTGTGTTCCCCAAGTAAGGGAATCTCACATCCTCCTTCAAGATTTTCGCCTTGAACTCAGGGGCTGCTCAGAGCACCTGCTCACTAAGCCCCCACAGCTGTGAGAAAAGTATTTAAGACATATCTTTAAATTTACCTGAGGAACATTGTCAGGGAAGGGGACACAAAGCTGGACAGTCAGCCCGGGGTGGGGGGAGGTCTTAGAATGTGTTTCCTACTGGGGCCGTGCAGTCAGCAGAGCCCACAAGACATAGGGACCCTCTCGAAGTGAGCTTTGAGAGCAAGTTATAACACTTTCAGAGACACACTGTTTCTTGGTGAAAACCAACAAACACTAAGTAGAGTGACTCAAGCATTCAGCCTCATTGGAAATTCTTTCTGGTTAAATTTTAGGATAATTGGTTGACTATTTTTAACCATTAAGTCTTGCAGGACTGAACAGACCTCTTTCAAATCCTCACGACTCTCGCACAGGCACACATACACACAGGTGGTTTGCCGCCTCCAACACACGGACGCCAGATCCACCTGACTCTTTGTGGGTGGTATGCAGAGCGGTGTCTCAAGGCTCTGGAACCTGGCAGAGCTTGTGGCCATAGGATTCACAGCCATTCTTCCCTAGCAGGACTGGGTTAAACGCTGACGAACACACAAAGCTCCTTTTCCAGACCCCATACTGATCATCCTCCTTTGGTTTCAGCTATACTTCAGGCAAACTCCAGGGCTATCCAGTGCAATTTATTCCATTTCATCTTTCTACTTATAAATTCACTTTAGGACTTCCCTGGTGGTGCAGTGGTTGAGAATCCCCCTGCCAATGCAGGGGACAGGGGTTCCAGCCCTGGTCCGGGAAGATCCCACGTGCCGCGGAGCAACTAAGCCCGTGTGCCGCAACTACTGAGTCTGCGCTCTAGATTCCACGAGCCACAACTACTGAAGCCACGTGCCACAACTACTGAAGCCCACGTGCCTAGAGCCCGTGGTCTGCAAAAAGAAAAGCCACCGCAATGAGAAGCCTGGGCACTGCAACGAGGAGTAGCCCCCGCTCGTCGCAACTAGAGAAAGCCCGCATGCAGCAACAAAGACCCAACATAGCCAAGAATTAATTAATTAATTAAATAAGTTTTTTAAAATTTCACACCGTTAAATAAATAAATAAATTCACTTTAGCCATGCTTGCCTGTGACTACACCCCAGCATCTTAATTACAGCTGGGGGACACTACATCTCCTTTGCCACCCATTGGTGACTCTTTTTCGGGTGGTCACAACCACAGAGGCTCAAACCAACCATTCTATTCTTCCTAATTTTTACTCTTAAATGAAGATTTATCTCAGTGTTCTGGGAACATCTTAATCTACCCCCTGTAGTAACAACTTCCCTTTGAAGATTCAAGGCTTCAAGTCGTCCCTAATGTGCTTCTTTCTGGATTGTGTGCTGGGAAGCCCTTGCTGACTTTTGAAGGGCAAGCAACTCTAAACCAGCTGGATGTGGGGAAATGCACTCCCAGCATCTTGCAGTCCTCTGAAACTGCACACGGGATCCAGACAGAAAGGAGGATGTCATTTACCGTTTGGTTTTCTGATTATAAAAAACCATGATTTTTGAACACAATTCCAACAGTGCGTGAAAATGTAAATAAGAAAGTTAAAAATCGTCCAAAACCTCACCTCTGAGATATTAATGTAAACACTCCTTCATAGCTGTGTATACACGTACATATATAAAATGTTACCCAGTATGAGGTACACGGTACATTGACACCGGCTATTGTCACACAATCCCTCTAGCTAAGCCCCACAGCTCCCCATTCAATAAATGTAGACCCACATCAGTATTTTTTAATTGAACTATAGTTAATTTACAAGGCGACACATCATTATTTGTAACAGTTACAAAGTATCCCATCATGTGCATCTATCAAAGTATTTAAATGATTCCCTATTAATGGATAATGGATATCTATGTTGCTTTGATTTTTTGTCACTATAAACAGTACTGTGGTGAGACTCTTTGTACATAGCATATCTCTACATGGAATGACATATTTGCCATCTTATTAAATATTCTGTCCCCCATTCACTGGACTGGCATGTAGTACTGATTTCATCCCTCAAAGATGTGCAATCTTAGGGCTTCCCTGGTGGCGCAGTGGTTGAGAGTCCGCCTGTCGATGCAAGGGACGCGGGTTCGTGCCCCGGTCCGGGAAGATCCCACATGCCGCGGAGCGGCTGGGCCCGTGAGCCATGACCGCTGGGCCTGCACGTCCGGAGCCTGTGCTCCGCAACAGGAGAGGCCACAACAGTGAGAAGCTCGCGTATCGCAAAAAAAAAAAAAAAAAGATGTGCAATCTTAGAAAACTGCCTTAAGCCCCCTGGATCCTATTCCTCATGATCGGGAGGGTGTCTTCTAGGCTTAGCATTTTATGGCCACTTTCCCAACTCTAAAGCTCATGCAAAGCACGTACGAATGGAAGCCAGCTGGCTCTCTCTGGCCTCTACCTTCTCTTGTTATCTCATACACAGGATGGACAGTTCATATTGCTGTCCTTCTGATCTTTCATCTAAGAAAATGGAGCCAAATGAGACTGCCCAACCCTAAAGATACAGTGCTGGGTGGTTGCCAGGAATTTGAGATTTAAAAGATTCTGTGGTTCTGGCTAAATCTCCGTGGACTACCCCATTCATGTTCTCAGCTGGAGGATACCCATTTCCCAGAATTCCAGGCTCATGGCATCATTTCACCCATTTTGGGCCTCCGTCCCACATCTCAGGGTGTGATCCTTGTCAGTTGCACAGGCTAGAGCCCACACAGCACTCCAAGGGGCCGCAGGAGGTGAGCCAGTGGTCATCTATCTCTGATCGGCTTCTAGCTCCTTGTCTCCTGGTGCCATGGGGTGCTCTCAGCAAACTGGGGGCAGGGAGACAGACCAGTCTGTGCTGCTGGAGCCCTTACTAAGGAATTTCCAGCCTTAGCTCAGAAGTAATAAAATGCAAGATCTGAGACCCCTCAGCCCAGTGCTGGCAGACTGATGGGCAGGGCAGGGGGTGGCTCGCTGGGCACTGGCTGTTGGGCTGTCCTGGGCCTGCAGGAGGGAGAGCCCTGGTGCAACTCAAGTCCAGAATAGTGTGGACTCCGGAAGGAGGCCTGCTAAAAATAATAACAAGAAAAGCAAAAACTTAATATTTGCAGAGCACCTTCCAGACACACCTTCCTTGCATTTAATATCTTTTTCTTTCCACATGATTGGAAAGGTAAAATTGAGGTTCAGAGAGACCTAATTGCTCAACTAAGCCCACAGAACTATTAAGGAATAGCATTTAGGTCTCAGGGGTGTGTCTATGTCGCTGACCCTTTTGTGGCTCGTGGAAGCTAGAAAGGGTCTGCTATAGATCCAGGATGATATAAGAAGGGTGGAGAGTTTCCAGATGGTTTTGAGCTACTCCAGTTGGATGCTGTCCAAATCAGAGGTTTCTAGACACTCACAGAGCAGCCATGACTCCAAGAGATACCTGTATCCATGTTCTCTGAGTGAGGAACTCCCTCAGCGCAAATGACCCCTGCAAGGCTTATCTTGATGATCCCAGGCTTATCTTGCATGCCCTGTGATCTGGTGGGAACCAGCCTCCCCAGGGACCTTTGCTTGAGTATCCTGCTTTACCAAATTCACATCAAGGAACCAGCTCAAGCTTGGGTTCCAGGCACTCTTTGGACAATCTGCAGACTTTCCCCCAGAAAGGACTCTTCGCTGGGGGCAAAGAATGAAAGATTATAAGGACTTTATGACAGAAGGTACACGTGGTGGATTGATTAATGGGAGGATTTAAAGACACAGTTAAATTGTCTTCTCAAAAGAGCATAATTGTTTTCAGAGTAGGTACGGGAGTTGCCTTCTATGGGATTATAAAACAAAGTTATGGTCAGAGAAAAGGCAGTAACCGTGATATTTAGAACTTGGGCAAAGCACTTAAGGTTCTTTTGGGGACAGTGGCACTCCAATTGCCTGGGTAAGGAGCTGCCATGCTGTGCATAATCTGTAGTTGGGGAATGGAGAGTCTTAGATGATGGAGAGCACAGCCCCACATGAGAGTGGGCTGCAGGGAACATTCTCCTGGCTGGGAGGAGCCCATCCATCTGTGCACATCCCCAGGGAGCAACAGAGAAATCAACAAGAGCTAAATCATTTAGGCTGCAGGGAAGTAAGTCTGCATAAGCACAGGAGTCCTTCTTTGTTCCGGGATGCATCCCAAGCACGTAGGACAGCTCCTGGAACACAGTAGGTGCCCAATAATTATGTGCTGAATGAATGAAGCGAAACCTCGCCTGTATTTGAAAAAGAATGTGGGGTGCTCTCAGGAAGGAGGAAGAGTGATGAACAGCACAGAGAATTTCCCCCTTAAATAATCCACCATGCAACAATAAGAATACCTAAAAGAAACCAGGTCATTCACCACAACAGCAAGGAGTAAGCTAAAAAAAAACAAGCCCAGGTTCCTTTTACAAATATTGCAATGCCTAAGATGAACAGCTAGGGGGAAGGGAACCAGGGAAGGCACGGATAACAGCGGTCACACCAGCATCTGTGACACTTTCAGCCGTGTACCCACTTGCGCTGACCATTTTAATAAAGGGCAAAGGGAAAACATGAAGCAAGAAAGGAATGTGTTGTATGTCTGGACTTTTGACTGTCACAGAGCTAAAAACAATGGAGAGGGGATCAGATCACGGATTAGGCTGAAGTTAAGGTTCAGCTCCACACATTGCAAATCAGTCTCCTGATCTCTCTCACACGTGCCCGTCTCTGGGGCATCTACCCTCCAGCAGGCCTCCTCGATAAATTCCCAGCTCCTCTCACCGTGGTCCGGTGTCTTATTTGTTGCTGTATCTCAGCTCCCAACACAATACCTTGCATCTAGCAGGTTCTCAATATATAATTGTCCCCAAATTAAATGAATTAATGGCTCCATCATCCTCCCAGTCAACCTGGACTCCTCCTTCCAGCTTCCATGTCCAAAGTCACCAGGTTCTACTTAACCCATTTTAAAGTATTTCCGGTCTGCCTCGTCCTCTTCACAGCCAGGGCCACAGCCTTTGCTCAGGCCTCTTCTTCTGTCTAGACTATCACCATGGCCTCTCGATACTGGTTTCCTTGTCTCTACACGATCTCTATTCCAAGCCACTGTCCACACCAGAGGTGGCAAACTAACAGCCCACATACATAATTTGTTTGGCCCTGAAAAGTTTCTCAAAATCATCCTACCTTTTTTTTTTTTTTTTTTTTTTGCGGTATGCGAACCTCTCACTGTTGTGGCCTCTCCCGTTGCGGAGCACAGGCTCCGGACGCGCAGGCTCAGTGGCCATGGCTCATGGGCCAAGCCGCTCCACAGCATGTGGGATCTTCCCAGACCGGGGTACAAACCCGTGTTCCCTGCAACGGCAGGCGGACTCTCAACCACTGCGCCACCAGGGAAGCCCCATCCTACCTTTTAAAACCAGGAAATGTCTAATAAAATGCTGGTTTTCCAAAGTTTCTTTAAAAATCACAGAGACTGGCAACAAAAGGCCTAGGTGAGCTGGGAAGAGCTGAAAGTGTGAAGCCTGCCACCCTCAGTGGGGACATCCCCTCCTCCCCACTGGGCCTGATCCCTTGGTTTTAGGGGGCTGGTCCCCTGAAGGCATGGACGTTTATGGCCCCTGCTCTGTCCTGCCATCAGAGTTAGCTGTGTGGAACACACGTTGGATCAAATCAGATCACGTGACTGCACTCTAACTTTGCTGCAAGATAAGATCATGCGTGTGAGGCCCATCATACGCTGGCCCTGCCCAACTTTCAAGCCTGGGCCCTCCTCGCACCTGCCCCCAACCCCCGAGGGCGCTGGGCACATTCTCATCTCTGACGCTTTGCTCAAGCTCTGTTCTTCAACTTGAGTACCCGCCCTGCCCCTGTGTTGCAGTGATCGAGAGAATCTGCTAGCGTCAGACAGCTTAAGTGCAAACCCTCTCTAAGTCTTCACTTCCTCAAATGAGGATAATACCAGGTGACACTTCATGGAGTCACTGGGAGGAGCAAAGAAATAATACCTGTAAAGCTCTTAACCCAGGGCCTGGCGCATAGCAAGAGCTTAGCAAGTGATACCCATGGTGTTGTTGCTGCTGCTTTCCAGCCCTTCTCGCCCTGGAGAAATGCTGCTTCACCTCCATAGCCAGTCCAAATGTCAATTTCTCAGTGAACCCTTCCCCATCCATCTATCCCACCCTAGGCAGTATGAGTAATCCCTGCCCACGAGCCAGGAGGCTCTGCACATGCCTCTAGGATGGCATGGGCCACACCGTCTCACCTTTGGCTGTACTGTATCCATCTCCTCTGGGTACCACTCACTCCCTAAGGACAAGATGGGCATATTCAAGCACCCAGTGCCTGGACCTTGTAGGTGCTCAGTGTTTCCTGAATGAGTTGGGTTGACCAGAGGGTCAAACAATTTTTTCCCCAGAGTTCTGTATACCAAAAGATCGTCCCGTGATGCCACTCACCACCTAAATGCAGTCCATAAAAGACAATAAAAAGGAAAAAAGATATATTCAGAGCATTAACCGCAAGCTATGTCACTTCATTGTATGACTTTTGCTTCTCTGAGCCTCGATTTTCTCATCTGTAAGATGGAGATAATGCCTTTCCCACCTCACTAGAGTGGATGAGGATCTAATAAGGGTAACATAGGGGAAAACATCTTGCAGATTACGAATCCTTCCATCCAGTGCCTGACACGACCTGTACCCTTATTCAATGACAAGAATTGGAGGGTACAAAAATGAATTTCTTAAAGGACCTGGATTATTAACCAACAGTCATAAAGTGTGGGTGTGGGTGGGAAAGGGAAGAATTAACTCCCAAAACAAATACCAAAAATCCACAATGGGACTTCACCAGGAACACTGGGCTTGGTTTGAAGTTAGCTTTGTCACTCTGGGGGACCCTGAGCAAGTTCTTCATCTTCGTGAGCCTTAGTTTCTTCACTTCTAAAATGAAGCGAGGGCTTCCCTGGTGGTGCAGTGGTTGAGAGTACGCCTGCCGATGCAGGTGACACGGGTTCGTGCCCCGGTCTGGGAAGATCCCACATGCCGTGGAGCGGCTGGGCCCGTGAGCCATGGCCGCTGAGCCTGCGCGTCCGGAGCCTGTGCTCCGCAACGGGAGAGGCCACAATAGTGAGAGGCCCACATACCGCAAAAAAAAAAAGTGAATGGAAGATTGAAAATGTACTATGAATACGTTAATCTCCCTGCCCTCTCAAAAACAAAAAAAAAAATCAGTCATCTTCTGTCCCTAGGAACTCACTTTTACAGACATAAAGAAGTCGAAACTTAAGTGATGGTGGATGGTAAGGCTGCAGAGCACTGTGTTCAAGCACACAGACGTTGGCGTCTGAGGCTGAGTTTAAATGTTGGCCCTACTACGTGTCAGGCCTACGCATACTGTGTCACCTCTCTAAAGCTCAGTTTCCTTCTCTGCAAAACAAATACAATAAGAGTACATGCTTCATAAAGTTTTTATGAGAATAAAACAAGATGGCGCGGCAAAGCACAGTGCCTAGCGCACAATAAGTGCTCAGTAAATGTTAAAAGGAAACTAAGGGTTAAGCAATCCTAGTAATGGCCTTGTTGATCAATGAATGAGCAAGCAGTCGAATGCCTGTCTGATAGACCTGTTGGAAGCCGAGAGAGCCCCGGGGCACCATGATGACACAGAATCTAGATGGTGCATGGGCAGGACAGCGTACAAAGCCGCAGAAATGCCTGTCCCCCGTGCTGAAAGGGAGACCGGGGCTCAGTGGTGAGCATGCTCTTTGGCAATGCAGCTCAAACACTCAGGAAGCCCAGTCTGGGAAGTCTTCCTACCACCCGGAGAGCTAGCCTCTATCACACTCCATGGACTTGTCATTTGCTGTGAAACACTCAGCTCTCTCAGCCCCAAGCTTTATTTACCAAACTTCCCAGGGTCTTCTGCCCTTCTTCATTATTTTTTATTATTTTTTTATTTTTTATTTTTTTGGCCACACCGCGTGGCATGCGGGATCTTAGTTCCCCGACAAGGGATCGAACCCATGTCCCCTGCAGTGGAAGCACCAAGTCTTAACCACTGGACTGCCAGGGAAGTCCCTCTACCCTTCTTGACTCACTCTCTATCATTTCTCTCAGGCCTCTTCCAGGCCAGTTTTAAGCACCTGAAATTTGCAGAGTGTCCTAGTTGGGTTTATCAGGTTTTTATCATATGCCTTTTGAATGCTCACATAGGGGAACTGTCAAGATCGGTAAGAGAGAGGGAATAATAGTGCCTGGCGAAATGCAGGGGACACGGGTTTGAGCCCTGGTCCGGGAAGATCCCACATGCCGCAGAGCAACTAAGCCCGTGCGCCATAACTACTGAGTCTGTGCTGTAGAGCCCGCGAGCCTCAACTACTGAGCCTGTGTGCCACAACTACTGAAGCCCGCGTGCCTAGAGTCCATGCTCTGCAACAAGAGAAGCCACCGCAATGAGAAGCCCACGCACCACAATGAAGAGCAGACCCCGCCCGCCGTAACTAGAGAAAGCCCGCGCGCAGCAATGAAGACCCTGTGCAGCCAAAAAGAAATAATAAATAAATAAATAAATTTAGTAAAAAAAAAAAAAAAAAAAAAAATAGTGCCTGGCGAGGCCGGAAGTGCCAAGGCCAGCTCTCACCAGGTCTCATCCTGAGGGACCCTCCCGGGGAAGGACTGACAGGCAATCAGCATCTGCAATGCTGGTGAACCAGCACCTGCTGGTGGGAAGGCTTCCAGGAGCTCAAGCCCCTTGCCTGATGCCCCGTCTACCTTCTCCCTGTCTTTTCTTGACTCCCCTTTCCCAGCAACTGTGTCAAGGCCCTCAAAGTGCTCTCTGCCCTGAGGGCCCAGGTCAGAGTGTTCAGTCTGATCCAACCACACCCCCTGTGTCTAGTGACAACTGTGCATCACTTAACCTCTCTTTGTCCCCCACTTAGTCACTCGCCCCATGCTGAGAGCTCAGCAGTGAAATACGCCTTTGACTGCTGTTAGCATCCCTCAGACTTAGGACAAGATTCCACAACAACCATAGGGAGGCCATCGCTTTATTTCACATAGTTATGCAATTTCATGATAATGATAATAGTGGGTATGCCTTCTCGTGTGCTTTATGTATATCTATTATAACAGCCCTGGGTTTCTTTAGAAAAATGGTTAGTATTCCCAATTTAGAGATGAGGAAACAGGCTCAGAGAAGGAAGTATTGTGTCTGGAATAGGAAGTTGCCGAGCAAGACTTGAACCCATGTCCCTCTGGCTGAGGACAAAGCCCCTGCTCTTCTGCCCATGCCACCTCCCCAGCGAGGACCTGCTAGAGCAAGGGACACCCCTCACCCGCACTGCTTCCCAGTCCCGCCATGATGGGCACCCCCCCAGGCATCCCTGGTAAATTTCTAGATCCTAAAGTAGCTACCCAAAGGGTATAATTAGGCAATATAATCGTTTTTCTTTAAAGTATGTAACATACGAGACACAGATAAGAGAAATCATTTATTGCAGTGCTCGGAATTTCAGGATAATGATATCGATTTTGTCCTCTCCTTCCTCCTTCTGACAGATAAAGCTTGTTCGACTTTCAAAGGTTTAGATTTGAGGCTCACCCCCTGCATGAATTTCCTCTGACTACTCACTGATCTGCCCTTCTGCTAAAGTACTTCACCTGCCAGGAAGATGCGATTTCAGTACTTACATCTTTGATGTTTTTACTCAAATGTCATCTTCTCAGTAAGAAATTTTCTGGTCACTATTCTAAAATTTCAATTTCTCTTCAGCACTTCCTATCTTTCGTCACTGCTTTATTTTTCTCCTAAGCACTTACACTATCCAGCATGCTATATATCCTTACTTATTTCTCTTAGTTATTTCCTGCCTCCTTAGTAGAGCATAAGCCTCCCGAGGGCAGGCACTTATTATGACTTTTTTTCACAGCTACATTCTCCAGGGAATGCCAAGGTTGAATGCTTCGCATGTTTTGTTTCCAGTTGACTTCAGCTGAGCTAGTTCTTTCTTTTCTTTTTTAAGAGTTTTTCGATGTGGACCATTTTTAAACTCTTTATTGAATTTGTTACAATATTGCTTCTGTTTTATGTTTTTGTTTTTTGGCCTGAGGCATGTGTGATCTCAGCTCCCTGACCAGGGATCGAACCCTCACCTCCTGCATTGGAAGGCAAAGTCTTAACCACTGGACCGCCAGGGAAGTCCCAGTTCTTTCTCTTTAAATAACTATAAAGTCCCCAAAGAGAGCAAATAGGTCTTATTAATCTTCTAAATGCCCACAACACTATGGGAGATGCCGGGCACACAGAAGTTATTTTAAAACCCACTTGCCTGATAATTGAGTAGCAAATTAAGTAAAAGTGGGGGCATAAGACGAGGATCTTTTCATCATTGTGAATTGACCTCTGTTGGGAAGAGTTTAATCCCCACGGCAGTGGGTAGAGGTGGGGTGTTTTATGGTAAAAAAATGATTTCTCCTTTATTCCCCAAGATTAACTGCTAGCAACCCTTTGTTCCTTCTCAAACTAGTTTTCTCTCCTCCCATCCTTGGAAGACCATTGGGTCCCTTCTGTACCTGTCACTCTGACAGCTCCCTAATGTCAAGAGTAGAATTCAGCAAATTGTACAAATTCTTCTACCTGACAGGTCCGGGTAGGGTGCATTTCCCCCAGATAATAGCAGGAGGGACTGGCTCAGAGGGCAGAGAGGTTTTGCCCCAGCCTTGCCTTCACAAGCCAGGAGGTCTGCATGTGCACAGGCTGTGCCAGGGAGGGTGTGGATGTCCACGGCCATCTAGCCCGCTATGTGTCTGTGTGCGCACATGCGTGGCAAGCCAGCTCTGCCTGATTCACTGCCCTCCCGAGATAGGCTGACCCGTGGGAGAGCACCAGGGTGTTGAAATCCTGTGGGAGGGACCAGCCTTGACCCTATGAGAATTCCCAAGGTGCCGAGTCAGAAGACTAGCTCCATCCGCCACCACCCAAATCAGGTCACCGGTGGCTGTGTGCAGACAATGAAATCATCTCTTCTTCTGGTTTGGGTAGTTACTATTTTAAGCATGTTGAATGGCCAGGATGAACCTGAGGGGAAGGGAGCTGCAAAGACCAAGCCCAAGCATAAGTTTCCTATTCGCCAGAGGAGAGGTGTGTTTGGGTGTGTACAGAGGGCTGTTATTCCCTCATAGTTTTAAAGTTTTGCAATGCTTTAAAGGAAGAGAAAGAAGAAATCTTCAGCTCTGTCCAGGCTCAGCCCTCATAGCAATTATTTCTTCTGTTGCCGAGGGTAGGGAGGTTGATGAACAAGAGGGAGAAAAAGAAGGAGGGAGAGCAGAATGGGAAAAAAGTAAGCTTTAGTGGAACAGGATGTACTTAAAATTCTCCCTGTCTGTTATCCATCCGAAAACTGGCCTCTTCATGGGTGTGGGAGGCCCCTGCGACTTCATACATGTTTATAATGTTGGGCAGGTTTGTGGAACACCAGTCTAACATTGTATTTTGAATGAAGCTAAATGAAATGTATTCCTAGTCCGTGAGAAAGATCTTAATTTTTTTTTCTTTTTTGATATAATATGGTGTGGAGAGGTGATGCTGGCTTAAGTGTCACAGAGAATCACAGGGCGTGAAGCTGATGTCAGTCTGAATAGGAACCGGGTGACCCCAACCAGACTGGGGCTCCCTGGAAAAGATCCAGTCACTCACTCTAGCCTGAGGTCCTCAGATCTTGGAGCCCCCAGGAGCAGGGTGTGGCTCCAGGATCCTCCCCTGCCCCCGCCCGGTCCTCTGCCTACTACATTTCCCAATGGCTTTTTGATGACCTGAATCTCTCCATCCAGATTAGCCCAGTGCAAAGTATCTGTCCGTCCACCAAAGGTTTCCAAGGGTCAGAGCTTTCTAGAATCAGAATGCAGAATTCATGAGTCCAAACCTAGTATTCTGTTTCTTCTAATCTCCCAGTCATTTTGAAGAAGTTTCTGTGTCTGAACCTTAAAATTATTTGTTATTTTCTAAATAAAATAAGGGTCTAGTTGAACTTCACTAGCCCACTTGAATTCTGTAGGTACTTCTTTACAGACCTGACTGGGCTTTGATTTCCTCGTTTGTAAAATAAGAATATTGAACTAAGGGTGTTCTTCCAACACAAAAATTCAAAACATTCAAAGATTCAACCAAAACACACTCAATATCATTCCTTCAATCCCATAGCCTTTTTTTTTTTCTGAGTCCTGCTAACTGTCTGTTCCTCTGCCTTACTTCTTGTTTTGAGATCTTTTTCTCCATTCCAAAGGTATCAACACTGTTTCGTCTTTTAAGCTTCTCATTGCTAGACTATTAGAGCTGTCTTCTTAGGGATTTCCTTGGTTTCGATTTTTTTTCATGTTAAGTGATACCACATGTTGCTGGTGAGAACAACTAGCTTCAAAAAACATTTCATACCTGACTCGGGACCTGTGTATGGTTCCTTACTCTTCCAGGCCCACCCCCTCCTTCAACCCCATCATCACCTGTTTCAGCACAATATGGCCCTATAGGTCCAGTCTGCTTTTTTCTTATCCAGCCCTTCATCCTTCTCAGAGATTCCCACCCCCTTGCCTTAACGGTAACATTGCCATATGGCTTCCACTTCTCTCAAAACCATCCTTTGTCCGTCCTTCCTCCAAACCTTGGCCTGGCTACACCGCCAGGAGGCCAACACCCATTCACTCCCTTTACTGCTCCTTTCATACCCTTTTCTTTGCCATTTTGATAACATACTCCGTGTCATTCTGTACCGGCTTCATGTTTATTTACTGACCTTCTCTCTAAAGAAAAGTACAAGACCACGCCTGCCACTTCTTCTGTACGAGTTAAATGTTGAAATGTCACAGACCCTACTTCCTCTCTGGTGTCCAATGCAGTATGTGGCATACAGGTGCTCAATATTGTTGTTGGATGACTGTTAATAATGAAAGAACCTAGCTGATCTTGAACTTGCAACTAATTCAACAGCAGTCGGACTCGCTGCATCCCACTAACTACACGTGCCCCGTTGCAGTGACGGTACTTATCCAGGGTTAGGAGCATGGACGAGGCTCGCGTGCAGAGCCCAGGGCTTGGCTGCAAAGGCCAGGATGAAGAAGGTTGAGCTCTCGGCACGTTCTGCCGATGGCTTTTTCTTCAACCGTGACCTCTCTTGGTTTTTCTTCTTACCTCTGCAAATTAGAGTAAGATGACAAGGCCGAGAAATGCTATGATGAAAGACTCTCCACAGAGGCATCGTTCTGTTTTTAAGTATGATACTCTCTGTAGGGTCAACCAGTAAAGCAGTTTATATGTGATGATAAGGATTCCAAGATGTTTGTTCCTGTTTCCTGAGCAAACTTCACTTATAAACTGAAGAACAAGAGACTTCGGTCTCTCTCTCCTAATACCACCCCCATTACTGGCAAAAATGCCCAAAATGGGAATCCTGGAAGCTTATGGCCTTCTCTCCTTTATTTGCAGTTAATAAAGGATGAAAAGGCACTTTCCGAAAAGCTGGTTTTGAAGGCTGAGAAATTCAACCCTTTCCTCTGCAGTCTCTTTGGATTCAACAGTCTCCTTGATGCCATAAAGAAAGCTTCCCGTGCATCCTCCGGAAATACCACTTCTCGCGATAAGACTGCAGAGTTAGACTGTGACTTTCAGCTTTGGGGCTTCCATCGGAGGTCTGAGTGACCCCCTCAGGACTGACTGCAGAGCTCCAGGAGCAAGCAAACTGTCAACTGTCACCATTGGAAAAAATGGCACTGTCAGGTCACAGTATTGTTTGCACTGCCTCGAGTGCTCTGTGAAAACAGGCAGAAGAAGGGTGTAAATCCACGCTTCTCTAGACTTAACACAGGCTTGTCCTCCGAGGCCGAGAGAGGTCGTTGTCAAAGGTGCCAGCGGGTATGCACAAGAAAATAACCTTGAGGGGAAGCGGCTTGTATTTTCTTGTAATAGAAAAAGCACCATCTTGCTACAAGTTCTGGGAAGAGTATCTGCACTTTCGATTGTTTGACAAAATGAGCTTCCCGCCCTGGATCCTGGGCATCTCACTTTGAAACCTCCAGCTCTTTTTTCCATCACTTAGGGCCTGCCAGCTCAAGATTCTGCACCTCCAAGAGCAGGGTCATGAACCTGGAAGGAATCTCCTCCATCAGGTTCAGCTACAGACTTAAATCCATCCACCGAATGAAAGGGCAGTGGCGGGTTCACACACTTACAGCCAAAGTCATTCAGACGGAACAACTAATTTGTAACCTGAAGTCTTTTCTCCAGCATAGAGGAGGTAATTTCCAACTTTTCAGTCTATATAACTCTTCTCCTTCCTTTCACTTTATTGCTATGAGACCTATAGGCATTATTATTTTTATTAATAAAATGAATTTGAGAATTTCTTGAAATCACAGAAGGCCTCATGGGGTAACCTGGAACAGAATTTCTAGAGGTTCTGGAGTCAGATGGACCAGGTTTTATCTGATTTCCAGCTTCAGGGTCTTGGGCAAGGCATTCAGCCTCTCTGAGCCTCAGTTTCCTCATGTGTAAAATGGGGATAACACCACCTAGCTGGTTGGGTTGTTAGTAACAGTAAATGTGATAAATAGAAGTCAATTGCTTGGCACATAGGCACACAATAAATGATAGATTTAATCCAATGTAATAGGGAAGAACAAATCTGACTCCAAATAGGATCTGTTTCTTTGACTTTAACCTTCCTATTCCATGGCTTTTGCTTAGAGTTAAGAATGTTGCCTTAGCCTGAAATGTACAGGATAGCCCATTCTCAAGGCTCTGACCTTTAGGGGGATAACACTTTTCCATAGAGATTCAAAGTTGCAGAACAGAGAATAACATTTGTTTTGTTGGAGGTTTACAGGAACATCATGACCCGACCTACATGGACAGCTGTAAGAACAAAGGATTCTGACACCAAGAAGTTTGTAACAACCAAGCACGCCCCTCCCTCACCTGGCCTTTAATAACGCTTTGCTGAAACCCTTCAGGGAGTTCAGGGTTTTGGGGGGCATGAGCCACTGGTCTTCTTGCATGGTCCTGCAGTAAACCTTTCTCTGCTGCAAACTCCGACGTTTCAGTTTGTTAGGCCTCACCGTGCATCAGGCACATGAACTGGCGTTGGGTAACACCAGTGCATCAATATTAGAGGAATAGATGCCATAGCATGGGAGGGAGAAAACTCATAGATGGAAAACAGTTTATTCCTGAGGCATTTTCTCTAGCTTAGGTCAAGGATTAGAATTAACACGTGCATGAGGGTAGAATTAAGCATAACAGACAGATGAAAAGAAAGGCAGAGATCAAGTCAACAGAAAGGTACATTCCCAATGAAATTACACAGATGGAATCCAAGGACAAGGGCTGGGCTTTTGAGCCTTTGTCACTGCTGAGGAGTCCTAGACTGGGATCCTCTCTCCAGCAGGGACGTTCTGATAGAAGAAAGGGCATTTCCCTTCTTTCTGGACAGAGCTGCTAAAACCAGAGAGGCGAGTGAACCAAAATGCCCTCGCTCCTGAGCAGGTGTATGACTCTTGGAAAAGCCTGGAAATAGAAGGTGGAGAATCTTTATAATCCAGAAGCTTGTGCAGAATGCAATGATTAAAGGCCTAGCATGTGGGGGCAAGGTAGGCTACTGGTAACGCCAGGCTCTCTGGAATCTTTTAAAAATAACAGTGAATACAACCAATTACAAGAACAAAATAATCTTTGCCACCAAAAATGCCAAATAAAAACCTATCCAATTCTGAAGCATGAAATACACCAAGTTTGTAGCTAAAAGCCAGAATGAAGTATAGACATTTTCTGAACCACATACTGAACTTAGACTAACTTACTTATTTTCCTAAGCCTGAAGCCAATTCTAAGTGGGTTTAAGTATAAAAAATTTAAAGATCTACATTCCAGTGAGCCAGGACAGAGTCAATTTTATAAAACTGAATCAGATACTAATTGGAATATCAAAATATGCTTAGACTCAAACGTAAAACAAACAATAGCTTGAGAATTCAACTCCAATTAGATTAAAACAAAGGAAATAAAGAATTCACAATTAGCCAGTAGTGATGATGATGGTGATCATGATAATGATATTGTTACCAAACCAAACTTGGGTCCACCTGCACATGCACAGTAAAGCCAATCTACTGACCCTGGGTTGTGGTGAAAGAAAGTGTAGCGTTTATTGCAGGCACCAAGCAAGGAGTCCAGACAGCTAGTGCTTAAAAGAGCCAAACTCCCCAAAGGCTCTCAGAGAAAGGTTTATAAAGGCAGGGTGAGGGAGGGGGTTTGTGCAGTGTGTGATCAGTCTGTGGACATTCTTCTGATTGGTTGGTGGTGGCATAAATGGGGCTCAGAATCATCAATCTTCTGGTTCCAACCCATCTGGGGTCTACATGCAGCATACAGTTAAATTCTTCCACCTGGTAGGGGTTTCAGTATCTGCAAAACAGCTCAAAGGACATGGCTCAGAATGTTATCTATACTCCTTGAGGAAGAACTAAAGGTTCTCGATGTTGTTTAATGGCTAAACTATTATTATTTTGTCTTGCTTGACTGTTTTCTTTTCTTTCTGCATTTTCTCACTCCTCTGATTAAATTTATTCTTTGACTAAAGTTTTTCTACAGACAAAAGGCAGGCAGATGGCAGTCATTGGTGGGAGCCTATTCTCAGATATAGTACTATACTTCCTGGTACTTGATTCCCAGAGCAATGACATATCTCTGTACCCAGGGTGCACTGATCCTGACTTCACTCTTCAATGAGCTCAGTACCTTCTAATTGCATAATCTACCCCCTGACTGGTGTGGGCTTTGAAAAATGTGTTAGACTTCAGATCACAGGGGAAGATTAGGTCCCTCATGGGGAAATAGAAGATGGCTAATGAACTTTTTCTTTTTATCTCTTTGAATATTTATTTTATTATTTTTTAACATAATTTTTATTTTATATTGGAGTATGGTTGATGTACAATGTTGTGTTAGTTTCAGGTGTACAGCAAAGGGATTCAGTTATACATATACATGTATCCATTCTTTTTCAGATTCTTTTCCCATATAGGTCATTATAGTAATATTGAGTAGAGTTCCCTGTGCTATACAGTAGGTCCTTGTTGATTATCTAAATATTTTACATATAGTAGTGTGTATATGTTAATTAACGTTTTCAGCTGAGTATTGTGTTATTAGCATATTGGCCAGAGACTGTGCTTCTGTGTGTGTGTGTGTGATCAGTATGTAGGCATTGTTACATGTGCACATGGGGTTTTTTTGTTTGTTTTGTTTTGTTTTTTAACATCTTTATTGGAGTATAATTGCTTTACAATGGTGTGTTAGTTTCTGCTTTATAACAAAGTGAATCAGTTATACATATACATACGTTCCCATATCTCTTCCCTCTTGCGACACATGTTTTAATAATATAAATTAACAGGGAATTCTCTGGTGGTGCAGGGGTTAGGACTCTGCGCTTTCACTGTGAAGGGCCCAAGCTACACAGACAGGCCAAATCATCATAATAATAAACAACTTAAATGTACTCATTTTGTTGGAATGTGTTCTTCAGATTCTGTGAACACTTAGAGAGAGATAAAAATATGGACCTCACCAGTGGGGCCAGAGCAGAGTGAGTTATTTGTTTTGCTAAAAATTACTGGACAGGTAAAAGGGAATGCAAATCACATGTCCAGAGTGACATAGACACAGGGGCTTGGGGACGGTCTTTACATGGAAGGAAAGGAAGGCTTGGGAAAGTGGGGAAGTGGAGAGACACGTACACCAGGAGCAGGGATTTGGCAGGTCTTCCCAGAGACAGGGAAGATGTTGGCTGAGGCCAATAAAGGTGTTTTATTCCCTGCAGCCAGGAGTTGGACAATAGCTCTGACTTTCAGAGATGTGACAAACCACGATGACTTGGCCACAAGGCCTCCGTTTTCCATGCAGATTTACTCACCTGAGAAACACGGGACTTCCCAGCCCTGGTGAAAGAACAAACCAGGTGAGGCCCGAGAGAATGAGCTGCTGATTCAGAAGCTGAAGGAAGGAAGGACTGGGCAGTTTCCGGCTCCTTCTTCCGCATTCCAGCCTCGGTTCCCTGCTGCCCTGAGTAAGACTCCAGGCGCCCGGGCTGCCCTGCAGCCGCGCCTGGGAAACTCCTTGATGGGGCTGGATCAGATCTGTTCAGAGGCCTGCAGGCACAACACCTTCTCAGTTTTCTCTTCAGCAGCACAGTCTGAGGTGTGGCTTCCCCGTGGACCACAGATTTTAAACGTCAGCCCGCCTGGGAATGAGCGCTTCGAGTTCATCTGGCCCCCGCACTGAAGAATTGAACTTGGGTTCTGTTCCTCCCGTCTCATTCCTCTTCCGCTTGTCCTCCTTGCCCCCGTGGCTGCGAGCGGTTTTTCCATTTCATCTTGCAGACATGTGAGGCCTCTCACTCCCCCGCCCCACTCTCCCACACATCTGGAAGAGCCATGTTCACATCTGGAGGCCATCCTCATCTGGGAGGTTTCTTTCGACATTCTTTTCTTTGAAACTCAATCCATGTAACCTCTTGTTCAAAGGGCCTCTGAACTACTGGAATCATTTGCAGAGTCTCAGGAAGAAGTCTTCAGGTTCAGCCCTACGTGGTGGAATTTATGAGTCAAACCAAACCCAACATGGTGCTTCTGACTGCTTTTTTTCCTCCATAATTACTTTTCTGAGCTTTGTGTTGAAAAGGGCTGGAAATCTAGTCTAGGTCACATGCAGAAGGAAGGTGGGAATCACAAGAGTAAGTCCAGTTCGTAGCTCTGTGACCTTGAACAAGATAGTCATTTCCTCATAGATAAAATTGGGGGTCCTTGTTTCCCATGGGATTAATAACCCCGCTTTGTTAACTCCCAGGATTCTGTGAGGACGAGTTGGGATCATGAATCTGAGAGTGCATCGCCATGGGAACCTGGGTAAGATCACGGTGGATGGAGAAAGGGAGGGCTCCCATCAGGAGAGATGGTCTGTGCATTTGCACACCCCCTTCTCCGTAAATCCATGGAATACCCCAAGCCTATGGCTCTGTGATGCTCTGCTGAGCAGGAAGAGGTAGAATTCTCTGGAACTCGAGTCCCGCTGTGAGCCATGTACCCTCATTCTAACCGAATTGACAGTAGAGTATCTGATCAGAGTCTCGAACTTAATGTGTATTCAAATAACCCAGCCATTCGGACAAAATGCAGATTCTGGTTCCCACGTCTGGGGTTCGGTTGAGGTTTGCATTCCTAACACGCTCCCAGGTGCTGCCTATGCTGCCAGTCTCCAGATCGTATTCTGAGTGACGTGGTACTGCGGAGGTGGATCCCTAACCCTCAAATTCAACCTCTGCTCACAAATGAATCTGTCACTTTTGCAGTGGCAGGCAGAGTCAGTGGCAGGTGAGGTCTGAAGGGAAATGAACTCCACATTCCTGAAATGCACAAAGACCTGTTCAGCCCGACTTGGATCCGCTCCGGCACGGAAGGGAGGAGCCATGTGGCCTCTTGAATGTGAAGGGAAAACCAGCTACTTTACCCCACTCCCTGCCTTCGAATACTTCCACCGCTGAGTCAGGTTCACGTCCAGTGGAGAGAATGCCACAGCTACGGATGGCTGCCTTTGACCTTCAGCAAGTTGCCCAACTCCCAGCCAGGCTGCCACAAGGAGAAACACCAGAGTTCCTTCAGCTGGGCACTTCCAGCCAGACTCTATTGCCCCTAAGCTACGTTGCCTGGCAACGAGAGGGCAGGAGAAAAGCAGGGATGTAGGTTGATAAGAGGGCAGGGAGGGAATCACGGTACCTGGAGAGACAGGGCTGAAGCCATCTGAGGGCTTCTAGTCACACAGACACCCACACCCAGCACGTGGAATGTTAATTAGCCTCAGAGGGAGGGCACCCTGGGTGTGAACCTAGAAAGCAGGAGACCAGAAGTTTACAAACACTCATTCTTTCCATTTTATTATTTTAAAGATATTAAAAATAAAAGAATAAGGGGAAAAAAATCCTACTTCTTAGATGAGTTAGCAAGGCAGGAGGAAAAAACTGAAAAACTGCTTATAAAAACCAAGGAAACCATTAAAGGGTATGGGGGGTGGGGGAGAAGCTGGTAGAAGTCCCATGCTAAAAACTAAACCACGGCTTTAAAAGGGGCCATAAAATAGTTTATAGGAAGGTCTAAAAAGCTGCACTGAGATGCCGTCCAGGCGTAGGCTTGTAGCAGCTCCCAGGCGAGGAGGGGCTGCAATTCCACGAGGCCCACCCACTGCCCCCCAACGCGCCGCCCATCAGCGCATCACTGGGCAGGGGCTACCAAGCCAGAGAGAGGGTGCTGGGTGGCAGACTGCAGGCCAGGGCGGCAGCTAGAGTGGCAGGAGGACTTTTGATTCCAGTCACAGGTACGGAGCTTCAGTTTCCTCCCAGGTTGAAAGCCTTACTTCAGACCCGTTAAGTCGTGGATGGCTATAACCATCCCTGCTCTGGTCCTCCGGCTTCCTGCCTTCCCACACTCAGAGCCCGCTTCACACTGCAATAAGGATGAGCCCCCTAGAACACAGATGGAATCATGCTGCTTAGAACTTTTCAACATTCCGTTGCCAACAAAGGAAATTCCAATCTACTTAGCATGGGCATTCGATGCTTTCCACTGCCTTACCCTGGTCTACTTTTCCAGAGTCATCTCCGTCTTCTCCTACCAGCCCCCAATGACCCTCCAGTCCAGTCACTTAAACCATATACCATTCTCCCCAAAGCCATGAACGTTTTGCTCTTCCATGCCTTTGCATGTTGCCGCAATTCCTCATTTGGCTTATCGTCCAAAGAGGCCCTATTTACCCTTTTTAAAATACACAGAAATAAAATTTTAAATTTGCAAAGGAATACAGGCACACAATTTAATTTCTTTAGGTGCAGAAGACTTAAAATGTAAAGAAAAATCTCTTGCCCCCCTCTTCCCCCTGCCCATGACCTCTCCCTCAATTTAAACCCCTTTCACTCTTTTTAAAATTGTATCTCCTCATGGTACATTCATTTCTCTAGGAGCTCTTTCTGGATTTCTAGAAAGTTCTTTCTTTTTTTTCTTTTTTAAAAAATATTTATTTATTTATTTATTTTTGGCTGTGTGGGTCTTTGTTTCTGTGCGAGGGCTTTCTCTAGTTGCGGCGAGCGGGGGCCACTCTTCATAGCGGTGCACGGGCCTCTCACTATCACCGCCTCTCTTGCTGCGGAGCACAGGCTCCAGACGGGCAGGCTCAGTAGTTGTGGCTCACGGGCCTAGTTGCTCCGCGGCATGTGGGATCTTCCCAGACCAGGGCTCGAACCCGTGTCCCCTGCATTGGCAGGCAGATTCTCAACCACTGTGCCACCGGGGAAGCCCTAGAAAATTATTTCTTAATTTAGCAATTTTGCATAGCTTTTTTTTTTTTTTTTTGCATTCTGGCTCCAATAAATGCATGTTTAGCACACATGAAACATACTAAAATTTTTATTTTCCTGGTGGAAACCATAAATCACTTTAAGTTACAAGAAGAAACAATGTAAGATAAAAATTAAGAGTTCAGGCTCTGAAGTTAGTCTAACTGGGTCCAGATCGCTAACTTCAGCTGCCTTAACTTTCTGTGCTTATGATGTCTTTATAAATGGCAGAAGATACACATTCATGTTTCCTTCAGCTATAAAATCTGTACTGATCTCTCCTTAGACCTGCAGCAAAACTGTCATTATGCATTTCTCATCACTCCTGTCCAGGGTTGCACGTGCTGCTTCCAGAATCCTGTGTCTCCTCCTGGCTTGCTTTAGTCCCTCATGTTTTTGTGGGAGTGTGTCCTCAAAGGACTTCCTTCAAAAGATGTGTGGAATTAAGCTTTTTCAACACTTCACTGTCTGCAAATGTCTCTTCTTCTGCCTTCAAAATTCACAATTTTTTGCTGGACATAGAAGTCCATTGAAAAGTAGTTTTCCTTCATAATTTGAAGTATTTCATTACAGTCTGTCATCTAGAGTTGCTTTTTCAAGCCTTTGGTGCCCATTTATTTGTGGGTTATCATTATTTTTTCTTCATTCCTCTCTCTCTCTCTGGAACGATTTAAGATCTCTCTTTTAATATTAGTGTTCTGAATTTTTAAATGTTGCATTTGCTGTCTTTTATTCATTATGGTGGAGAGTAGGTGAACACTTCTTTCTTAACTTTTGTATCCTTACACTATGGGAAATTCTCTTGTAATATTTTTCTGTAATTCCTTCTCACTTTTTTTTTTTTTTTTTTGGCGATACGCGAGCCTCTCACTGTTGTGGCCTCTCCCATTGTGGAGCACAGGCTCCGGACGCGGAGGCTCAGCGGCCATGGCTCACGGGTCCAGCCGCTCTGCAGCATGTGGGATCTTCCCGGACCGGGGCACGAACCCGTGTCCCCTGCATCGGCAGGCGGACTCTCAACCACTGCACCACCAGGGAAGCCCCACTTTTTTTTTTTTTTTTTAATCTCCTATCAGCTGGATATTGAGCCCCTGGGTTATTCTAAATGTTTTTATTGTTGTTGTTGATCATTTTATACTCTTTGTCTTTTAATTTTCTCTATTTTATCTTCCAGCTTTTTAATTAGCCTTTTCATAGCCTCTTCTTCTTGTTTAATTGACATGGTGTCTTCATAAATGTCTCTGTGGATACAAATTAGTTTCTCTCAAGCTCCTTATTTACCCTGAATTTTCTCTTGTATTCCTGTGAGATTATTTCTCTATCCCATGACGTTTCTTTTTCGTGTATCACAATTCCCTCAAGTAAGTAGTCACTGGTGGGAATTATTAAAGCTGACCGTGAACTCAGTGTGCCACTGTTGACTACTGGGCTCCGTTTCAGGGTGAATAGAAATGGATCCCAGATGTGGCATTATTGCCCACACTAAAAACAGGTTGTTTGGTTTCTTTAGACAAGAACGAAACTGTGTTGAACCCAAGTTCATGTGCCCTACTCACAGTAAGGCCAAACAAATGGAAACATCACAGTTTGGAGCAGAGAAAGGTTTATTCCAAAGGCCAAGCAGGGGGAACAGGCAGGTCATGCTCAAAAGACCCAAACTCCCTGCTGGTTTTCAGAGGAGAGTTTTTAAAAGCAAAATTTGGGGTGAGGGCTGTGCGGTGCATGACTTTCTTCTGATTGGTTAGTGGTGAGGTAACAAGGCAGTGCTCCAGGAATCTTGTGCTCAGCCTGAAGTTACCCGGGTGAGGACCTTAGTTCCTATAGAAGAACCCAAAGATTTGTATCAGATTGTTATGCATCAATATATCCCTCGAGGAGGAGCGATCTCCTTGCTTGGTGCCCTGTAATAAGTGCTACACTTTCCTTCGCCATAGCCCTGTGTCAGCGGATTGGCTTTGCTGCACATCGGATGAGTGGACCCAGGTTCCATTTGGCGACCGTCCTACTTCTTATAATCCACACATCACATAATTGCCTATCTTCTGAAGACTCTCCCCATGTTCTCTACATTATTGGAAGTTTATACCAGTTTTTATTCCTTTGCTGTCATGTCATGGGGCTCAGAAAGTAAAGAAAATAAATATGGTCCAGGAAACCAAAAACAAAAATGACAATTCTAAAAGTTTCCAGAGAGAAGGTATAGATCCCCTGAAAAGAAATGGGAATTCTTAATGTCTATAATAAATGTTGGCCAAGAAAATAACTTTTTCAGCATTGAAAGACAAGAACCTTCAACCTAGAATTTTAACACCAATTAAACTGTTTAAAATTTGGGACTAAATTAATGATATATCAGGCATACATAAAACTTCTCTTAATATTCTCTTGGAAGAAGTACTCCACTAAGAAGAGAATTAATACAAGAGGACACTATGAGACTTAGGTTAATTAAGAATAAACAAATAAACACCATATAAATTTTTATTTTTTTCTAAAAAAAAGAAGCAAAAAAAATGAAAGTTAAGATATGGAGCAGAGAAATAGAATTGAAAAAAACTTACAGAGTGTTTTTATAAAACATAGATAAGCAGGGGGAATCCATACCTAGATACATTATAGTGAATTTAAAAAGTGCTAAATTGTATGTGGAATCTAAAAAAAAAAGAAATGATACAAATGAACTTATTTACAAAACAGAAAGGGACTCACAGACATAGAAAACAAACTTATGGTTACCAAAGGGGAAAAAGGGGGGGAGGGATAAATTAGGACTTTGGGATTAAAATAGACTCTCTACTATATATAAACTAGATAAACAACAAGGACCTACTGTATACCATAGGGAACTATACTCAGTGTCTTGTAATAACCTATAATGTAAAAGCATAGATATACATGTATATGTATAACTGAATCACTTTGCTGTATACCTGAAACTAGCACAACATTGTAAATCAACTATATTTCAATAAAAAAATTTTTTAGAAAGAAGAATGTGAAAAAATACAATTTCATACAATGGCATTTTACATGACTTAACTAAAAACTAATTAAAAATTTAAAAATAAAGAAATAGCCCTTAAAAAATAAAATAAAGAGACAAGTTGGCAAAGAATAAATTTAAAACTTGCATAGATATATAACCGTTACAGAAGTTAAAACGTCAATCACTTTCTGAGGCTAATAATATATATAACCTTGATTCCAAAACTGGATAAGAACAGCACAAATTATAGTATCTACATATGTAGATAATTATATATCTAACACATACAAGAAACTCTTGCAAATCAACACGAAAAAGATAAGAAACCCAAAAGAAAAATGAGCAAAACTTGCAATACACAATTTAGAGGATGGATGCCAAGGATGAGACGAGATATGCGTTTCTAGGAAGGCCTAGAAATCAGCAAAACGCAAACTTTTAAACATCAATGTACTACTTTATACACTTACACGATATACAAAGATTAGAAAGCTGGGTAATACCAAGTGATGGAGAAGACTCGGGGAAATAGACTTGTCTGTGCATTTCGGGAGCAGCATTAAACAGGCACAACCATTCTGGAAAGCAACCAAGTATTATTTAGTGAAGATGAAGTATTCATATACCTTATGCCCAGCAATTCCCCCATGCTGGGTATGTGCCCGGGGAGGCTCTTGCAGAAGTTGTAGGAACACAGGTCCAAGGGTACTTGTCCTATCCTTAGAGACTGTCCTATGTGAGTCAGTGATTGGCAGCTGGGGGGAGTGGGAAATGAGGGAGGGGGCAGAAGAGAAACAGGAATGATAATCAGGGATAAAAGGGAAAGGTAACCAAGGTAAAACCAGACTGTGACCTTGCACAGCCTGTTAATGAACTGCAGAATGTGTTCAACTCTGCGTCTGAGGATCCTATCATGGGTCAAGGGACTTGTGGTAGAAAAATAAATGAGTAGCTGCCACCTGACTTCTTCATTTGCTTTGACCAAATAGGTGAGCTGTGCAATGGACGTGACCTACCCTTGCCTTGACCTTCCAACAGTCTCCCTCCCCCCATCCATTCAGCTGGCCTCACCCTCTACAAACAAACCCCTCCCCAGGCCTCAGTAATCTCCAGGCTTTGGGTTTCCCACCCAAATCTCATTTCCTTCCTTAGAACATTTGTGGAATGGGTTGCTCAACCCCTGAGGAACCCTGCCCACTTCACCTGGAGTCACATCAGAGCAGTGTCCCCATTTGTCCCCCGCACTCACCAGAGCCTCGCTGCAGCCATATCATGGGGTCTCGGACCCTGGTGCGGAAGAAGCCCTAAGGAACTAGATGGAGGACAGATCCTGTGTTTTCTGGGGAAAATAAGGTGTTTTCTGGGGAAAATAAGTTGTTTTCGCAGAAATTACTTCTGCAACTTCCTAGGCAATCAACTTGAGCACCTGGATACAGAAGCCCCACCTCTCACAGATAAGGATCAGAACGGACTTGTTGAAGTGACGCAGTAACACAGAAAGGCAGCACAAAGGTGAACTCTAAGAGCTGGAGAAGTTACAAGAGACAGAGTTGCTTATGGGACCGTTTCTTGCCCATATGCCTGCATCAGACTTCTCTTTCAGAGCAAATCCTCAGTTATGTTTCCCCTAGATTCCTATTCTATGGCTCTTGCCTCACCTGGTTTCCCGGCAGACACATACTGCCCCATCGTTCCATCTCCTGCAACCCACCTGGTGTGGGCACCCTCAATCTGGGACTTCACCAGACGTCAGACCACAACATGACCCTAAATCCTTTTCCGATTGTGTGTCCTCAGCTACCAACTAAGCTGGCCAGTCAGCAGTCCTCACGAAGCTTCTCCAGTAGGCAAAGCAGCACCCTGAGCCCTTAACAAGGAAAACTAGAGAAATAGAAGTTATAGGCACTGCCCTTAAAAAACTGTGAATTAGTGCCTGCGGGTCACCCGTCAAATGTGAGCCATTATCCTCAGCACTTGCATACATTTTCCTTCATTTATCTTCACAATGACCCCAGCAGTTGAAGCCCCATTTTCTCTGTTTTCCAGACGAGTAAACGGAACCTCTCTGAGGCTGAGGAATGTGTCTCAAATAACAGCTGGTGAGTGACAAGTCCAGGACTTCTGACTCCAAGCCCAGGCATTTTTCACAGCACCAGAGTTGCATTAAAGAGAATCCATCCTACTTGCAAATACAGAGCGCTGTGACCTGAAATAGACTCAGAACATTTGCAAAAGAGCTTGTCAACAAGAACAAGTGCATGAAAAATGAACCCCAAGCTTGTGTGTTCTGGTCTCTCTGGATGACAGGGGTTCAGCAGTGAAAGATTCGGAAAGGGGTTTCAACCTTTGAAATCTAGTTTGAAAGGGGGCTATAGATCGGCAGGGAAGAGAAAATAAAGTTGGAATAAGCACCTTCCCTTAAGGTTACTTAGACACTCCTACTGCTATGAAATGAATTTTCCAGTCTGTCTCCCTGAGTAACTGGAATCGCGCTGAAACGTGGCAGGGTGAATTTAGGTCAAGAGCACAGAGATATTTCTGGTGACGAGGTGGTTAAACACCAAACCATTTCATTAAAGGAAGTGGTGAAATGTAGACTTTTTTTTTCCCCTCGGATGATTCTGGCTTACTCCGTTTGGAGACAGGAGCTAGGATACATGAGCTCTGGAAACCTCATCTGAAAATGGCAATCCTGAAACTATAAGATAACTTTATTACACTGGCATAAAAAGGGTTCAGGGTGAGCCACATGATAAACTATTACTCAAGCCCAGACCCTCCCAGAGAGCTGGTGCGGGAGCTTTTCACCCTTCCTCCCTGGTTCCCAAACTCCAACAAGCATGAACTAGAAAGGGCCTGAGTCACCGGGTCACGTGACTGAAAGTGCACACGGCGCCTCTCCACTGTTGTCAGGGCCACATGAAACCAAAGTAGCCAGTGCCCTGCGAGCCAGGGAGTACCAGACACTTACAGGTTCATGTCACGAAACACCCCGGGGCTGCCATCCAGCCATCGGAGCTTTAGAGAAAAACCATCCTTGGAAATATTTCATCCCAAGGCACACTGGCCTGGCTGCAAGACCAGTCTAGTCAGTCACGTACTTTACTGTCGTTCACATTTGGGGTCTGCTGGACCCCGCAGGCCTGGGGTTGCTGGGGAGAGGTCAGCATCACTCCCCGTTGCAGCGTCATTCACTGTTTTTCACGGAAGAGGACGTTTCCATTCCTACCTGTTCAGGTGTGTGTTGGTCAGTGAGTTGATTTAGTCGTGTAGTTAGTTGGTTAACTGATGGGTTAGTTGGTTAACTGATGGGTTCGTTTGTTCATTTTGCAAAGGGCACAAACCACCTCCAAGAAAATGAGGTTGTTTCACAGACTCGTTCATGACTTCACTGCCCCTGTGGGAAATCAGAAAAGGCCTTGAGCAGGAAGTCCACCTGAAGAACATTTTCTCCTGCTCTGTGATTTCTGTTTTGCTACGAATGATGGACTCGGAGACAATTTAGGTTTAGTCAGACCTTAGGAATCATCTAGCCCAATCTCGTTTTCCAGGAAAAGAAGCCCAACCCAGGAGAGATGGAGGAACTCGCCCAGGTCACACATCTGGCCAGTGCCCTTCACCTGGGAGTGGACCAGCCCACATCCAAGGTGAAGGAGGAGGAAAGAGGCCATTTCCCGCTTGTGTTTCAAGTAACACCGTACCCTTCACCTGTCCGTGTCCCAAACACCACCACCATCACCAGACACACACACCTACGTTGCCTGCCCTACTGCTTCTAAGAAATCACTGAGTCTTTCATTTCCAGGAGATTTTAAATATATAGGCACCATCGTTTCCTTCCAGCAGAAATGGGAATGACTTCCTGGCCACAGAGGGAGGGGCCGTCCTCAGCAAAGCTCAGGCTGGGTGGCAGGTTTTGTGTCATTCACCTTTTTTTTTTTTTCATTCTTGCCTCCCAATTCCCAGAACCCACCTCCTCAGCACTCGAGTGGATCAGCTGGGTGTAGACAGTGAGGGTGGTTGAAAGAGCCGGGGTTTTCAAATCAAAAGGCCTAGATACTAGTATCAGCTGCATGGCCTCACTCAAGACATTTAATGATTGGCATTTTAAACTGGCAACAGCAAGGCCATGGTGCCGTGAGAATGCAATGACATCATATTTTGGGAAAGCCCTTTTGAAATGGTTATGAGAGGGAGTGTAAGGGATTTTCATCACTACCTCCAAGCTGTCCCCAGCCTGATCACGCGAGTAGAGTTCACAGCCCAGCTGGGCTGGGCCAGAGGCTGGCCTGGGGATTGGGAATGTGGTCTCTCCCACCTGTGTACCCAGGAAAGAGCCGCTTCCCACCATCCTCAGAGGGGACGTGGCAGGGACACAGGGTGGCTGGAACCCAGAATGCACTGGGGCTGCTCTCCTGTCTGCCCCTGAAGCTGCTCTGTGTGTGTGTGTGTGTGTGTGTGTGTGTGTGTGTGTGTGTGTGTGTTTGGTTCTCACGGCTTCTGGAGTATTTTAAAGAGGCTGTGTCACTGCTGGCCTGGCAGACAGGCAGCTTGCTCTAAGGCAACAGCTCATTTTTTTTTCCCAGCCTGAGCTTGTGCAAGTGGAGAATATCAGGGATGTGGACGCCTCTTCCCTCTTACTTCATGTCCTTCAAGCAGTGAGTTTCTCCCTCCCACTCCACTATCTTCAGCAGTCTTGACAGAAAAGTCTCCTACCTAACTAACATGAATGTCTCACCACCCTTCGTCATCTCCAAAGACTTTGTTCCTTCAAGAAAAGGAGCATCCCTTTTTTTTTTTTTTTTTAACTTGGAAGCAATGGTATAGATTTACCCATGACGATGATGGGGGTTCAGAGCAGCCTTTTTTTACCAAAGGGGAAAGGTGGGGGGAGGGATAAATTAGGAGTTTGGGATTAACATACACACACTACTATATATAAAACAACCAACAAGGACCTACTGTATAGCACAGGGAACTCTACTCAGTACTCTGTAATAACCTATATGGAAAAAGAATCTGAAAAGGGATAGATACATGTATAACTGAATCACTTTGCTGTACACCTGAAACTAACACAACATTGTAAATCAACTATACTCCAATATAAAATAAAAATTAAATTAAAAATTTTTTAAAAGAAAGAAAAGAGCATCCTCTTTTTTTTTTTTTTTTTTTTGCGGTACGCGGGCCTCTCACTGTTGTGGCCTCTCCTGTTGCGGAGCACAGGCTCCGGACGCGCAGGCTCAGCGGCCATGGCTCATGGGCCCAGCCGCTCTGTGGCATGTGGGATCTTCCCGGACAGGGGCACGAACCCGTGTCCCCTGCATCGGCAGGCGGACTCTCAACCACTGCGCCACCAGGGAAGCCCGAGCATCCTCTTTTATACAAGTTAACCACAACACCTGTTTCGTCACAATGCTCATTTCTTCACTCAATGAGCACAGCAGACCCCACCTTCAGTTTCTCCTTTCCACAGACTTTTTCCCCTCTGCCTATGAGCGTATTCAGGCTTCTAATAACTTGAGAAATGTTCCTCGATGCTTCCTCCATTATTTTCAATCCTATTCTTATTTTCCTTCCATTGCCACACTTCTTGAATCAGTGATCTTTAGGAGCAGTGTCTTCTTTTCCTGATATTTTGCTGCACCTCATGCCCCATAGAAGCTTTTCTCCCAAAGGTCACCAAGGAGTTGTGCAAAGGTCAGTGACTGATTTTCAGCCCTCAGTCTTCCTCTGCAATGTTGATGTTCCACTCAGTGGGATTCATTCGCCCCATGGCTCCTCTGAACGACCTTCATCTCTGTTTCTCTGCCGGATCCCATGTCTCTCTAGTCAATTCCTCTTCCTTTTACTGCCTCCTAACATGGACATTTGTTCTCAGGGCCTCTGCTATTCTATTTATTCTCTTTCCCTTATTAATTTCCTTCACTCTCTTAGATGGATGTTTGTTTCATTCTCAAGACATGTCCAAACCCCCCTGTGGGAGGGTGGAGGAGGGATGGAAAAGTAGAAGGCTAGCTAAAAGATGCTGGGCTTCTTGCTAAGGTCATGAAAACCTTCTAAAATTGACTGCTGTGATGGTTGCCCATAGCTTTGAAGAGTCTAAAAAACATTAAATTGTGTACTTTAAGTGGAGGAATTGTATGATACATGAATTACATCTCAATAAAGCTGCTAAAAAGTCAAAAGATGTCTGTAAGGAATAAACAATTGGAAAATTTAATGGAAAAAAAATCTCATTCATAAAATCAACAGAATCTGGAAAATGAATTGTACAAAGTCTTTATTTAGACAATTACAACATTGAGGTACGTAAGAAAAGACCTGAATGAATGGAGATATAAAACATGTCTGTGAATGGAAGATTCAATATTGAAAAGAGGTTAATTTTCCCTGAATAAATCTATAAAAGAGATGCAACTCCATTCAAGTATTTATTGGATCCTAAAATTCACAAGTAAGGGAAAGGGGTTAAAAATATCCAAGACACTCCTGATAAATAAAGTGAAAAGACAAGGCTTGCCCTACCAGAAATCAAGACTTAACTATAAAGTCAAATTACTGAGAGTGTATTAGTAGGGGATGGACAAAAAAGCCAATAGAAGAGAATAGAGAACTCAGAAATGGACTTGCATATAAATTAAAACTTGATAAATGAGAGAAATGACCTTAAAAATAATCAGTGGAGATTTTTAAAGAAAAGATGGCATATTTAATCCATCAATGATCCTCATATGATTGATTACCCACAAAATTATGTCTCTGTCTTCCACCAACCACAGAAATAAATTCCAAGTGAATTAAAACATAAATTTGAAAAGAAAACTTCACAACTTTTAGAAGAAAATTGGGAGAATTGCAGAAAATAAAATATAAATCATTCATAAACATCTTAAAACCCATTATCAAAGAAATTCAAATAAAAAGTAAGAAGAGGGGCTTCCCTGGTGGCACAGTGGTTGAGAATCTGACTGCTAATGCAGGGGACACGGGTTCAAGCCCTGGTCTGGGAGGATCCCACATGCCGCGGAGCAACTAGGCCTGTGAACCACAACTACTGAGCCTGTGGGTCTGGAGCCTGTGCTCCGCAACAAGAAAGGCTGCGACAGTGAGAGGCCCACGCACCGCGATGAAGAGTGGCCCCCGCTTGCCACAACTAGAGAAAGCCCTCGCACAGAAACGAAGACCCAGCACAGCAAAAATAAATTAATTAATTAATAAACTCCTACCCCCAACATCTTAAAAAAAAAAAAAAAGTAAGAAGATATTTTCACATATTAGGTTCTCAAAAATATTTTCCTTGGTAATACTCAATATTGGCAAAAGTATGATTCCATGAACATTGATATGCTGCTGGTAAAAGTATAAATTACAGCTAACATTCAGAAAAACGATTTGGCAATTTGGATAAAAATGTCCATAATTTTTCACCTTGTTATTATACTTCTAGTTAACCGTCAGGAGGAAAAACAGGAATGTAATAAAGATTTGTGTTCAGAGATGTTATTTATTGCATTGTTTATAAAAGAAAAGAAAGAAGGAAAGAAACAGCATAACTATCCAAAATAAGGAAATGTTTAGGGCTTCCCTGGTGGCGCAGTGGTTGAGAGTCCGCCTGCCAATAAAGGGCACATGGGTTCGTGCCCCGGTCCGGGAAGATCCCACATGCCGCGGAGCGGCTGGGCCCGTGAGCCATGGCCGCTGAACCTGCACGTCCGGAGCCTGTGCTCCACAACAGGAGAGGCCACAACAGTAAGAGGCCCGCGTACCACAAAAAAAAAAAAAAAAACAAAATAAGGAAATGTTTAAATAAATTATAGATTATAATTTATTTATAAGATAGACTCTTAGCAGTCATTCACTTACAATGATGTTTATAAAGAATTCTTAAAGGCATTGTGAAATAAGTGTGCTGTAGGGTTAAGTAGCAATACAGGGTATAGACCTGCATTACAGTGTTATCCCCACCATGTAAACATATGCAGGGATCCTCGTTATCTACATAGTCATTATCCAAGTCTTCAGAGTTGCAAGATTTAATGAAATGAGAGGGAGTCTGGAGAGCTGCACAAATCACGTGTGAAGCCACTAGCAAATAATTCAGAGAGTTAGATCCATAAAAAATTGAAGGTAAAGTTGGCAAGGGTGATGATAAGATGGGCCATGCAGAAGAGAATAAACTGACTAGTATTCTGAGAGGTCATTGAGGAAACTGATGAACTCTTCAAATGTTTTTGCAAAATTGGTCCTCTTCATGACTGGGTTACTTTCAACCAGGTTGCTAAATTTAAAATCTGAAATACTTTTTCCCTGAACACGAGTATCACATCAAGTTCTGTTTTCAATCCAGTGCTTTAACTTCTCCATCTCTTGCCATAAAAGGCTATTAAGAGAGCCGGAGACCCTGGTGGCGCAGTGGTTAAGAATCCGCCTGCCAATGCAGGGGATCGCCTGCCAATGCAGGGGATGCATGTTCGATCCCTGGTCGGGAAGATCCCACATGCCGCGGAGCAACTAAGCCCGTGAGACACAACTACTGAGCCTGCACTCTAAAGCCCGTGAGCCACAGCTACAGAGCCTGTACGCCACAACTACTGAGCCCATGCACCTAGAGCCCGTGCTCCGCAACAAGAGAAGCCACCACAATGAGAAGCCCGCGCACCGCAACGAAGAGTAGCCCCCGCTCACCGCAACTAGAGAAAGCCTGTGCGCAGAAACGAAGACCCAATGCAGCCAAAATAAATAAATAAATAAAATAAAATAGAAAATAAAATATTTTAAAGAAACAAACAAACAAACAAAAAAAGAAAAACAAAGGTGGTGGTCAGTGGATGGAAAAGTGTTAAAAAAAAAAAAAAAAAGCCCGAGAACTTACTTTGCATCACTTCCCTGCTATCTCCTTTCACAGAGAGAGATGCAGAAATTGTTGGGCTACACTACTGCATTCTGTATTGAACATTTTGGGCTAAGTTGTACAAAGAAAAATGGAGTTTGGTCAAGAGATGGTGTATCCTTTTCTTGAGCGTAACTGCTAAATTTCACTTTTTTGATGTCCTTAAAATCCCTGAGTTAGGTGAGAAAAGAACTGTCAATATATGTATAAGCTAAATAATGTTGAAATCTTCCTTATATATTAGGAGATATATATATATTCATATAATATATACAATATAATAGATTGTATATTAGGAATGATATATTCCTTACATATCATTACTGTAAGACACGACACGCTCAGAAAATAGAAGAGTTCATTTAAATAATAGAAATAAACAGAAAGGAAAAAAGTAATAGAGGTGCTGGGGAGAGGTACTCAGGTAGCAGCCTACTGAATACTAACTAATACTACTGAATACTCACAGCTTACCAAAGCGATTCAGACACAAATTTACAGATGAAATCTAATTCTCTGAACATCTGCTCAGGAACCCTCACAGGCCACCCACAAAAAGCAAGAGCATCCTTTTTTCTCCCCTCGGGGGTGGGGGAGGAAGACTATGAATAATAGCTTCTTAATGCAGGAAATGGAAAAATAAAGTAGAACAAACGCTTGGATTTGGGGTGGAATGAATTAATGATACTTTATATTTCCTATGCATTGTGGGTAAAAGTGGTGAAACAGACAGATCAAATGAGGTTACCTGAGGGAGGCGCATTATTTGTTTGTATTCTGCCCCTCTCTGTCTAGGGCTTGAGGAGACTGGTAGTCCCTCTGAAAATAGTAACATTCTATATGCATCAATGTTTAGAAGAAGGTAAGAAAAAAAAGAAAGAGAGAGGGGGGAGGGAAGGGAGAAAGACAGGAAGGAATTTCGGTTAAGTGTATTTCATTTGTAGAATCGGTTTCCTGGAGGGGGGGAAATAACAAGACAAAATATTGGTTACCATTTGATTAAATTCAGAAAAACATTTATTGAGTACTTGCTCTGTGCTAACTCGTGCTAGGCGCCAAGGAGTGTCGCGTGATAACCGGAGTGAGTAGATCTCTACATAAGGGATGTTCATGTCCTCCTCCCACTGTCACATGCTCACAAAGGATGGTCTCGATTTTATCCCACCACAAGGCAGGAATCCACAGCAGGATGGAGCCCAAACCAATGCCAGTTCCCTTGGAGCAGGACCCATCCAGGGGAGCCTCAGAAGGCAGGAACGATTCCAGAATTCATCTGGGTCTGTCAGAGTCGACCTTAATCTTGAGGTATTGTCCACTCTAAAGGTGGTCTCTGGCCATCCTCACAGTTCACTCTGTCTTCTCACTAACCTCTAAACCAGCTAGATAGGAGCTTTGGGGAATGACTCAAACCAGAACAGAATGTTTAGGGAGAATGTATAAAGCGTTATTGATGTCTAGGTGGGTTACTTGTGGCAGGTTACTCTCTTCCCCAAGAAAGAACAAAAGTGCTGTAAGTTAAGGAAAATCATAGTGGCTGGGGCTGAAGAAAGGAGGCATAGGGTCTGGGGAAAGCTAGGGACCCTGGGTTTGGGAACCAGTCACTATCTGTGCACTCACTACTAAATAAATTATTCAACTTTTCATGTTTCTGTTTTCTCAAACTCTGAATGATGACACTATTACCTATGTCACAGGGTCATATTGATGATTAAATGAGATAAGAGACTTGAACATTCTGCAAATGTCTAACACAGATGGTAATTAACATTTATAAAATTATGAGAGAGATATCTGAATAGGTGAAAGAATCCGTTTCTTAACAGCAGGGGAAGTGAGCTTGAGAGACCAGACTTCAAAGAGAGCCTCTGGAGACAAAGAAAGGACTAGACTCAGAAAACCGAAAGGAAGCATCTGGCTTGATGCATGCATGACAGAAGCTATCCAAATAATCAGACTCTGCTCTGTAATTTGGGGACCTGAGATTATATTTGTATAATCGTACTGAGCCTAAACTCTACATGCTGTCTGTGAGAATTATAAGCAAAGAACATCAGAAGGCCGCCTAAAATCCACCGCTATCAAGGGTTTTAGAGGCTGGGGAGTGTTGTGTTCTAGAAGCCCTGAACATGCGTGGGAGGGAGCTGGCCACTGACAACAACCTGGCTATAGGCCCACCACACCGTCATCTCCATCCTATCTGAAACTGTCCTCCTGGGGCCAGCCTGAAGCTGGACCAGATTCCAAGTAAATTGGGATGCAAAGTGCCTTTCCCTGGACAATCCAGGGAGACTTGGTGTTACTTCTTGGTTCCCAGTCCTGGGTTTCTTTCCCCCTTGTCTTTGTTTAATTTTGCCTTTTACCCTGTTGCATCTTTTTTTTTTTTTTTTTTTTTTTTTTTTTGCGTTACGCGGGCCTCTCACTGTTGTGGCCTCTCCCATTGTGGAGCACAGGCTCCGGACGCGCAGGCTCAGCAGCCATGGCTCACGGGACCAGCCGCTCCGCGGCATGTGGGAACTTCCCGGACCGAGGCACGAACCCGTGTCACCTGCATCGGCAGGCAGACTCTCAACCACTGCACCACCAGGGAAGTCCTACATCATTCATTTTATGGACAAATAATATTCCATTGTACGGATATACCACATTTGTTTATCCATCCATCAGTTCATGGACATTTGGGTTATTTTCAACTTTTGTCTACTATGAATAATGCTGCTGTAAATATTCATATACAGCTCTTCCTGTGGACATATGTTTTCATTTCTTTTTCGTATATACCTAGTAGAATTCTTGGGTCATATAGTAACTTTGCGTTTAACCATTTAGGGAACAGACAGACTGTTTTCCAAAGTAGCCGAACCAGTTTATGTCCCGAACAGCAGTACATGAAGATTCTGATTTCTGTACATACACATCGACGTTTGTTATAGCTGACTTTTTGGTTCTAGCTACCCTAGTGAATGTGAAGTGGCATTTCCCTGTTTTGATTTGCATTTCCCTGGTGACTAATTGCGTTGAGCATCTTTTCATGTGCTAAGTGGACATTTATACGTCTTGTTTAGAGAAATGTCTGTCTGTTCAGTTACTTGTAGCCCTTTTTTAACTGGGTCATTTGTCTTTTAATATTGAGTTGTAAGAGGTCTTTACATATTCTAGACACAATTCTCTTAACAAATATATACATTGCAGACATTGTCTTCCATTCTGTGGCTTGTCATTTTACTTTCTTGATAGTGTTTTTTGAAGCACAAAATATTTTAATTTTGATGAAGCCCAATTTACTTATTCTTTTCCTTTACGGATTGTGCTTTCGATATTATATGTAGGAACCCATTGCCAAATTCAAAGTCATGAAGTTTTACCCCTGTGTTTCCTTCTAAGAGTTTTATAGTTTTAACTCTTACAATTAAATCTTTGATCTATTTTGAGTTACATTTTTAAATTTATTTATTTATTTATTTTATTTTTGGCTGTGTTGGGTCTTCATTGTTGTGCACGGGCTTTCTCTAGTTGCGGCGAGCAGGGGCGACTCTTTGTTGCAGTGCGCAGGCTTCTCATTGTAGTGGCTTCTCTTGTTGCGGAGCACGGGCTCTAGGTGTGCGGCCTGCAGTAGTTGTGGCACGCGGGCTCAGTAGCTGTGGCTCGCAGGCTTCAGAGCACAGGCTCAGTAGTTGTGTCTCACGGGCTTAGTTGCTCCGCGGCATGTGGGATCTTCCCGGACCAGGGCTCAAACCCATGTCTCCTGCATTGGCAGGCGGATTTCTAACCACTGCACAACCAGGGAAGTCCCTTGAGTTAATTTTTTATGTGGTGTGAAATGAGTCCAGTTTCATTATTTTGCATGTGGATATCCAGTTGGCTCAGCACAATTAATTGGAAAGACTACTCTTTTCCCCACTGAAGGGTCTTGGCACCCTTGTCAAAAACCAGTTGACTACAGACACATAGATTTGTTTCTGGACTCCCAATTCTATTCCATTTATGTATCTGTCTATCATTATGCCAGTACCACATCTTGACTACTGTTGCTTTATAATAAGTTTTGAGATATGTTGTTCTTCTTTTTCAGGATTGTTTGTTTATTCTGAGTCCCTTGTAATTCCATATGAATCTTAGTGTCAGCTTGTCTAAGAAGACAGATGATATTCTAATAAGGATTACATTGAATTTGTAGAAACATTTGAGGAATATTTCTATCTTAACAGTATTAAGTTTTCTGACCCATGAACATAGAATGATTTCTATTTATCTGAACTTTATTTAATTGATTTCAATTTTTAGTTTTCACAGTATAAACCTTGCACTTCTTTTGTTAAATGTATTTCTGTTTTATTTTTTGATACTATTGTAAATAGAATTGATATCTTAATTTCATTGCATTGCAAATATATCCTGCAACCTAGCTGAACTCATTTATTCGTTCTAATAGTTTTTTTGGATTCCCTAGAATTATCTATATACAAGATCATGTCATCTAAAAATACAGATGGTTTTACTTCTTTCTTTCCAATCTGGATGACTCTTTATTTCTTTTTCTTGCCTAACTGCCCTGGCTATATTCTCTAATACCACGTTGAATAGAAGTGGTGTGAGTGACATCCTTATCTTGTTTCTGATTTGCAGGGAAAAGCATCTAGTCTTTCAGAAGTAGATGTTAGCTATGAGTTTTTCATAGATTTCTTTTACCAAGTTAAAGAAGTTCCCTTCTAATCCTACTTAATTGAGTGTTTTTATCATAAAAGGGTGTTAGAGTTGTCAAATGCTTTTTCTGTATCCATAAACATGATCATGTGGGTTTTGTTTTTCATTCTATTGATATAACATATTATGTTGATTGACCTACCAAAATCTTGACCAAGACCTCACAAGAGATCCTAGGCAAGGACCAGCCAATCTGCTCCTGAATTCCCAACACACAGAAACTGTATGAGATAATAAATGTTAATTCTTCTCTAAGCTGCAAAGGTGTGGGATAATTTGTCATGCAGCCATTGATAGCTAATACAATATAGTTATAACTATTTTATAAATGAAGAAACTGAGGTTTGGAGTGTTTGTCTGCTTCATAATTCTGCCCTGGGTTACAGAATTAGAAGTAGAAGTGATTTGAACCAAGTCTTCTGCTTCAAATAACAGGGCTTCCTCCACAAAGTTCTACTATGTTTGGTGACCGAGACCCAGCTTACGGCAGACTGCTGTCTCTGGTTGGCAAGCCCATTTCATATGATCGAGCAGGTAGCTCACTGCAAAGGGGCAACCGGCTGAGGGGGCAGATGGGGACTAATATCTGGCCCGTGCTTTTTCTGCCAAGCCGTGCACCCCGACTCAGGGCTGCACCTGCCCAGAGGAAATGGTTCCTTTTCAAATGTGTCTGGAGGCGTAGTCTGGTTGTCAAGCCTCATGCCCAGAGTGTTGATACTCACATGTTGGCACTTTTCTCTCATTTGCACAAAGGTATTGTACAAGCCCATTAGTTTGTTCCAATAAAATTTATATAACTGGAAACATTTCCTATTTCCCTGTTTACTAGTTTTGCATGCCAATTAGGCAATATTAGTCAATGGGACTGATGCCAGACAAATTTTTTAAAATCTGTGACAAGATTTGTACTCACCACCCTCCCTTACCCCCTTCCCCACCGACACCTCTTCCCTAGGACCTGACATTTAGGAAGGAGAAGCACAGGAAAAAGACCTCATAGTATCTGATTATCTCCTGTGAGCCAACATGTGGCTGGTCACCTTCTATATTCAATATCATTTAATGTTCATAATTATGAGAGGAAGATATTATTATCCCCATTTTACAGAGAAGGAAAGCCTGAGAGAGGTCAAATAACGTATCCAAGTCCCACAGATGGTAAATGGTGGCAATGAAGTGACAACTCAGGCTCATCTGGTTCCAGAACCCGTGATCCACCCACACAGCTCGCGGGTCCACAAATTTACAAAGAAATCTAAAGGAGGTGCCCCACCAGGAATACTAAAATTCTCATAGAGAACTTCTGCTGAATAAATAACAGTCAAGACTCAAATAAATTCATCTAAAATGGTAGACCGTCGAGCGTTGAATTATAGGATTGTTCTGGGCATTAAGAACTCACAACACCCTTCAAAACATACCACATAAGTTACCTCCTTGACTTGAAGTTTGCCCTACTGACCAGTTTCCACAGATCCAGACAGTCCACTGAAGTCCATATCCTGGATCTCAGAGGCTAATGTACTTTTAAAGTCTGAAACAGAAGAGAAGATCTACTGATACGAGAAGACAGATGCTCATTCATTCTTTCAACCAGTCTTTATTGAGTGTTTACTATGTACCAGGTATGTGGCAGGGGCAGAAGAAACAGCATCAACTAAGGCAGATATGTTCCCTGCCCTCCCAGACCTTAGAATAATGGGGCTCCTTGAACTTGCCCTTTCCCCGTTTCACTGAAACACACACACACACACACACACACACACACACACACACACACACACGGCTAACCAAGTAGGTGAGAAACTACACACTTAACTCTCCTTATAACCCCTACAGTAGAAGGCTCAACTGACTAGGGCAGACACTGATGGTTTAAAAATAAGCGGTAGCCCAGAAAGCTGAGATAATGCTTCCGAAAGATCTTCCTCTTACTTCTCAAGTGAACAACCAGACCACACACACAGATGCCGCCAGGCAGCCATTCACAGGGTCAGAGGGAAAGGCTCAGACTATACCGCTTCCCCACCCCCCATGACCTGAAGTTAAAGAGAAGGCTGAGAGAAGGGCCACAGAGGAGAAACGACCTTTAGGAAAACTTGGCTTCGGAATCAGGAGTGTCAGCTTCTTATTGCCGCGATTTGACCAGGGATTCTCAGAAAGTGGCAGAGTTTGGGTTCATTTCAGAACAACATGTAGAAAGAACTGACTGGCCACCCAAAACCTTATCTGAACCTAAAATGTCTGCAGAGTTGGGCAACAAAGTGAAAAGAAACAGCCTTTTCCTTGCAGACTTTTAGTGCCAAGACTCCTTCTGGTTTGCTTGTAACTGAGTGAATATAGAAGCCAAAAAATTAAATGGAATTTTTGGAACTCAAGACTGGGTGTGCTGCAAGCTGAGGACAGAAATATTCAGGTTGATGAAAGTGGGGTGTAGGCTTGTTTTCTTTAGGGTCCTTCCCATCCTCTAGAACTTTGGCCAATGTTAATGGAGTCAGGCTGGCTTCCAGGTTCCTTGTAACGACCAAAGTTCAAGGTAATCTGCCCCCAAACTTCTCCATTTACAATATATTATATGGAGGGTATTAGCTAACAACCCCCTTTTAAAACAGAATAGGTTCCATGACTCCATATACCAGAAAAACTGGTTTGAAAACTGAAACGTGACCCCATGTCAAAGAAACAGATGCACAAGAGTACTGATAAGACAGAGATGTGGGCAGACTCAAGGCTGCTGCAGGAGGCAAAGGAAAATCCAGTGTGCAGGGTCCAGGTCCTACATCTCCCTCCAGCCAGAGCACACACCTTTCCCTCTTCATAAACGTGGGCTCAGGAAAAGATGCAATTTGAGAGGAAACGACTCAGATCAATGAAATGGATGGATGGATAGGTAGATAGATAGATATAGATGAAATCTATAAAACGTGAAAAGCCCTCTTGTGTAGAGAGAACACTGCATTGGGAGTTAAGAGACCAGGCTTCTAGCCCAGGCTGCCACTAGGTCCCAGTTGACCTTAGGCAAGTGATCATAACTTCTAAGTCTCATCTTTTTTTCAACTGAGAAATGCCCAATGTGGACTAAAATTTCTCTAAGGGCCTTCAGCTCCAACATGAGTTGATTCTCTGATTGCAAGGAAGCTCTAGAAGGAGCCGACAGCTGCCTTTAATGACCAGAGCTGGAACCCTACCCTCGTCTCCCCTTCTTGAGAAGATGGAGTTTTACATGGAGATAAGCCTGAGAACTAAGTCATCTCTTTGCTTAGAAGACCCCTGTAACTGAGCACAGAACTCAGTTTACAGATGGAATCAGCACACCGTACTCTAAAAGCACTATACTGTACCCTGGGCCATAATAGTAACCCCAAAATGGTAATGGTATAAGCGTACTGTTATCGAGAACACGTAATGGGTCAAACATGGGAATCTTATACATATTGACTCCTTTAATCCCCACAACAGTCCTACAAAATTAGGGCGATTAGCATTCCCATTTTACAGATGAGAAAACTAAGGCTCCGAGCGGTTAAGTGGCTTACCCAAGATCACCTTGATGCTAACAGCAGGAGCAGACTTCAACGCCAGGCAGTCTGACATCAGTGCTCTTGACAACTGTGCTGTTCAAAGTGGAAACCAAGATGGCGGCCCTGTTGACATTTGAAGACTCATCAGAGAAGGGAGGAGACATCATGAAAGCAACGAAATACACTTTCTAGCAAAGAGGTAGCTACTCAATAAAAATTGGAAACCTTGGGGGGATGCCTCAGAGATACTTCAGTATAGGCTGGCCAGACATACTAAGTTATTCAAGAGCGGTGGCTCTAAGGGACAGAGGAGAGACAGACTGAAAAGGAGTTCTCCAGGGAAATGATGAAATCAGGTCACTGACTATTGGCAGAATGAGGGAAAGATAAATAGGCAGGTGCCGGCAGACAGGGTGAGGGAGGCATGTTGGCAAGGGGAATTGCCAGAAATTCATACCAAGTGTCCAAGAGTCTGTCTGCATTTCTTAATGGTTCTAGGACTATTTGAATGGAACTTGTACACTACTGAATTCCCCGTTTCAATCTAAAACAGGGTCAATTCTGCATCAAGTGAGCTGAGAGAGGGCTCTCCCTTCACCTGCTGAGGTAGCTTTTCCTCCACATTCATGCTGATTTCTTGTGGAGAGGGAGAAAGGAAAGTGACATGAGTTGGCATTTAAAGACGTTCCCTCTATAAGACTGAATTTCCAAGACATTCCCTTCCTTGTTGCCCCTCAGCCTTACACCTTCTAGCCCAGAATTTCCTGAATCCCAATCTTGCCCTCTACTCCTCTGTCCATGCTTGAACTTAAATACATATTCCACATGGCTTATTCCTTATGAAAAACCTTCACCTCTTGCTTCTTTCCAACCTTGGCAACCATGAAGCATCGCTGCCTCTCAAAAAGGGTCTGGAAAAGCTAGTCTGCAGGAGAGAGAGAAAGGGTCCATGATGACAAAGAGCCACCCCAGAACCGATACCAACCAGAAGCAGATGGCTAACATGGTGCCTGCCACGTGCAAAGGACTCAATATTTGTTGGAAGGGAGGGAGGGAGGGATGGAGGGACGGAGGAAAGACGGGTTATTCTGATTAATACTTAGAGCTGATTTGAGGATTTGAGGATTTCCAGACTGCACAAAGGGACTGACAGAAACCCCTGAAAAGTATAAAATGAGTCAGATAATACCTTCTATTTATGACCTTGAGGGCTGCTCTGTACTGCTCTGTTTCTTCAACCTTAAGTCTAGAAATTCTCCACCACGTGGTCCTAATAACAATCGAACTTTACCTTCCTTAGCGCCTACAGGGAACCCTCTTCCCCAGCAAAGTCACCAGGTCAGATCTATCTAATTAGAATTATGCGCACACCAGTCTCCTGCACTAAAGCATAAGCTTTAATAAGCTTCTAATGTGCTAAAACATTTTCTATCTGCCCCTCCAGGTCCACTTTCCATCTTTCTCCACCCTGCCCTTGAGAGGCTGAACTCTTCAGACTATTACCCAGACTCCCTTGCACCTTTGGCTTCCAGTGGGTTTGACCAATGGGAGGCACAGGTGAGAGATTTGTGGGTGGGAAGAGAGAGGTCTGGGGATTCATTACCTCCTGCCAAGCCATGTTCAGGCAGTGGCTGTGGTCTTCTACGCAACGCCACAACTCCTGTCAAACTCCTGTCTTCTCTGAGAGTCAGGACTCTCTCCAGGGCGGCTAGCCACCCTTTTCCCCTGCGCCTTCAGGCTGAGAGGTTGCATGGGTTTTCCACCGTGCTCATCCTGGTGGTTCTCTTGATCTCATCCCACAGCTTTGCAAACTGTCCATTCATGAAATCTCCACTTGCGTATCTATTCATTATGGTTCAGTCACGGTGCGGACTCACACTGCTAGGCACACCCCAGAGCCCCAGTCCTAGTCCCACAGGGTCACCCCCTAATTCCTTTCTCTTTACTGGGATTCTTTGGAAGGTGATAAAGGTATCTTTGAGTTCAGGCCTAGAAATCTTACAATGTAAATATGGCTTCTGGGAGGAGCACCCTCTTATTGTGATCATTCTGGCAGTGAACAAGCTTATCAGACTTACAGGAGAGAGTGAATAAATATAACGTATTTTGAGAGCCTGATTTATTAGCCATTATTTAAGTGTTATCGCTTATGGGACTCCCTAATGACGTAGCGCAGCAGATGTTGCTTTGGAGTGGGACAAAGGGAGGGAGAGACTGGTCAAGACAGAGCAAAGGGGGACCTAAGGGTGGGTGACTAGAGGGGAGTGAGGACATGAAGAACAAAGGAAGGGGATCATGTCCAAAGATAGGGACGGACCCTGGAAAGAAACTGGATTCATTCACATATTTGTACAGGGCTGGGCTGGCCCACCCTTTCCTTCCCCCTCTTCACCCACCATCCCTTCTCTGCTTGAACCACTACTTCCTCTTCCCTCCTGTGACCTCAGTCGCCACTCATATATGTATTGTCTAGGTGACAGAGGAAATGCACGTTCACGATTGCTCAGAAGGAGGCTGGGTACCTCTTGTGTAGCATTCAAACAGCTGAAGGTCTGGGGGAATGTTAGGAACATCCATACTGATGTTCTCAAGAAACTTGGAGGACTAGGGTGGTAGCAAATGGGGTGACCCCGCCTTTCCCTGGCATTTAATTAAGACCAGTGCTAAAAATATCACACAGATGTGAGGCTTAGTGACTTTCTGGAGGGCCCCTACAGCTGTTACATGATTCTCTGAGACACAGGCCTCTTTGTTAAGAAGCAGAGGGGAGAGGCGAGGGTGTGTTCACTCTCTGATCGCATGTAGAGTGCTGGTTTCTTGCTTGTGGGATTTGTGGCAGAGGCTGCTAGTTGCCTACCGTAGCATCTACTCTCACCTTGTCAACTAGAGAAATGACATTTCCCAGGCTCCACTAAGTTCTGGCCCATGTGTTATAAGCAGAAGTGATGTGTGACAGCTTCCAGGAAATCTCTATATAGGACAGTTGTCAGGTGCCACTTAACCCCCTTCTTAATTGTCCCTTCCTTATTTCTGCTATTGGAAGTATGGATGTGATAGCTGGAGCTTGAGCAGCCACTCAGGGCCATGAGATGGAAACCACATGCAGAGGATAACAGAGTACTAACACTGAAGTATGAGTCCCTGACACTGTGCATGATTGTACCAACCTTAGACAGCTTACCCCTAGACTTCTTATATAGAAGAAAATATAGAAAATAAATTTCTATTTTGTTTAAAACACTGTTATTTTGGTTTCTTTGTTATATGTGACCTGATCTGATTCTAATTGATAAAGCCTCCCTCCAGGCTTTAGCTAGAACACCTAAGTTATCTTGAATAAATTCTAGTCCAAAAATTCCATTGTTGTTTCCTTAATTTCTCCAGAGGCTCTAAATATGAAACTCATTTCCCTTTCTTTCCAGGGAAGTGAAAAAGGCAATATTTCCATGATTCCAGAAGATGCCCATCTCACTGTCTGAATGACAAAGTGGAAAGTAGTGTATCATCTAGGCTTCCATCCAGGCCAGAGTCTAGTCCATGGATTCCCCGAGAGCAGCTGTGCCACAGTCTAACTACTAAATAAGGACACAACACCCACCTACGTTTAGGGTCATGAGTGAGCTTAGTAGTGATTCAAAGCCTCCAGAAGACTTGATGATCCTTAGATGATAAGAGGCTTAGGAAACAGAAACACATCGTTTTCAGCTAGAAAACAACACTCTGTGAGTCAGAACTGTCACAGCAGGACTGAGGCCTAGAATGGCCTCTCTGGCCACTTCAGGAAGTAGTTAACACTGGAGGGAAGTGGCCAGTGATGAGAAGGGAGGGTGGAGACTGCGGGGCTGCTAGGGAGTGAACACAGTGTTCCCTCCGGCTACGCCAGCCGCATGGTGTGTTTTGGTCCTTCATGGTTGAAACCGAGCGGGCCCTGTGGGGCTCCCGGGCACGGAGGCCTTTTTGTCCCCCGTTTCTTGCAGGCAAGACTCCAGCCTCCATGACCTTCCCTGAGTTCCAAAGGGCAGATGTGAACAGTTGCTAATCAAGGAAGGAGAAGCCAGGAAACCGCCTGAGGCAAGATTGAAGGGACCAGAGAAGCTCATGAAGATTAGGAGACCTGACCACCTGAGACCCTGCACACACCCTCATCTTGTCAGCAACCCCACCCTTTTGAAACTTTGCAGAAGAAAGAAGAATGCGAGACTGTTACTGCCCTGATCCTTATCGCATACCCCTGACCGTAAGCCAGGACTCTAAGACCTCTCCCCATGCCCCAGGGAGGGGGGCACAGTTCTTGAGGTGCTAGCCTGCTGTGTTCCCCTCTCTGCCTGGCAAAGAATAAAGCCACGCTTTCTCCTCCAAAACGCCGTCACCGTATCTTATTTAGGCATCAGTTTACAGGGAGCCAATATTTTGGCATCGTGGTCTTGCCCTAATGAACTTCTCTTTTCCCATCACTCCCGGTCGTCTCCACTACCATCCTCCCTGCCCTAAACATAAACTCTAGATCGTTCCCTGAAGAAATTCTGCTCTCCCACATCTACAGGCCTCTGTTCATGTTATTCTCTGTGCTTAGAATGCTCTTAACCCTCCACCAGTTTGAATGACACCTCCTCAGTGCAGCCTTCCTAGATTTCCTAGGATAAAGTTAGAACCTTTTCCCTCTGTGCTTTCAGAGCACTTAGTACATTCATACAAACTTCCATCTTAGGGATAATGCAGGGATAATGTCTCATATGCACATTTAACTTGCATGGATTTAACTACACATGCTCAGTAAACAAAAAGAGGGAAAGGAAGAGAAAACAAAGAGAAAGACATCTTTTTTTTTAATTCCCCTCCCCCTGCAAAATATACCTTAGCTCCCAAAAAAAAATTTAAAAAAAGGAAGTTCTAGCGAAAACGCAAAGAAAAATGAAGGAAGTTTCTTAGAGTTGATGTCAGGGTTTTTGCAGGGGTGATTTCCCTTTGTCATTTCACTTCATATGCTGACTTTGGACTAAATCTCTGAGTAAGATGTGACGCTTCTGCACAGCGTCATGTGGTGATGCCTCTGACTGGCCCCAGACAGAATGCCCCAGGCTGTGAGCTTCTGAAGGGTAGCAATCTGTGTTATTCATTTTGGGGTCTCCGGGGCTTAGCACAGTGTCTGGTAGATAGTTGGTGCTCAATAAACATTTGTTGGAAGAAAAGTTGAAGGATTCCAGTGCTTCACATTGGCTACACCACAGTTAGGATCTGAGGGAGACTGTCTCACCCCATTCAGCTCTCCTCACTCTTTTCAAACTGTCGTCCGGTCCCTTCTTTGAAGACACCTGACCATGACCTTTCCAAAGCAGCCCGTGTCACTTCTTGGTTAGCAAATGTCTACAAGGTCCAGCTGTTAGAAAATGAAGACTGTCCAGAGAGCTCATCATGGCGCCGTGAGCGTCATTAAGTGAATCCTGCTGCTGTCACCACTGCCAATGGGATTCACTCCAGGAATCAGAAGCCTCGCGTTACTGAGCTCGCAACACCGGCTTTCGGCTTTCAGGCTTTGAGGAATGGAGGGTCCGTTCCATGCTCAGCAATGATCTGAGATCTGCCTTTAACATCTCAGTTATTCAGAGATCAGCCTTTTGGAATCCTCAGAATGGCTATGACTGTGGAAGTAAGAATGGACATATATATATGTACATATAGATAGATAGATAGCTAGAACTGAATTACTTTGCTGTACACCTGAAACTAACACAACATTGTAAATCAACTATACCCCAATATAAAATAAAAATTAAATTAAGAAAAAAGACTTTGGGGTACCTAAATCAACTCTTGATCACCCATCATGACGGATCAAAGAAAGGTGAGGACCTGAAGGTGGCAGCTGCTGTCTGCCTGGCTGGGTCAAGAAGAAAATAAGCCCCAATTGCTGGTGGTGCAGAGGAGAGTGTGTCTTTGGTAAGGAGAGGCATAAAGCTGTCTTAACAGTGTTTTGGTTGTTTTGTTGTTTTTTTTTTCAATTTTTTTCTCCTCTTATCTTCTCCTTCTACTTCATTTTACAGGGATTTGAAAATCCTTGCTTTGTATTCATCCATTTATTCAAGAAATGTCTTTTGAACATCTGCTCTGCACCAGACACTGTGCTGGGCATCTGCGTTCAATAAAGGAAAAGCTCACAGTCTCACAGGGAGACAAGTAAAGATTAAACAACCTAGTGTGGGAAGTGCTAGGATCAGGTAACAATCAGCATAACAGAAGCATATATGAGAGGCACCTACCCCCATAATGGAAAAGAAAATAACGGTAACAATGACAACAATTAGATAACGAAAGCATAGTCAGTGTTTGTTGTGTGTCCAATGCTATTTTATGTATTTCATATATATTAACTTCTTCAACCTTGACAACTTTATGAAGGAGGTAAGCTTATTATTCCCATTTTCAAACAAAAAAAAATAAGAGAAAAAGAAACAGAGCCCCAGAGAGGGTACGTAACTTATACAAAATCACACAGCAAGTAAATGGCAAAGCTGGGAACTGAACAGTCGTTGGACTTCAGAGCCTGTGCTCCTATCGGCTCCCCTGTTCTCCCTAGAGCAGAGGAGAAGGTCATCCATGAGAATGACTCTGATCTGGGAAGGACGAGTGGGCGAGGGCACAGGCAAAAGCAAGGTAAGTGTGGGAAGGTGCTGGGAGTAGTGAGCGGTGAGTCTGGGAAGGTAACCAAGGGGCAGATGAGGAATGGCTCAGAAATCTGACCATTAACCTGAAAAAGATGAATAACCACGGAAGGGTCAGAACTGCATTGTAGAAAGGTCCCTCTGGCTACCGCGGAGATTATGAACTTCTCGGGTTCACACTGGAGCCAAGAAGACCAGAGAGAAGGGAGTTGTTATAGGAATCCAACTAAGAACTGACGGCCACCTGAATGAAAGTGGCAGCAGGAGGAAAGGAAGTAGATCTTAAGGCTAATGACAAGACTCGATGGTGGAAATGAGCAGGTGAGGGACAGAGAGTCATCCAGGAGGTACCTTGGTTTCTGGCTCGAGTGATGGGTTCATGGTGGTGCCAATCACTGACAGCGATCCCGTGGAGGAGTTTATCTTCCACCCAAAGCGTCGCACCGTTGGGAGGAGAAGGGCAAAAGACACAGCCTCCCTCACTCTTTTACCCAGTTCTCTGCCATGGTCAGGTGTATGATGCCGTTCTACCGATGTCTACAATCCAGGCTCTCTGGGAGATTCCTGTAGGACCCACAAAAGTCTGGGAGGCAGAGTGGTCACCTCAGAGAAGATAGGGCGGATATGGTAACAGTGGAGGAACGACCCACTTAGAGATAGAAGACAGACTTTATCAGAGTCCAGCTGGCCAAGGGCCACACGACTCCTCTGGAGCCTCACTAGTGCCTATTCTCAGAGTGCCTTTGCCTAGTTACAAGAAATCATGGGCTGGGGTGATGCATCTGTACAGTTGTCGGCCTAAAAAAATGTATAGACTATACACCAGGTACCAGGTGCTAGCTAGAGTCTTTGAATTCAAGGTTCAAAAGAAAAAGCTAGCCTCTGCCAACCCAGGGAGGGCTGGCTGACTCCTGGAAAACTCTGGTTCACTGTACTGATTGTGAGAGTAAAGAACAAAGATCCAACGTCAAGGAGCCTGAATGGAACAAGAAAGAGACAGGAAGGGCCAATTAGGTAAGTTTTCACACAGAGAAAACATTGGTGTTTCTTGACAGCAACTCAGAAGACAAGATCAAGAGGTCAGGGGAGCAGTTTAGGAAATGATACACGTGAACTCAGATGGAAACTAGATGGAAAAGGAGAGAAACGTTCATCATGAAGAAGCATAGCACGGGGCTTCCCTGGTGGCGCAGTGGTTGAGAGTCCGCCTGCCGGTGCAGGGGATACGGGTTCGTGCCCTGGTCCGGGAAGATCCCACATGCCGCGGAGCGGCTGGGCCCGTGAGCCACGGCCGCTGAGCCTGCGCGTCCGGAGCCTGTGCTCCGCAACGGGAGAGGCCACGACAGTGAGAGGCCTGCGTACCGCAAAAAAAAAAGAACTAGCATCCAGGGAAGCAAGAGGTAGAAGACTTAATAACATAGAACTTCAGAGGGAGGATCTGGACCTCTAAACAAGAAGAAATATGACCCAAAAAGCCTGGCCTTGATCATTTTGCGACTACAAGTGGGAAAAGGAGGATCTGCCTTACCAGACACTCGCAGAAGCAGCACTGCTGGTGGCAGAGAGTGGAAGCTGGGATAACTGGCCCCAAACTAGGTTAACCAGAGCAGAGAACTAGAAGGGAGAGAGAGGCAAGAAGGTGGGGAGTAGTGCAGAAGGAGACTGAGAAGGAGACTGGGGAAAAGGGGGTGGGCATCTACCGAGTGAAGTTATAAGAATTGGCAATGGTGCTAAAGCCATGGATGAGTTTGGAGAAAAGGCAGGGTGGCCAAAGGACAGATGTTTCATCTGATCCAATCATTATCCGAGGAGAGAACATCTTTGTCCGTGGTCTCTCCAGCAACAGGTGGATGGGCCCTGGGATCCTGCCTCGTGTGGCCTCCATATGTTGTCTAGTCCAGCAGTATTCAAGGTGAGGAACTCACACCAGAATGTAATCACGAACAGCCTCCTTCGTCTAGAGCAGAGGTTGGCCAGCTGCAGCCCCTCCTCCACCCCCAAGCCACATCCAACGCACTGGCCACTTCCTGCTTGTGCCAGTTTTTGTTTATTTTCATTTATTTTTTTAATCACCCTTTTTTTTAAACTCTTCATTGAATTTGTTACAATTTTGCTTCTGTTTTATGTTTTGGTTTTTTGGCCGCAAGGCATGTGGGATCTTAACTCCCCGAACAGGGATTGAACCAGCACCCCCTACGTTGGAAGGCAAAGTCCTAACCACTGGACTGCCAGGGAAGTCCCCCAATTTTCGTTTTAAAAAAAAACAGTTGGGGGCTTCCCTGGTGGCGCAGTGGTTGAGAGTCCACCTGCTGATGCAGGGGACGCAGATTCGTACCCCGGTCCGGGAAGATCCCACGTGCCGCGGAGCGGCTGGGCCCGTGAGCCATGGCCGCTGAGCCTGTGCGTCTGGAGCCTGTGCTCCGCAACGGGAGAGGCCACGACAGTGAGAGGCCCGCGTACCGCAAAATAAAAAAAAACAGTTGGGACTTCCCTGGTGGTACACTTGTTAAGAATCCACCCGCCAGTGCAGGGGACATGGGTTCAAGCCCTGGCCTGGGAAGATCCCACATGTCACGGAGCAACCAAGCCCAAGCACCACAACTACTGAGCTTGCGCTCTAGAGCCCGTGTGCCACAACTGCTGAAGCCCGTGAGCCTAGAGCCCGTGCTCCTCAACAAGAGAAGCCACCACAGTGAGAAGCCCGCACACCGCAACCAAGAGAAGGCCCCGCTCGCTGCAACTAGAGAAAGCCCATGCACAGCAACAAAGACCCAACACAGCCACAAATAAATAAATAAATAAATAAAATTTATTGAAAAAAAAACAAGTTGTATTAGACAGACTCACACCAATTCGAGGTGCGTTGTCTGTGGCTCTTTTAGCGCTACCAAACAGCAGCATTGACTAGTTGTGATGGAGACTGTCCAGCAAAGCCTAGAATATTTTCTATCTGGCCCTTTACAGAGAAAGTTGGCCAACCTGTGATCTAGAGGTCTTATTCTAAAATGGCAGTAGAACCTAACAGTGTGCTTCATGGCATGGGCGGTCGACGTTTTGGTGCAAGTTCCTTCACTGGTGGTAGACCTAGACCACTAAGGGTATGTGGACTGGCCACTGTGGACGCTTTGGGTGGTGCTGTCAACTGAGCAGTGGGCAAGGGTCGCTACTGCCCACGTGTGGGTTCAAAGCTCAGGCTCCAAGGAGGCAGAACACCATTTTAACCCCGTAAATGCCGTCACCCAGCACTACAGGCGCCTAGAACAACCTGCCATCCTAGACGCCATATTTAAAAGATTGCGGTGTTCAGAAGCCACAGAGCAGAGGCCCTGTCTGGAGGTTATTTTGATGAGAGGAGCACGTGTATTTATGCTTGTCTGTCTTCATTATAATTAGACTGCTCACTCCTCAGGGTAAAACTTGTCTAACCATAAACTTCTGAGTGTATACTTCATTCCTAAGGGTAAATAAGTTAATAACAGGAAACCACCAAACTTCTTAATAGGAAAAAAATATTTAGTTTTATTCTATGGAAACTTTTGTGAAGTGATGGCCAATAATAATAATATGGGGACAATTTGCCCAATTTCTCCCAATTTTAGTATCTAATTGATTTCTTGGATTTGACTGTGTGAGGAGTTCTAGAACAGGTGGGGTGTTGTTTGCTTTGTTTCTTGGGGTGTGTGTGTGTGTGTGTTTTAAATCAGGAAAGGCAAGTAGTTTCAGAAATATAGTTTAGATTGATTCTGGCTCTGGTTCTAACGCTGGCTCTATGCTAGCTGTTCAATTCAACCATCTCTGGTCTGCTGGGCCCAGGGTTCCCTGACACAGAAATGACCCCGCCGGAATGCTGTCCCATTCCAAAATGATCCCTCTGCTGGGCCAGACTCATCTAGCTGCCGTGACACCCCTGGTGTACTTGACTCATTCCCCCAGCCAGGCTGCAGCAGGGTGTGGATGCCCAAAGGAGCTCTCCCACAGCCTCGCCTCCTCCAGCCCTTCCGGAAAGGCAGCTCAAGGATTCCAGCATTCCAGCAACCAGCCCTTCCAGTTGCGCAGAAATTTCCTGCCTTGGCAACCAAGAGACATTAGGTTTCGTTTCATTTTAAATGCACAGTACATCCCCAGGCCCCCCCCCCACCTCTGTTCTAATTCCATTCAGTCGATTCCTTTTGGCCCTTTATTTTTGTGCATTAGAAAGGGGGCTTAGATAGCTAGTGGGAAGCAGCCGCATAGCACAGGGAGATCAGCTCAGTGCTTTGTGACCACCTAGAGGGGTGGGATAGGGAGGGTGGGAGGGAGGCCCAAGAGGGAAGAGATATGGGGATACATGTATATGTATATGTATAGTTGATTCACTTTGGGTTTTTCTTTTTAATTCTTGAATTTTACATTATTTATTTTTTTCTAAAGCAGGTTCTTATTAGTCATCAGTTTTATGCACATTAGTGTATACATGTCAATCCCAATCTCCCAATTCATCACACCACCACCACCACTCCTCCACCACTTTCCCCCTTGGTGTCCATGCATTTGTTCTCTACATCTGTGTCTCAATTTCTGCCCTGCAAACCAGTTCATCTGTACTATTTTTCTAGGTTCCATGTATATGCGTTAATACACGATATTTGTTTTTCTCTTTCTGACTTACTTCACTCTGTATGACAGTCTCTAGATCCATCCACCTCTCAACAAATGACCCAATTTTGTTCCTTTTTATGGCTGAGTAATATTCCATTGTATATATGTACCACACCTTCTTTATCCATTCGTCTGTCAATGGGCATTTAGGTTGCTTCCATGACCTGGCTATTGTAAATAGTGCTGCAGTGAACATTGGGGTGCATGTGTCTTTTTGAATTATGGTTTTCTCTGGGTATATGCCCAGTAGTGGGACTGCTGGATCATATGGTAATTCTATTTTTAGTTTTTTAAGAAACCTCCATACTGTTCTCCATAGTGGCTGTATCAGTTTACATCCCCACCAACAATGCAAGAGGGTTCCCTTTTCTCCACACCCTCTCCAGCATTTGTTGTTTGTAGATTTTCTGATGACGCCCATTTTAATTGGTGTGAGGTGATATCTCTTGTAGTTTTGATTTGCATTTCTCTAATAATCAGTGATGTTGAGCAGCTTTTCACGTGCTTCTTGGCCATCTGTATGTCTTCTTTGGAGAAATGTCTATTTAGGTCTTCTGCCCATTTTTGGATTGGGTTGTTTGTTTTTTTAATATTGAGCTGCATGAGCTGTTTATATATTTTGGAGATTAATCCTTTGTCCGTTGATTTGTTTGCAAATATTTTCTCCCATTCTGAGGGTTGTCTTTTCATCTTGTTTATGGTTTCCTTTGCTGTGCAAAAGCTTTTAAGTTTCATTAGGTCCCATTTGTTTATTTTTCTTTTTATTTCCCTTACTCTAGTATGTGGATCAAAAAAGATCTTGCTGTGATTTATGTCAAAGAGTGTTCTTCCTATGTTTTCCTCTAAGAGATTTATAGTGTTTGGTCTTACGTTTAGGTCTCTAATCCATTCTGAGTTTATTTTTGTGTATGGTGTTAGGGAATGTTCTAATTTCATTCTTTTACATGTAGCTGTCCAGTTTTCCCAGCACCACTTATTGAAGAGACTGTCTTTTCTCCATTGTATATCCTTGCCTCCTTTGTCATAGGTTAGTTGGCCATAGGTGCATGGGTTTATCTCTGAGCTTTCTATCTTGTTCCATTGATCTATGTTTCTGTTTTTGTGCCAGTACCATATTTTCTTGATTACTGTAGCTTTGTAGTATAGTCTGAAGTTAGGGAGTCTGATTCCTCCAGCTCCATTTTTATCTGTCAAGACTGCTTTGGCTATTCGGGGTCTTTTGTGTCTCCATACAAATTTTAAGATTTTTTGTTCTAGTTCTGTAAAAAATGCCATTGGTAATTTGATAGGGATTGTGTTGAGTCTGTAGATTGCTTTGGGTAGTATAGTCATTTTCACAATATTGATTCTTCCAATCCAAGAACATGGTATATCTCTCCATCTGTTGGTATCATCTCTAATTTCTTTCATCAGTGTCTTATAGTTTTCTGCATACAGGTCTTTTGTCTGCCTAGGTAGGTTTATTCCTAGGTATTTTATTCTTTTTGTTGCAATGGTAAATGGGAGCGTTTCCTTAATTTCTCTTTCAGATTTTTCACCATTAGTGTATAGGAATGCAAGAGGTTTCTGTGCATTAATTATATATCCTGCAAATTTACCAAATTCATTGATTAGCTCTAGTAGTTTTCTGGTGGCATCTTTAGGATTCTCTATGTATAGTATCATGTCATCTGCAAACAGTGACAGTTTTACCTCTTCTTTTCCAATTTGTATTCCTTTTATTTCTTTTTCTTCTCTGATTGCCATGGCTAGGACTTCCAAAACTATGTTGAATAACAGTGGTGAGAGTGGACATCCTTGTCTTGTTCCTGATCTTAGAGGAAATGCTTTCAGTTTTTCACCATTGAGAATGATGTTTGCTGTGGGTTTGTCATATATGGCCTTCATTATTTTGAGGTAGGTTCCCTCTATGCCCACTTTCTGGAGAGTTTTTATCATAAATTGGTGTTGAATTTTGTCAAAAGCTTTCTCTGCATCTATTGAGGTGATCATATGGTTTTTATTCTTCAGTTTGTTAACATGGTGTATCACATTGATTGATTTGTGTGTATTGAAGAATCCTTGCATCCCTGGGATAAATTTCACTTGATCATGGTGTATGATCCTTTTAATGTGTTGTTGGATTCTGTTTGCTAGTATTTTGTTGAGGATTTTTGCATCTATATTCATCAGTGATATTGGTCTGTAATTTTCGTTTTGGAGTATCTTTGTCTGGTTTTGGTATCAGGGTGATGGTGGCTTCATAGAATGAGTTTGGGAGTGTTCCTTCCTCTGCAATTTTTTGGAAGAGTTTGAGAAGGATGGATGTTAGCTCTTCTCTAAATGTTTGACAGAATTCACCTGTGAATCCATCTGGTCCTGGACTTTTGTTTGTTGGAAGATTTTTAATCACAGTTTCAATTTCATTACTTGTGATTGGTCTGTTCATATTTTCTATTTCTTCCTGGTTCCGTCTTGGAAGGTTATACCTTTCTAAGAATTTGTCCATTTCTTCCAGTTTGTCCATTTTATTGGCATAGAGTTGCTTGTAGTAGTCTCTTAGGATGCTTTGTATTTCTGTGGTGTCTGCTGTAACTTCTTTTCCATTTATAATTTTATTGATTTGAGTCCTCTCCCTCTTTTTCTTGATGAGTCTGGCTAATGGTTTATCAATTTTGTTTATCTTCTCAAAGAACCAGATTTTACTTTTATTGATCTTTGCTATCATTTTCTTTGTCTCTATTTCATTTATTTCTGCTCTGATCTTTATGATTTCTTTCCTTCTGCTAACTTTGAGTTTTGTTTGTTTTTCTTTCTCTAGTTCCTTTAGGTGTAAGTTTAGATTGTTTATTTGAGATTTTTCTTGTTTCTTGAGGTAGGCTTGTATAGCTATAAACTTACCTCTTAGAACTGCTTTTGCTGCATCCCATAGGTTTTTGGATCATTGTGTTTTCATTGTCATTTTTCTCTATGTATTTTTTGATTTCCTCTTTGATTTCTTCAGTGATCTCTTGGTTATTTAGTAACGTACTGTTTAGCCTCCATGTGTCTGTGTTTTTTCCTTTGTTTTCCCTGTAATTCATTTCTAATCTCATAGCATTGTAGTCAGAAAAGATGCTTGATATGATTTCAGTTTTCTTAAATTTACTGAGGCTTGATTTGTGACCCAAGATATCCTGAAGAATGTTCCATGCGCACTTGAGAAGAAAGTGTAATCTGCTCTTTTTGGATGGAATGTCCTATAAATATCAATTAAGTCTATCTGGTCTATTGTGTCATTTAAAGATTCTGTTTTCTTATTTATTTTCATTTTGGATGATCTGTCCATTGGGGTAAGTGAGATGTTAAAGTCCCCCACTATTATTGTGTTACTGTCGATTTCCTCTTTTATAGCTGTTAGCAGTTGCCTTATGTATTAAAGTGCTCCTATGTTGGGTGCATATATATTTATAATTGTTATATCTTCTTCTTGGATTGATCCCGTGATCATTATGTAGTGTCCTTCCTTGTCTCTTGTAACATTCTTTATTTTAAAGTCTATTTTATTTGATATAAGTATTACTACTCCAGCTTTCTTTTGATTTCCATTTGCATGGAATATCATTTTCCATCCCCTCACTTTCAGTGTGTATGTGTCCCTAGGTCTGAAGTGGGTCTCTTGTAGACAGCATATATATGGGTCTTGTTTTTGTATCCATTCAGCGAGCCTGTGTCTTTTGGTTGGAGCATTTAATCCATTCACATTTAAGGTAATTATTGATACGATGTTCCTATGACCATTTTCTTAATTGTTTTCGGTTCGTTTTTGTAGGTCCTTTTCTTCTCTTGTGTTTCCCACTTAGAGAAGTTCCTTTAGCATTTGTTATAGAGCTGGTTTGGTGGTGCTGAATTCTCTTAGCTTTTGCTTGTCTGTAAAGCTTTTGATTTCTCCATCGAGTTTGAATGAGATCCTTGCTTGGTAGAGTAATCTTGGTTGTAGGTTCTTCCCTTTCATCACTTTAAGTATATCATGTGACTCCCTTCTGGCTTGTAGAGTTTCTGCTGAGAAATCAGCTGTTAACCTTATGGGAGTTCCCTTGTATGTTATTTGTCATTTTTCCCTTGCTGCTTTCAATAATTTTTATTTGTCTTTAATTTTTGCCAATTTGATTACTATGTGTCTCAGAGTGTTTCTCCTTGGGTTTATCCTGTATGGGACTCTCTGCACTTCCTGGACTTGGGTGGCTATTTCATTTCCCATGTTAGGGAAGTTTTTGACTATAATCTCTTCAAATATTTTCTCTGATCCTTTCTCTCTCTCTTCTCCTTCTGGGACCGCTATAATGCGAATGTTGTTGCGTTTAATGTTGTCCTAGAGGTCTCTTAGGCTGTCTTCATTTCTTTTCATTCTTTTTTCTTTATTCTGTTGCACAGCTCTGAATTCCACCATTCTGTCTTCCAGGTCACTTATCCGTTCTTCTGCCTCAGTTATTCTACTATTGATTCCTTCTAGTGTAGCTTTCATTTCAGTTATTGTATTGTTCATCTCTGTTTGTTTGTTCTTTAATTCTTCTAGGTCTTTGTTAAACATTTCTTGCATCTTCTCAATCTTTGCCTCCATTGTTTTTCCGAGGTCCTGGATCATCTTCACTATCATTATTCTGAATTCTTTTTCTGGAAGGTTGCCTATCTCCACTTCATTTAGTTGTTTTTCTGGGGTTTTATTTTGTTCCTTCATCTGTTACATAGCCCTCTGCCTTTTCATCTTGTCTATCTTTCTGTGAATGTGGTTTTTGTTCCACAGCTGCAGGACTGTAGTTCTTCCTGCTTCTGCTGTTTGGCCTCTGTTGTATAAGGCTATCTAAGAGGCTTGTGCAAGTTTTCTGATGGGAGGGACTGGTGGTGGGTAGAGCTGACTGTTGCTCTGGTGGGCAGAGCTCAGTAAAACTTTAATCCGCTTGACCGCTGATGGGTGGGGCTGGGTTCCCTCCCTGTTGGTTGTTTGGCCTGAGGCAACCCAACACTGGAGCCTACCTGGACTCTTTGGTGAGGCTAATGGCAGACTCTGGGAGGGCTCACGCCAAGGAGTACTTCCCAGAACTTCTGCTGCCAGTGTCCTTGTCCCCATGGTGAGCCACAGCCACCCCCCCACCTCTGTAGGAGACACTCCAACACTAGCAAGTAGGTCTGGTTCAGTCTCCCGTGGGGTCACTGCTCCTTCCCCTGGGTCCCAATGCACACACTACTTTGTGTGTGCCCTCCACGAGTGGAGTCTCTGTTTCCCCCAGTCCTTTCAAAGTCCTGCAATCAAATCCCACTATCCTTCAAAGTCTGATTCTTTAGGAATTCCTCCTCCTGTTGCCAGAACCCCAGGTTGGGAAGCCTGATGTGGGGCTCAGAACCATCACTCCAGTGGGTGGAATTCTGTGGTATAAGTGTTCTCCAGTCTGTGGGTCCCCCACCCAGCAGTTATGGGATTTGATTTTACTGTGATTGTGCCCCTCCTAACATCTCATTGGGGTTTCTCCTTTGTCTTTGGATGTGGGGTATATTTTTTGGTGAGTTCCAGTGTCTTCCTGTCAATGATTGTCCAGCAGCTAGTTGTGATTCTGGTGTTCTCACAAGAGGGAGTGAGAGCACATCCTTCTATTCTGCAATCTTGGTTCAGGGTCCCTGATTCACTTTGTTATAAAGCAGAAACTAACACACGATTGTAAAGCAATTATACTCCAATAAAGATATTAAAAAAATATAAAATGGGAGCTTGGGAGAAAGGTAGGGAGAGAAGCTAAAAAGAAGAGGGTCCTCCATAAACAAATGAAAATTTGGGGTCCCTTGTACCCTGTGCTGTCTCTTTACTTTCTCCTTTCTGGAATGTGTCACTGCCTCTCATCAAAGAGCAAGATTGTGCCTGGGTCTCCTCACCCCCAGGAGTAGTAGGCTGCCTTAATTGAGCTGAAATGTATAATGTCACAGGCATTGGCAATAATTAAGGATAAAGTAGACATCTGTGTCTTCAGAAAATAATACATATGCATACTGCTCTTAATTTCAAACTAATAACAACGTCATGCTGATATGATTAATGCCTCATTTATTAGGTCCAGTGGGAAATGAACTGTTCTACATAATGGATTCTCCCAGGTTCCTGGAGCCTAAAATTTGGGGAATCAAATCATTTAAACATTTCTCATTGGTATGGAACTCTTTCTAAATATATGGTAGCATTCTCTATTTTTCTAAACAGAACTGACCCAACATAATTTATTTACCCTTCGTAAGGACAGAACCATTTCTGTCATTACATACCCAGTACCTGGTGGTGTACTCAGGGTCCCAATATACATTTGTAGAACAAATAAATAATTATAACCTCCAATACTGAACTTTGATGTCGAAAAGTAATGAACTCTTGTGCCTTGGAATTATAGAGAGCTATTTGCCCTTACCTCAGACTATGTTTCTTGCATTTTTATTTGTGCTTTTATAATTCTTCTTTCTGCTCCCTCATCATAAAGCTGCCAGCTTCTTGCTTCTGTTTCCAAAAGTTCCTCCCTCCCCCATTAATGCACTGATTCTAATCTGCTGTACAGTAGAATTAAACTTATTATGTTATGCCGGAAATAAAAGGAAATAGTCTCTAAGAGAGTGGATTTTTTGATGCCCATGTTGGTCACCCAAAGGCCTTTTTTGTTCCCTTCTGTTTTCTCAGCGGTGTTTCAGAAGGCTGCATCTGCTGGATGAGTGACTCCCAGGTAAGTCAAGCATTACCAGAAGAGCTATGATAGAAACTCATGGTAAATGAGTCTTACATGGGCTAGAACCTCAAACCTTGTCATCCAGGAAAAGAATGCTTCTGATCATAGGATCTGACATCTAAATTAACTGGTTCCTCCACCTTTGTGAATCAAAACCAACAGAAGTCACACCCCAGACAACGAGGGGGGCCCTGATATGCTACATAATTCCTCAAAATTCAGAAGTAAACCAAATCTTCCATTTGCTGGTGCTTTTAGTCTACTAGGCTTTCCCTCCCTGGGTCCTGGAGGTTCCAAATTTATTGTGTCATCAGTCCAGCAGGATTGAGCATTTCCCAGAGTTTCCACAGAATTGAGAGAATCTCTACTTTGTGTGAAAACACAAAACGGATGAAAAGCAAATGGGTGAAAATCCTGATTTTGAGTTTACCAAGAAATCATTTAGCTTTCAATAACACATTCTTTCACTCACAAAGAGTTCAATGAAGACAGAAGAGAACTGGTCCAAAATAGTGAGGGAGGAAGTGAGATTAGCATCACACTTGTTGTAGATCACAGCCTTGTTGTGCCTCAAATACCATCTTGGTTCCAAAGCAAACTGGTCAAGGCATGAGTTTTCTTCCCCCTCCATGGTCTGGTTTAGGGCCAGAGAATTTCTTATTATTTGGAGAATGTAAGGGAAGGGCCAGGATGCAGAACTCAAGCTTCTGCCCTGTGTCAGCAGCTGCCCCACCAGGGGACCCTGAGCTGGCTGTCTTAGCACTTTTGGAGTCCAATTCTCAGTCTATAAAGGGAGTGACAATTGTACCACTCTGCTCCCAGGATGGTGTGAGACTTTGTTAATTGGTGTTTGGAAAAGCTTATACCGTTGGATGAAAGCATTTACAAGTTTTGAGCTCTGTTCTTAGCTGAGTCTCTGTACAGTTGGATTGTCTCGACTATGGTAAATGGGACTTCTATAATTTCCCTCTGGAGAACTAATTCTATAACCCTAAGAGTGTCATGGTGAACAGATACATTTACAAACCTCTTATGTTTCCCTCGAACTCATTTTTCATCTCATAGATGATCAACACAAACTCCTTAAACTGTAAGAAAAATTCTTTAAAAGATTTTAATTCTAAAAATATGTGGTATAAACTGGATTTTTCTAAATCAAATCGTGGATTGAATGCAGGAGTAAAATTTTGCTTGCTAAAAATTTTTAATTTTGACTCTTTTAGAAATGATTATGTTTTTCAAAGTGAATAGCTACCTTCTGATATTATCTTTTTTTAACAGCTTTATTAAGGTATAAATGATGCGCAATAAAGTACACTGTTTAAACTGTACAATTTGAAAAGTTTTAACGAGGATATATGCCCGTGAAACCATCACCCCAATCAAGATAATGAACATACCCATCAACCCCCAAACTTTCCTTGTGCCCTTTTGTAATCCCTCACTGTTTCCCCTTCCCCCAGAGTTTGCATTTTCTAGAATTTTATATTAATAGAATCAAAAAGCATGTGCTCTCTTTTGCCTGGATTCTTTCATTCAGTGTAACTATTTTGAAATTTATTCCATGTTGTTGGGTCTACCATAGTTCGTTCCTTTTTATTGCTGAATAGTATTCCATTGTATGCGTATAACACATTTGCTTATCTCTTCGCATATTGATGGATGTTTAGGTTGTTTCCACTTTGGGGCTATTGTGAATAAAGCTGTTATGGACATTCATGTACAAGTTGTTGTCTGGATATATCCTTTCACTTCTCTTGGCCAAATACCGAGGTGGAGAATGGCTAGGTCATATGGTACAATATTATCTTCTGAGTAGATCCTAAATAAATAGAGATTGTGTTTGGAGAAAAGCAGGATACATGTGAACTCCTACCTATAGTTCTCTTGATGCCTGTAAGTGTTTATCATGGAACCAAAAACAAAAAAATCATACCTTCTTTTTCTTTCCTTGTATTATGATAATGATAGAAAGCATTTGCTTTTGTGTTACACAAGGGGATTTACAAAATGCCTTTGCATATATTATCTTAACATGTCCTATTAACAAATAATTTCTTCTTCTGTTTCTCCAATTCACTCCAATTGATTACTCTCCCTACACAACAGTAACATCTCCAAGACTGAATAAAATATTCTAGATGTGTTCTCAAAAGAACTACATGTTCCTATGACTAAGTCGCTTTGCTGTGCACCTGAAACTATCACATTTGCTATATTGACATTGATAATCGGCTATACACCAATACATAATAAAAAGTTTTTTTTAAAAAAAGAGCTACATGTTCAAATTGCTTTTGCTCCCTTGTTTCTCAAACTCTAGGTCATGTCCCCTTACCAAAGGCTACATTGTCCCAACCTCAAAAGTGAGTCAGCAAGATGTAGACCAGATCCCCCATATGCCTGCTCTTGGCTGCTGTCTTCTTTCTCTCTCATTTCCATGTCTGTAGAGACTCATCAATCCCTAACGCTGCAGTTTTTATCTTACAAACTTCATATCTGGACTCTAACTCATTCACAGATATCTCCACTAAGAAGATACAGAAACTGCAATCCCCAAACCCTGGATCATCTTACCATGTTGTTTAAGTTAGAAAATAGTATTATTTGGGAGATGCTGTCAAAAACTAGCCTTGCATGTTCACTCTTTTATGCCAGAAATCATTCTACTCAATTGTTGTAGAAAATTTTAGTGACAACTTTAGAATCATCACTCCAACAATCTCATCCACTCTCTCTCCATCCCCTTCTGCCCTACCTTCTGCTTTTTTGCTGCCGTTTCTCTCTTCACTCTTCCAATTTCTTCTAAGGTTTGGAGAAAACTCAAAGACTATAGGAGAGAATTCTAAAAAGAGTGTTTGGCTTTGGGACAATTGGTTTCCCCACTGCAAAAGCTATATTATATTCCTCCCTACACAAAAATATAATTTAATGTCGATTTTAAACTTTTTAAATAGAACTACCAAAGCACTGAAAATATGGAATTCAAAAAGTAATATTAGGGAACTTCCCTGGTAGTGCAGTAGTTAAGAATCTGCCTGCCAATGCAGGGGACATGGGTTCAAGCCCTGCTCAGGGCAGATCCCACGTGCTGCAGAGCAGCTGAACCCGTGGACCAAAACTACTGAACCTGCGCTCTAGAGCCTACAAGCCACAACTACTGAGCCCACGTGCCACAACTACTGAAGCCTGCGTGCCGAGAGCCCGTGCTCCGCAACAAAAGAAGCCACCCCAATGAGAAGCCTATGCACTGCAATGAAGAGTAGCCCTCGCTCACCGCAACTAGAGAAAGCTATGCACAGCCACAAAGACCCAACGCAGCCAAATAAATAAATAAATAATTTTTTTTTTAAGTGAAAATATTTCTGCTTAAAAAAAAAAGGTAGGTCTTCCCTGGTGGCGCAGTAGTTGAGAGTCCGCCTGCTGATGCAGGGGACACGGGTTCGTGTCCTGGTCCGGGAACATCCCACATGCCGAGGAGCGGCTGGCCCATGAGCCATGGCCGCTGAGCCTGTGCATCCGGAGCCTGTGCTCCACAGCAGGAGAGGCCACAGCAGTGAGAGGCCTGCGTACCACAAAAAAAAAAAAAAAAAAAAAAAGGTAATATTAGATTGGGAGATGTCTTCCTAAGCAAACATAACACTTAGAATGAAAAAAGAAAATTATTGATAGATTGACTATGTAAATTTTCCATTTCTGTATGTGAAAGATATCATAACAAAGTTAAAAATTAAGAGGCAGCTTGGGAGAGAATACTTACAATATATATATAAGGGGAAAGATTGTTACTCTTTTTTTTTTTAAACAATGAAACATGCAACACCTTTAATTTACTTTATTTTTGGCTGTGTTGGGTCTTTGTTGCTGCACGTGAGCTTTCTCTAGTTGCAGCGAGCAGGGGCTATGTTTTGTTGCGGTGCGCGGGCTTCTCATTGCGGTGGCTTGTCTTGTTGCACAGCATGGGCTCTAGGCGCTCAGGCTTCGGTAGTTGTGGCACGTGAGCTCAGTAGTTGTGGCCCGTGGGCTCTAAGGCACGTGGGTTTCAGTACCTGTTGTTCATGGGCTTAGTTGCTCTGCGGCATATGGGATCTTCCCAGACCAGGTATCGAACCCGTGTCCCCTGCATTGGCAGGCGGATTCTTAACCACTGCACCACCAGGGAAGTCCCAGATTGCTACTCTTAATATATAAAAAGCTCCCTACATTGTATTGTACCCTTAAGATTTGTGCATTTTACTGTATGTAAATTTTACTTCAAAAAATAGAAAGGACTGTAAATGAATATCAAAGTCTGTTATTGATAAACCTCTGGAGTATTTAGTGTATGGATATCAACAACTTAATTTTGAAATGCACAAAAATAAGGTGGCTTGATAAATGAATAAAGGGATGGATAGATGGAAAGATAAGTGATAAAGTAAGTATAGCAAAATGTTAAGTATCAAGTCTAGATGGTGGGTGTGTGGATGTCTACTACACAATTCTTTCAACATGTCTGTATGCTTAAACTTTTTCATAATAAAATGTTGGGGGAAAGTCCTTAAAAAGGAATAAGAAAATACATGTAACTCCTAAGAAGAGTAAACAAGGAAATTTACAGAAATAATTTCTTTGAAATAAAGAAAAACAAATGGACAAATAAAACAGGATGTTCAATCTCACTTGGAATCAGCAACAACTTATAAAGCTTGATAACATGCAACAGAAATATATACACATGGGAAAAAATATATGTGTAAGGACATTTATTGATTTTTTTGTTTAATATAGAAAAATTTTTTAAAAGAAAAGAAAGGGGAAAAAAAAGAAAAGAAACAAGCTGAACACCCCTCCCTGGGGAAATGTTTAAATTAATGACAATGTGTCCATGGTACAGAACCTTAGGCAGCAGCACAGAAGAGTGAGGTAGCTTAGGGTGTACTGACATGAGATCTCCAAGGTCTATTGTTCATTGGAAAAATGAACATCACAGAGAGAATTGTATAAAATGACCATTTACATTAAAAAAAAAAACAATAGAACTATGAACGTATGAAGATGCACAGAAAAAAAAATGTCCCAAAAGATGGTCAATCTCTGATTCATCTTAGGAAACAGTGAAATTGGAGGGAGGGGAAAAGACATTAGAAGGACATTTAAGCTTCTACCCTGTAGACTCCCATCTTACCCGGACTTTTTACAACAAGTAAGCAATACTTTGGTAACTTTTTAAATTACCTAAATTGATCCAAGATGCTAGTAATGACTCTTATCTAAATATTCCTAAAACACCCTGTGGAAGTTGCAAAATTCGGACAAGAATCCACATATTTTTCCTGCCTAACATCAAAAGCCTGGAGTCTTGCAGACAAAACATCTGGTGATCTTTTAAGGGATTTTTCTTTTCTTTTCCTCTGAATGTCTTAGCATTCACGTCTATTAAGCCAAATGGTCACAAGCCTATAAACCATGTGAAAGTTCTTTCTTCTCCCAATTACTTCGCCCGAGGGTTTAACCCAACCCTGGACACAGAGCCTGATCCCAATAGAAGCTCCGTTGAGAGAAAAGCGTTCTTAAATATAATGGAACGTATTCTGAGCTAAATGCCAAAGAGTAGATGGGTCAGGGAGGGGGAATTTTACAAAAACACTGCAAGCCAAAGGAAAGAGAGGCAAAGATGATATGTGAGAAGAAACAGAAAGAAGATGGAAGTAGAGAGAGCAGAGAGTGAGGAAAGGGTTTTGATTTTAAAGGTTGAAACATTCTGATCCGTGACAGAATTCAAGAGGAATTTCACCACCTAGGCTCACATGTGTATTTGCACATATGGTTCCATTCAGGAAACCAGAAGAGACTTTCTGGAGGCAGACAGAATGGTAAATCATTTAAGTGAAGTTTCTAGCTATGCAGATATGCAGACATGGGTAGAGGAGCAGAAGAGCTGAGTTGGGATACACTCTCTGAAAGATTATATGCCCATGACGAACAGGCTCCCGCCCACGAAGACCCTCAGAGCTTTCCACAAATATTTTGTCATGAGTAGGGAGGACATTCAGCTTCTTGCCCCTCTGTGACTTCTCTGGTGCAGACTAGATGGCTTGCATCTGGAATCCAGCAAAAATACCTGTGTCCAGGTGAAGAGGTAATGTAACCGGTACCAGAATGCCATTCCCAGAGCACGTGTCTCATTACCTCTGCTGAAGGAAAAACTCCCCCTGTACTTTTGAGGGAGGCAGGGGTGCCCTGGTCATTATGTCCTCATGTTAAACCTCAGTTCACTCAACACACATGTACTGGGGACTTAATTAATGCCAGACACTGCTCTTTGCCGTGGAAACGCAGAAATGAGTGGCACGACCCTCTCCCCAGAAATCTCACAGTCTGCTGGGTAAATATTTACAATACAATGGGTGTTTGTAAAAGGTACAGTGCCAGTACAAAGTCAACAGAGATCAACTGCTGGGGAAGGGAAGAGACAAGCCCAGTGTCACAGAAAGTGAGCACTGAGCTGCAGTTTTAAAATGAGTAGAAGCTCAAGAGAATGAGAAGATAAGCCAAAGACTGGGAGAAAATATTTGCAGAAGACATATCTGATGAAGGACTGTTATCCAAAATACACAAAGAACTCATAAAACTCAAGAATAAGAAAAGAACAACCTGATTAAAAAATGGACAAAAAATCTTATCTGACACCTCCCCAGAGAAGATATACAGATGGCAAATAAGCACGTTAAAAGACGCCCCACATCATATGTCGTCAGGGAAATGCAAGTTAAAACAACAATGAAGTACCACTACACACCTATTAGAATGGCTCAAATCAAAAACTGACAACACCAAATGCTTGCAAAGATATGGAGCTAAAAGAACCCTCATTCATTGCTGGTGGGAATTCAAAATGGTACAGCCACCTTGTTTTTTTGTTAGTTTGTTTTGTTACTTGTACTTTGCTTCATTTATTGAGGTTTTTAGCTGTGTTCATGAAAGCCTCTGTGAAACTTGGTGCAAGTATAGCAGAACTGAGGAGAGGGCCATTCTCCTAGCCTGTCACCACTACACCACAGCCCACAGGTAGAGCCACTTTGGATGACCGTTAGGCAGATCCTTATAAAACTAAACATACTTTTACCAAATAATCCAGCAATCACAGTCCTTGGTGTTTACCCAAAGGAAGTGAAAATACATGTCCACCCAGGAACCTGCACACAGATGTTTACAGCAGCTTTATTCATAATTGCCCAAACCAGGAAACCACCAAGATGTCCTTCAGTAGGTGAATGGAGAAACAAAGTGTGGTACATCCAGAAAATGGACTATTATTCAGCACTGAAAAGAAATGAGCCATCAAGCCATGAAAAGACATTGAGGAACTTTTAAATGCATATTAGTAAATGAAAGAAGCCCATCTGAAAATCCTACATACTGTGTGATTCCAACAATATGATATACTGGAAACGGTAAAACTAGAGACAGTAAAAAGATCAGTGGTTGCCTGGGTTTGGTGGAAGAGAAGGATGAATAGGCAAAGCACGGAGGATGTTTTAGGGCTGTGAAACTACACTGTATGATTCTACAGTGGTGGATACATGTCGTTAGACATTTGCCAAAACTCATAGATTGTACAACACCAAGAATGAACCCTAATGTACACTATGGACCTTGGGTGATAATGATATATCAATGTTGGTTCATCAGTTATAATAAATGTACCATTCTGGTGTGGGGCATTGATACTGGAGGAGGCTAGGAAGGGAAAGCATGGAGTATATGGGAACTCTCTATAACTTCCACTCAATTTTGCTGTAAATCTAAAACTGCTCTAAAAAATAAAGTCTATTTAAAAGGAAAAAAATGGGACTTCCTGGTGGTCCAGTGGATAAGACTCCACACTCCCAATGCAGGGGGCCCAAGTTTGATCCCTGGTCGGGGAACTAGATCCCACATGCCTACCTCAACTAAGAGTTCGCATGCCTCAACTAAAGATCCCGCATGCTGCAACAAACACCTGGCTCAGCCTAAATGAATAAATAGTTTAAAAATAAATAAATAAAAGGGGGCTTTCCTGGTGGTGCAGTGGTTGGGAGTCCGCCTGCCGATGCGGGGGACGCGGGTTCGTGCCCCGGTCCGGGAAGATCCCACGTGCCGCGGAGCGGCTGGGCCCGTGAGCCATGACCGCTCAGCCTGCGCGTCCGGAGCCTGTGCTCCGCAATGGGAGAGGCCGCAACAGTGAGAGGCCCGCGTACCGGAAAAAAACAAAAAGAATAAATAGATAAATGTCCTGAGATTTCAACAACAACAAAAATGATAATTATATTTGATGAGTTGGGGAAAGGCAGATTATGAATGTAAAGCACTGAGCCTTGAGAAGAGTACATTGTAAATTCCCAGTACACGTTGGCTGTTATTACCATCCTCCTCTGCTTCGCCGTCCCCCTCATCATTAACAGCATTCCAGAAAGGGGGAATGTGTTTAAGGCACAGAGACAGAAAACCACACAAAGCTGTTGGGAGTTCGCAAACAGTGTCACGTCTCTGGTTCACCTGAATGGGGGCAAGAGGAGGAGACCACCCAGGTCTTGCCGAGCCATGATTACCCCCAAAGAACTTGGGGCTTCATCCCGAACCTAAACAGGGATAGCCTTCAGCAAGAGAGTCCATGAGATCTGGAAGATTGGCGAGGGGAGCCAGCCCTGGGGCTGCTGCCATGGTCTAAGAGAGGAATTATGCTCTTCTGAGTCAAGTAGCAGGGGTGAGAGCAGTGGGAATGGAGGCTGAAGTGGTAGGACGGATAGACTTTTGAGACCGCTTAGACGTTAGAGGTGAGGGAGAAGAAGAGAGAGGCAGCTAGGATGGTCTTGGGTTTCTGGTTTTGGTGAACAAGAATGATGGGGTCAGTAAGGGGAGGCACGGGTTGGGACAGGGCAGTGAGATGGGGGGAAGTGAGCAAAGGGCATAAGAGTTCTCTGCTCTTGAGCACTTCCTGGATGGGCGTGGCCATCATGGTACCACTGATGATGGACAGAGGCAGAATTTAGGAAGCAGTGAACATGGTCCTGCCACTCTGCGAGGCTTCTGCCTGCATCATCTCATTTAATCCTTCCACCAACTTTATGAAAGAGATATCGTCATTATCCATTTTTTTTTTTTACAGAGGAGGAAACTGAGGCTTCCAAACTTGCCTACAGTCACACAGTAAGTGGTGGAGCAGAGATCTACACACTTGTCTCCTTGACTGCAAAACCCCACATCTCCTAAACCAAAACACTCCACAGACGCGGTGAATCAAAATCACCTCTGGCCCTTTCTCCTCCGTGTGACCTAGAGACACGTGGCCTTGTCTTCCCAGCAGAGCCAGTCCCCATCTGGATGCATAGCTAGGAGAGAGAGCTCCCTCCCCTTAGGTGGGGACCCCTGGGCATGGTGCAGCCTGCACAGCTGAACATGGGGTCCCTGTGCCCCATTTCCTAAGCACGGTTCCCTTGCTGTCCCCCTGGGGCAGGATAGGGCCCATCTGAGGACACCATAAATCCATGAAGACATTTCAGCAGCTCTAAGGGTCACGTTTCACTCTGGTTAAATGACACTTCCCAGAGGAGTGCTGCTTTTCTACACATACTGCTACTTCCCTTGCCTGGATGGGATGCACTGTCCTGGGAACTACATAAGCCCTGGCGACAAAGTGGGGTTTTTATTAAAAAAAAAAAAAAAGTAGAACTAGGGGTAAAAATTGGACCAAGAAGAAATAAAAGATGGATGTATATTTGGCACCTTTGTAATGAAAACCTTTGGGACTGTGAAATTTGCTTTCCTCAGCAATGTGGAGCAATGAAAATTGCTGCAGTTAATTAATGGCTGTGACTTTTAGCATAGCAGTTTCCAAATGCCAGTCCTTGGGCCAAGTAAGTCCACGATGAAGTGTCACGGCAAGATGAAATGGGAAAAATAAGGGCAGTGCAATATGCCTGTGTAGGTGGAGACATATACTGTGTAGATTACATAAATTTATCCATGTCTGCATAACTTTTCCAATTGCCTTTCTTGGGAAGAACTCTCCATTCTTCTGAGACTATTATCTTCCAGTTTTGAGAGTACTTTTTACACTCCAAGCAGCAACGCCAAGATTCTGGAACAACTATTGCAGTTAGCAAACCTTGTTTAATCATTTAACCAACATTCATTAAACATCTACTGTCTGCCGAGCTCTGGGGATGTCCCGGAAAACAAGCTCTCACAGCGCTCACCCAGCGGAAAAGGAGGGTGCTGGTGATGTCATAAGGAGCAGAAGGAATACTGTGAAGGAGAACACAGGGTGTTACAGGAGCACATGCCGGGCAAACTGGCCTCACTGGAGCTCTGGGAAGGCTTCGTTGAGAAAATGGCATTTAGGCTGAGCCCTGCAGGATGAGTAGGAATTAGCTGGGTGAAGTGACCCTGAGTGGCAGCAAAGGATGAGGTATTTCTGAGGAATGGGGGAAAGTGAGTGAGGCTCACGTGCTAGATGACTGGCTATGTCGCAGGAGCACTTTACTGGTTTACATGTAGATAGTCTACGGCTAAGAAAGGAAAGGTCCCCTGCACAGGGTAAGCCAGAATCAGACCCATGCACCGTGTCTCCAAAAGATGCTCCCAACTGCTTGCAGCAAAGTCAAGTTACAAATGTGGGACTGCACGCTCGCACGCACTGTTTGATAGGTAAGTGTCCAATGAATAAGATGCTGTAACTAGTTGGCAAGGCTGGGCAATCAGGTCATTCTTCTGACCGCTCTGTGCCTTGTTTTTCCTTGTGTGTAAAATAAGAGGGTTAGACCGTACAAACTACTATATATAAAATAGATAAGCAACAAGGACATACTGTTGAGCACAGGGAATTATACCCATTATCTTGTAATAACCTGAAATGGAATATAATCTGCAAAAATACTGAATCACTATGCTGTACAGCTGAAACTAACACAATATTGTAAATCAACTATACTTCAATAAATAATTAATTGAATTAAATAAGAGGGTTGGATTAAATAAGCTCTAGGGTCTGCCCTGGGCAAACATTCCATAATGAGAAATGCAGAATAGCATTTGAAAATTGAGGTCAGGGTGGTAGGTGTTGCATGTGTGTTAGCAACAGTCCTCATCACAGCCCCATGAAATAGGTGTTGTTACTACCATTTTACAGATGAGAAACTGTGAGACAGAGAGCAAAAGTTCCAAGGTCATGCTCAAGTACACAGCAGATCCAGGATTCAAACCCAGTTCTGTTTGATTCCCAAATCCACGCTCTCTCCATCAAACCGAGCACACTACCATCAAGTTTTACGATGCTCTATGATTTAGCGGTTGCTGCATCAGTATTCTTCAGCCTGGCATTCAGAGTCTCTTCTGTGCCACTCTTCCCCTTGGCTCTAATCAGACTGGCCTCCGGGCTGGCCCAGTATCGCCATCACCCGGCAGCACTCTGCTCATGCTGTCCATCTTCGATCTCCCCATCACCTTCTCCCTCTCCCACTGGAATGAAATCAAGTGAGCAACTGGACGATGACCCAGAAACAAAACACACTGGACATGGTCGTACAAGCACATGGGAGGAGATGTTACAGGAGAGGATATCTGAAGCCCAACTAGGCCTTCAGAGTAGCCTTAGTAGAAGGAATGACAGCACTAAAGCTCTTGGTAGGCAGGTCACTGTCGGGAGTTCCTGCAACTGTGACAGCTGCACCAAGTACAGTGGGGTAGAAGACACGCAGATCCAGGCATGACGCTGACCCGGAGTGGCCCAGAAAATGGCAGGGGAATCCCTGAATTGGGTCAAGTACCAAGACAGGCACTTCAGCCATGAGAAAAACAAGGCAAGAAACACCACGAGAATGGAGCCCAAGGTTGAGACTTGGCTCCACAGGGCATAAAAGGAGCCCAATCATTGACGAGTGATGCCTTGTATGAGCCAGACCAGCAACAAAACTTCCCAAATTGGATGAGGGCTGGTCCCAGGTGTTGGAGCAAATCTGAGTCTGATATCTTGGACAGGGAACCAGTGAGACCATTTCAAGGATCTTGGCTGCCTTGGTTCTAATCCTATCCCTGAAGCTGACTAGCTGGGTAATCTTGAGACAGTAATGAGAGACAGTTCTCCTTGGGTCTCTCATAAGTTTGCATGTCTTATGAGAGAGGCACTGACTACTCTTTGTTCCAGATTTATCTTTTCAAAGACATTGGTATAATAAACAGCCTTGGAAGACAGAGTCTCCCTTCGGAACAAAACTCAAGGCTTTTACCCCCCATTATAAAAGACTTGGGTTCCCTAAGCTCAAGATTCCTCTTCTGTGATGAAACCCACTTCGTGTGCAGGTGTCATCTGGTCCACTTAGCATATTTTTCAACAAATTCTATTCCTTCCTTCCACCACCCATCTCAGAGAGGTGGTATAGGGATCATAAAAAGAACTCACTGTAAATGGTAATGTGCTCCATTATTATAATTATTATTAATAATACAAATTCTACAATTTTTTCAAGTCCCAGCTCATGTCTGGATCTCCATGATGACCTTCCCCAGCACTCTGGGACAGAGGCTAGTCACACAATCTATACATATTGTCAAACATTTTTATGCTTACTTCTTGAGTGTTATTTTTAACTCCTGGACTTTATTATTAGTGTTTGAGGGCAGGGACAATATCTCCCACCTCTTTTAGATCAGGCATCTACACTTAGCTTTATGGTAAAGGTGCCCAGTAAACACTTGTAAATTGATAAGTCACATACGTCACCATTCTACATACCTATTACCAGAAGAAGCATAAGAAAAGTCAATAGGAAGGAACGTTAATTTGTTTTTCATTAGTTTTACTGTCTCTGTGATACAAGTTTTGTAGCCTGGAGAGAGGGCAGGCTGTTCAAAACTGTCTGTGGGATGACAAGCCCATTGAACTTATCTGAAAGGCTGATTTAGCAGTTCATGTGTTCATAGGATTTTTACATCAAGGATATTATTAAGCACAGACTTAAGTATTTATATATGCAACGCAGAATACAATAATTCATATAAGTTCTTTCCAACAACTCATCATGTGGAACAGACCACCTGCCCACCCACAGGAAACCGTCAGGGTCAGACTTCAGAAGCCACATCTTCACACTGTTCCTGGGATCTCCGAGCCACAAGGTGTGTCACCTATTCAAAAAAGATGTTAATGGAATTAAGTTCTGAGCTATTATGGTCAGCAAGCAATAACTCTTATGAGCAAAAGCAAAACTAAGGCAATAAGAACCAAAATGAAGCAGATACAACAAATAGTTATCATGCTATTGACATCATTATACATGTTCAGGGTATCCAGTGAGTTTCTTTTCTCCGAGATACTTGTCCTGCAAGATGGGTAGAGGTACCTTGGTCACGGCCTGATCATCTAACAGCCATGCATCTCAGACACATGATTTATGAAGTGCTGAGAATGTTCTCTCAATGAGTTATGCTAAGATGCTAAATTGTTTCTTCAGGGTCACCAGTACAAATCCAAAATGCTACTGCCATTGGGTATGACAGTCCACAAAGTAATATGAGCCTATCATTTCACAAACCTGCAGAGGAAGATTTGCACTCCCCAAAAGTGCCCAAATGTGGAAGTCTATCAGTGTTAGAATCTGACATCGTGTCGGCATTTTCATCTCCTGTGAACAGAGAGAACTGAGAAGGTTCTACAAAGAGAATCCTCCTGTCCCCCTGTCCTGTGTTCTGGTCTGAAGTGTAGACCATCCTCCATGTTCCCTAACATGGATTTTTCAAAAACACCAGGATTCTCAGGGAATGTTACAACCTGTGAAATCATGTATGTAACATGACTGACTCATTATAAGGACTCACCGAATGTTAATTCACTGCTCTCTGTCCTTCTCCCTAAAGAAACCAGAAATTAGGAATAAGATTGTGCTACCAAACCCAAGAGAGCAGCGACAGAGACTACAGATCACTTCATCAAACGCTTCCTCCATCCCACCAGCCACGCGTGGGACAGAGGGCAAGAGGAAACCCAGGCACGTCTGTTGCCACTGGAGATGGGAACACACATCTTTGAAAGTCTGTGCTGTGAAGAGATTCTCCCAGATTAATAGATCCTAATCTTCCCAAGAGGTTCAGGTTATCCCTAGGCAGATGACACACCCTATTGAGAGTGTTCACGTGACCATCAGGAAATGGAATTTTAGCATCTCTTTCTTTCACCAGAGCATGAGGGATTTGCAATGTGATTGAATGCAGCCTTTGACCATTCACGGTTTTGCGTGTGACAACCTCTAAACCACCCACTATGTATGCTGTAGGGAAGCAAAATTTGCCACCCCAAAATATGCCTTTTGGGCCTGAGGATTCATTTAGGCTGATTATTTTTAAGAAACAGAAGACTCAGGAACTCTGACCTTCCCCATAATTTCCTAAAAGAATTTAGATAGAAGGCCTGTTCCTGGAACAGAGCTGTCACTAGAGGGATCTGCAGAGAGTAAGGGCTGAGTGTAGTGGGGAAGCTCAGCAGGGCCTGGGGATCAGAGTCCACTCTGTATCCCACTGTCTCTGGATGGCCCAGCAAACATTCATTTACCAAACATTCGCTTTACTAACTCCATGTGAATTGCTTTCCTCCCCTTCCAAATCCCAAACCCCTCTCCCCAACATTTTCTTTCGTCTTTAGCTGAAGGTAGTATCGAAGGGGAGGGCTTTGGCCAACATTGTGGTGAGTTGCCCCATTTCCCTGGGTCTCTCCCATGTATACTTGTTATTAAACTTTTGTTTGATTTTTCTCCTGCTAATCTGTTCCATGTCAATTTCATTCTTAGACCAGCCAGAAGAACCTAGAAGGGTGGAGGAAAACTTCCTCCCCAACAATGCAGTCACGCCCATGCAGGCGGCCAGGCCAACCATGCTGCCCAGAGCTGGGGCCAGAACAGACCTCCAGCACCTCCTTGATTAAGGAACTTTGCAGAGTTAATTAAAAATCAGAAACAATGGGACTGATTTCACAAACCAATATATCGTTGTTGTTTTTGCTTATGCCTAAGAGGTGAAATTCTAACCATGGGCAGGTCAAAACACTCTCTACATAAATTAAGTACAATTATGTCTGACTGCAGATACAGAAATATCAAGTATAAATAGCTGTGAGATCTTAAGATGAAAGGTCCAATTCTCTTTGCTGTTTGTGATGTGATTTTGCAGGAATCCCATGTTACTGCCCTTTTCCTCTTTTGGCCTGTACCTTCCTCTTCTCCCATCTGAGGAAATGGAGCTGGAAGGAGTGCTCAGAGCCTTTGTCCCTGGTTTGCCAGAAGGGAAGGAAAAAAAAAGAATGGAAAGGAGACTCTGGGTTGAGCTTTGAAATTTAAAGTTTACTTAGAATAAGCCCTTAAAGCCCAAACTTCAGATAACGAGCAATTACTACAGATAACGAGCTGTATCAGAATGACTTCTTGTACCTGCCATACAAATGTCCAGAGTTTTAATGATTGTTTTGGCTTCATTTACTCAAGGGCCTTGGAATTCTTTAACATGAAAGGCCCCAGGAGACAGAAAGGGATTAATGACAGGCTTTCCATGTTATTATCCTCCCACAGAGACACCTGCAATCTGGAAGGCAAAGGTGAGTCTCCAGCCTGAAGCACTCAGGTGAGTTGTAGTTTTTGCTGCTTCAGAAAAGTTCTCCAGGAGTGACCAACAGCACCAAGAAAAAAGGGCAGCAGAGAGGGTAACAGCACTTATAACGCTAATAGCATGGGGGAGACTTACCTGTCACCAGGGGCTCTCCTCAGCACCTTTGATTCCATCCTGACAACAGCAACATGATTTTACATTTTCCAGATGAGGAAACTGAGGCACAGAGATTAAGTAACTCGCTCGAGCTTAGACATCTTATAAGTGGTACAAGACAGGATTTGAATCTAAGTCTGAGTCTGGAAAGGAAGCCTCGACAGAAAGTCAGCCAAAACTATTTAATCCTGTGCATTTCGTAAAAGGCTTGACCAGCTCAGGTGACCTTTGGCCCCTGTTCCTCCTTCTGCACCTGTGGTCTCATCACTGATGCCTGCCCACCCTTGCCCACCATGTCCAAGAAAGTATGTGGAAAGAAGCTCAGGAAAATAAGAGGGTATCTGCTGAGCATCTGTTCCTCGGGTCTAAGAAGCTGCTGTGTCAGGCCGGGTTGAGAGATCTAATAGCTACCGGCAGAAGGAGAACTGCTTTTGGCTCCGGGCAGACACTTTCAAATACAGACAAGTGGAGCTCTTTCAGAAGAGCAGCCCGGAGGGCAAAAGCCCCGGCGACTACACCAAATAAGGAATTGCTGAAGGAACCAGAGAGATTTAGCCTGAGGAAGAAAAGACTCAGTAGACGGGAGAACTATCTTCAAACATCAATCTGTTCTTGTGGGAAGAAGGATGCGGTCCTGCCTGATGGCTCAACGGAGAGAATCTATACAAAGGCAAAGAAGCTGATTGCAGCCAATGCTCGGAGCTGTCCAGAGACTACTGCACTGCCGAAACCGAGCAGGACCCTGTGGGGCCCTCCTGGGTGCAAAAGACTTTCCATGTCTCAGTTTCTTGTTTGTAGGGGAAAGACCAGCCTCCTACCTTCTCTGCATTCCAAAGGGCAAATTCAAGCAGTTACTAATTATGGAAGTAAGGGAGGATGGAAACAAAGTCAAGAAACAATAGTGCAACGATGGGGCAGGATCCAGGCCCTCCTCAAGGGATATACATAAAAATATCTTTGAGTCCTTCTGCAGGAACTAAGGATCCCGCCCAGGAGGAGGATAGTAACTTTGGGCTGAGCACAAGTGCAAGATCCCTAGAGTACCACCCTGTTACCTCACCACCAACCAATCAGAAGAAAGTCACACACCCTGGAGCCCTCACTCCAAATGTGGCCTATAAAAGCTCTGCTCCAAAAACCATTGCAGAGTTCAGGTTTTTTTGAGCATCAGCTGCCCATTCTCCTTGCTTGGCCCTGCAGTAAAACTTTCTCTGCTCCAAACTCTGACATTTTGGTTTGCTTGGCCTCACCACGTGTCAACACACAAACTTGCATTCAACAACACTGCCTAGTCTTAGTAAAGGTACTTAAGTACAAACTAGAAGACCACTGGCATCCTCGTTAGTAATGCACCCTTTCACTCTCAAATGAGTCCTGGTTTGGGTCTAATTGTTAATAGAAGGGGGATCCCTTCCAGGGCCCAAGAGTGGGGTCTTGTCTAACACTCAGAAGTGAATTATCTGAGGAGACACGTGTACTGACAAAGCAAAAGACTTTATTGGGAAGGGGCGCCCAGGCAGAGAGCAGTGGGGTAAGAGAACCCAGGAGAACTGCTCTGCCACGTGGCTCACAGTCTCAGGCTTTATGGTAATGCGGTTAGTCTTCCTGGTTGTCTCTGGCCAATCATCTTGCCCATGCCCATATTTGGTCCAATTCAAGACCCTTCCTGGTGGTGCACACATCTCTCAGTCAAGATGGTTTCCAGCGCAAGGGTTTCTGGAAGGTTGGCAGGACATATTATGGGCTGGCGTCTCCTCCCTCCTTTTGGCCCCTCCCGAATTCTCCTGGCTAGTTTCCCAGCAGCAGCATCATGTTCCATATCAGGACCTCCTGTTGTGAGACAGCTCACACAAGCGGTTATTATCGCGCCTGGCCAAGGCAGGCAGTTTCAGTCAATGGTTCCCTAACAAAATTGCTGGTCACCAGAAGGAGGGAACAGAGCCCTTTGGCTCCCAGATAACTTGGGCAGGTTCCAAAACATTTCCAAGCTGTAATTTTTAAATTTGCATATACAACACTTTTTGAGATCATAATCCTATGAATGATTTGTAACTACGGGGATTATACTTCGTACCTACTTTTCCAACATTTCCATTGTGGGAATTGAGCCTATTCCTTCACAGACTTGCTCCACTTTCCTCTTTTTGTGAGTCCGCTGCCAGCAGAGAAAACAGTCCTGGAATGTTGTGCTGAATGGAAACGGCAGGAAAGCACTGTTTGACTTGGAATTCCCTAACGTGTGGCAGACAGGGTAGAGGACAGACTGGGCTCTCTGAACAGGGTGTTCTTTGGGGTCTAGGGAACTTGGTGAAAGAATCTGAGTTCAAAACAAATGGGAGGGAAGAGCAGAAGGGATGAGCAGGGACCAGCCTGGTGTCCCGATGTGCCTGGCGGAAAACAACGTTTGGGATACAGTTGCCTTTGCCACACGGCAGCACTGCTTTGTTTTCCTGTGTGCCTTTTTTTTTCTTAAGAAAATACATCACAAGCCTAGGGACTAAAATAGTAATATTTAATTATAGTGTATAGGGAGGGAGGAATTAAGAGAAAAAACAAGCAAAAAAGACAGAGTGAAAGACAGACTTATAAGAGACCTCAGTGAAAGAACATCACGTAGGAAGATGAAGTAGATAGATTTGCGTACAGTCTGGGTGCCAGGTCAGTGCTGCCTCAGTCAGGGGGCTAGAGCAGAAGCTCGCTGAAGTTTCCTTCTAGTTTATGATACTTTGTTTATTGCAAAGAGGAATTTCAGCTCCATGCAGTGTGAGAGAGCAGGGAGCATGCAGCTGGAGCCACCTTGCCCCTTAAATCCCCTCATCTCTTTGAGCCCCCAGGTCCACGTGTGTCCACATGAAACTCTTAAGACAGCGGTTTCCAAGGCCTCTACTGACTCTGAAGTTCAGTGATTCTGTGATTAAATTGTAAAGGAAGTTATAATTGCCCTGGTAATGTCTTTCTCCGGGTAAAGTGAGAAGTGGAGGGAGTAGCAGGAAGGGAATTTGTCCATGAGCGTCTTGGAGTATTTGTAAAAAGGAAAAGAGCCGATGAGAAATGTAAGCAGGGAAGCCTCTGGACTTTTCCAGAGGATCAATTACCTCTGTCTACTCACGTCTGATGATTACCAATGCGAGGGGCAAAAGCAATCTCAGATATACCCATCTCTTCTGGAAATTTCCTCAAAAAATGAGGTGATGGGTAGTAATGGTCACAACCGATAATGTCCCTTCTCCTGAGGGGCCTGGGGAGACATAATTGACCTATGACGCATCAGCCAACGATTTTGTCATTGGCCAGGTCAAGTGTCATACTCCACGGATGAGGCGTACAAGTGGGTCACTCAACCCCAAGAGTTAAAGAAAAGACTCTGGAAGGAGAAGTCTGGACAAATGTGGAAATACTTATAGAAGACTCTGGAAGCACCAGGAAGCCGGAACAGTGGGGGAATGGTAACCCTCCCACAAAGAAATTCTGTTCTGGGGTCCTCGACTGCACACCAAATACAGCCAGTTGCTGTCTAAATGTCTGCTCGTGGCCGCAGGCAACTCTGGGCAGAACAGCGACTGGTCAGTGCTGACAAATGAGTGCTGGAGCTGGGGGAACGGATTCATGCACACCTCCTGCTTCTGGAGAGCCAGGTTTGGGCCCTGGTGGCTTTGGAGAAATTGACAGCACAGTCTGTGAGCTGGAGGATGAGGGCCACTAAGGGGGCGCAGCCCCTGAAGTGCTCTGGACAGCAGCCTCTCCTGGAAGCCAGTGGAGTGAGTACTCGGTGCTTCAGATGTAGCTGACTGTCATCTCTGGGCAAGAAGCCACCAAAAGGTGCCCGTAGGGGGGGTGACATCATAATAGTACCCGTGTGTACCCAATCCCGTGTATCGGTGTGCATAGCTTTTACGTATGCTTTCTCATCGGTGCTTAGGACAACCCCATGAAGCAAATAGAACTGATATTATCACCCATTTTACCTTCTTTTATATTTTTTAAAATTAATTTTTATTGGAGTATAGTGGCTTTACAATGTTGTGCCAGTTTCTGCTGTACAGCAAAGTGAATCAGCTATATGTGTACATATATCCCCTCTTTTTTTGGATTTCCTTTCCATTTAGGTCACCACAGAGCACTGAGTAGAGTTCCCTGTGCTATACAGTAACTTCTCAACCCCTGTTTTCAAAATAAGAAAATTGAGGCTCAAAGTGACCTAATGACACACTCCAGCTCCCACAGCTAGGAAGTATCAGAGCCTAGACTTTGGCGTCTAAATTAATGTAAGCCACTACTTCAAAAGAGAAAGCAAGGAGTCATAACCAGCCCTCTGGGCTTTGCTTCAGAATTTACTTTCGTTCATACCGCTGTGGATGGAAGCCCCAGGGAGAAAAGCATGTGCGCTCTCCTGAATAAGAGGCTCCCAGTCCTGGCACATCATTAGCATCTCCCCTGCTCCATGTCCCCTACGCGCAATGCCCCAGAATCACGCTGGGTGGAAATGTGAACCATTCCTGCCATGCCCCAACACCGATTAGTACTTAATGTATGGAACACCCACGCCGTCCTCACCAGGGCCCACCCGGCTCAATGGCCACGGAGAAAATGCTGTCTTTATTCTCAAGGAATTTACAGTCTTAGGAAGTAGAAGAGGCATATCGAGTTACACATGGAGCAAAAGGCTTCACAAAATGCCAGGATTAGTAGAAATACCTGAAGTCGAAATATAGGTGGACAATGTCTCAACTGGGGAAACATCATTGGGGCTTGGTCGTACTTCTATGTCTAAAGCTAATCGCCCGAACAAGCATATTTGCCTTTGCTCACTGTCATTAATAAATAAAAATGCATTTGCATACTTCACAGGCATGCTTAGATTTTGCGAGCCTTGTACCAACTACTACTGCTACTATCAGTAAGACGATGCACAGTTCCTTTTAACCTTTTAAATCCTTTGTATGTCAATTATGACTCAATATAATCAGAGCTTCTATGGATGAGATGTTTACTCTATGCCTGGCACTATTAAATACTTTGTACTTGTTATCTCGTTTAATTTCCTCTAAGACCCTATGAAGTAGCTAGCTGCTACTATCTCCACAGTTCAGACTCAGAAACTAGACTGGATTTTGAACTTTGAACCAGACTAGCTCAAAGCTCTCTAAGTGGAAAAAGTAGATTAGAACCAAGATATGTCTAAATCCAAAGCTCTTGAGAAGTTCACATTTCCTCATTTTAGCTTTACGACATCCTCATGGAATAAGTAGGAAAGATTTTATTAACCCCATTTTAGAGATGAGGAAACAGGTTTCTTCAAAGTTTCAATGACTTAACCTAAGAGTTTTGGCACTAACCCTTCAATTCCATTCTACCTACCATCCATCCCGTCATCTTTATATAGTGCCAGCAACTACTTACATCAAGAGGGAAAGCCAGAATATTATAATTGGCTTGGAGACTGAAGTAACAGCTGCATTTTTTAACCATGCATTTTTTAAACTGTTCTTTGCCACATGGGTAATATCACCTCCAAATGTTCAAATTCTACCCGTTACCCAGTAGAGAATGCAGATGGTTTAGAATCTTCACAGCCAAGATAGAAATGACCTACATTCAAGAAAACTCCTGTCCTGGACTCTCTCAAAGTCACATGATACCAGAGACAGTTGGAAACCTAAGCAGACTTAGTTATGTTGGAATCACTGATGACTCCACCAACTCCAAATTCCACTGGAATTCCTGTCCTCGAGCCCTGTCAATTCTGTTTGCCTCCATGGAGATTCACCTTCTCTGAACTTCTGCCATATTTGCTAATCACCCCAGTAAGCTGGGCAAAATGTGTGTCCAGGCTGTGCTTGCATAGAACTCCCCTTAGATCTGCCATCCTACCATAACTTATCAGAAAGTCATGAATCATCATCTGTAAAGTCACATCCTCAAGGTCATCCTCATCAGTAAAATAATACTAATAAACCTACCTGGTTGCATTATGGGGATTAAATGAGACAATGAACCAAATTAATGATGAGGAGTTTAAGTGCACTAAATTTTATTAAGGGGAGTATGACTAATAAGTACATGCAATTGGATTTCTTTTTAAATTCTGAATTAGATCCTTTCTCAGTCAAATAATGATTTAAGAAAGAAAAAGACAAGAGGTAGGATTATTCATATAGTCAATTTGGATCACCTTGTGCCTGTGATATCTGGATGGATCAGAGAGAGATGGCAAGGTTGGGAACACCTACCTTTCCGTATTAGAGGAAGGAAAGGCTTGCATGATGAGGTTGTATTTCGCAGACCTTTGCTCCTTTACTCAGTATCCCTACATATTCTATTTTTCTATGTTGTAAATTAAAAGCAATAAGGCTCAGGGAGGACACACCTTCCTGAAAGAATATGTAATGGGCTGGAGGGTGAGGACAGAAGTTGAAGAAAGTTCAGTTTCTACCACTGTGTTAGTTTCCTAAGACTCCTCTAACAAATTAACACAAAACTTGAGAGCTTAAAACAGCAGAAATTTACTTTCCCAGATTTCTGGAGGCCACGAGTCTGAAGGTTGTTTCACTAGGCCAAAATCAGGATGTCAGGGGCCCACGCTCCTTTCGGAGCCTCAGGGGAGAATCCTCCCCTGCCTCTTCCAACTCCTGGTGTGACTGCCAGCATTCCTTGGCTTGTGGGACATCACTCCAGTCTCTGCATCCATGGTCACGTTGTCTCCTCTTCTCTTTGTGTCTAATCTCCCTCTAACTCCCTCTTATAAGGATACATGTGATTGCATGTAGGGCCCCCCCCATGATCCAAGGTCATCTCCCTATCTCAAGGTCCTTAACTTCATCATACCTGAAAAGTCCTTTTTCAGCATATTAGGTAACATTCACAGGTTCCAGAGATTAGGATATCTAATATCCTCTTTTGTGGGGAGGAGTGCATTTTGAGGCTATCACAACCACTTTATCTGCTCAACACTGCCCCCAGCACTGTTTACACCACTTTCGCCAGATCTTGGAGCTGCTGCTGACTAGAGTACTCTCCTTGATCTGAAGAGGTTTTTCTCCAGACCACCACACAAAAGTCTCAGATACTACGACAAGCTGGGTTCATTCAATCCATTTCAAGTCTGCAAATGATAACTGAGCAAGTACACCGTGGGTATTTCAGAGGTGAGTAAGGTTTGTTCTTTGCCCCTAGGAATGAACCAGATGAACTAGAAGGAACTGCGGTTCCACTTTCCTTTATGAACAATAACACAATTAACGCGAGATGGATAAGAACGAAGACCAGGAGCCACACGGGGACAAAAGTCCTGGTCCCGAAAGGATTTAATGCCAGCTCTGGATGTGTTCACAACTATTCTGTAAGCATAGCTGAGAACTGTTTAGGAGTCTCTAGACACTTTTAGTATTTTTTGGAGGGGTGAGGGCAGGGGACAGAAGTAATTTAAAATTCATGGGAAAATTGCAGTACAAATAATACAAAGAACTGTTATCCTTCCCCCAATTTATCTATTGTTACAACTTTACCTCATTTGCTGTATCATTTGTGCCCTCTCCCATTCTCTCTCTCACAGATAGATAAATTTTTCTGAACCTTCTGATAATAAATTGCTCACATCAGGGCCCGTTGCTCCTAAACACTTTATTGTTTATTTAGTAAGAATAGGGATATTTTCTCACACAATCATAATGCAATTATCAACTTTAGTAAACAGTTAGCACTAATACAATACTTTTATTTAGTCAGTTGGTATAAATTGACTCAATAAAATCCTTTATCTTTAGTTTTTTGCCTCCCTCAGTACAGAATCCAGCCTAGGATCAGGTATTTCATTTAGTTGTCATGTGTCTTTTTTTTTTTTTAAACATCTTTATTAGAGTATAACTGCTTTACAATGGTGTGTTAGTTTCTGCTTTATGACAAAGTGAATCAGCTATACATATACATATATCCCCATATCTCCTCCCTCTTGCATCTCCCTCCCACCCTCCCTATCCCACCCCTCCAGGCGGTCACAAAGCACCGAGCTGATCGCCCTGTGCTATGCGGCTGCTTCCCACTAGCTATCTATTTTACATTTGGTAGTGTATATATGTCCATGCCACTCTCTCACTTCATCCCAGCTTACCCTTCCCCCTCCCAGTGTCCTCAAGTCCATTCTCTACGTCTGCGTCTTTATTCCTGTCCTGCCCCTAGGTTCTTCATTACCCTTTTTTTTTTCTTAGATTCCATATATATGTGTCAGCATATGGTATTTGTCTTTCTCTTTCTGACTTACTTCACTCTCTATGACAGACTCTAGGTCCATCCACCTCACTACAAATAATTCGATTTCATTTCTTTTTATGGCTGAGTAATGTTCCACTGTATATCTGTGCCACATCTTCTTTATCTATTCATCTGTCGATAGACACTTAGGCTGCTTCCATGTCCTGGCTATTGTAAATACAGCTGCAATGTCATGTGTCTTTAATTCCTTTAATCTGAAATATTTCCCTAGCTTTTCTTTGATTTTTGTGACATTGACATTTTTAAGGAACACAGTCCAACTTTTTAAAATAGAATGTTATATATTTATTTGTTTATCTATCTGCCTACATATTTATTAGTAGGGACTTATTAATTCCTACTTTTTTCAATGGCTTATTATTCAATGCTATACTTAATTATTTTGGTGCTCAAACTGTACCAGATTTAACCAGTAGAAATCCCTTCAAGGTGGTTCCTGTGTCCTTGTGAATGCCCCTCATCATTTTTTTTTCATGCATTTCTTTACTTTCTGGCCAAATGTTCCAAGCTCATCATGTACCTACCTTGTCCTAGCTCCGGAACTGGCCATTTCTTTGAGGAGCTCTTGGAATTAGAGGCCAAGATTTGAGTTGTAGGTGCTCATTGCTACTGGGGTGTCTCTGCTTCTAGGCCCTTTCAGTAGACAAAGCTAGAAAAAATATACATGTATTTATATATATACATAAAAACATAATACCATATACATATTATATATACATGCACAATACATATACATGTATACATATTTATGTGCACATGTGTATATGTATACATACATATGCATGTGTGTGTATGTATGTATACATGAAATCATGAGTTCACATTGATGCCTCTAGTTCCGATCCAGCCCCACAGGGTTCCTTCTTGCCTTCCCCATTCCACATTTTGATATCCATTTCCCATATGGGACTTCTCACTCCCAATAGCATTAACACATTTCTTCGTTTGCCCAATGCCACAGTACATTTAAAATAGTTTCCAAATTTCTTGACACCTCTTACCACAAGATGAATAAGACTATATACTAAGAAGAGTTCGGGAGTTGGTTACAATTCTCCTCCACTCAACCTCAGCCCAGACAGAAGATAAACAGTCAAACAACGTGTTCATGAGTTACTTCGATTTGTTCTCTCTTTTGTGTGGTTGAAATACAATTGGATTCATTCGTTTCAGTTTGTTTTGTTTTAGGCTTTTCTTTCCCTTCCCATCTTGTTTTAATTTTATTTTTGAATATGCAGAAGATTAACATGCTTCCAAAAGTCAAACTATACAAAAAGTATTATTCACGTAGAAGTGTCACTCCCTCCTGAATCACTTCCATCCCCTCCCTCTGGTAAGTAATCAAGTTTATTGCTTTCTGATTTATCTTTCCTGTGTTTCTTTTGGTAACAATAAGATATATGTATGTTTCATTTCCGTTCCCTTTTTACACAAAAGATGGCATACTATATATCCTCTTCTGTACTTTCCATTTTTTCAGCTAGTATTTCCTGGAAATCATTTGATACTAGTTCAGAGAAAACTCCCTTACTTTGTTTTTTGGGTTTTCTTCATACAGCTGCACAGTACTCCACTGCATGTATATACCATATTTTATTCAACCCATCTCCTATGCTTGGAGATATAGGTAGTTTCCAATATTTTACAATGACAAAAAATGCTGCAGTGAATAACTTTGTGCATATATATTTTCATACCGTGGGAGATGCACCTTCAGGGTAAATTCCTAGAAGTTGGATTTCTGTGGTCAAGGGATAAAGCACATGCAATTTTGTTAAATACTGTCAAATTCTCCTCCACAGGGGTGGTACCATCTTGGATTCCTGCCAGCCATGAATGAAAGGACCTGTTTCTTCACAGCCTCATCAACAGAGTATATTGTCAAGCTTTATAGTTTTGCCAATCTGACAGAGAAGAAATGATTTCTTTATAGTTTTAATTTGCATGGCTCTTAAATGAAGTTGAACATCTTTTCATATGTTTAGAACCATTTATATTTCTCTTTTTGTGAACCATCTATTTCTGAATTTTGCGCTTTTCTATAGGAATTTTGGCCCTTTTCCCCCCTTAATTTTTAAAATTACTCTCTATATTAGGGATATTAGTCTTTTATCTGTCATACGTGTTACAAATATTTTCTCCCAGTTTGTTTCATTTGTTTGGTTTTTTAGTGTAGTCAAACTTATCAATCTTTTCTTATCTAGTATCTGGATTTTCAGATCATTAGGAAGCCTTTATTTACACCCAAGTTGTGGAGGAATTCACCCATGCTTTCTTCTGGTACTTGTATAATTTCAGTTTTGCATTCAGATCTCTAGTTCATTTCGAGTTTGTTCTTATATAGGGTATAAAAATGAATCCAATTTATATTTTTCTAAATGGCTATCAGTTTGTGCCAGCACCATTTGTTAAAAGATCATCTTTGCCCCAGTGATTATAGATATCACCCTTGTCAGATACTGGATGTCTACTTGTAGCTGTGTTTATTTCTGGACTTTCTCTTCTATTCCACTGGTCTGTTTGTCTAGCCATGCACCGGTAAATACAATATTGTTTTAGTTACAGAGGCTTAGCATCCTTTAATATGTTAGGGCTAATGCCCCCTCAGAGCTCCTTCTTTCCAGTGTTTTCCTAGCTAGTCTTGGGCATTTGTTTTTTCACAGGAACTTTAATATCAATCTCTCTCTTTTTAAATGCTCATTGGTATTCATACTAGGGTTCCATTACATTTATAAATTAACTTAGGGAGAACTGACATCTTGATCAAATTGAGACATCCTGAGAACGAGGCATGTTATTCCTTTTGTTCAAGTTATTGGTACTTTGAGATCTGATGTTCTCTCTTGGACATTTACTTAGGTATCTTAGCTCATTAAATCAAATAATATTTATTGAGCAGCTATTACGCCCTTAACGCTATATTAAGCACAATAAAAGTAAAGAAGTAGGTCTGTCCTCCAGCAGTTTAGAATCTCATGAGAGAGACAGGCTAACACACCTAACGCATAGCAAGCAGCTCAAAAGCCCATGGAAAGAAGCTCCCCACAGTGTGCAGCTGGACCATCCACGCTATGCAAGCTCAAAGGAAAGGGAGAGAAATGAGGGCTAGAATAACAAGGCAAGACTTTTGGCTGAATTGAGGCTGGAATCGTGTACCCTGAAGGTCGTGTAGGATTTACGTGGGGTGACAAGGAAGAAAAAGGAGTCCCAGTGAGGAGCACCCAAGTAAAAGCTCAGAGGTGGACTGAGCATGACATTTCACAGGGCAGAAAGTCCCCAGCCAGACCCTTGGCTGGAAAACCCTCTTCAAGCCTCAGAGTTACGTCTCAGTGTTAACAGCCCCCAAATCCTCATTATGTACTTATTAAAATAGTATTAGTGAACATCTACTAGTTTCCAGATACTAGTCCTTTAGAGTGCTAATTTCTGTACATCACTATCTTTTCTGGGAATGGTCTGGAGCTGAGCTGTCCAGTAGCCCAGTTTAGCCACATGCAGATACGCAGTCCTCAGAGTCCTCGGCGGAGTGCAACTGAGGCACTGGATTTCTAATTTTATTTCATTTTAATTTAAATTTTAAAAATGGAAGCAGGATTGCCCTGGCGGTCCAGTGGTTAAGACTCCGAGCTTCCAGTGCAGGGGGGATGGGTTCAATCCTTGGTCGGGGAACTAAATCTTGCATGCCGCAAGGTGCGGCCAAAAATAGTGAATAAATAAATATAAATAAATAAATAAAAATGGAAACAGTGTAAATTATTTTTCCATTGAACCCAACTTTATCGTTTGGGGGAGGACTGCATTTGACTTTGACGACAGCACTGTATAAGATATCATTGTTGTATTGCAGGGTGTGTGTCCATTTTACTTTTTTTAATGTGGCTACTAGAAAATTATTAGTTATGTCATATCTCATTTCTCTTTGTCAGCACTGGTCTAGGGTCTTACAGCCCCATGTGGTCTGGTCACTTTCACGTGGGAACCATCCCCAACCTTCAGAATCTGATCGTTTACTAAGATGCCCAGGTGATTCTTATGCATAGTAATCAAAGCACTGATCCAGATGACAGAGAAGACACCCAGGCCTCTGATAGGTAACCCCAGAGTGGCCCCAGTCCTTCTGAGAGTGGGGGGATGAGGCAGAGGGAGCAGCAGGGAGACCCCTGCTGCCGCTGTGATGTCACAGAGGCAGCCTCCTGTGTCAGCCAGCCCCACCTACATGGGTGTCCTGGCCGCAGGATATCCTCTTCATCATCTCCAGCCCACCTCACACCACCTGACCCCTCTGCTGGCAAGAGGGGCCTTGATTCATCTTCAACTCCATACTCATCCCATGCAACCGATTAAAACAGAGCAGAAGAAACACTGAAACCCCTTTGCCTCAGAACTTCAAAAGTGAATGAGCAATTCCTCTCAGCTGACTCAAAATGTTTGTCTCACCCGGAAGGTAGGTACCTCGAATTCTGAAATCTCAGGACTATCTCATGTATAGTACTCTTAATGTTGGATTGGTAATATTGGTAATTATACAAATTCATCAATTTATTTCACACGCTCAGGGTAAGGAGCTTGAGAACACATGGTAGGATTATCCGAAATGCAGTAAAAATATGTTACTCAAGCCCAGTTTTTATCGATAAACCTGGTGATTACCTTGGCCTCTTGTTTTCTCATCATCTTCCATTAAAACTTCCATTTCTTCCTCCTTTGACTCTTATCATACTTTCCCTCTCTGCTCCCAGGGCAGCTTGTGTCTTCTAGCTCTTCTTTTTTCCTCTCCATCTGTATGATTCCTGTTACAAAATCTGGTCCCCAGTAGAAGGCCCAACGACCATGGCAGCGATAAAGATGTGTATCACTCTAGTGAACAGAAAGAGATGATGAGGCACCCATGGTCCCACTGAAAGCCAGCTCTGATTGGAAATCTGCTGGAACTAAGGAGGACAGCATGACCTCAGGTTCTTTCTGGTCTCAAAGAATCTGCAGAGATGCTTCCAGACCCAGAAAGACACTCACAGCCAGCGAAGATGTCTTGGCTTGTTTAGGGTAGAATCCACATCTGGAAGGGACTTGCCTCCCATTTTGAGAAAGTTGGGAACTACCAAATTGCAGCTCTCAGGGTTACTAAAAAAAAAAAGGCAACGTTCATTCTCCTATATCCTGCCTTTCTCAGGAAAGAAAAATGAAGCTTACAATTAGCCAGAGAAATAAAACACACAGAGCAATGGGGTGTGCTGTTCATGGTCTGGAATTTAGGGATCTCAGAAGAAAGGATAGGACTGGTTCTAGGAAAAAGACCCTTCTGGGGCCGCGGAGAAGAGCTCATGGTGGGCTCAGCCCGCTTGCCTGGTTCAGAAGCTCCCTAAGTGAACAGATCACAAATAAGAGAACCCTCAGAAGTGGATAGGCATAGGACAGGAAAGCCAGCCACAGGGAAAAAACATTTTGTTGTTTTATGAGGAGACATACAGAGGAAATATGGGAGAGTCTGTTTATCGGTATAAATCCGCGAAGTTTACGCAACCCAGGTGACTGGGCCTCCCCTTTGCTGCGGGGCGGCCAGGCCATGGCTCAGGACGTTTCCAGTATTTACGAGCCGTGTGGCCTTGAGCGAGTCAGACTCTGGGAATCTGACTCGCGTCTAGAACGGAGCGGCCGCCTCTCCTTCGGGCTGGTTGTGAGGATTAAACGTCTGTGGAGGGACCGGTAAGCCGTCCAGGACACGGACGGGGTCCTTCCTCTTCCTTTCCACATTCACTCTACCGCTTTTGATCTTCACAGCAGAACCGTGAAGGTCAAACTCTTTCTAATTCGCCTCTGAGAAAACAGTCGCTCGGGGAGATTAGAGAACTTGGCCAAAATCCTTAGCCCCGTCCTGGGGTCGTGGGTGGAGCAGTGACTAGAACTCTGATCTGCTGAGGGTTCGTGGCCCCGAAGTTCAGCCTCTTGGACCCACGAAATGAGGCAAAGGCACGGCCTTCCTGCAGAACTGCAGCCGGGAGAGTAAGTTCAGGGGGAGGGCAGGGGGCGGGGAAAGCCTTGACTCTGGATTCCACGGCACCCGGCTCCTCCCGACCCTCGGCCCACCAGCCTGTGCTCGGAATTCAGGGGATGGGCAAGGTCTCCGCACTCCCTCCGCCCGCCCCGCCTGGGAGGGTCCCCGGTTCGCCGCTCCCGTCCCCGCAGGAAGATGGAGAGCCCGAAGGGCCCTGGCGGGGCGCCCCACCCTCTCGGGACCTTCCGGGGCTCGGCCGCTGGGCGGAGCCTAGCCAAACAATTCAAAGCACGCTCCCGCGCGTCGCCATGGCAACGCGCGCCCGCTGCTAGGCGACCGGGAGGCGTAGTAAACCTTGGGCCGGGGTGTTACTCCGGGAGGGAGGGGGCTGCGGGGTGGCGGCGGGGACTAGCCTACGCTCGGGCCTCGCGGCTGCCAGGGGGAGAAAGAGAGGGCAGGAGAGAAAGGGACGAGGGAGGCGCACGCGGGATGGAAACGGGGCAGCGCAGCGCTGCCAGCCCGGGGCCGCGCCCTAAGCACCCCTCGAGAGGCCTCTCGCGTTAGACCCCCGCCCCACCCGTCGGTCCCCGAGACCCACCCCACCACCACCACCCTCTCACCCCCGCCCCAAGCAGGCCACGAGGGCTCTGTCACCCCAGCGTGAGCGATTGCCCCACAGGATGTGCAGATGGGCTGCCCCCCTGATTCACTCCAGCTGCTTGCGGCATGGAAGAACGGCGGCTTCCTCTCCTGGAAATGACTGCATTAGCAAAAGCCCTCAAACAATTCCATTAAAAAGCGGAAAGGGAAAAGGCACAGAGAGGAGAGGCCCCCAGATGCTTTTCTTTGGGCCTTCCCACTGCACATAAGTAGGTGTTCCCAAAACTCCTGGACCCATGTTAGGAGTCGTTTTTTATTCTGGGAGCCCCTAGGGTCATGTGGACATAAAGCATGGTTACATGAGAATTAACCTGACGCTAGGAAACCCCAGAGCTCAGTGTCCTAGAGTGCTGTTAGTATTTTGGATAATCGGCATGGGCATTTTAGTGGCATCAGTCTTCCCTTTAGGGCTGGGAGGCAGATATCAAAAATGTCCTGTGTGAACCGTCTTTATCTTCGTTAATAAGTGAGTCACATGTCAGGCATTGAAGTAAAAATTGGAATTTAGAGCTTCGAAAGCTCAGACGGCTCAAGATATGTCAGCCGAAAGGGCTCCAATCAGTGGGGGATCACCGAGCTTGGGAAAGGACATAACATTTCCAATCTGTCACTGGCTTGTGAGCAATCTGATTGTACCCTGGTGTCTGTGAACTGAAGATAATGCTGGTTCATGAGATCATTGCTGTTTTCTGGGCTTGGCTGGTCAAACAGCAGGAGTGTTTCCACAGGTGGGAGGAAATGTATTGGCAGAGGGTCTGTGTGATGAAACGCTGGGTGCATCTGTATAGAAAGGCATAGGGTGTTTCTGTGGACCTGTGGACACTGCTCTTCTGTATGTGAAGCAGGAGGATTCGTGTTTCCTCTACAATAGAAGGCTGTTTGGACACTTTTCTTCATTATCTTATCTTCACCCATCGTCTTCCTAATTGTATTCTAATTGTATTCATGAGCCTGGTTTCCATTTCACACTTCATTCATTCATTCCATTCATTTGTGGCTGTTAGGGCTAGGCTCTGAGGATCAACAATGAGTAAAGCATAGTTGCTACTGTATCTAGAAACTTAGCCAAGTGGGCAGAACAGCCAAGTAAACCATATGATGAGTTACATGAGGGAGGCACACGGTAGAACACGCGCAGGAGCAGAGAATAGGGTGGTGTAGGTCAGAGCCAGTGACAACCGAGAAACATTTACTTACTCTCCATTCCAGCCTTTTGTCTACTGAGTAACAGAAAGGAGTTAGTTAACAGAAACTGGGTCAGAAATCTGACACCTGGGAGAAGGACAGAGATACTACTATCTGTCCCAAACAAAACTCTCTTGGGACAAAATGCCAGAATGGATATATTAAAAAAAAAAAAATGGGGATCCTGTAGCCCCAGGCTTGGACCTGAGGGAAGCGGTATGCTATACAATCTTCCACTGCTCAGCATCTCAGCATTCTTACGCATTGTTTTAGTCACTTCTAGTCTTCAGCATAGTCACAAAGGAAACTGAATTCCTGTTTATAAAGTAAATGTGGGTGTCCCAAGACCAGTTTCTCTTCATTCATACCTAGTAAATGTGGTTTTCCACAGTGCCGGGCGTGGTAACTTAAGACCTTAGCAAGACTAGGTTAGTCCCAGCCCTTGGCTTTGCGATGTCATAAATGTTCAGTTGCACATACATCCCTGTGAGGTCAATCCTGAGATGGTAAAAGTCCAGCACACAAAAGTTCAATATTGTTGTGGTTTTTTTGTTTTTTTGTTTTTTTGGTTTTTTTGTGGTACGCGGGCCTCTCACTGCTGTGGCCTCTCCCGTTGCGGAGCACAGGCTCTGGACGCGCAGGCTCCGGACACACAGGCTCATCGGCCATGGCTCACGGGCCCAGCCGCTCCGCGGCATGTGGGATCTTCCTGGACCGGGTCACGAACCCGCGTCCCCTGCATCAGCAGGCGGACTCCCAACCACTGCGCCACCAGGGAAGCCCTTCAATATTGTTTTGAGATGTGGAATCTTCTCGTCTGTCTTGAATTCTGAGCCTAACCAAATTATATTTATGTGACATTGACTAGTGATTACTTTTTCTGTCCTAAGAGAAGAAAGAGAAGAAAAAAAATATATTAACATGCCCAAATTACAATGAAAGGAAGTGAGTAGGATGCTGGGCTCTGATTTTTGTGGCCAGGCAGAGAAACTCATGTTTTGTCAAAAAGAGGAAACTAGACCTCGTGGCCCAGGGTCCTTGGGGAGGGAAGGGGGGTGCTCTCAGCACTGAGCACAGCTAGGAGGCAGCCAGCCAAGCACACACACTAAACGCACAGCCTCCTAAGGGGTAGATTCAGGCTTTGGGAAGGGCTAAAATAATAAAATTCGAGAGGCCCTCTTTAAGAAAAAGAACACAAAATGACAAGTACAAATTAGGTAACAGCATCTTGGAAGGGGCCTGAGTAAGTGGGGGACCACGAAGCTGAAGTTTCATCAGCTACGCTCTCGAAATCCACCTCTAGACCTCCTCATGTGACCCACCTGAGACTCTGCCACTCCCATCCCCTTTTCCCTGGAGAAGGCACACTTCGGGCTATTAAGACACAGAGGGCACGGTTTATGAGCAGAGGCAATAAAAACCCAAAGACAGAGCACTGTGCCAAACGGTGACTCAAGCGGGATATGAGAAGTGTCTCCAAGTATTTGAAGGGTGGAAGCAGAGCGAAGGGAAAAGAATTGCTCACTGTTCTGGGGTGGAAAGGGAATGAGGATACGATTAAGTAGAGAAAAATGTGTGCAAAACTCATCAGGAAACATTGGCTAACTGTGTTTTCTGTTACTGCGGAGCTGTATTTCCCATGGGAAGTATATGAGGACCTATTGAGTTACTGAAAACTAAAACTGGCCACCAAAAAAATGTGCCACAGCACAGTCTTACAAGATGTCCTCAAGGGAGCAGCTGGATGGCCCCAGAGTTCGTTCTGAGCCCTGAATTCCAGAAGGCTGACGTACGGCTTCTATAGATTCGTGTGTGGGGAGGAGGCCAAGGGAAGAACAAAGAGCAAGAGCCCCAGCCTGCCCAGCGGGCAGCCACCTCCACCCAGCTTTGCCAACTGGGGGGGGGGGCGGGAAGCTGGTGTCCCGAAGAGGGAAAATATGGGGAGACAGCGCCACCCAGCGTTGATATGAAAACTGCAGCCTAGAGACCAACAGCCAATTCAGGGGCAAAAAGTGACCACAGGCATCCCTGCTCCCTTCTGCCAAAGGAGAGGGAGTTCTGTCACCGTGCAGAAACGGCCATTTGGGTGATACAGACATCACGCCTGGACAGAAGTACATGTGTAAAACGTGCTGTTAGGAGTAGAGAACATACCCGGTGACAGTCTCATTTGGCTGGAGTGTGGACCAGTTCAAATGCCCCGAGGGAAGCCTGCCTTTGATTCCCTAAACCAGCTGCACAAACATAGGATGGGAAGACCATGACTTGGTTGGTGGCAAATCTGGATGAGGTGGCAGAAGGGCAGGGCAGGGTAGAGAGGCTTTCATTAAATGTCAACCCAAAGTGAATCAAAGAGGTATGATTTTATGGTACATTAATCCCCTGTCTATATAGTTTTCAGTCTGTTCAGATTTTTACTTGTTTTTTGGTCAGAGGGGCGGCTCCCAAGGTCCTCACATGCAGAAACGGAAACCAGAAGTCCATCCCTGGTTGGGTACCAAAATCCTTCTAAAATTATAGCTTCCTGGGCCTCACCCCAGAACCACGACGGCCGCTCAGGATGGAGCCCAGGAATCTGCATATCTTCCAAAGTTGCAAAGATGTTCTGATGCTCAGTCAGAATTGAGACCTACCGCTCTTGAACAAGCAGCAGCCTTTGAAGACTTTACAATCAAGGCAAACAATCAGAATGGAATCTAGAAAACGTCATGGGAGGGGTAGAGTGTGACAAGGACAAAGAAAAGGGAACTGTTCTTAGGAAGCAACATTTTCAAAGAATGAGTGACTTTTATTAACCTTGATGAGAAGCAGATCACCAGGTAAAAGAGAAGACATACCAAGAAGAAAGAGTATCTTCGTTTTTATTTTTTTAAGTTTTAGAAATCATTTTTTAAAAGATAAAAAATTTTATCCCTTTGCCCAAAGATTGGGAGAGAAATGATAGATAGCTGTAGCATTGCTGACCCTGGGATTTATTTCCCTCCAACCCTCCTCCAACTGCATCCTCACCCCCAACCCTACCTAACACTCTGACGGTCTCAGGTTGTTGTAATAATCCTTACTAATATCGCTAACTGGACGGTGGAGACCGCCCACGACACCAGAAAGCCTTTTCATACCCATGGCTCCATGAGGCCCTGACACTGCAGGTCACAGAGCTTATTAAAGGGATGGAAAGCCCAACACAAGGGAATGGGAGCTTTTGTAGTAACGGTGACTCTGGAATATTTTGTCTGCCATAAAATCAAGACCAGTCCATTCACACTAGTTACCTAGGGAATGGCAGTGAGATGGAAACTCAGTGATCAGGTACTCTTTAAAGAAATTTCCCTCTGCACATGCAGAGGTCCAGGTCCTTGCTTCTTATGCTGAATCCCAGATCCCCACTGGCAAGCTCTCCTGTGTAATCTCCCAGAACAGCTGGGTCATGATTGCACTGGCAATTATTAAATGCCCAAGTCCCCTGCAAGGCAGCATTTAATCATGAGGTACTCCAAAAACTATGAGCTAGAGGGGAGGGGTGTGGGAGGGGGAGGGAGGAGGGTGGAAAGGGAGTTTTCCTTCTTTCAACACTAAACCAAAGGGATTTGGAGCACAGATGGCACCTGCGGTCCTTCTGGACAAACCACAAGATGCTGACCACGGCCAAGGTAACCAGCTTCGCTTTCTTTTGCACCTGATTCTTTTAAGAGATGTACCAGTCTCATCAATTTGCTCTCCGCACTAGCCTAAGTTAAATCTGAGGGCTTTCTGTTAACCTATGTCAGTGGAAGAATTACTGACATTTTCACATCTATGTACTTCCTAGTAGATCTGAGCAGGGAAGCCACACTCTGTCCCTTTTCTAGAGACTAAAGAGTCCCCTTGGCTTGGGGCTCATCAGTACCTGCAAAGACAGAACTTGTCTTCTAGCTGCTACTTCTCCATGATCCCCTTAAGGAAACCATCACCAAATTAGATTGTTCTTCCAATTCAAAAAGTGTCTGGATCCTAGTGAGAAAAGGCATATTTTGGGGGGAGGAATAAAATATGTGATGAAGGGCATGGCACTGTGGGTGTTGAAGATAATTCTTGAAAAGCCTTTTGAATGGATTCTCATTCGATGATCAAGATAATTCTTAAATGAGGCTCCTTGGTGGACACTCCTGGAAACAACCTCTTTGGGCTTCATTCTAAGCTCTTCTTCATCCTCTGTTTCTCAATTCCTTCATTTGGTTGTCAGCTTAGTGCTGCTACAGAGTGGTTGTACTGTGGCGAGGGGTTCATTATTCTTATTTCAGAACAACCTGAAGAGTAACTTACAAATATATATGATCTGAAATGGATTGAGGGTAGAATTAACATCTGATGTGATGTGATAGTAGATAAATCTCCAAGCCGTAGGTGATTGAAAATAAAGTTGTCAAAAATGTAGACTTGCGTAAACCCTTAGTTCTGCCTTTATGCAGGATGACTGATGAAGATGTTTCACCTTGAAGTCTATTTCCTAGTCAGGCAATGGATACAAAAAAAGAAAGAATAACTAACTCATAGTAACAGAACAATGACAAAAACCAATAGGATTTTCATCACTAAAAACAAGAATAAAACGTTCTTTTGCAGGAAGAAGGGGGCCTCATAATGACTCCCATATCTGGCAATATAAGATCACCCCCCTTCCAGATGCCATGGCTTTTGAGTCCTCAGCAGGGTCCCCCAGAAAATTCTTGATGGAGTTAATTTGTTGAGTGCTTAAAAAAAATCATATTAGCAAATTGCTTTTCAGAAGCTGTTTCATCATACGTTTTGCTTACTGGCTTTTTATACACATGAGAATCTGGTATATTTCTTATTGCCATTAAAAAAAAAAAGAAAACCTGCACTTTGTGGTATGCACGGTTTTAGTGCCTGGAAATTCTGAAGAACAAACTGTTATGTTTCTAAGAGAAAGTTCCCTGTTTAATGTAGAAAACGTTAAGCTGGAGACGATGAGAGGAGATGGGCCTGTCTCATTTAGCTATGGTTTTATTTACATCTCTTAAGCTAAGCAGATTTGGGTCTGATTAATCCTGATATGAGCGATCGCCTAGAAAGCTCAAGATGGCTTACTTTAAGAAGTGTCTGTCAGCAACTAAGTACGGGCTTCTTCTCCATTCAGTACGTATTACTATAACAGTACAAACTGCTTCGTAATGCAAACGTCTCAAAATCTGAGACCTGTCAGATTTCTTTCTTTTTCTAAATCAGCTTAGATCTGGCTGCAAGCCACCTCTCCCCAACTTTGAAGTAACTAGTAGTGGACTTTTTCAGCTCACCCTTCTCTTCTCTTAGGCTAAAAATGATGAGGTCAGGGGCTCCAGCCAGAGCTACCCAGGCCACACTCATTCTTTAGCCACGCACTGGGTTACCCCTGGGAGTCAGGCACTGCGGCTGCATCAGGCTGTGGGGCCACCCCTGCACGTTCCTTGTCCCCACCCACCAAGGGCACCCTCCCGTGTCTCCAAGGTCACAGCACTCGGCGTCCAGCCTCCATGGGTACCATGCAGCCACCTGGCATTTGAGATTCTGTCATCTCGGGGGCAGTGGATGGAACCTGGACCCACATCGCCTCCTCTCTGAGAACCCATAGCTTCATCTCCTCTCCAAAGGTTGCAGCATCCCCACATCCCGGTTGGTCCACTGCCCTCTTATCCTCAAGGGCCCAGTGCCTCTATCTGCTCCCCCAGGGAGGATCCACTTTAACCTTCGTTGATAGGATATATGCCCCTTTACTCCTCTCGGAGAAATCTAATGCAGGGAGGAAGACATCCAAAACTTACGTTGTCACAATAACAAATACCTCCACAAGTCAGTGCTGCTACCTTTCAAGGAAGACAAAGCCAAAAATTACCAGCAGGAGCATTTGGAGAGCTCCCAATTCTTTTTCTCAACCAGATATATACTAGCTCAGTGGCTTAGTCTCATATTATCCGATGCTTATTCAGACGATCCCCAATAAGCGTTTTAATATAATAAGGTCCAGCTTAAATAAACATCATCACTACGGTGCCTACTCTGGGCCACTCCTGGAGCCCAAGCTTCCTCACGGCTACTTGGAGAAAACTCCCAGTGGCTCGTCGTGCCCGTCTTGTTGGAGGAAAGTGGCTCGAGCTTAGGGAGCTGCGGGGGAGGGCACTGATCTCCGAGGAGGCTCTGAAATCAGGCTCCGCTCTTGTGTTTGTCTGTTACAGATGGAGCTCCCGAAGGCCTTTTCTGACCTATGGACATGCCTATCTGCCTTCCTCAACATGCTATCACGCAGCCTTTCCACAGCATCCCTGCTCAGCAACTACTGGTTTGTGGGCATACAGAAGGTGCCCGAGCCCCTGTGCGGGAAAGGTCTGCCAGCCGAGTGCTTTGATGTGCCAGTGCGCTTGGATGGGAGCAGCACAAATGTATCATCTCTGGAGGTGGTGCAGTACAGCTGGGAGACTGGGGATGACCGCTCCACCTCCCATGCCTTCGGGAGTGGCATGTGGCTCTCCTATGAGGAAATCGTGCAAGACCCAGGTGGCCCCTCACCCCACCCACCTGATATCTTTTCCCCACCAGGGATCTCATGCAGGCAAAGAATCAGTGGGATTCTTTGTACAGCCCTCACTCACCCCTGCAGGGCCCCACCTCCGCCTCGGGGTCTCCCCACTCTGCATTGGGTCCCTTCCCCATCAGACTCCCTCGTAATAAGGTCCAAAGTCCAACCATCTGACGTTTCACCTCCAGTCTCGCAGGTTTCAAATAGCATTACCCTTAAAGGGTTTCATGCAGACTTTTTTTTTTTTCAATTGGGGTAGAGTGGTTTTACAATGTTGTGTTAGTTTCTACCGTACAGCAAAGTGAAGTAGAGTTCCCTGTGCTCGTGCAGACTTTTAACATTATGAGAATTTCCATCCCAGCGAGCTAGAGTTGCCTAGACAAAATGAGGAGAATATCATAGAAAGAGCGGGGACTCTGCCCAGCTGTGACCTTATAGGAAGAACTTCATTCCTACAGGTCTGGATTTTCTCATTTGTGAGATGCAGGGATCAGAGTAGATCGCCTTTAAATAAGACCCCAAAAGGGTGTTCTCATTCTAAGTGTTACTGCTACAGTTGAAAAGGTAGGGGAGGGCTTCCCTGGTGGCGCAGTGGTTGAGAGTCCGCCTGCCGATGCAGGGGACACGGGTTCGTGCCCCGGTCCGGGAAGATCCCACATGCCCCGGAGCGGCTGGGCCCGTGAGCCATGGCCGCCGAGCCTGCACGTCCGGAGCCTGTGCTCCGCAGCGGGAGAGGCCACAACGGTGAGAGGCCCGTGTACCGCAAAAAAAAAGAAAAGGTAGGGGAACTGAAGCCCAGAGAAAGTAACTAGATTGTGGAAATTGGACCCAGACAGACCCTCCCATGTCTCACGCCGCTGGGCCTCATACTCGCAAAGCAGGCGCTGTGCCAGCCCGTTAGGTAAGGGTCGTCCTCGGGTGGGGAGCAGTGGGGTTGAGGACATCCCCTCCTCCCTGCTCAAAGCATGCAAAGATTCCCCCGGTCGTGAAGCTTTTCTAAAGCCCAGAACTGTGTACAATTTGCAATCTGCTGCTTCTCCCGATTTAGGCTAAGGGGAAGAGGAGATGGGACAGGATTATAATTCGTGTGTATTTACATTTATACTTGAGTTATTATTGTGTCACTTAGCACTGCTCCAACTCCAGTCCCGGAAACAGTTTAGAGCCCTGCAGCCCAGTGGTACAGCAGGAGCAAAAGGTGCTGGTGAACCGATGCTGGGGACATTCCCCGGGGTGACTCAGGGAAGTGTACTCTTCATTATCAGGACTTGAGAGAGAAATTAATCTTGGATGACTCTGGCCTATTTTGTTCATCCATCCATGCATCCTTCCCTGCTTCCAAAGAGACATTTATTGCCTGCCTACCACGTGCGGGGCAGGCCTGTGTAGGACCAAATGGAGCAGTACCTGGGATGGGACTGGGGGAAAGTCTGCATCCCTCGTCCAAGGCAGCACCTCATCACCCTGTACCTTGTCTGTTTCAGGGGAGAGGTGCCGAAGTTTCCTTGAACTCACACCACCAACCGAGAGAGGTGAGAAAGGATTACTGGAATCTGCCACGTTGCAAGACCCATGTCACCCCTCTCTCCGATTTGGAGGGAAGCGGTTGATGGAGAAGGCTTTTGTCCCCCACCTTCCCTTGGGGCTTGGGGCAAGTATGTAGCTTTGATGACAAATTTAGTTGCCATTGAGTTGGGCCTCTGAGTATCTAAACTGTACTGTGATCTCTTGCTTTTCTCTTCTTCTGAGCCCCACGGGGTGACACAAACTCCTGCTAGGCTGACCCTCATTCCTATGCAGGAATGCAAAAAAGGAACAGCAGGGACAAATAAAGTCCACAAATAGAAATCCACCAACAGCTCTAACCTACTCCAGTTGCCAAGTAACCATGTAGAAAGCTTGGGTCTTTCCTCCCCCCCCACCCCGATAATTTTATCGTAACATAGAAAGAAGGGAGTCAAAGAGGGCAAGGGTGGGGGGGGTAGGGATGGGGGGAGGAAGAAGAGAAACAAAATGGATTGCTCCAAGATTAAACTTTAAAACAAAGGAGAAACAAAAATGATAACTAGCAAAGTCATATCCCTGCAAGATTTGGTGAAACTTGGATGATTTCTTCTCAAACCTCCCTAAGAGCCTTTACATGCAGTCAAGTGTACTTGGCTATGTGTTGGGTACTGAGCAGAGGGAGAACAAAGAGCCCCAGGCTAAGGGCTGTCCCAGCTGTTTTCACCTCTGTCTCCTCCTCTGGTGCTATGAGGCTCTGCACTTCTCATGGGCAGCATTTGTTCACCGCCGGTTCAGTTAGTTAACTGTCAGGTGAGAGTTCTTCTTCCTCTGGTTTCTGACAGAGATCCTACGGCTATCACTGGGAGTCCGATTCGCCTCCATCGGACTGGGACTCATCAGCTTCCTCCTCCTACTGATGGACTTGCTATTCACGGGGCACCCCGGCTGTGGCCTCAGGCTGAGCACCTTCACCGCCATCTTCTCCGTCTTGTCAGGTGAGCATCTCCAGAGCTGGAGAGGAGGGGGGGTGTTCTCTGCTGCCTTTGAAGCACTAGCCGGAAGGCTGCAGTCTCTGTCCCAAGGGAAGAAGGAGCCCCAAGGCGGTCTAAAGAATGGAGCCAGGAGATAACAGCACAGGCGTCTTTAATTTTAAATGGAAATAACATGCGAAATGTTATCTTAGATCATTATGTCCTTTGCTAAATGATTTCTCTCTAGGTTCTTTTTATTTGAAAGTTTTCTCATTATGTACAATACAGTTTGGTTTTTTTTTTTGGTTTGTTTGTTTGTTTGTTTGCGGTACGCAGGCCTCTCACTGTTGTGGCCTCTCCCTTTGCGGAGCACAGGCTCCGGATGCGCAGGCTCAGCGGCCATGGCCCACGGGCCCAGCCGCTCCGGGGCATGTGGGATCTTCCCAGACCAGGGCACGAACCCGTGTCCCCTGCATCGGCAGGCGGACTCCCAACCACTGCGCCACCAGGGAAGCCCCTGGTTTACTTTTGAGTCGTGACATCCACGCAGCTTTTCCACACTCTGTTGCATAAAGTGAGAGATGCGTGTAGACGAAGGATAGGGCCCATACTGGGGGTACAGGTGGGAAAGAAGTAAAGGGAGCAGCAGCCTGTGTGCAGCCTCGACTCAGAAATGTTCCCACAGCTTGAAACCAAACATCTGGGGAAGCGATTGCAGATACACCTTCAAGGAGAAGCCCCCACTGCAGAGTAGTCCCCCCGGAGTGTGGTGGCATCGGGGTAATGGAACGCCTCGACACAGGTTGTACCTGATGCCGGATGAGGAGGTTGCTCCCAAATCGTATTCCCCGTACATGGCAATGCCAGCCTGTCTCTAAGGGAACTGCCTTCCTGTTTCCTCTGTAGGCCTTCTGGGGATGGTGGGCCATATGATGTAGTCACAAGTCTTCCAAGCAACGGCCAACTTGGGTCCAGAACACTGGAGGCCCCATGCTTGGAATTACGGCCGGGTCTTTTAGTAGGCGCTCCTCCACCTTTCTCCTCTTCCCTGGTCCACCTCAACTAGATGCTTGCTCTGTGTCCTTCTGCCTTCTCTTCATCCCTCATCCCAGATGTCCATTAGTCACCCAGAGGGCTGGACCAGCAGGCCACGCCCATTCTCCCCCCCACCTTCTGAGGAGGTACAGAGTGGATTCCTCGGGCTTATTTTTTCTGCTGATAAAGCTGTAACAAGTGCTTCTTCACCTGTTATGTAGGACACCCTTGGTAAATGAGACTAATTTTGCATGGCTTACGGAAATGATGCTCTCTGTTTTATATATTTTATGATCCAAGGTATTGGGAGACAGAGAAATGAAGAATTAGCCTTGCAGTCTGGATCGGAGTCCATTCCTGCGAATGGCTCACTCTTCTCCTGTGATGAAGAGTGGCTTCATCCTGCTTCCATTCTTATTCCATCGAACTGTGTTAGAAATGAAACTTCCCCTACCAGTCTCTCTCTAACCCTTAAAGAACTAAGGGCTCAGTTAGTCTAGATTTCTCTTTAAAAGAGGGAAGCAGTGACCATGATGAAACACACACATTCAAGGGAAACACCCCCTTTGTTTGGGTTCCTCACCGTCTCCCTTGAGGAACGCTCTCCATTCACTGCACAGGTGCCGACTTGGACCTACATGGACCGTCTGGGCTGAGTGCTAAGCACTTAACAGTGCTGGAAAGACAGTCCGTGCTGAAGAGGTATATGGAAGCCTGTACATGTCCGTCACAGGAGCTCCTCCCCTTTCCTCATGGTGTAACATGTGCTATTGGATTCAGGGGCCTTTGATCTCTCCATCAGCCACCCGATCAGTTTAGCTCATTTTCCAGACTCATCGTTTCTCACCTTTTATCCATTTTCAAGCCATTCTGGGCATTTCAACTGCAGATCTCAGACTTCAAAACTGCCATCAGAAGCATCCTCAACCTGAGTCTAGTCCATCAGAGGCAGCAGAGAGGAACACGCAGCAGCAGCGCGTAGCCTCTAGGCATCACCTGGCCTCGTGAAATACCCACACACACACAACCTACACCACTGCTGGTGTCCTGGGCTTCCCGTGATCACGGAAGACTTAAGGGTTGGACTTCTGCAGTTTTTAGGAATGTGTTTGATACAGTTCCCTGGTGTCTTTTTCTCTTTGTTGAATCCATCCAGCTTCTCTTCATCTCCAGCATCTCTTCCATCCTTTACAAACTCCCGTAAGCCAAGAACCACATTGTTTCCACAGTAGGCAAATTCCACTAGAGCTGCCTAGGATAATACCTGTAGATGTGGAGTCAGTGTTTCCTGAATGCCTCTCAGAGGCTCAACGTCGTGGACCCTAAGACAGCTAGGTGCAAAACCAAGGAAGATGGAAGAGGTATCTGGCAGGAAGTATGTGTGTCAGGGAAAGGAGGGATGTAGTGTCTCGGGCTGTGTCCACTGTGTCCAGCTGAGCTACAGCTCTATGGAATCTTGGGGATTATACAAGGTTAACTGTAGCTTGGGAAACAACTGTTCAAAAAATTGTATGGCAGGGCGGGAGTGAGTGAGTGAGTGAGTGAGTGAGTGAGTGTGTGTGTGTGTGTGTGTGTGTGTGTGTGTATACACAAACACAAAAAATACGCCACCAGGTATAAAAGAACACAGCACTTACACTAATCAGTGCAGTGTAAATGAATCCGTTAAACTCCTAGCCTGACTTTAACACTATACGAGACATTGTCTTTTACTAGGAAACATTCAGAACCTACCCTAAGACAGACCAAATTCAGTCCTCTTGCCCACAGCTCTTTACCTGCAACGTGGTGGAAGGCAACACCATGAGATCCTTAAATCCCTAAGGCGGCATCGGCCCAGCTGCCTAATAGGAAGGGATCCCGGTATTTTTCTTTCAAACCTGTAAGGAAGTCAGAGTCTTACATTCCAGTTTTTTTTGTATATTTGTCCCTAGCACGGCCTGGGTTTCCTTCACCTGCTGCATGGCGTCAGCTGTCACCACCTTCAACACATACACCCGGCTGGTGCTGGAGTTCAAGTGCAAGCACAGTAAAAGCTTCAGAGGAGCCCCCGAGCTGCCTACTGCATCACCACCTAATGTTTCCTCCAGGAGCTGGCGTGCACAGCCCACCCGAGGGGCCTTTGACCAGCCACCCCCAGTACCACCATCAGCCCGTCCGCTCCGTCTCCGGAGGAGTGGACTTCTCCTCAGAGCTACACACAAGGAATTTCAACATGGGACCAGCTGGGAGCCTCAGGAAGAGGCGGCCGGGTCATCTGTAGAGGAAGAACAGTGTTGGGAGTTATGGATTTGCAGAGCAGGCTGAGCCCTGCCTTAAACGTGTTGCTTTGTCATCAACACGTGCTTAAGCCAAAGTCTGTTTCTTGAGCGTGATTTGCAGAGGTTAAGAACAAGGGTATTTAAAGTCCAAGTCCGGGGGGCATGTGCCCGGTGCCCTCGCTCCCTTTTCTGTCACAGCTTGGTCTCACTCCAATCTCCCACCCCCGCCCCCGTGTCACTCATTCAGAAGTCCCTTCTCGCCTTTCTGATTGTTGGTTATATGCCAGGTTCTGGGAGATAAAAAGAGGAGCAAAATATAGTTCCTGCCCTTTAGAGGCCGACCAACTTGGCCATCTGTCCTGGATTTGGAAGAATGGAGGTGGGTAGTTGGTGGTGCCTCAGCCTTCCGTGGTGCACTTGACTTTTCCTGGAAGCCACACACTGGAAGGCTCTCCTAGGAGCTCTGACCTGTAGAACGGGCATCCTCTGCACTGCCTACCACAGTGTCCTGCATCCCCGCGATAGGGAACATATCACATCACGTTAATTACACATTACCCTCAGAGCCATCAGGAGACTAGGACACATGAGAAGGCTCCTGCAGCCTGAGGGGACAGGCCACCCCCAGAACGGCCCACTGAGGCCATGTGGACAGGATGGCAGCCCCCCAGCAACCAGGCTGCAGCCTACACTCCCCTCTGAGCCCCACCTTGCGTCCATCCACTCGCCCTTTCTCTTTTCCGTCAGGGAAAACCCACCATCCTTGACGGCAGAGAAGAATGAGAACAGCACACACGTATGCTCCTATACACAGTGTTTATTTGTTCTGTAACGATTCACATTTTAAACAGCGCCTCCTGACAACGTACCAGCTGGCTCTTCTCTAGCACAGGCAGTAAGGGCGGCCATTCACAGTCGACGTGGGGGGAACCACACTAGAAGGGGGAGCAGAGTCCCTCTGGGGGTGGGAGGATGTCGTCTAGGGTAGAGGGCTTGCACGGGAAGGAAAGAAGAGAGACTGGGAGAAGGAACACCCCGGCATTCACGGAAGTCAATACTCTTTCTAAGTAGCGCTTGATTGGCTCTGCTGGCAACCCCGAAAGACAAGAGCACTTCCTATCTTTGACGTCCGGCTGGGGGGTTGCCTGTGAGGAGAAGGAAGTTTAGGGACACATTGGACGAGAACAGCACCCACACCGATCAGGTGAAGCTTCCTCGATCTTCAGCCACCATTTACTCCCCCTGTACTGGCTGCAGGAGGAAGAAGAAACCTAGAGCTTGTGTCCTGTGTTTAGCAAGGGAGATTCAAACTGATCAGAGACCAAACAATCTATGCGAAGTTAGTCTGCAAACACACCACAAAGAATTCAGGGCCGCTGTTCTCCCTAGCTGCTGCTTAGGTGTTTCTGGGACTCTCCCAGCATAAATATAGTCTCCTGCCCCAAACAGTCCTCCCAAACCAGATGCTCCATAAACAGCTTTGCGTTTGACTCCTGCCTGAAGTGGCTGGCAGCCCTGAAAGCCTCCACGTGGCAGAGAACGAGGTGGCCCAGCCCAGGCCGCCACTCAGGCTTCAGGTATTCGGGTGACTGTGAATCAGTCCTTAGAATTCTCTATTAGACTGAACTAGATCCTACGCCCTTCTACCCAGGCAGATTCAAATGCTAGAAGTGAATCTGGAATCAATCCCAGACTCTTGGGTGTGTCCTAATTGTTCTCCCAAGTTCACAAGAAGCTGGACCCACACGTGCCTTCCAAAGTGTTGAAACCAAATTTGCTTTCAGGGACTTCAGGCGGGAAGGGGGCAGAAACCCGGCGAGGCCAGTCCACAGGCCAGGCAACATGCCTGTTTACAGCTCCGGCTACCAACCTTCGGTTACGTCACAACGCCTACCGGTGGGCAATTCAGACATACCCCTTTAAGTCTGGCATCCCGATTTTCTGGAATCTCTTTAGTAACACAAGCTAAAAACACAAGGGCTCAAGTAAAGAGAGAACCCGAGTGCACTCAGGGATGACCTATCAAAATTGTTCGAGAAGAACAGCGGTTCTCCCCCAGCTAATGTGGGATTCTCTGCTATATAAACAACGACCTAGAAGTTTAGGGGAGAACCTGATAAAGTAACATATTCATACAGAAGAAGGAAGAAATAAGCTCTGGAGATAATTCTAAAGAACTTCTCCATTTATAAAAAGTTATAGTATTTCCACAGACATATTCTCAAAATACTCTGCTTCAAAGGCTCTACAAGGAAGGGAGGGTACAGGGCAGAATGGTTGCATGCTGGACTCAAGGAGCCAAAGTCCAGAAACAGCTTCGCTCTCATGCAAGCAAAGCAAAAATATCCCTGAATAAAAAGCAAAATGAGAGGCAGAAAGGAGGATGCCCACTAGGAGAAGATGCTGAGAAAGCAGGGCGGAGATAAAGGGGATGAGGCTGCCAGCCTCAGGCATTCCTGACTTGAGTTTTCCTCTAAGCTGTGGACGGTGCACACCTGAGCACGTCCGAAGTGACCACGGTAAAACGCTCGTGACTGGAGGAACGACCCGAACCACGTCCATAACCTATGGACCTTGTCAGAGGTGGGGCGTTTAAACTTCTCCTGTTCCCCTTCTGATAGGAACAGGGTTATTGTTATGGTCACTGAATACAGAGCAAAGGAACATGTGAGGAGAGAGGAGACAGGAGCCACAAAACAAGGAAGAGATGAGGATTCTGGGTGGCTCGCGCCACATCCCCGTGTCAGTCTTTCTCGCTACTGCAGCCGAGGTACAGGTAGGGGGAGACGAAGGGGAGAAATGCTGAGGGGCCCTCCAAGTCAGAGGTAGGCTATCTGGGAGTCTCAAGAGGCCCAAACCAACCAGATGTGTTTCGGACGGATGAGAACCTGGGTCCCTGGAGCTTAGGACATACTTATCTAGAGAAGGTTTCATCACCACACCAACAGATAACACACTCAGGGCGTAACGCACAACAAAATGTTCCAGGGAAGGACTTCACTGGAATTTCCCAGCAAGGGTTCATAAATTAGACACACAAAAAATAACACAAGATTCACATTTCCAAACTATCCACACAGAACACCTAGAAGGGGTTAATTAGGGGGTTGGAAGGGCAGCACCCCAGCCAAACGGATCGTGCTGTTATCCAAGACCTCCAAGTGCCTTCCAAAGTGTTTGGCAACGTTCACGCAGACGTGGTGGAGTGGGTGACAGAAGTCGTCCTCTCCAGCTGGAGAGAGACAGTACCATTCAGTTCACTTCTTCTGAAACTGAAGAGTCCAGCAGCCTAGATCTAGGGAGAAGAGTGCAAGTATCAATGACTTTAATTTTTTTTCATGGGAGAGACAAGGAGGGACCCTAAATGTCAGAATATCCCTCTATTTTCCTGTCCTTTTGTCTAGCCCCAGTGGTTTGTAAGCGTCCCTCCAGAAAGGCCCAGAGACTTCACCTTTTTCCATGATACGTTCTTAAACACTGAACTCGACCGTAGGATTTTCAGAGGGGTGGGAGGGAGCGCTGCATTTTCAGCAAGATAATTCTTCGTGGTGTGTAACTGTCACAAGCCCTGCACGATGCTGGCACAACGAGCCCTTACCCGGAAAAGGCCAGGGGTAACAGTAAAAGCCAGGAGCCCACGCCTCCAAATGTCTCCTAAGAGAGACGGTACCATTTCCAGCTCAAAACAGCTGAGCAGTAGTTCATGGTCGTGAAGTACCCTTACAAAATAACACGGGTTGAAAATAACTGTTTCCTGATACCTGGCTACTCAAGAAGGCTCCCACTCCCCAAATCTTCAAAAGAGCAGACTCGGGGTTGGTATGATGTGTCTTCAACCCTCAGTAGTAACCAGACATTTCTTTCACAAGCTCTTCACCTGGTAGGGAGAGTCAACGAACTTTATCCTCGAGAGGAATCTTCGCAGCTCCCCGCGGCCGATTTTGGGGGCCGTCTCCTTCAGCTGGATCACTTGGCCCTCCATCAGTGCCCACCGCAGACTAAGCTTGCTGACCACCAGGGGTGCGGGATGCCCTTCAGAGCTTGGCCCTGTGGTCCTGGTAACATAAAAGGCATCTTTCCAGAGGTCGTTGATCCCAACTGAGGAAAGACAAAAACAAGAGCAGTTAACAAGGACAGAAGACTTCAGCTAACAGGAGAGTGGTTTGGTTCGGCAACTGGATTCATTCACTCATTTCCTCCTTCGCTAATTCACAGAAGTTTACTGAGCACCTAATCAACGCAAGGCACTGACTAGACGATAGGTGCCCAGGGGTGCAAAGCAGCAAATTCTCAGCCTCTGTACCTGTGCTTCTCCGAAGCCACTTCTAAGAAAGCCCCAGATCAGGAAGGGAGAGGAATGGCCAACTGTGGCGACAATTTGGTAGAAAAGTGAGTACAACAGACTAGAAATTCTGAGAATTCCTAGACTGTCAGTAGCTGGTGGCATAAGCTATGTACATAGCCAGTGTTTATTCTGCCTCGTCTATAAACCAGGTATTGTAATAAAAATGGTCTTGATTCTTAACTACCATTACGTAACGTTCACTGAATAACAATTTATGCTACTATCGAAAAGGAGGTCATTTAGATCCAGTCACAGGATTTTGCAAACTCACACCTCCCCACCGCCGCCCTGCTGCACACAAAGCCAGTGGGCAGGGATACGTGCAAGTTCCAGATGAGCTGTTCTTCCCAGTGCAGCCCAGTGGGCCCAGGGTCACAGCAGCAACCTCACCTTCAAGGCAAACGAGTTTGTAAGGAGACAGCAAGTCTCTGAATGGCAAGGGAATACGGAAAAGAAGTAAAGAAAGGAACCCTGGCCGGCCTGGCCGGCCCCCGCAGGACTGCAGACTCCCAGAGGCCAGTGTGGGACGGGACCCTCCAAGGAAGGGACCATCGGACGATCCCAGACCAGCTGCGGTGGCCGACCTTCCAGGGCTTTGCATTACAGGTCTCTAACATGTGATCCCAGCTGTGCTCTGTGATATTATTTAGATGCACATATAAAGTAGAACACTTCCAAATGTGAACGGCGGTTATGAGTGGTCAGATTACGGGGGATTTTTCTTTTTCCCTTTTTCTCCTGGCGCCAGTTTCTACGCGATGGTCATGTGCACTTTAGTCCAAAGAAAAGTCTCTACTGAGCCTAAACGCATGCCCTGAGGAAACGTCCTGCCTCTGCTTCATCCTTTGCAGTGAATCCCAGGTCCTAAGCTTCTACGAGGTCGAGAAACTAGTCTGATTTGTATTCCCAGCACCGGGCACAGCGCCTGGTGTACAGCTGATGCTCAGTAAACATCTGCTGAAACATCAGCTCCGTGGACCCTTGGGGATGGGATGACACTGCCCCGCAGCTTCCAGCATGTGTGGAGGCTGTGGGCCCTCACCCCGTGAGCCGGGTGCTGGGAGGGTGCACTCGGGCGACGGCCCCGGGGAACCAGGGCCACCAGGGGAAATGCACGGGAGCAGCTCAGCGCACTCGTCCTGCTGTCATCTGCAGGCACACACCCTCCCCTTGGTGGGACGATGGTATCACCCTCACCACGGCCGGCACATCCGCTCCCCTCCTCTGTGTACACAGACCCCACCGTCCCTGGGACTTACCCTCTGAAGCCGTCACGGTGCCGGTGGCATTGGCCAGATCCAGAAGGATGGAGGGGAAGGCTGGATGCAGGAGGTACAGGTGGTGAAGGCTGGGTGGCTCGGTTCCTAGGACGGCATCCTGACAACAAGCACCAGTGAGAGCAAAGGTCAGTCCACACACCGGCGTACGATGTCACTCAGATGAAAGGGTGGTGGAGACGGTGGTGATTACTCATCCCCTGCGATCCCAACTATGAGGGTGTGTTTGAGAGAAACTCCCACATATGAGAGACGTGTCATTTCCAAGAGCTGAAGACACTGATCAAACACTAACTTCTTCAAAGCACTAGAGCTAGAAGGTGCTTTCTCGCTTATAAGAAAAAGAAAGGAAGAAAGGAAACGGGCATGCCCCAGGACAGAAACTGATGGGGGCCCTCGCAGTCTGGTGCCAACGGAGTATTAGGAAGAGGTTCTTCCCTGACAGCAGGCAGGGGGGCTTCGTGGAGGCAACATCTGCATATTAAAAAAATATATATTGAGCCAAAGACATTTGCTTTCACTGGATATTGAAGCCAATTGCAAGAGTCAGGCTAAAAAAAAAAATCACAAAAATCTTATCTGTTCCTGAAATAAACAGGAATGGACCAAACAGAACTCACTAATCATAATATAAAAATTCCAAGGCCTGAGTGTCAATCTCCTGACCCCCGACAGCAGAAAAAAATGCACATCAGGGACTTCCCTGGTGGCGCAGTGGTTGAGAGTCCGCCTGCCCGTGCAGGGGACATGGGTTCGAGCCCTGGTCCGGGAAGATCCCACATGCCGCGGAGCAACTAAGCCCATGTGCCACAACTACTGAGCCTGCACTCTAGAGCCCGTGAGTCACAACTATTGAGCCCACGAGCCACAGCTACTGAAGCCCGCGCGCCTAGAGCCCGTGCTCTGCAACAAGAGAAGCCACCACTCGACACAACTGAAGTGAGTGTCAGCCCTGCTTCCACACTGTCAGCAGGGGAGGGGACACGTGTGCGGGAAGCTCGCGGTGCACTCCCACCACTGTCACAGAGCAGGAGCAGGCTTTCCCACACACCTCAGTATCCCAGCACCGGCTCAGCTAACATGACAAGAAAATAGCCCAACTCCCTCCTCACTGCCTATGGTATGGTGCCCAAACTCCTTAGCGTGAAAACCAAGGTCTTAGGCCTTTCAACCCCAATCTGCCTTCCTTGGCCTCCTACGATTATATGCCTATGCACCCCACGCTCTAAGAACACCTGTGAAACAAACACATGCTTCACTTGACTTTACCTGACCTTGGCCAATCTTATTTCCCCCTTAGGCGTCTTCCTCGTGAGCCCATTTCCACACATTAAAACACTTCTTGTCTGGAGGTCCCCAACTTGATGCCACCTTGTTCAAGAAAAGCTCCCTAATCGCCCCCAACAAAATGACTACCCCCCTCCCTTTGTGCTTCCATCTAAACTTCCTATGTGCACCTCTATCACAGCATTGGTAATATGCCTTTGTTTTGTGGTCATTTATAGACACTTACATTTGAGAGTCATCTGATCCGAGCCCCTCATTTTATTAAAGGAGGAAACCGGGAAGTTAAATGTTAGGTAGATTGCCCACATTCACTTGTCAGGGAACTGCAGAGTTAGGACAACCATTTATGGAAATCTGATCCGAAAGCCAGGGACCATATTAGCATCTTCATTAACGGATAAAGAGCACGAGACTCAAAAAAGTTAAGTCCTAGAGCACAGGGCTAATGAACGCAGGACTCTCCCTCTGTCAGGCTACCCGATGGCCAGGGACCATCCGTCTTCTCCTGCAGAGGGCAGCACTGTTCCTAGTCTACCCCGAGGTCCCTGGCACACAGTAGCTGCTGGTCAGCTGTGTTTAACTGGACTAAATCAGGGTGAGTCTTACTCAAAATCCCCAGGCACCTTGCAGAGGTGGCCCCGTGCCTCCTCAACCCCGTTAAAGTGCTGCAGGACAGCATTTACGACATTCTCAAACCTGCCTTCCGTGTATCGGAGCTTCTCTCCCATGATCCCCCAGGTGAACCCTCACCTTCAGCCCAGCGTCCCCCCGCCCCTGCTTTGCCACCCTGCGGCCCCGCCCATTTCCGAAATCTCAGCTTATTCACCTCAATGCCCAGCCTCAGCCCCCATGAAACCCTCCCTGCCCACTGCAGACCAAGCAAGGCAGCCCCGAGAGCTGCTGCCATCTGACAAAGTGACAGAGGGACCCTCCCAGGCTCACTCACAGGATTGGGCGATGCAGCTGACAGCCCTTCAGCCCAGAAGAGGAAGACAGACTTCTGGTCCACAGCGGCTGCTGAGGTGGCCGGAGTTTCTTCCATGTGACACGGAATGCTGTAACTCCAAGCGACCATTCCAGAGTCCCCATCCACCACCATCACCTGCAAAAGAGAAGACGGTGAGCACAGGCCATCCTCAGAGAGACAGCGGAAAACTCACGCGCACCCAAACAAACACCCATGGACATGCAAACACCACATACGTTAACAGGCGGAGCTTACCAGATGCAAACAACGGGGTGTTCAGAGAGCGCTAAATAGCAGCTAGGCCCAGGACCCTAGATAGAGTCTAAAGGACTGCAGCCTTCCCAGGTGAGAAGGGACATTATAAGTCCTCTCGGCCTCCTCGCATCCTCAGATGAGGGGATGGAGGCTCAGGGACAGGAAGTGACGCTGATTATTCTGCGTTCGGGACAGTCCTGGACGGAGCAGACATCCCACCGTGGAGGGGCTGAAACCCAACCCTCATCCCTTCCCTCCAGCAATGCAGCTGCCACGATTACGATTACGGGGAACATGATTCGGCGACAGCTCTGTCCCATCCCCTGGGCTAAAAGCTTTATAAGTTTGACTCTGTCGTGTGCAACCTGGCAGGTGCAGCTCAGCCCAAAGGGAGTCTCAAATTCAAAAGAGCATAGTCTGAACAGGCACTAAAATTAAGAGAAAAATTCACTCCTTAGTTGCATCTCTCAAGGGATAATTAAGGGGATTAGATTTATAATCCCCGGCAATACTGGTATCTCCTGTCACCCCAAATACCTCACACCGCACAGTTCTAGAACAAAACAGCCTCTCCTTTGCCAAAATCCCCAAGAAACTCCCCCATCACCTCCAGCCCCAGCATCTCCACGGCCTCTCTCCTCAGTGTCTCTGCCCTGCACCTCCTTCGACAGTCCCTTCCCTGTGCCCCCAGTGTCCTGGGCCTGCCATTCTCTGCCCAGGATCAGACTCTGCTTCGCCGAGAGCAAGCAGAGGGGAAGCAGGCTAGCAGTCCAAGATTCCCTTCATTAGTCTCGGGGAGAAAAGAAGTCTAGAGACACTGCACTAAAACGCTTTAGCCAGTGACACATATTATTCCACTTAACCGTCACGACAACCCTATGAAGGCAAGTGGTCTTATTACTCCCGTTTCACAGATGCAGAAACTACAGCTGGGTGAGACTGTGTCATCTGCCCACGGTCACCAATTAGTAGTGGAGCCAGGGACTAAAACCCAAGCCTAAACCCTCAGCATCTCAGCTCTAAACCAACCCATATGTACCCTTCCTCCTTCATCCTGCTGGGAGAGCCAACGGACATTTCAGTCTCTACCTGAATTATCTTTGAAACACACTCAGACACTGCTTCCTTCCTGTCTGGCACTGCCTGAAGACTCTCCCCAAAGTGGTCCTTGTGTCCTCGGATCTGTCCCCTACTCATGACTAAATAACCCTAGGCTCTACGCCTCATCTGAATTCCGCAGCCTGGCTTTCAGGCCCTCCAACAGCTGAGCGCGTCCTGACCACTCTGTTAGGAAGGCCCCTCTGCCCAGCCTCCTATATCCATCCAGCAAACCTCTTCTCTGCTCTCGTGACTCTGCACATCTAACGCCCAAATGACGGGAAGCATCTCTCGACACCCTTCCCTCCATCTGCTCCCCACGTCCCTGTGGCATCGTGCGAACTTCCGTTCCAGCACTCATCACGACGTCCGAGGTACAGGCACCCCGGTGACTGAACCACACGAGGCAGTGCTTGTTCTCATTGATGCTGTGTCTCCACAGCCATCATCTGCGCACCTGGCACAGAACCTGGCATACGTGAGAGGCAATGATTAAGTGTTTGTTGAAGTCACTCTCAGGGAACAGGGTACAATCGTATATAAATACATATTTCATGCTGAGGATAAACCAAAACGCTCAGTCGATTATAAAAAAAAAAAATTTTAAAAACTCGAATTCTGCCTGTAACGTTAAAGGAATGAAAACGGTCTATCCAGTCATTAAATCCTTACAATGTACAACCTGACATAAAATCAGAATGACCTATGTGTGTCCTTGGAACACACCCTACCGTCTATCTCAGGGAGCTGGAGCCCCTGCCCCTGCCTGCCTGCCCACCCTCCTCCAGAAACGCAGTTCAGCTGCAAGGCTCTGCTCACCTTCCCCGCCTTTAGGAAGTCCTCCATAACATCCTAGCCACCCCGGCTAGCCCAGCTTCTGTGAAATCTAGGAGTACGTGTACTGAAGTAGTACATTTATTTATACCTGCCTTTCCCCATCAAGAGACTTCAGAAGGCTCCTGTACACTGAGAACCCAGAATGAACTGCATAGGAAGGAGGGCAGCTAGAAAAGCTTCTGATGCTGTAGTTGAGCACTGCACCGTGACTTTTCATTTTATCCATTCTGCTAGACTTGGAGCTCTTTGAAGGAAGAGACCGTCCTTTAGGTTCTTTTTATTTCTCACGATGCCTAGCGCAGGGCTGGACACCAGGTTTATACTGGATATATGTTTCGACTGATCTTGAGTCCCCAGGTTTTACCTTTTTCAGCCCGACTCCATTCGGTATCTGCAGAAGGAAGTCTAACGTCTCATCATCCGTGAAATACCCAGGAGTAGGCTGGCTGCACGTGAGAACAACGTGAGTGATCAGAAGTGAAGGAGAAAAAGAGGAGAACCTCACTCCTTCCCGCCCCCTTCCCTTGCACGAGCCCCAGATAGCGAGCAGTCATTCTGGGTGATTTTGAAAGGTGGGCAAGCGGAACAAAAAGCGTGAGGAGCACACTGCCAACCTGCGCAGGCCTTGGAGGCTCAGGGTCCAGGAAGGTGTGAGGTTTTGCCCCTGCAGCAGGACAAGGCCTCGGTTGGTCGTGATCAGGAGGTCGCTGCTGTTGGAACCCGGCACCTTCACCGTCTGGAGGAGCTCCACCCCATCACTGAGTTAAACAAGACCCCGACGGTTAGTCTCAGGCTTGGATGAGATGCCTGCCCTGCTTACTTGGGCTTTTCCTCTTGGCGTACATGTTTGTATAGACCCTTGCGTTTGTCTTCCACCAGTGTCTCGTCAGGCAGGGCGCTCTGCCATTCCAGTTGAGTCTCCTTTTCTCGGTTTCTTTAGAAACCAAGGAGCCCTAGAAAATTCAGGCAAGTTCAGAAGGAACTGACAGGAGAAGCGCATCTCACACTGGATGCTCTGGGAAAGATAACAGAGCTGAGGACAGTGGCAGGGAAGGAGCCGGAGGTCGGGACAGGATGCTTGAAACTGTCATTAAGCTCGGACAGCTGCTCACACTGTACGCTGCATCCAATTACTTCTCCCTCTGTACAACCGGGACCACTCTATGTAACATCTGTCAAATGCACGGACACAATGTGATACTGCCTGAGAAAATGCTAGAAAATGATTTGAAGCTTCTGGGAGGAAAAGAACGAAGACAATTATTACCCAGGCCTGGGGTGAAATGAGTAAAATCCACGGTAGATAAAAAACAACATGCTTTTAGTTAAGAAATAAACAAGAAAAAAATAAGATTTCATGATGCTGCCCTTGCTTCTGCCAAAGTGATTCTTCAACTAAGAGAAAAATATGGGCGAAGAGTCAGGCCGACCCTTCAGCAGTTTTACAAGCAGTTGTGTTACATAAATCTATCTCCCTGCCTGCGGTTCCCCAGTCTCACCCTGCCCTGCTCTGACTGCCACGCCAAACAAATATCCTGCTTCGCCGCCCAGGTGCGAAGTGATCACACGCCATGGTCACCCACACGTAGACGTCAACGCTTCATGTCACCAAGAGAAGAGCCCTTGTAACTCCCCTTAACCAGGTCACAAGGTGGTATGTGAAGGCCAGCACTGTTTCCCCCGCAAACGTCTGCCCACGTGTTCACCAGCCCAACCAGACGATGACTCGGTTTCCCTGTGACGGGGCCAGACGGCTGCCCACCTGTAAATGTCAATGAGCTCAGACAGGTTGATGGATCTCCGCCTCTCCCACTCGGGCTCGTCTATCTGCAGGGAAGGTGGTAAGCTGTCTCGATTTTGGGCCTGAACAAAAATGTCCCGCAGGGCGACAGCCTGGATATTTCCTAGCGGCACAGAAGAACCAACACGGAGAAGGTGAACTTTACGGCATTTTCCCAGGGTGAGGATGGGAGTGAGAGACCCAGAGCCTGGGCAGGTGGATGGGTCCAACACAGCCCGCCCGGCCCAGCAGGGAACGAGTGGGGAAGTGCTTAAGTGGACGCTGGGCAGAGCTTCTCATTGGAGAAGAGTGAACGCCCCGCGGCAGGGGGCCCGGGCAGAGGAAGTGACAGAGGGCTGGTGTCAGTGACTCCAGGCTTTCTGACTCCAGGCTTTCTCTACGTCACATAAGGGGGCCTCACCATACACCCACGGGGACAGTAGCAAAAATGAGCCTTGCTTCTTACCAAAGCCAAACAGGATGTAGGCAGCCCCATTGGTGGTGATGTAAACCTGAGGGCCGATCAGGTTCCCCACTCCGACGATGTTGTACTTCACGGGTCGGCCCACGGGACTCCCTGTCCGGCCAGACACCAGCAGGAAGCACAGATCTGGCTGACGAAGTGAAAGACGGGTGTTGAATCCATAGACGCCTAATCGTTTCCGAATCAAATCGTTTCTCTAGATAGGCACTGCTTGCTCATTAGCGAAGAGGTCAGAAACACCTCCCAAAGTTGGAAAACCCAAAGCCAAGCCCACCTCGTTCTATTTCCCTGGAGGTTAGAAAGTGGGGCAAGTGCCCCGTTCCCTTGTTAGATGGTAGCTCGGGGAAGTTCTCCAAAGCACAGTTGTTGCCTCAGTCTCCTGAGGCAAAGAACTCTAGCCTAGAGCTAAACAGAGTACAGCCGACCCCGGGTCTCTACCCCCATACTCAGAAATCCCCAGTAACATTTGGTCCCAGGAGAATCAGCGCAGGCAGTGTGCTCCTATCATGACATACACGTCTGGCCTGGCCACCATCAACCTCACTATCAAGCAGAGATCCGCAAACCTTTTCTGTGACGTGTCAGACAGTAACTATGTGACGTTTTGCCAGCCAGACGGTCTCCGTAGCAGCTACTCCACTCTGCCGCTCTAGCGTGAGAGCAGCCATAGATAATACACGAATGAGCAGGGTGACTGCGTCCCAATAAAACTTTATGAAAACAAACTGCAGGCCACAGTTCGCCAACCCCTGCGCTAGAGGATTTTCTTTTGGGAATAGAGTCACTGGTTGGGAAGTAAAAGGACTACATCGGTATCTTGACTTCAGTAAAGCTATTGACAGAGTTTATCATCATGAATTCTTACGGACAAGATAAAGAAATGTGGTTCTCAGTGTACCCCGAGAAAGGGCCAATGCCAACCCAGAGGGAGGTTCCAGTGGAATGTCGCAGCACCCAGCTATTATCTCATTCCTGTTAATCATTCTTATCAAAGACCTGAATGAACAGAATTCAAGTTGATCACAAAGCTGAGAGCGATAGGTAATAGGCTGTTTGACAGACTCAAAATTCCAAAAAGTCTTAGACTGGAAGATGGATCAAAATCTGGAAGAAAAGATTAGGCCATTAATTAAGACGTGGGTATTTTATGGTAACAAGACTTATCGTGGTGATCGTTTTGAAATGTACAGAAATATCAAATCAGTAAGTCGTTCACCAGGAACTAACACAGTGCTGTAGGTCAGTTATACTTCAAAAACAAATAACTCATAGAAAAAGAGATCAGATTTGCGGTTACTAGAGGGAAGGATGGTAGGAGGGAGGATTGGATGAAGGCTCTCAAAAGGTACAAACTTCCACTTATAAGATAAATAAGTACTAGGGATATAATGCACAACATGAGAAACATAATTAACACTGCTGTACGTTATATAGAAAAGTTAAGAGTCAATCCTAAGGGTTCTCATCACAAGGAAAAAATTTTTTTCTATTTCTTTAATTTTGTATCAATACGAGATGATGGATGTTCACTAAACTTACTGTGGTCACCATTTGATGATGTACGTAAGTCAGATCATTTGTGCTGTACACCTTAAACTTATACGGTGCTGTATGCCAATTATAGCTCAATAACACTGGAAGGAAAAAAATGAAAGAAGTAGGGAAAAAAGACGTGGGTATTTTAACGGGTTATAAACAAAAACTGATTCTTAGAAAGGCTATCACAGCCTTTGGCTGCATTTCTAGATAAACAGAGTCTATATCAAAAGAAGCAACAATTTCCTTATGTTGATATAACTGGTTCTATTACAAATAGAATACTGTTTTCATTTATGGGTACCATATTATAAAAGAGATACGGACAAGGTGTAGTGAAAAAAGAAAGAAATCAAGAAAGGGAGGGGTCTGGATCATTTTGCGTGAGGCACAGTGTGAGAAATCGGGACTGTTTAGCCTTGAGAATGGCAGGCTTCAGAGGGACCAGGCTTCCAGCAAAAGGGCGTTCATGTAGAAAGAGGATTGGATTCAGAGTATTCTATGGAGCTGAAGCCGGCACCATGAATGGAAGCTATGAGAAAGCAGATTTCTCACCAGTAAGAATTTTCTAGAGTGGGCCAGGAACAAAATGGACTGTCTCACAAATTAGCACTATTGCCATCAGCCTGAGGACTCAGAGGGAATGGGTGCCAATGTATCTGGAACAGTGTATCAGCGACTGTAGCACAGTGTGAGAGGGTTAACTTCATGGCCTCTAAGGTCCCTTCCCACTGACATGCTAGCCCAGATCTGTTCTCTAACCCCAACCGTGTCCAGGTGTCCCAAGCCCACCTCACTCCAGCCCCAGATCTAAGAATGCCGCCCCTCTATATCATAGACCTAATACGTCTCATTCCTCCTTCCACATCTGCAGCTCAAACACGTTCCTCAGGTTCTTTTTTGCTGGTATAGAGGTCAGAAAAGTCAGTATGAAGATGAAGCTACTGCTCTGAACCCACCACTTCTCCAAGATTTTTCTAGTCTTGCCTATCACTTTCCAGGCAGAATGGAGACTAGTCCATACCCCTCCCTCCACCGCCATATCCCCTCCCTCTACCACCAAAAAAGGCACAGAGTAGAAGCAGGTGAGAAGCCATTCCTGTAACAGAGCCCCCTTGCTAGGGAGGGTCCCTCAGTCAGACCTGAACTGTCATCCCATCCACCACCGCTGGCTAGAAGACAGATGTGATGTCAAGGCCAAGATTTTTAAACTTGTTCGGGACACACAAACCTGTTCACTGTCTTGCTATGCTTCTGCTAACAACCATAATTCCTTTAAAAAGAAACTGCCCTATTTGTAGTGAGGTGGATGGACCTAGAGTCTGTCATACAGAGTGAAGTAATTCAGAAAGAGAAAAACAAATACCGTATGCTAACACATATATATGGAATTTAAGAAAAAAAGGTTCTGAAGAACATAGGGGCAGGACAGGAATAAAGACACAGATGTAGAGAATGGACTTGAGGACACGGGGAGGGGGAAGGGTAAGCTGGGATGAAGTGAGAAAGTGGCATGGACATATATACACTACCAGATGTAAAACAGACAGCTAATGGGAAGCAGCCGCATAGCACAGGGAGATCAGCTCGGTGCTTTGTGACCACCTAGAGGGGTGGGATAGGGAGGGTGGGAGGGAGACGCAAGAGGGAGGAGATGTGGGGATATATGTATATGTATAGCTGATTCATTTTGTTATAAAGCAGAAACTAACACACCATTGTAAAGCAATTATACTCCAACAAAGATTAAAAAAAAATAACCTATATGGGAAAAGAATCTGAAAAAGAATGGATATAATATATATGTATAACTGAATCACTCTGCTGTACACCTGAAACTAACACAACATTGGAAACAAACTATACTCCAATATAAAATAAAAATTAAATTAAAAAAAAAAGAAACTCCCCATACTTTCCACTTTGGGACCTTCTGAGAATCACTCCCTGATGGATGTAATCATTAAAATGTTCCCTACTCCCAGGTCTCTTTATTCACAGTCACTGGAATGAAAAAAGATTATGTGAAGAATTCCTGACATTTTGGTTCAGTCTACTTTGAGACCAGCTGAAGAAAAACAAACAGAAAGGACCCCTATAAGCGACTAGCCTTCGGAATTGTCCCTCACCGTCTATCTTCTTTTCTCTCACCTCACAAACGTACAGTCTCGTCTGAGGCACTAGAGCAGGGCTCCTGAAACTTGTGACTGGTGGAGCTCTCTGAGTTAGTTTATGGTGCTCTTGACAGAAAACCGTACAGTCCTGATAGGTTTAATTCCATTCTAAAGAATTTTACTTGCAGATTCTGTAACTCCACTCCGCATATACATTACAAAAATCACAACCAGGTCTAGTACAATTAAAATAAGCCATCAAATGAGGCACAACGATCGGGAGCCACATTTCCCCACAAATATTCCAGGTTGATTGTCGTCCACGAGCCTTTCCTGGCAGACTCACCCTAGACAGTCTGAGAAAAAGTCTAAGAGAAAGTTTGACAGAAGCTCTGAGAAAAGCTTCAGGAATAAAAACTTAAAATTGAGATAATTCTGTCCATTAATACATTCTTTCCTGTGATTTACGGGGAAAAAAAAAAAAAAACTACTATTATTTTATCTGTGCAGAGAATAACTCGTTCCAGGTCACTGGAGTCCCAGCAAAGCATAACTGAGAAGCATAATTTAGGGACCACTGCACCAGAACCACAATCTGCAGGTACAGCTTAAACAACTCTTTCTTTGGGCGCTGTTGTCGCTACTTGTTTGACTTACAATTTTTTTCTCTATATATCTTATGAGCTTTCTATCCGTCTGTCTCATTGTTTTATAGTTGCAATAAAAGTTAAATATATATAGTGAAACCAACAATGTGTGCGCTGGGTGGAAAACAGGCACCACTCTGGGCATTTCATATATGTTAGTTCTAATTTTCATAACCATCCTGCAAGTAGGATAACATCCCCGCTTGACATACGAAATAACCAGGGCTGGGATGGGCTCTGTGGTTTGCCCAAGGCCACAGGGCAGTAGAGCAGGAATTCAAACATAGACCTATCTGGCTCCCAAGCTCTGCCACACCGGTCAACGGAACCTGGAAAATGGGTTCATAATGGTAATTTACTCACTTAATCTCACAAAGAGAATTTATTTAAACCTGAGCCCTTGTAATGAGAAGGTTTCAAGCAGCGTTTCTAATAATGATACTAGGAAATGACCAAAGTTGACACTTTCCCTGTAAGAAACAAGGACCACCTAACACGGAGCATACCTGCAATTCCCCAATGACCAGAACTGCGAGATCTCTGATGCCATCTTCATCCAGGTCTGGCAGTACCACGCCTGGGGCAGCCAGAGTACCGTTGGGTAAGTAGTGTGGGTCTAAAGTCCAAATGGCTTTCCCTGGGGAAAGATAAGTACATTCATCACAGTTAGGGATTTCTGCCTCTGCCAAAGGCAGATGCAATGCTCCCAGGCCAGAAAAGAGACTCAACAGGCTGAATGACAGACAGCAACTCCTACACACTTTTTCCTTTCATTTTTACCTTACTGGGGAGAAATGGAGCAGGGAGTATGAACTGAAATCCTCAAGTATCTGGCTAACAAGCCCACGTAATAACTTCACACCTGGATTTTTTAGGTAACGTGGACATGCTGAAGACTCTTTAAGAAAAAAGAGCCCACTTGTCTGGGATGGAGGAATTGATCTGTTAGAGATGATTCCAACTCCTAAGGAACCATCCAGGGGCAGCCAAACAGAAGCCCAACTCGCTCCTTCTACCACGTGTTCATATAAGTAGAGAAATCATAAAAGGTTTTCAAGACGAATTCAGTGCTGGAGTTAACTCACACGGAAATTCTTTTCACTCAGAGGAACCCCACTCCCAAACCCCAACCTTTACAACCAGGAAGGAGGCTATTTAACTCAGCTTCCCTCAGGTCGAAGGTTAACGGGCACACTGGAAGTATAAGGCTCTGTCATCACATTATATGTGATTCTCTTCCATTCCTTTTGTCACATGTCTGAATGTGATAAAAGAGGCCAAATCAACATGCCTCCACACACCTTAGCTTCTTCACTGGCATATTTTTCAGTGGTTAATGCCCAAGTTCACATATGAACCCTTGTATGTCAAATACTGAAAACAAAGAGAAAAAGCTCCATGGTCTTCTATACAAAGAACAGAGAAGGGAGATTACTTAGAAACTGAAAGCCTAGGGATACGTTCTGTTTGGATAACTGAGTTTAGCCCCATCCTATCACCAAGCAGGTTGAACCATGGATCTATTACTCACTCTGCTCAAACCCTTTCTCCTTATTTCCCTTAATATCTACCTTGCAGAGCAGGAAATCAGACCTCCCACCATGGGAGAGTGGAGTCCCTTCCCTACCAGACTGTTCTAACCTGAGATTAGACCTCCCAGGAACAGGGATCTCTTGTGGTCAGTGATCTTTTTTTTTTTTTTTAAATTTATTTAATTTATTTATTTTTAGCTGTGTTAGGTCTTCGTTGCTGCGCACGGGCTTTTCTCTAGCTGCAGCGAGCGGGGCTACTCTTCGTTGCAGTGCGCGGGCTTCTCATTGCGGTGGCTTCTCTTGTTGCGGAACACGGGTTCCAGGCATGCAGGCTTCAGTAGTTGTGGCACGCGGACTCAGTAGCTGTGGCACACGGACTCAGTAGTTGTGGCTCGTGGGCTCTAGAGCACAGGCTCACTAGTTGTGGTGCACGGGCTTAGCTGCTCCCCAGCACGTGGGATCTTCCCGGACCAGGCAAGAACCCGTGTCGCCTACAGTGGCAGGCGGATTCTCAACCACTGTGCCACCAGAGAAGCCCCGCAGTCAGTGATGTTTACCTGATGTCGCGTTGAATGCACTGAGCATCTTGTGTGTCCCCGTCACAAGGCAGACGGTTTCAGCCACTCTCCCTGGCATTAGATCCAGACAGGTAATATCTCGGGCCTCCTCGGGGAGGGGACTAGACCAGAGCGTACTGCCATTCATCCCCGAAAGGCACACAAGGACAGCAGGTGGCCTTGAGACACCTAAAAGCACAAAAGAGATAAGAAAGGGCAGGAGGCAGAGGACATAAGAGGGAGAGATGAGCGGGGGGCTAGAAAACCAAAAGGAAATAGAGGTAAGGCAGCAGCTCAGACCTGGGCGCTCAGCTCCCTCCTATATTTCTGGCAACAAGGTCTGCAAACAGAGTACCTGTCACATCTGTTCAACACATCTCTCATGTAAGACGACATCCTCCAGGCAACCCGTGTGCACCTCTGCTCTCCCAACACACTTGTCGACGTGTCTGTCACCTTAGCCCCCACTAAACAGGGATCTCCTTAAGGCTAAAGCCTGTCACGTTCATTTCTGCATCCTCAGTGCTTTGCAAAGCGCCGAGCATATCTAGCAGCCAAGTGCTTCCTGAATAAAAGGAGCAACATCAAGAATATGGAAAAGGAGGGGTTGCAAACAAACAACAAAACGGGAAGCAAAGCTAGGCTCAGAAAACTGACACTGATCTAGAATATGTATAGAGCAGGAAGCAAAGTACCTGAATTCTAATCATCGCTAGCAAATGCTCCCTGAGAGCAGAAAACAATCTCTTTAAAAACTAAACCTGGGGAATAAAAAAGGTAATGAAGAACCTAAGGGCAAGACAGGAATAAAGACACAGACCTACTAGAGAATGGACTTGAGGATATGGGGAGGGGGAAGGGTGAGCTGTGACACCGTGAGTGAGTGGCATGGACATATATACACTACCAAACGTAAAAAAGATAGCTAGTGGGAAGCAGCTGCATAGCACAGGGAGATCAGCTGGGTGCTTTGTGACCAACTAGAGGGGTGGGATAGGGAGGGTGGGAGGGAGGGAGACGCAAGAGGGAGGGGATATGGGAACATATGTATATGTATAACTGATTCACTTTGCAGAAACTAACACACCATTGTAAAGCAATTATACTCCAATAAAGATGTTAAATAAATAAATAAAATAAACCTGGGGACTTCCCTGGCGGTCCAGAGGTTAAGACTCCATACTTCCAATGCAGCGGGCATGGGTTCGATCCCTAGTCAGGGAATTAAGATCCCACAAGCCGAGCGGCACAGCCAAACAAAAAACCCTGAAGGTTATACTTAGCAAAGATCAGGAGGGCCTCCTGGTCTAGAGTGCCAGCGAACCAGCTGATCTGGCCCCAGTCAAGAAAGAATACTTGGGCAACTTAATACCCAGCTGGCAAAGGATTCGGGCAGCTCGCCTCTTTAACAAACAACCCTTTATGTCACTCAATTAACCTATCAGAATAATAACTTTCTCTCGTGCCAGTTTCACATCCACTTTCAGGATAGGGATACGGCCCACCTCACACACTTCCACCTTTCACTTCTAGCGGCAGCTAATAAGGATAAGGACATGTTAGAGCTTCATTGTACCTATTCCTCAGAACTGCTAATTAAACATACAACCTAAAAACAAGTGACAAACTGGTTTGCCCTTTCAGACCTTGTTGCCAGAAGCAGCGGTTTACATGACAAATCTCAGCGATGTGTGTTACCCCCCGGACTTCCCAGGGATGCTCTGATTAATAGACTGTGCTGTCCTCCCTCCTTCATGACCCTATCGACTCCACATCAATTGCGTGACTCGTCTTTTTCCCGGTGGTGATGGGTCATCCCTTTCCCTTCACACCACGACTCCATGAGGCAGAGACCACACTCCTCTTGTTTAGCTCAAAAGAACCAGTGCAGCTCTACGTAAGGTGCACAGCAGGTTGTTGGATGAATGAACAAATGAACAAACAAATAAGAAACACAATCCTCCTCATGTTCAGTGGCACAGATCTTTGAACCCACTGGCTGGGGCTATGGGCACAGCAATTTGACATAAGGGTCAAGGGCAGGAACGCCAGAGTCTACCGGCTATACCGTTTGGATCCCAGCTCTACCACTACCAGCTGTGAGACTGATCAAGTTCCTTCACCTCACTATCCCTTAGCTTCCCCAACTGCAAAAGGGGATAATAATATTAGTCCACATTATAGGTACACCGAGGGATAAATTCGTTCATAATATGTTATGTACTTACAACAGCGCATAGCACATACAAAGTACCATGTGTTAGTTAGCGTTATTATTGCTTTTATAATCTATAACCAAATCAGGCTGGTCCACATTGCGTCCCAACTCATGGCCTTGCCATCATGAGTCCTGATATGTAGCAAACCACGTAAAATACCAAATGACTGAAAAAAATCTCTAAAAGTGGATGGGGGAAATTTTTACTTCAAAGGCTTATGAGTCATAGGCAGAAAAAAAAACATAATTAAGGTTGAATCATATAAAAGTCAATTTCTAGGCTGGAGGTTCTTCCCATAAACGAAGCTATGCCCAAATTGCTTCTGCATATTGTGCAAGCCCCAGAAAGGTATTTCTAATAACGTCAGAGAGGCATGCAGCCTAGAATCCTCTATAACATACCTAAATGCTTATTCCAAGGCCTGAATGATTAAAAAACAGTTGGTAGGCCATCCTCAGCCTCAAACCAGAGTTCCTGTATCAGTTTACAGACTTCAGTTCGAATGCACTTAAATGGAGGCTGCAGGACAAACCAAAAGCCCCCATGTACCTATAATGAAAATGCAACTTTTTTTTTTTTTTTTGCAGTTGACTTGTATCGGCTGGGGTCCCAAAAAAGCCCAGCTCACTCAATTAGGGTAAGTTGTGGAGGTTTAATGAAGAGACTGTTTACAAAGATTGTGGTCGAGGTGTAGGGAAACCACAAGAGATAGTACAGCCCCTCAGAACTGTTGCCATGCCCAGGCCCAAAGAGACAGGGGGAGGAAGCATTTCCTGGAATTGAGAAAAAGGAAGTCCTGTAAGAGGACCACCTTGAGAGAGGCTGTGACCTCTGATCAAGGATGTAGCCAGCCTGAGGTGGCCCGGGCAGAGGGGAGCCAGGGGAATAAATACCCGCTGGTCACTCTCTTCCTCTCCTCTAGCTTCTGGCCTGTGCTCCCCATTGGCCAAATCCAGTGGAAGTCTGCAGGCCTGGGACCTGACGTAATGCGTACGGGTCAGCCTCCCATCCCGCGGGGAGCAGGATGGAGAGCAGAGATGGAAGAGCAAACAGACGGGGTCAAAGGAAACACCCAGCCAAGAGGTATGTGTATAAAGATACGTTAGAACGTGAGCAAAAGCTTTCTGCCAGGGAGGGGAAGGTAGATAGAGTCTATGTTTATCATCATCGAAGAGGCCAGGGAGAACCGACTCAGAGAAAACTCAAGCAACCTAAGTGCTGGCGCTGTTCAGGGCAGGCGTGCGGCCAAGGAACCTCCTCCCTGGGTCTCAGGTTGGTCCCTGGACCGGGGCGCCCTCCAGCTCTCATGCTCTGTGATTCCCTGAACCAGGCGTTATGTACATGCAAGGAGCCTCCCGACGAGGCCCATCGCGTGTGCCGGATCCCCGAGGGCTTTCTCCTCACTGCAGCCCGCTCAGGAGGCAGCCCCAGCACATCCTCTGAGCTCACACCCTCCGCTCAACCAGCTTCTCCCGCCAAGGCTCCGAAGACACCCTCTTACCAGCGGTGCTCCCATTCCCTGATGTCACAAAGGAGAGAAGCACGTCGCGCAGGCCGTCTCCGTTCACGTCCGCCAGGTCCAGTGGAGACAGGTCCCCACCTGATGGACACATGAGAAACACAGGGTCCGCGGCAAGTTACACAGACCAGCTCCCTGCTCCAGGCTGGAAAGGGAATGCTCCGTAAAAACCAGGCAGACTTCTGGGTCCTAGATAAGATACACAGACCCACTTCTGCCTGTGCCTCTCGCCAAGGACAGCTAGAATCCCTAGGCATTAAACATAAAACAAACATGAGAAGACTCTGGAAGGCAGAGAGAAGGCAGACCGGCTGGGGACGGCGAGACCCAGGGAAGGACAGCTGGTGGCTCCCCTGGGTTTTCTTTGGCCTCATATCCCAGACAGGGTGCTGCGGAAGCTGGCGACCCAGAAATGCCAACAGGGACACACAGAAGGCCCCAGAAGAGCTGGTCCCCAGCCAAAGGACAGGAAAGGCACAGCCTAGCAAGAGAGAAAAGTTTTCCACAAGAACTGCTCGACTCCAACCAAACGCCACAGACAAAACTGTGGTCCCAGCCAGCCCCATAGCAAAGGCCAAGTGGAAACCCTTGCCAGGCTGTAACAAGGTCCCTCTCACCCCACCAGGGTCAGGTCAGAGAAGGCCGGGTGGGGAGGCTGGACTCCCATCCCCACCTAGCAGCACTCAGGCCTCCATACACGAGGGAAGCCTACGGTTCTATCCCCACCAAGCATTAACAGGGCAGCCGCCCAGCCCTGGCGTCAGCAGAGGCCTGATGGGAGCCTGCACCTCCATCTCCACCCGGCAGTGACAAGGTAGGTAGTGTCATGCCCCCGCCACACCTCCAAACAGTGTGGAGTCAGAGGATGCTTGCCAAATTTGGAGAGAACTCACACACGGCTAGTGGAAGTGTAAACTGGTACAACCACTACGGAAGATAATTTAAGAGAAACTCCTAGGGCTGGACATGCACATACCCTGTAACCCAGCCATTTCACCCCCAGGTTTATGCCCTAGAGAAATCCTTACACACTCCAACAGGAAACATGCACAAGAATCTTCTCAGTGGCATTACTTATTTTTTAAAAAACAGAAGTCACCTAAATGCTCATCTACAGTAAAGTGGATCGATAAATCATAGGACATTCATACCGTGGAAAATTAGTGGTGAAAATAAACTCCAGTGACAGTACATTGATACGGATAAACCTCCAACATATTATTTAAATACGCTGAACAAAAAAGCAAGTCACAGACAACTATGTGATTATATCAATATTTACATGAAATTCAAAAACAGGCAAAATTAAAGAATATATCATTCAGAGATGCATATCTATGTGGTAAAACTTTAAACACAAGTAAAGGAATAACGACACAAAACTCAGGAGAGGAGAACCCTCTGGCGGGGAGAGGGGGATACGGTCAGGAGCGACACATGGGGAATTGCAAAGACCTTTACAAGGTCCTATTTCTTAAACTCAGTGGTGGATACACCAAGAATTCATTACTAGTCTTTATGCTGTATATAAACATTACAAGAGCTAACTTGGAAAAAACAAAAAAGGAAGGAAGAGAGGGAGAGACATTCTATGTGTAGGAACATATTGTAAGACATAGCCACCCAGTTTTGCCTTAAGAGAAAGTAAAGATGAGAACGAAGAACTCATCAGAAGCTAAGCCAGCTGGGATCAGAGAAGGGTCAGAGAGAAAATGTTTCTAGATCAAGATGATGCAGGGGTGTGGGCATACTGTAGGGAAGGGAAAAGTTTTCCTCTGCCTTCTTAAGGTTTCTAGCTGAGACTGACATAAGACACATGAACAAGGGGAAAGCACTCATATTTTATTTAATAAAATTGTGCATGTGCATGGGAGTTCCCACAGTTAAATGAAGACCCAAAGACGTGGCTAGGCCGCAGTGTTTATATCCCGCATAGCACGAAGAGTGGCGACTGGAAAAGTAACTAAAATATATGAGGGAACTACAGGAAGATGAACAAGGTCTGCTTGTACAAATGTCTCTCTGCCTCAACCCCCTGTCTCTGGTGATAAGAGTGTTCTTTCCTCCTGGAATAGGGAGGGCATCTTTCACCTGGGAGTTTCATCTCCTGCTTTTGGGAAGAATCGAAGGTCAGAGTGGCCCGCTTGCACCTGCTATTGGTCAAATGCCTTTAACTCAAAATAGTCAATACACCAAAGTGCCACGGTGGGCTGGTGTGTTCTGAGCCCCTTCAGCCTGGTGCAGTTTTCAAGGGACAGGACTGTTCAGCACCGACAGTTAGATGGGATCCCCAATCTTGACCCAGGGCAAGCTGTTTTAAAGAAACCTGCTCCACAACCTACATGTCCATCAACAGATGAACGGATAAAGAAGATACGGTACACATATACAGTGGAATACTACTCAGCCATAAAAAAGAAAGAAAATTTGCCATTTGCAGCAACATGGATGGATTTGGAGGGTGTTATCCTAAGTGGACTAACTCAGACAGAGAAAGACAAATACCGTACATCACTTATATGCGGAATCTCAAAAATACAACATACTACTGAATATAACAAAAAGAAGCAGACTCACAGACACAGAGAACAAACAAGTGGTTACCAGTGGGGAGAGGGAAGGAGGAGGGGCAATGTAGGGGTAGGGGATTAAAAAAAAGGGATTTACAAGAAATCATGTGTGTGAAACTTTTGAAAATTGGAAAGTACGGTAAAATTTAAAGACTTTCATTCAGTAAAAAAAAAAATAATAAAAAATAAAGAAAAATGAGACAAAATTCCTTGGGTAGCACCATTCCAACCGTTAGGAGCAAGAAAGAAAAGTTGCGGCAAGGAAGCAACTCTCTTTTCCTTGAAAAGAAATTATTTGATAAACAACAAGGTCCCACTGTCTAGCACAGGGACCTATATTCAATATCCTGTAACAAATCTTTTCCATAGTGGAAAAGAATATGAAAAAGAAGATGTGTACAAAACTGAATCACTTTGCTGTACACCAGAAACTAACACAACACTGTAAGTCAACTATACTTCGATAAAAAAGAAAAAGAAAATTAAAAAAAAGAAATTATTTGGAAATTCAATTTAGATCAGGCTTCTACAATCAACAGAACCCCAAGGGCCCTACAGGAGCTGTGGCCTCTGGCCTGGCCAGGATGGGAGCTTCACTGTTCTCTGTAAACCGCCCTTCCCACAGCTTTGCTCTCCCCTGATGCAGCCCCGGCTGCACGGCAGGACTCAGCAAACCAGGGTTCTCTCCTCCCTGCGTCTAATTAAGACCTTCCCCAGAGACACACAGCGCAGCGATCCTCCCAAGTTTTTGGAGCCATACAGATCCATCTTTCTGTCTCATTTCAAATCCTAACCTCCTAACCACCTCCACACACAGGGGGAGAAATGCTAGATGACACACACGTTAATTTGTAAAGACTTGGAGGAAATCTTCAGCGTAATCAGAAGCTTGCCGGAATGACACGCGATCATGAAGTTTCACAGACTTAGAGCTAAAGGTCCCGCAGCTCACCTCCCTGGGGGCCCAAGCGGCGGCTCCACGTGCTGTGCAGGCTTCGGGGGGGACAGGGGATCAGGAAGGCACACACGAGCACCAGGACCATGGAGATCACCAGCATCAGCAGGAAGACGGATGTGCGCACGTAGGACGCGATAGAGGAGGCCGCCTTCTGCTCCAGGGCCCCCAGGGGCTCCAAGGGGTACCCCTCCGTGGTGACCTCCGAGAGATGGGGCTTCCCAGCCTCAGTGACCTCAGCATCCGAGTCGGGCTCTGGTGCTTCTCCCAGCGGACTCTTCCCGTTCTTGACCCCTCCGTTCTTCTGCTGCAGGTTAAGCACGAGATCATCTTCACTCTCGTCGCTGTCGGCCTGTGTGAGGGGGTCATACTCCCCCAGGTCCGGGCTCTTCTTCCCTGAAAAGACAGAAAGCCAGACGGTCAAGGGGAACCTGGAAGGAGGGACCTTCGGCAAACACACAGCAACAGTAAACACCTAGGAGAACACACAGAACAGAACGGAACAAATCTACGTTGACAAGCCTGAACCTTGGAGCCGTCTATAAAATAGATTCCAGCGGAAAGGGGGAAAGAATGGGGGGAAAAAGAAAATCAGTGCTCTAGAATTATTGCTTTCATGAGCTTAAGAACATTGGAAAAGAAACAGAGAAAGTGGCAAATTTCAAATACATTTTAGCTTTTTTTTTTAAAAAAAAAAGCCCTCTCTTAATTTGTGTGACTCTGACGAAAAAGACCATAGCTCTTCTATGAAACCTTCCATACACCTGATGTGCATACTTCCTTTGATTATCTTAGATTGGTGATGTTCCGATCTTTCCTGCGACTCCTCTAAACTATATTTTTTAACATTTTTTTAAAATTTATTTATTTTTGGGTGCATTGGGTCTTTGTTGCTGTGAGCGGGCTTTCTCTAGTTGCAGCGAGCAGGGGCTACTCTTTGTTGTGGTGCGCAGGCTTCTCATTGCGGTGGCTTCTCTTGTTGCGGACAACAGGTTCTAAGCATGCGGGCTTCAGTAGTTGTGGCACGTAGGCTCAGTAGCTGTGGCTCACGGGCTCTAGAGGGCAGGTTCAGTAGTTGTGGCACATGGGCTTAGTTGCTCCGTGGCATGTGGGATCTTCCCGGACCAGAGTTCCAACCCACGTCCCCTGCATTGGCTGGCGGACTCCTGACCACTGCGCCACCAGGAAGTCCCTCTTTAAAGTCTTTATTGAATTTGTTACAAAATTGTTTCTGTTTTATGTTTCGGTTTTTTGACCCCCAGGCATGTGGGATCTTAGCTCCCTGACCAGGGATTGAATCCACACCCCCTGCATTGGAAGGCAAAGTCTTAACCACTGGACTGTCAGGTAATTCCCTCCACTAAACCTTTAGAACAACTGTTCTCTGCACAGTTGGCCTGCTCCTCACGGGCCAATATGTGTGACTTCCCAGTTGTTGCTATGGAAACCACGTAGAAAGTCAAACGCTGAAAGTCATCTGGAGACATCTTACCAAAAACTTACTTTTGAGAACCTCCCTGCAAATCTATCGCCCTTTCAGTACATGTTTCAGTAAACAGTGGTTACCCGAAAACTGCTATTCTGAGCCTGCATCCGAGATGGGTGGGATCCAGCCGGCACAAGGAGGTGAAGGACTTGTCTTGAGGCTGGTTTACAGAACAAGCACCCTGGTTTGACCAAGACCATATCTTTGCAGGGGTGGCCAGAGGCAGGCATTACGGGAGGCTTAAGCCCACCTCTTCCTGAGCCACCCCTGGCCCTTGCAGCCAGCGACTGGATGACTTTATGCCTTTATTTTAGGCTGTAGCCAAATAAAAACCAAGAAAAAGTTGCTGGTTTTGGAAATTACCTGGTAAGCTATCACTAATGTAAACTCTATGGTTAAATCCTTTGTTAAGAAGACATATAAAAAAGAAAATACAACCCGGATATTTAAAAGGGGAAAAGGAAGAATTTCTCATGTTCTCTGGTCACTGAGATCTTCGTGATGTCACTTCATTTTGTCCAATAAATACTGAGTTTGATTTTTTAAGGTATTAAATTATAAGAAAATTAAGCAATTATTAGAAGTTTCATGCAAAATAGTACCTCCAGGATATGCCACAGAGTCAGTGCAGCTGATTCCCATGATTTTTATATTTCCTCTATGAACCAAATGGTTTTATTAATTAGGGCCCATCATTCCCTAACCATCTCAGATAACTTTATTTATAATAGTTTGCAAACAGAACCATAGGTTGTTGTAATATTAACTCTAATACTTTTTTAAGTTTTTTTTTTTGGCTAAAAAAAAATACACCTGACAGAATGTTTTAAATGTGCTGCCTGCATGTGGTGGAGTATTATTCAGCCTTCAAAAGTAAGGCAATTCTGACACATGCTACATACAACACGGATGAGTCTTGAGGTCATTATGTTACGTGAAATACGCCAGTCACCAAAACACAAATACTGTATGATTCTGCTTATATGTAGTCACATTCACAGAAACAGGAAGTAGAATGGTGGTTTCCAGCACCTGGAGGGAGAGGTCCACGGTGGGGTTGTTGTTTAGTGGGTATAGAATTTCAGCTTCGCAAGACGAAAACGTTCTGGAGCTTGGTTGTACAACAATGTGAGTATTCTTAACCAGACCGTGCACTTAAAAATGGTTAAGATGCTAAATTTTATTATGTGTATTTTACCACAGTTTTTTAAATTTCAAGTTAAAAAAAAGAATACACTTGACAAAGAGGAAAACCTATACAGCAGCCCCAAATCTCAGGGTTCTTAGAGACTTTGAAGGTCACAGAATCCACCTCCACCCGTATCCCAAACATGCACCTCCTTACCAACGCCCACCGGGCAGTCACTCAGCATACACCTCAGCGGAAGCCTTATCAGGGAACTCACTACCCTCCCGTCTAGAAAGCAGAGCCTTACTCTGATTCAGGAATCTACTTCTGGGCATCTGCCAACTACCTGTCTTAGTTTTAATTTCTGGGACCCCTCTTCCCCATGCACAATACTTGAAGATACCAATCATAAGAAACGTAAGATACGGTATTTACAAGCTCAAGTCCTTACGATAGCAACCTTAAGTCAAATCTTCGCTCCATCTCTCATTAACTGTGTGACCTCAATTAAATTTCTTCACTTTAGTAACCTCAGTTTCCTTATTTGTGAAATGGGATAATTATCGTTCCTACCTCATATGACTGTTATGAGGATTAAATAAGATAACATAGGCATGGTTCTCAGTCCTGCCTTAGGGTCACACTCAGTAAATTGCAGCTTCTGTTATTATGGTTGGCATTCTATCTCCCCACTGCCTGACCCAATCTCCTCAGCCCCGGTTAAATACCTCTACCTCTTCAACCCATTACTTGAAGACGCATTGTTTCAGATGCTCCGCAACACCCTGGTCACTCTCCTCTGGACACAAATGACATGTCTGTGCTCTTTAAAGGATGGTTCCCAGACGTGAATACAGTCCCCAGGGTGCAGTGTGACCAGGGCAGAGAAGAGCAGAACGGTGTCCTCCCTAGTCAGAGAGGACACTACAGTTCAATTCCTGTAACCTAGGAGCAGGCCAGCTTCCTTGGTAGCCCCATCACACAACTGATTCAACTAAAACTCCCACGCACTTTCTACACACACACAAGCTGTCCTGTAATTGCACAATTTTTAGTGAAAAATGTAGCATCGACCCTTACTGAATTCAGTCTTGCTAGTCACTTTCCACCCTGCAACAAACACAGCCTAAAACAGCACCTTTGCCAAAGTGAAATCATGAATGAAATACTGGCGAACAAAACGGTTTAAAGGAAATGCACTTTTATTATATGATATACTATCACAGGCAGGAAGAAAGCTCGACTGCACACGCTGCAGAAATCTGTAAATTCTTTAATAAATCTATAAAAATAAATTGCAAGCATTCTTTTTGTTTTCTTTTTTTTAACATCTTTATTGGAGTATAATTGCTTTACAATGGTAAAGCAATTACAATGGTAATTGCTTCTGCTGTATAACAAAGTGAATCAGCTATACATATACATATATCCGATATCTCTTCCCTCTTGCATCTCCCTCCCCCCCCACCCTCCCTATCCCACCCCTCTAGGTGGTCACAAAGCACCGAGCTGATCTCCCTGTGCTATGCGGCTGCTTCCCACTAGCTATCTATTTTGCGCTTGGTACTGTATATATGTCCATGCCTCTCTCTCACTTTGTCATTCTTTGAAAAAAAGCCGCTGTTGAACTGATCCCTCTTAACAAAATTATGTGCTTCTAGTTAATGATGGCAAAGGAAGGCCTTTCTGTCTGTCTCTTCCTAAAACCAGGGGGCGGGGGGATAAAAAGAAATAAAATTGCGGGGGAGGGAAGGGAAACAGCCACATTCCCAAACTAGAATTTATGGAAAACCGTTGCCAAAGGCAGTGAAACTTGTATCCAACTAAGGAAGTACAGTAAGAACACATACATTTCAAGTCTCCAGCAATGAGCAGAGTTCACAGAATTAATAATGGTGATGACGTGGATGTCAACTGGAAATGTACTGAGAGCTACTATGCCAGGCACTGGTCCAAGCATTTACAGGGATTAACTCATTTAATCCCCACAACAACTCTAAGAGGTAGGTATTATTATTATTCCCATTTTCATCAAAAAGATGAAAATATAGAGAGAGGTAAGTTGCCTAAGATCACAGAATTAACAAGAAAAGCCGGGATTCAACCTCAGGCAATTTGATGAGAGTCCACAGTCCTAACCAATCAGTTATGCTGCCTCCCTTGTTCCATGGATATAAAGCCAAACCAAATAATCTCTTGCTCAGAAAGACAAAGTCTGGGGTCGCAGAAGCACCAATGAGCCCCATTCAACACCACAGGGTCAAAGACGAGGTTAAGACTGAAGGAGAAAAAGCACAAGCTTCTCTCCTTATAAGAAGCAGGCTGGCAGCACGGCAGGTTAGAACAAGCGCTGGAGTACCGTCAGTTCTCGAGAGGAGGATGTTTTGGACAGTGTGGGTCCAACAGGGAGACCAAAAGCAGACGGTAATTCAAAGAGGACAGTTTCATATAAAGAATTATTAGACAGTGATAGGAGAGTAAATATAAATATGGGAAGAGAAATCCAAAAGGTATCCTAGGATGGGGAGACTGTATCCCAGGAAGGACAAACTTGGTATTTAAAGGGTCCGGATCCACTTTCACAGATCAGGCAACAAAACTGAATGTGCAGCTCAGGGCAATAAATTGATAGCTGGCACAAGAAACGAAGAGAAGTAAACACTAGTCAGCACTCTAAGGCCCTGTGGCAAACGCCAGCCAGGAGAGAAACATCCGCAAAGGAAGAGCACTGATGGGAAAGGGATCTGAGTTGACAGCCTAAATTAGGTTCCAGCCTCCAGCTGCCCCAGCTCACTCAGCTCCTGCCCACGGGTCAGCCAACAGCTGGCTTTAAAGCAGCCACCCATCTAGGCATGAAGAGGAATCAGAGAGGAGCCATCATTAGTACCTGGTCCACAAGCTACTGCAAAGCTCTACAAATACCTAAGAAAGAAGTTACAACAAAACCTAGCGGACGAAGCCGGCTACAGAACGAATGCTGGACAAATTCTACCACGAAACGGAAGAGATAATGAACCTACACTTCCCCCTGGGATCCAAGAAATTCAAGAAATAGTCTTCTCTGAAATAAGGGCTCATAAGAAAAATATAGTATTTCTAAGAAGAAATGACAACGCAATAGAGAAGATGAAAAGTAAACAAGGAGAGCTCAGGAAAACGATGGAAGAAAATAAAGCAATTTTAGGGACTTCCCTAGTGGTCCAGTGGGTAAGACTCCGTGCTCCCAATGCAGGGGGTCCGGGTTCAATCCCTGGTCGGGGAACTCTATCCCACGTGCATGCCACAGCGAAGTCCCGTGTGCCTCAACTAAGACCTGGCAGAGCCTTAATTAATTAATTAATTTTTAAAAAAACAGTTTTAGAAAGGATATCCTTACTGGGATCAGCAAAAAGAACCGACATGGCTAAAAACAGCGTCAGAGACTTAAAGGATAGACTGTGAAAATCAAGCAGGATGAAATGGAAATAACAACAGTGGCTGGCAGTTTTGAGCACTTACTATGCTCTCTTCCAAACCCTTTTACTGTCTTAGCTCAGCAAATCTTCACAGCAACTCTTAAAGGCAGACACAGTATTATCTCCATTTTAAAGATGAGGAAACTGAGGTTTGGAAGTTTAAGTACCTGGCCCATAGTTAAACAGCAAGTAAGTGATGGTACAAGGATTCAAACCCAGGCAGTCTGGCCTGAAGCCTGGACTAACTATCTCTGTGCTTCCCATGGGAAAGATCAAAGCTTTTAAAAGGACTAGAGAGAAAGGGATAGATAAAAAGAACAAAAGTGATCCAATACATGCATAACTAAAGGAGAGAACAGAAAAGAAAATGGAACCAAAAATGACATTTAAGGGCTTCCCTGGTGGCGCAGTGGTTGAGAGTCCGCCTGCCGATGCAGGGGACACGGGTTCGAGCCCCGGTCCGGGAGGATCCCACATGCCATGGGTCGGCTGGGCCCGTGAGCCATGGCCGCTGAGCCTGCGCGTCCGGAGCCTGTGCTCCGCAACGGGAGAGGCCACAGCAGTGAGAGGCCCACGTACCGCAAAATAAATAAATAAATAAATAGAAGAATAATCCATATTGAAACATATCCTAGTAAAGGCACCGAACTTCAAGGACAAAGAAGGAATCCCATGAGCAGGCAGGCCAAGGGGAAAAGAATCAAGTCACTAATGATGGGACAAAAGTCAGGCTGCCTTCTCCACAGTAACGTACGTTTCTAAATGGCAGTGCGGCAAAATAGAAGAATCCTCAGAGAAAGAAGAGGGGCCGCGAAGTCCAAGAACTGACCCCACACAACACCTCTGAAGTAGAGGCACGCGTGCAAGACCGCAGAGGCTTTCTTTAAGGGACCGCAGCAGACTGCCACGTGTTCGTGCCCAAATTACAGAGGAAGATACATACTGACTTTAACACTATTAATATATATGTTTCCAGAAAGTGCAAAGACAAGCCCCAGCTTAATTATTACAGACGGCAAGTTTTAATTAGAGAAGTCCTAAGTAAATTTTTTTTTTTCTGTCTATTCACAGAAAAAGAGGTAGACAGTACGCTGACTTGCCTAAAATTATACTCAGGCTGAGGGGTAGACACCAAATCCTTGCTTCAACTTTACCACCCTCTTGTCTGCTGATTTCAGCTACCACTCGCATTTTTAGTCAATGAAAGGTTTCCAAAGAATAAAGAGGGGACACTGATTTCAGAATAAATCAACATAAATGAGCTTTCCATGGCTGTCACTTTTCCTTATAGGAAGACCGGGGTTACTAGGTAAACAGCATTCCCAAAATGGGATAGAGGAAAACATCGGTAGGAAAGACACGCAACTGTACCACCCCCAAGTGTTTTCAGGAAAACATACTATAATACATACTATTCTATGACATGCACTACACTTCACACAGACTATCCTACACACTCTACTGCAACTAAAGGGAAATCATTCGCATCATGAATTAGTTTATCCAGGGCCACATAATCTCTCCAAGTTACATATAATGAAACAAACCATTACAATAACATTATGCTCATATTCCCTGCAGTGTTTGACCTTTAAACTTTTTTTTTTTTTTTTTTTTTTTTTTTTTTTTTTGCGGTACACGGGCCTCTCACTGCTGTGGCCTCTCCCGTTGCGGGGCACAGGCTCCGTATGCGCAGGCTCAGCGGCCATGGCTCACGGGCCCAGCCGCTCCGTGGCAGGTGGGATCTTCCCAGACCGGGACATGAACCCGTGTCCCCTGCATCGGCAGGTGGACTCTCAACCACTAAGCCACCAGGGAAGCCCTGACCTTTAAACTTTTAAATGGACTAAAAATATATATTCTTAAGAGATAAGTTGCCCCACCCCCTGCTTTATGACTGTCACACTGCCCTTCTGTTATTAATTAACTTCATTCTATGCCTGTGGACCAAACATCTTTCCATCTTGAGCTTGGTGAAAGGGTACGAGACTGAAATACATCCCCAGCAACTGTTCTTTCTTCACCAGGTTGATGGACATCTGTCATATGCACATTACATCAGGTCTTCCTCAAGGTAACACATTTGTAAAGATCATGGTGCTAATGATGAAGATAAGAATGGTTAATTAACACTTACTGAATACTTAACACATGTCAAAGGTCAACAAACTTCTTAAGGACATCCATCTCTTTTACAACGCCAGATAACCCTACTGGGTGGCATACAGTGAATGTTCCACAATAACATTATTATTACGTATGAAGAAACTAAAGCTTAAAGAGAATAAGTAACTAATCTGATAAAGAGTGGATTTAACCCAAGTCTGTCGCATGCTCTTCACCACCATTCTACTCTGCTTCCCTACACGTAAAAATAGTGAGGATGTCATTGTGGTGATCATTTTGCAATATCTACAAATATCAAATCATGAGGTTGTATACCTGAAACTAGTATAATGTTATAGGTCAATGATACTCAATTTAAAAAAAAAATAGTGAGAATATTAACTAAGGTAACATGATACAGTAGCCCAAACAGGACAGTAGCTTCGCAGATCCAATTACAGGGTATCCAAAAAGAGCTCTAAGAAAGCAACTTCTACCTAAAAATTGTATTTGGGGTGGAGGGGAGAAAAGGGCAGGAGGGAGAAAAGCAAAAGCACAAGCAAAAAACAAAAAACCCACGTCACATAAAAGAACATATGGCCTTTGTACCTGGGCCTAAAAGTATCAAACACTCCTGAGCGCTGAGGGCCCTGCTGCCACCCAAACACAGGCCCAACGACCAGACTGTGCTTCCCTTCCCTGTCGGCTGACCAAGTTACTGCAACTGAATACTCCAGGAGTAATAATACCAAAGCCTCCACATGCAAAAGAGCTCAAGAGTTTCGAAAGCAGGATTCCCAGCCTTTGAGAATGACAATTACCTATGCAGGAGGGGAAGCAGGGGGGCAAGGAATGTAAAAGAAAACAAGAAATAAAGCTAAATATGTCTGACACCCCATTACCCCTTGGGAGGATATCATCCTACACTAAGACTACTCTCTTCAAAGTCAATGCTGCAGGCAGAGGGACATGTCCCCCATTTCATTCCAATGTTACATACACATTCCAAGAGAGATATTATCAGTGTTCCTTCCGATGTTCTAATGAGCACAATGCAGAAAAAAAAAAAGGTGTCTGAGGTCATGAAATCTGGGAACAGAAATGAAAATTCATAGCCAGCCCAGTGTCATCCGTGGCACAATGTAGCAGACTGGAAACTCCTTGAGAAACAGGACCCGGTAATCCCCCTGAAGCCTTATGCTGGATGTCCGCCAGACACCCAACTAGCACTTTCTACCCAAGCGGGCAAAACAACTGTTTTTCCCACTAACACCTTAAGTTACCAACAAACAAATGTTTATAGCTTAATATTTAAAACTTATTTAGGTTAAACCATAAATTTTTCTAAAGCCTTAACGTCTAAAATTTATTTGGGCAGAATAAATATACTTTTATTAAAATAGCACATTTCTAGTAGCACAGTCCCATGCTGGAGGTTTAAGAGGAAAAACAAAAACAAAAAACTTGGAGCTGCTGCCCAAAGTACTGAATTAGCTCTGGAAGTTGACATCACCACGAGTGCCTCCTGAAAGAATATTCCATCCATTATCTGCAACTTGCAGGTGCCAAATAATTTCCCTCATAAATGCTCAGGCTCCAGAGCCAGAGGCCTAACAAGTGGAACCAAAAGCCCAGGATCTAGAGTCAGAAGACCCCCCCATGTTCAAGTCCAAGCTTTTCCAATACTGCTTGTGCGACCCTGGACACGTCAATTTGCCAAATAACGCATTTTTCAGGAGGGGAAATGCCTGTCCCACCTACCTCAAGGCAGCATCAATGTTGTCATTAAGTGGAGAGGCTGCTCCAAGGGGTCACTCGCCATCCTGCGGCTCCCTGACCCCGCCCAGGTCCAGCCCAAGACGGAAGGAGTTGGAGACCCTGCGGTACCTCCTTCGCGTAGCTCGGGAAAGGATGCTAACCTCACCGCCCTCCCCTGGGGACAGTGGCGACGCGCGCCCTGACATTCGCCGCCGCCGCAGCGCCGAGCCACCATCCACACGCGCCTCCCGCGTCCCTCCCTCCGTGTTTCCCAGGCTCGCCCAGCGCCGACGACCCCCAACCCGCCGAACGCCTCATTTGCCCCCTGGTGGCGCGTGGACCCCAGCCCGCGGGGGCTGCACCGCCTCGCCTCCCCTCGCCGGCAGCTGCGCCCGGGTTGGGGCCAGACCCCGATCGGCTTCGCCCCCGGAGTCTCGCCTCCCCATCTCCCCAGGCCCGGCGGGGGCGGGGTGGTCGCGGGGCTGCAGTTTCTTACCCGGGAGCTTGAGCGCCCTGGACAGCACGGTCGCCATGGCGGAGGCCCCGCTGCGCGTGCGCGCTCTCACGTCCTGCCGGGAAGTGTAGTTCGCAGTCGGGGTGCGCGGGGTCAGGACCTGGAAAGGTGGGAGCCGGACCGCGAGGCAGGGCCGGGAGGAGGGGCCGGGCTGCGGCGTCCGCGCCCACGTGGCACTCCTCCCGCTCTACTCCGCCCCCTCGGGGACAGACCCCTTATTGGGCAGGTCACTTCACCACTCGGAGCCTCACTCTCCTCCTCAGTGAAATGGAGAAATAATACACCGCATAGGTTTGCAGTGAGCATGGAATGAGATGATAGATAGTAAAGTAGGGCCGGGTTGTGAAATGCGCGTGGGCTTTGGAGTCGGACGGGATTTGAATCCTGCCCGCATCCGTCACTCGCTGGGCCATCTTGGGCAGGTCACTCAGTCTGGCTAAGCTTCCGCTTTAGTTTTTAAATGGAGACAGTACCGCCTACTTCATGAGCGTATTGTGAGGATATTATATAATCTGTTTAAAACACGCAGCACACAGTAGGCACCTAGTAAATGCGTTTCTCTATGTTTCTTAGGTAAAAGTCGAGGTTTCCTGGAGCTCTAAGCCTCATCTCTGGTTACCAGTTCTTTCCAGGTAATCCACACAGCACCCTACCCGCAGCTTCTAGCTTGAAGGGTCTAAGGAAGCAAGAACAGACCTGCTTCTTCCCCACAGGCACCAGGAGATCGGCATTGTACTCCAGGAATGCTGAAGATATTATTCATCTTAGAACTGAAACGGACCTTAGAGGCTCCTTGTTTTACTAAAGAGAAAACTGAGATCTATAAAGGTGATGTGACTTCTCAGTGTCAAACAAAAGTTCTAAGATACCTGTCACTTGGACCGCTTCATTCCCGTGAGAAACTGTCCTAGGACAGTGCCACGGTTACAGTCCCAGAGATTCTAACAGCGACCCTCACCACCCTTCCCCCCGTGTAAAAATGTCACTCACTCCGACTGAGCCGCAGATTTCTGGAGCCAGGCCACATGAGTTCAAATGGACTCCACCATTTCCTAGCTGCCAGATCTAGGGCTAGTTGCTTAATCTCTCTCTGCCTCATCTGCAAATTGGGGATGAAATAGTTGCTATTCCACAGAGTAGTCTTGAGAATTAAATGGACACATGCAAAGCACTTAGAACAGTGTGTGGCACCTCGTGTTTTATAAGTGTTAGCACTTCTTTTTATTAACAATTTATTATTTTTGACAATTTAATAACTCAATAATAAATTTAATAACACTTTAATGGGTTAGTAATTTATTTGTTTATTCTTTCTGCATACTACAATACCTGAGACTTCTACTGTTTGGTACTTCTCTGGAGGTATGATTAAAAACACATTTTACATCTATGAGGGTCATCTAAGAGAAGCACCATTACAGGTCACAATAAACCAGTAGAGGCTTGCCTGAAATCAGATTAGCTAACTGGAACACATTCTTGAGATATGAAGCCTGAGAAAAATAACCTTTAAGGTGAGTAGGATCCGTTTTTGCTGTAGGATAGGAACTTGGGCTTCTAGGAGAGGGTGCAGGTGGACTGAAACAGCCAGGTTACACAGGAGAGAAGGAAAGGAGAAAAATCTGTCCACTTTTCTTAGGGAAAGTCCCTTCTTATGTGACGAAAGTAAAATAAAATTGTACAAAGTCTGATTAAAACTTTGTTGCAAACTGTATTGTCACCCAAAGCACCCGTGTGGGTACACACACTTACATGCGTGCACATAAACATGTGTAAGGGTATATGCATCCCCTAGATGTGACATCTCTAGCCCCTTTTTATGCCTAATCTTTGTGGCCTCTCCCCTTGCAGAGCACAGGCTCCGGACGCGCAGCCTCAGCGGCCATGGCTCACGGACCCAGCCGCTCCGCGGCATGTGGGATCTTCCCGGACCGGGGCACGAACCCGTGTCCCCTGCATCGGCAGGCGGACTCTCAACCACTGCGCCACCAGGGAAGCCCTATGCCTAATCTTTATGGCATTTCCTCTCCCCCACCTCCAATCATCACTCCACTTTTGCCCAAATAAATGATTTTCAGGGGGAAGCAGATGCCAGGAATCCCTCCCTCTGGCTCCCTGACCTTTCCTCCTCTTTGACACTGTGGCCCCCTCCGGAAATCTCTCCCATCCCCTCCACATTTTTTTTTTCCATTTTAACACGGGGACCACAGCTTAAAACAGTGATTCTCACATTTAATGTCCTTTTCTTCAATTAAAGGAAAAAATTCAAAGCGGCCACCAAACAAATCAGAATCCTAGCCTTTAACCTAAAAAAAGCTGTCACATCCTCTCTAGTCTCCTGGCTGACTGAGTGCCTTGCTGCACAGACACGCGCTGAGGACGCCCAGGCTTCCTGACTTCCCAACTTGGCTTACCTCCCAGAGGAGTGAAACAAGGGTGGGCTGGGGAGACAAGCCTGTGGACAGCCTACCCTGCCTGACCACTGTGCCTGCCGTGAAGAGAAGAAACTCTGTATCTGAAGATCACAGCTGAAGCCAGAAGAGCCTCTTCTCCCTACAACGATCTGCAGTGGGATTGTTCTTCCCTAACCTTCCAAGCTTCCAATGCTTTGTGGTGGGAAGCCATATTTACTGGTTCTTATGACCTTTGTGATGCCCCAAGTATTGCTCAAAAATCTCCAAATGTCCTTCATGGGCTCATAAGCAAATCTGATCACCTGGTACTTCCCATTCCCTAGGCACCGTGGCCTCTTCTGCTGGTCCTGCCCTCCCACTAGCTTCTACCACTTCCTCTTGGAACAAGTACCACTGTGTGCACAACAGCTGCCACCCCTCCCTTCCAGCACTGCCATAACCGCCAAGCCTCATGGGCATTTCTGCCTCCTTTCAAAAACCGTTACTTCTTCCTGTATCTCCCACCAGTCACTGCCACTTTATATTTGAGTGCTGTTGAAATGTCAGAGCTGTTCAGTGCAGTGACAGCTGGGGAAGACTGTCTCTTTCTTCTTTTGATGTTACACTTGATTAGAAAACTAAATGCTGTGCTGCCTATTCTTCAAGGTCAAATGCAGTATTTTCATGAAACAGTGCTATTTATTTTTACCCAGTGAGTCAATCGGGGCAAGGTTATTGCTGTTATCAACAACCTCAAAAGTTCAGTGGTTTTAAAGAACAAGAGTTCGTTTCTGCTCATGTCACGGTCAAGGCGAGGGCAGGGACAGGCAGCCCTGAGACTCTCTGTTCCTCCAGTTCATTCAGGGGCCCAGCTCCTTCTGCCTGGCGCATCTTCATCCCAGGGCCTTCAACTCCCCCACAGCATCTCCTGATCATGCAGGAAGTTTTATGGGCCAGGCTGGAGGTGGTATATGTGACTTCTACCCACACTTATCTGGCCAGAACTTAGACACAAAATATGTGTGCCAGGGAGGTATGGGCCCAGGAAGAAAAGGAAACAGTTTGGTGAGCATCAAGCCAGTCTCTGCTACACTAGTCACCCCACATATTTATAGGATACAGACCTAAGTTCTTGGTGAAGGGGAGGGGCTTCAGGCTCTGCTCTACTTGGAACTGCCCTTCTCTTCTAGGGACCAAAGCTCTGCTCCTGAGCTGAGCTTGTTGTCCTGAGTTAGGACTTGCCATGCGTCAAAAGTTAAGCTCTCCCGGGAGGCTCCTCAGCCCCTCCAAGGGTGGCCGTTCCTGTATCAGTCAGCAGGGCCTGGACAAGTCTGAACTCACTGGTAGACCCACCTCAGGCTCAGAGCAGTACCCTCTGCTACAGGGGTGCCAAAGAGATTGACTCAAGGAGCAATACGTATGAGATCAAAAAGCAAAATGAAAATACTGTAGCAAATAGCAATGACAGCAAGGAGATGGAGAAAAGCAAGAGAGGAGCTCAGCAAAGATTTGGGGGTGAGATGCAAATGTCAAGGATCCTGTGACATCAGCCTTGCATTTGGATCAGGAAGTTCGAAAAGGGCAGGTACAAGTGGCATATTCACGTCTCATCACTGAGAACCTGACTCTACCACCAGGAGTTGCACGGCTTATCACGAAGACAAACGGGTTTATGTTCCCAGAGCATCCTCTAATAAAACACAAGGGCTCAGCCAGATTAGACTCATACAGACTTCCAGTCTATAAAACTTGCTAGACTAGTCTAGCCTAGACTATAAAACGTCCTCTGGGCCCTGAGATTGGAACAAATGCTGCTTAACAAGTCTCTGGCTGGAATGTATATTTAAGAATGAATGAAGAGATATGGGAACATATGTATATGTATAACTGATTCACTTTGTTAGAAAGCAGAAATTAACACACCATTGTAAAGCAATTATACTCCAATAAAGATGTTGAAAAAAAAATGAATGAATGACAATGTAATTAAGGACAGACTTACCCAGGCCACTGTAGCCCTCCTTCCTCTAGGCCCTCATCATAGTTTGTTCCTATGTGTTCCATTTACTGAGCACTTATCACCTACAGAGAAGACACTGTTTTGGACCCTTGCCAAACTTGATCCAAAACCCAGCCCTTCACCAGCTTCCAAAATACAATCCAGTGGACCAAGCATATTGTGACTTGTGTAGTTTTCCTGAAGATTCGAGGGGGAGAGAGAAGGGGTCACAGGGCGCATAGCATTTCACCAAAAAAACCCGTGAGGCGCGTCTCTTCTCCCAGGCCTCTGCTTCCACTCCACCACTATGTCTTCCTCCACAAGGACCCTCTTGGGTCTGTCCCACTTTCAGGCTTTCCCCGCTTCTCTTTCCTGCCTCCTGCTGCCTTTCGCCTCCACAGGAGGCTGGAATCTCACCCCCATCCTACAGTGGGCAAAATCTGTTCATGGAAGCTGTCACTTCATACAAGGGAATTCTCACACAATGTTGGTTTATACTTACAACTATCCTACAAGGTGGGTATTACCACGCGATTCTAACAATGAGGATATGTGAGCATGGATAGAATAAGCCACTCGCCCAAAGGCACAGGGTTGCTAAGCGCTTGAAGGAGGATTTGAATGCAGGTTTGTTTAATCATAAGAAAGAACACGGCACATGTGCTACAATCTGGCCTTTCTTCATCCGTGGCATATGTCAATCACACACCCTGCACCGTGAGCCTACACACAGCTTCAGAATCCTTAACCCAGCTTTCCCGGGAGCCACTATCTAACAATTTGATTCAGCCTAAAATTTTAAAACTATCTGTAATCCCTGCTTCACTTATAGCATACTAACCAGACTAAAAACCCCTTCAAGATGGACTTCCCTGCTGGCGCAGTGGTTAAGAATCCGCCTGCCAATGCAGGGGACACAGGTTCGAGCCCTGGTCCGGGGAGACCCCACATGCCCCGTAGCACCTAAGCCTGTGCGCCACAACTACTGAGCCTGCGCTCTAGAGCCTGTGCTCCACAGCAAGAGAAGCCACCGCAATGAGAAGCCCGCGCACCGCAAGGAAGAGTAACCCCCGCTCGCTGCAACTAGAGAAAGCCCACGCGCAGCAACACAGCCCCCCAAAACAAATAAATAAATTTATTTTTTTAAAAAGACGGTACTTGATTCATGATAGGTGTTCAATGTTTGGGTGTGGCTGATATTTGGCCAACATTTGTTCTAATTGGTTGGGAGTCCTAGCTGATTAGTCAGACACGTTCTGATTGGCCAGGACGTGTACTGATTTGTTAATATTTGGATTACACCCCTGGTTGAGTCCTTTTCTTTTTTTTTAGACTTTTTTTTTTAAGTTATTTTTATTTATTTTTGGCTGTGTTGGGTCTTCGTTGCTGCATGCGGGCTTTCTCTAGTTGCGGCAAGTGGGGGCTACTCTTCGTTGCTGTGCGCGGGCCTCTCCCTGCGGTGGCTCCTCTCGCTGCGGAGCACGGGCTCTAGGTGCGCGGGCTTCAGTAGTTGTGGCTCATGGGCTTAGTTGCTCCACGGCACGTGGGATCTTCCCGGACCAGGGCTCGAACCCGTGCCCCCTGCATTGGCAGGCGGATTCTTAACCACTGCACCACCAGGGAAGCCCTGGTTGAGTCTTTTTGGTTCTGCACTTCTAGTTCACTGGTTAAGTCCTAAGTAATGTTCTGAAAGTCAATAAATTAGGGTACTGCTGATTGTGTAACCGACATACTATTAGAACACCTGATTTTTCTGCCCTTCTTAGAGAACTTATCATAGGCAGCTGTGTGTTGTAATGATTTGAATATATGTTTACCATATTAAAACTCCCACACTAAATGCTGAGTTCTTTAAGAATAGAAGTGAAGGAGTTCCCTGGCGGTCCAGTGGTTAGGACTCCACACTTTCACTGCTGTGGACCTGGGTTCAATCCCTGGTTGGGAACTAAGATCCCACAAGCCACGCTGGCATGGCCAAAAAAAAAGTGAGATTTTTGTATCTTTTTTAGCCCTATCTGATGCAAAGCACATTGCCCCAGACGTTTGTTGGATAAACTTGAATTCATAAATGAATGACCATCACATTATGAGAGAAGAATAAAATCATTTAGAAAAAAAATTTTTTTTAAACAGGTGGGAGACCTTTTTATAATTAATAAGACTTTCCTTTTCTAAGGTCACATTCCTTGCTTCCTGTAATCCAAATGTTCTCAAGTTCTTTCACTGCACCTCTTCATACCAGTGCCATGATCCAAGCACCCAGACTACTTGACCTCAGGAAACCCAGTCCCTCTGAATGTTTATCCCCCAGGAATGCTTATGCACTCCACACATGCCTCCTGGTTTCCCTCCAGTTAGGTGGACTCAGCTTTTCCGATAATTTCCTCTGGTCATCTCATCTCTGCATCTCCATGGGCATCATAATACAGAATAAGCAACACTGACACTTGATATCAAGGGCCCTGGAGTCCGCTGGTTATATCCTTCTCAAGGGCTGTTCCTGGCCAGTTGTTTCCACAGAGCTGCGTATAAAATAGTGAACAAACCCAATCAGATTCTTGCCTTCAAAGACCTTGCAATCTAGTGGGCGAGACAGACATGAAGCAAGTTATGAATAGCGTAGTATTACGAATGGCGATAAGTACTATGACTGAGAGGAAGCCAGTACCATGAGAGACAATTACAGGGAGAACATAGCTTAGGCCGGGGGCAGAGGGGGCGAGGAGATGGCTCTCTGAGAACCTGAGGCCCGGAGAATGGGCAGAAGTTGGCTGTGTGAAGACCCGGGTCAGAAAAGAGCTTGGTTCTGTGGCGGAAACCAGCAGCCCTGGAGGCCAGCTGTGCAGAGAGCTGGTGGTGAGAAGCAAGAGGTAACAGCAGCCACATCACGCAAGGGACCTCCAGGCCTTGACCTAGAAAGACTTTGATCAAGAAGGGATGTGATGTCGTTGGCTGCTATGTGGAGAATAAACTGGAAGAGACCAAAAGTGGAGCTGGGGAGACCAGCTACAGGAAAGAGGTCATGGTGGATTCAGTTATTCATGCTTTGTCTCTCGGACACAGTGTATGCACAGATTCTGACTTTCCACCTGCTTTCCTGTTCTGGCAAAAAAGAAAATATGGGTGCTGTTTATCTTCCTCTTATCACACAACCTGTTGAAGCTTACAGAACTCACATTCCTTCTCCTGTGAGCCCGGCTGTAGATGGGACAGTTACCTACCCCCGGTCTGACGCATACCTGCCGCTCCAACAGCCAGGTTCCCTGCAGCCACAGATGGCTCTTATCCCTTGGACCTAATAACACACAGACACTGAGGCTCCCTGGACCTCTCTGCCCTGAGGGATGCCCCCGGCTAGGTGGAACTATCGCCTTAGATGACAGCCCAACACACAACGTATGGAAATCTGTCACAAAAGGAAGGTGAATGGCCATCCTATGAGATATACTATATAAAAAGTTCTCCCTAACATACAATCATGTTAAATACTAGCCATTATTCACATTCCTGTACAATTAACACTTTCAGTCTTCCTTATTTGAAGCACATAATAATGTAACTTTTGAATAACCTAAAAATTATTTCTCAAATATTTGACCTAAAAATTATTTCATACTTTTCATCCTCTAATTATTTCTTAAATATTTTTATTATAATATTGCCTCTAAAATAAACTAACAAAACCTGATCACCAGGTACTTCTGGCCATCCTTCTAGGTTTGGCAGCAAGCTTGGTTCATCAGCCTGGGGTTTAATATAACACAGTACTTGATGTGATGCTTAGTTCATCACTAGGATGTTATCTGAGGTTCTGAGAGGCGCAGTGGCAGAGCCGAGAGGATGTATGTAGCCACAGACTGGTCAGAGGTTGTGAGACAAATAAATCTACTCGACATTTGCCTCCACAAATATTTTCATTCATCCTTTTTTCTTTTACTTTGTTTTCCTTCCAAGTGCTTGTCCTTAAAGAACTAACGGCTCTGAGAAAATTTCCAGAAACTGTGTATGTAAAGCTGCCTTTTATTTATCCAGTTCTTCAGATCTCATTCATTTCTTTTACTTCTTCCTTCTCATAAATTTTATTTGAGTCATCAAAACCTGTAAATTTTATTCTTTCATCTAAGTAATTACTTTTCTTTTTTTTGCAGTACGCGGGCCTCTCACTGTTGTGGCCTCTCCCGTTGCGGAGCACAGGCTCCGGACGCGCAGGCTCAGCGGCCATGGCTCACGGGCCCAGCCGCTCCGCGGCATGTGGGATCTTCCCGGACTGGGGCACGAACCCGTGTCCCCTGCACTGGCAGGCGGACTCTCAACCACTGAGCCACCAGGGAAGCCCAGTAATTACTTTTTTATAATTCCTTTACCCCAGTCTTAAAGACCACAGGTGGGCACTTTAGAGATGAGATTTTGCATAAAGCTGTTTCCTCCTTCCCAACACAACTGTCTCGTTTTATTTCTTTCTCTGAGTTAACCTTAGAAACATGAGTTTTGTTCTTCACTTGGAAGATTTTGCATGAGGCTAATCTTTCCTCCACTTCCCCCGTCTTAAAAGCCAGCACTGGTCTGATTTGAGGAGATGTTTTGTAATGGGTTTCTATATTTTCCCCCCATCACTTTTTGGGGGAACACTTATTTCCCAGTCCCATATTTCCACATGGAGGCATTTCTGCTACAGCACCATGGAAGAAGTGAGTTTTCTGATTGGTGAGATCAGAAGAAGGAAGGAGGGCATGTTAGCATAGCTTCTTCCTCTTTGGGACTCATTCATTCATTCATTTACTTTTTAAATTATTCATTCAACAAATATTTGAGTGACTGCTACTTTCTGGGCTCTATTCTAGTTGCTGGCATGTAAGATCAAACAAAATAGTGGAGCCAGGTCGGGGAGAAGACAGATAAATAAATAAAACATATAGTGTATCAGGTGGTGATAAATGTCATGGAGAAAAATAGAATAGGGAAGGGAGAATGAACTGTGAAATTTGCTGGCAATGGGGGAGGGGATTCCCATTTTATTTTTATATATTTATTTTTTTTAATTATTTATTCATTTATTTTTGGCTGTGTTGGGTCTTCGTTTCTGTGCGAGGGCTTTCTCTAGTTGCGGCGAGCGGGGGCCACTCTTCATTGCGGTGCGCGGGCCTCTCACTGTCGCGGCCTCTCTTGTTGCGGAGCACAGGCTCCAGATGCGCAGGCTCAGTAGTTGTGCCTCACGGGCCCAGTCGCTCCGTGGCATGTGGGATCCTCCCAGACCAGGGCTCAAACCCATGTCCCTTGCATTGGCAGGCGGATTCTCAACAACTGCGCCACCAGGGAAGCCCCCAATTTTAAATTTGATGTCTAGAGAAGGCCTCAGTAAGAGGGTGACCCTTGCACACAGATTTATGGCGGTGGCATAAATAGCAAATGAAAAGCCTCTGAGGCAGAAGCATGCCTGGACTGTTTGAAGACCAACAAGAATGTGGCTGGAAAGGATGGTTCTAGGGGGAAATCAACAAAAGATGAGCTCAGATATGGCCAGAGCAGAAACAGGTTATGTAGACTTTGCAGGTATATGCAAAAACCTTGGCTTTTAGTCTATGTGAAATAGGGAGCTATTTAAAGTTTGGGGACACAGACGTGTTGATTTTAAAAGACTTAGATTTTATCACTTATATGTGGAATCTAAAAAAAATGGAACAAATGAACCTATTTACAAAACAGAAATTGAGTCACAGATAGAAAACGAACTTATGGTTACCAAAGGGGACAGGGGCAGGGGGAGGGATAAATTGGGAGACTGGGATTGACAAATACTCACTACTATATATAAAATAGATAACAAATAATAACCTACTGTATAGCACAGGGAGCTCTACTCAATACTCTGTAATGGCCTATATGGGAATAGAATCTAAAAAAGAGTGGATATATGTATACGTATAACTGACCCACTTTGCTGTACAGCAGAAACTAACACAACACTGTAAATCAACTGTACTCCAATAAAAGTTAATTAATTAATTAATTAACAAACAAGTAAGTAAGACTTAGATTTTAAAGGGATCCCTTTAGATCAGGATGGTAGTGGTGATGAATAGCTTTTGGCCACTGCAATAATCCAGCCGAGAACTGATGGTGGCTCAGACAAGGGTGGTGGCTTTGGAGGAGGGGGGAAGTGGTAAGATTCTTAATTTATTTTGAAGTTAGACCCCATGGGAATTGCTGATGAATTGAATGTGAGAGAAAGAGGAACCAAGGAGGCTTTGAGGCTTTGGCCTGAGCACCTGGAAAACTGGAAAAGGGGAGTTGGAGAAGCAGGCTAGAAAGGGAGGTCAGGGGTTTGGGTTGGGACGTGCTAAAGTGGACATCCAATCGGACGTGCAAGGGGAAGTGGGAACTAGGCAGCTGGATATAAGAACCTGGAGTTCAGGGAGAAGTCCTAGGGGAAGATGTGAATTTGGGAGGCAGTAGCATATAGTCCATATTTGTATGAGGTCACTAAAAGAGTGAGTGTGAAAAAGGAGAGGAGGGGAGGGGAGGGGAGAGTGAGCCATGAAGCATTTCAGCATTCACAGTTCACAGAGAAGAGGGAGAACCAGCAGGAAACCAGCAGGAGTAGCCAGTGAGATCAAAGAATGACCAGGGGAATTTGGTGTCCGGGAAACCAAGAGAAAAAAGTGTTCGGGGATGAGGGGTGCGGTATTTAATCAATTGTTTAAATGCTACAGAGAGGTGGAGGAAGGAAAGACTAGGAGTGATCTGCATGCTTTCAGGGCGTGCATTTCGGTCTACTCTGCTGCGGCTTAACCAGCCTGCAGTTCTCCTGCTATGCCAGACTGAGTAAGCCTCTCTAATTCAAAGAGAGAAGCTGCAAGCCCTTTTGGCCACAAATCTAAGCCACGTTTTTCAGCCTAGCTTTCGATAGTGACGCTGATCTTTTTATCTTCATCTGCGTATCTCTTTGGTCTACTCTCCCTTCAATCGGAGCTATGCAGGGAAGATGGGTATTAATTTATTGGCCCCCGAAAGCTTCAACGATCTCAAATATTCTTTTTGTGTATCTCTGCTTGATAGATGTGAAGTTTTGTCTTGTTATATATAGTAGGTTTCCCCGATATTATTTTCTCTCCTTCCTGCCCTGTTTTAGAAAGATTCTCCCCCAAGCTACTTTCTTCTTCTCTAGTCTGGCTTTTAACACGCACCATAGGAGGTATAGATACTTCAGTGCGAAGCCAGGGACCTAATCCAGCCCCATAGTGATGCTTTCTTCTCCTGGGAAGCAGATGGGATTCACAGACCTAATAATTCCTAATGATTGTTCTTAAACAAGGTACAACAGGGTTCATAAACCTCTTCCCAGAAGCCAGGCTGAACATCTGACACAAGCATCAGAATTTTTCTACAACTGCACCATTAAAAGCCTCTCTTTATGGAAAAACCATGTGTGTGTGTTTTCATGTTTCTAAGAGGATAGGAATAAACTTGCCCCTTGGTGACCCAAATGAAGTAGAGAATATGGATACCTCCATGAACCCACAGGATCTGCTCTGAGCAGAGTAACACATGGAGTGAAAAACAATCTAAGTCCTTGGAAATGTCACCGGGTCATGCCTGTAGACGCTCAGTTGCCCTCTCTCGTTCATGTCCTGATGGACGAAGACACTGAATCTGGGCAGAGGACCATGGGGAACTTTAAGGAAGACAACCTCAGGAAGAGAACAGGAGCCACAAAGCTCACAAATGATGAGAAATCCTCTGATGGCCTCTGGCTCTTGGGGTCTGAAATTTCCATCTCAAGATCAAAAGCACCAAGGTACAGTCCAGCTGAGAAAGGGCACTTGTCCTAATTTGGGAAGAGGCTAAAAATAAAACCAAGGAGGAGTTTTTGGAGAGATGATATGGCATGGGGTTACTCATCCATGACATTAGACATATTTCTTCTTCATTCTCTCTTTCTCCTTGGAGTTACAGACCTTGGGGGTTTCTGTCGTTGTAGTTTTTGCCTTATCAATAGCTTTAAAGACTATTAGTAGTATTCTTAGGGAGATTTACAGGAAGCTGTTTTCTTATTACCATCACATACACTTCATTTTCATTCTACCACCCTGAGAGGTAAGATATGATTCTTTTATACGTTCTCATTCCTGTGGAAAATGTTTATGTTTCTCTTTAATACCTTGGCCTTAAAGTTGTGAAACTCTGTTGTCTTATTCCAGAGATTTTTATTTACACAAAACTACTCTCTCCTTCACTAACAAAATCTTTTAAGACAAGTAGATTTCTGATAGAGGACATTTCACACAATATTAACTTGTTCTTTCAGAAGACAAATTTCTTTCTTCCTCAGCCTTCAATACATAATGATCGAGTTCTCTTATTGAGAAAATCTGTGCACGTCTTTTCTCTTTTACCTTGAAACTAGGGCTAGAAATATTAGATGCTGAAGAATTTCATTTCATTACCTTTGGCTTTATATTACGTAATTCTTTCCCAGTGGAGTGACAATTTAATTTCCAATCTGTCTTCCATTACATCATTATCCAGGTTTTAAAATATTAATCTCATTGATGACACACCATCTCTTCCAGTTTCTAGTACATGGTAAACTAGATATTTGTAAGTATTAATTTAAAGGAAAAAATTCGGCAAAAAAATTTAGTTTAAACTGGAATGATAAATAAAAATCTTCTTTAATCTTATCACACTCAATATATTTGCCTCAGATGCTGTTCATCGACCAAATTTATTTATTTTTTATTTATTTACTTATTTATTTTTTGGCCGCACTTCACGGCTTGTGGGATCTTAGGACCAGGGATCCAACCCAGGTCCTCAGCAGTGAAAGCACGGAGTCCTAACCACTGGACCGCCAGGGAATTCCCCATCTACCAACTTTAACTTCATGCCTTCTATGCAAATCCAGAATGGCAATTTCAAAGGGAAGAACAGTACAGCCTTCACACGGGGGCAAAGGGGGCTTCTGTGGGGAGCCTTATGCCTCAGGGCTCCCCAGGCTTTGAAGTGTCTTTGTATGGAAATGTTCTAAATCTCCTCCAGCATGTGGGCCATTCGGTTTCTGTCCTTAGGGGAGCTCTCTGACCCTGCCTCCACCCACATGTCCACGAATTCTGCCATTCATTTTAAATCAAACTCTTTATATTGCTGAAGCCCTGCTAGAAATATTTCCCGAGGTCATCCCTCTGCCCCCATCCGCCAACAGTCTCTCCATGGCAACAGAGCCATCCTGTGTCACTCCCACCCCCGTGTCCAGTGTCTGCCTGGCTGAAGGGGATTTGAGAGTGTGTGTTTGTTTCTTTTAATAGCTCTGGATCTCAATGTTGGACAGGATCTCAGAGCTCTGCAAATCTAATCCCCGCTGAGTAGGAATGGCTTCTGTAATCCTCCATCACGTCACCCCTGCTTGGACATCAGCTCCCGAGAGCTCGTGGTACGCAGCCGAAATCCACTGCTGGGTGATGTGACTGCTGCCTATGCCCACCAGCCCGCAAAGCTAATTTTCCCTCCCAAAGCCGCAACGAACAAGGCCTAATCCCTGTTCCATATGGCGACCCTTAAGAGGCCTGAAATACTGAAGCATGTTTGCTTGAAGTTATTTCCTCCTTTCTATCAAAAATATTTTCTCTCCCCCCTCCTTTCTCTTTCTCTTAAGCACATGAAGTTTTGTCTCCCAACGCAAGAGGTTTTCTTTGACGTTAATTTCTCCTTCAGTAGTCAACACTCACATTCCTTAGGGAGAAGGTTTTTTTATGGAATTAATTCCTCCTTCCCCTCAGAAATGTTTTCTCTCACTGCTTGGGCTTTAAATCTTTAAAGACATTAGACATTAGACATGTATTCTAAAAGCTGAAAATGCCCAGTGAAGAGCAAGAATTTATTTAGAGAAGAGAATGTACCTGGAGCTACTGCTCCCTATGACATCACAGAACTCGCCCCTTGTTTCTTTTTCTGAGTTAACCATAAAGACCTGAGGTTTTGTTCTCATGTCTAAGAATGAAGCTCTTTTTCTTCTTTACAAAACCAACCTTAAATAGAGAAAGCACCTTAGAGAAAGGGTTTTTACATGAAGTTTTTCTGCCTAGTCCACATAAAATTCTTTTTACAAATTCTTTTTTTAACCTTACAAATTCTTTTTAACCTTACAAATTCTTTTTTTAACCTTAATTTTAATCCTGCATCTCTGTTTTCTTATCTGAAAAATTGTTGAATATAGTTTCTTCCACTCCCCAGTCTTAAAGGTCAGGGATGCAAGAGTCTATCCGCTTCCGTTACAAAAGTATTCCTTGCGCCACCAGGGAAGTCCCACCACTTCAGTTTATATTTACAATGTTTTAATTTAAAAGAATAAAAGAAGATATAATTCATTTCAATTGGATTTTTGTGTATATCATTTCAACGAAATAAAAATATAATTTATTAATATGTGTACAAAATTAATTTTAGCTACTCAAAATAATGACATAGATCTAAATGTACTAATATGAGAACATGCCCATCATAAATTTCAGAAATAAATCTATAATGCTCTATTGTGTGTATGTGTGTGTGCGTGTAAAAATGATTAATGTGTATAAAAGGTGTGATGGGCTGAATATTTGTGTCCCCCTGAAATTCATATGTTGAAACATAATCCCCAATGTGATGTTATTTGGAGGTGAGGACTTGAAAGGTCTTAGTGCCCTTATAAAAGAGCCCTACAGAGCTCCCTTGCCTCTTTGCTACATGAGGACATGGCAAGTAGACGGACTTCTATGAACCAGGAAGTGGGCCCTCACCAGACACCAAATCTGCTGGCGCCTTGATCTCGGACTTCCCAGCCTCCGGAACTGTGTGAAATAAATTTCTGTTGTTTATAAGCTACCCATCTATGGTATTTTTGTTAGAACAGTCTAAACGGACTAAGACAGGAAAGATAAACACAAAACTGTCAAGAATGATTATCTATGGGAGGTGTGTTGCGTTGTATCCATGAAAGGAGAGAAGTGTTATAAGAGAACTTTCACTTTTGACTCCATATTCACTTGTATAAGTGGATAATAAGCATATATTTCTTCTAAAAAATGTTAAAGTTGCCACCAGAACAGAAATAGAAAAGAAAAAAGAAAATATACTGAGAACCTAGAATCAATCAACAGAAATTATATAAAATGTAGATGTTAATTTCCATTGAAATTCTTTTCTAATAACTATTTACATTCTATTAACCTCAAATTATGTCATCTAGTTTCATTTCATAATCTACGTCTTGCTATTTTAATGGTGATCATATTTAAGGTTGATTGTAACTTTTCTATGAAATAGTCAGTGATGAACTTTGACATCTTTCCCATGCGTACTATAGATCAGGGAAATACTTCTTAAGGAGACATTACACCTTTACTCATAGTAGGACTTCAGAGTTCTTATAACATTTCTTAATAAAGAGTCAATTTTTTATATTTTCACTCAGTTTGCAGTTCCTAGCTTTGTTGAGTCCTTGTTTTCCTGAACCTGACTCTAATCAGGTTCAATCTCTTTGGGATGTTTTCACAGGCTATTTGAAAAGGGATGATAAACTAGAGTTCCCCCATATTTTTTCCTCTTAAAAGATAAATATTCTTTTCCCTTGCATAATTTTAAAACTCAAATAGAATTTCTGGTTCCTGCAAAGACGGTGAACTGGCACAGATGGCTGGCTCTCTTCCCCAGAGTCAAACAAGGAAAAGCTTCAAGAGAACATGAATTCCAGGAACTAATGACATCGACAGTAAGAAACCTCTGGGGAGGTAGAAGCAGTGCACCTGAAAGGGAATTCTATTTTTCCTTTAGACTATACCTTACAAGGAAGGTACACATTGCTGCATTTTGAAGTTATTGATTTAATTCTTTTCTGTATAGTTAAACTATCAACTTGAGATATTTGATTTTTTTGTTTTCAATTTTCAGGATTAATATTTTCCTATCTTGATTTAATTTTGTTTTATAATTACATAAACCATTTACGTGGTTTATCTACCTGAAAGGGGTGGGGGCATATGGGTGGGCTAGAGCCTGGGGCAGAAGACTGGCTGGGAGAAACACATTAGTGAAAACAAGTTGACGTTCCCTCCTGCCTCTTCCATACTCTGTTTTGAGGCAATGACTGCCTTCTTGTCCATCAGGGAAATCAGTGAAATAGGGGTCCGGGGGGTAAAATCAGGCAACCAAAATCTCAGCTAGAGTTAGGAGTTAACAAACACAGGGGTGAAGTGACCAGCCTGGAGCATTTATTCCTCCACCCCTTCACCATAATCCCTGGCTATTAACTTCCAAATTATATGTCCAGCCTGGACCTTGCCCTTGAACTCCAGACTTGTCTATCCAGAACAGTCTACTCATAACTCTCCTTGGATGTCTAATAGGCACCTCAGACAAAATGTGTCCTCGACCAAACTCTTGATATTCCCCCCAAAACCTCTTCTTCTTGCTGTCTTCCCCATTACAGTAAGTGATAATTCTATTCTTCTAGATACTGATTCCAAATCTCTTGGTGCTGTCCTCCATCTATACCTGGATAAATTCATACAATGGAGAACTATGCAGCTGCGGGGAAAAAAATAAGATTCCTATGTACCATATGGAGTGATTCCATGATGCAGAGCTAAGTGAAAAACGCAAGGTGCAGGATGAAGTGTATAGCAGTGTGTGCGCCTTTACCTAAAAAGGGAGGCAAAAGGAGAAAATGCATGTATTTTCAAAACTGGAAGAATAAATTAAAATGAAATGGGAAATGACTACTTTTAGGAGGAAGGAAGAAGCAGGTTCGAGGAAACAGGGTTAGAAGATAAACGTCTCTGAATATACTTTGCTTTATAGCTTTTAACTTAGAAACCATGTAAATGGTTTATGTAATTATAAAACCAAAATAAATCAAGATAGGAAAATATTAATCCTGAAAATTGAAAACAAAAGAACCCAAATATATCGAGTTGATGGCTTAACTATACATAGAAGAATTAATTCAATAACTTCAAAACACAGCAATTTGTACCTTCCTTGTAAGGGATAGTCTAAACGAAAAATAGAATTGCAAAGTAATCTTAAATTGTATTCAGGAGTCATATTGCTAATAACAAAAGTATGAAACTGTTAAACACACATATATATAATAGGATAAAACAAGTAATCCGTTAATGATGTTTGAAACTATTATATATACACATAGAATAAACTAAGGCAAATTAAGTAATTATGCTAATGAGTAAGCATAAAGAGACACAAATATAAAATCAAAGAAGTTAGGTTTTGAAAATGTGATATTTTATTTGAATTGGAAATACGAGTATTAACTTAGAATACAAGAATAAATGTTTCTAGCTCTGCCCAAGGAAACGACCTAGAAGAAATGACCAGCCCAATGAGGACCCCTAGTGCCCAGACTGTATTCTCTAAATACCATTTCCCGTGAAAAGGAACCAGGGCTCCTTGGGAAAATGGATGAATTCCTGTCAGAAGCAGGAATGAGCCTGGAATACCTAGTCATACTAGAAAACAAGGAAGCAATTAAAGTTCACTGGGGTCATGTAAAAAGGAGCTCCCAATGGTCAAAACTGAAACAATTTGCAGGAGGTCCCAATAGCCAAAGATGGACCATTATCAATAAGAATAATGATCGTAGTAGAGTGAAACATATAAAATATGTTAAAATCCACAAGTTTATAATGATACTTTTTTAAAACCCTCATTGATCACCTTTAGAGGATACAAAAGAACCAAATAATTTTTCTAAAAACTGGAAATGCAAGAGAATTTATACCCCACGAAGCAAGCTTCCTACAAGGAAAGGAGTCAGTGTAAATACCCCTTTCTTCTCTTTCAAGCAACAGTTCTTCGCGGGCACTCTACATGACTTCCCAGGGTGTCCCTAGCAGGATGAACTCCTAGTTCCCCACAGCGGGATCAAGTCAGTGAGGTGCTCTCAGGTGATCTTTTCCTCCTTTCCTGCTTCAGTCTCCCTTCTTCTGCTCCTTGGAGGATCATTTCCCAAAACAATGACCATCATGCAAGTCCTTGTCGCAGGCTCTGCCTTTTTGAAGAACCTAGGGTTCTTCAAGAGTTGTTCCCTCAGAAGGAGATTCTGGAACTGGGTCACTGATAGGTCAAACATCAGTAATGACTCCACTACTGGTGATAAGTAAGAAAGACTATGGCTTTGGCTGACTTTTGTTCATGGCCTTAAAGGCCTTGAAGAAAAAAAATAAAAAAAGATGGGCTCAGGTTAACCAGACAACTCTAGACATACTGTGAAAGTGAGAAAGCCTCCAGGGCAGTGTTTAAAGAGGTTCTTACCCTTTTTCACAGGGGCCTGAAAATCAAGTCCAGGATGTAACTGCTAGGCTAGCAGAGCTCAAAGAATACTGAACAACAGTCTAAACAGGTCTCACATCAAGTTCAAGGATCCGATATCATGATGCTGAGAATCAGAGACCTACCATGGGGATATCTGGGTGCATGAGCCTAACCACCTTGAACCCCGATACCTCTTAATCTTCCAGGTTGGCAAAAGCAGCTTCCTCCTCCCTTGCTAAAGGAGAACAGCCTCCATTAAAATGGAGACTCCCAAAAGACCACACCTGAGGCAGGTAGTTCACAAAATGATGCTTGGTCTCTTCTAGATCTGGCTCCATCTTCCCTACCTGCCTTCAAACCAATGACTAGGGGCAGGTCCGAGTGGAACCCAAGTGGGGAATTACTCTTCTGGAAGCATATTGTATACGCACTCTGTGAATATGAATACCTGGCCGGCATATAGCAGCAACAGGAGCTGGGGCATGTATGGAGATGGAACTCAAGGGTGTTAGACAGAGAGGGAAAGATAAAAGGCAGGGTAAGGGAGCGATTGTTGACATGGGAGCACTGTTTCATGACCTGGGGCTTATTGTCCTGACAAGGGCACCTGAATCAGTCCTCAAATCCTGTTGGGATGACTCCTTCAAGCTTGAACACAGTGTTGGTTGGCCACGAGATAGAAATGCTAGAACTGCCTTGACAGAGTGTGGAGGAAGGTTCAGGAAAGTAGAAATGTTAGAATGATTGCTATACGACTCGGAGAACCTGATACCTAACTAGGTCCCCCAGGAAGGCCCAGAGGGAACTCCCATCACGGGAGCGACAAGAGATGACACTGGTCATGGGGCGCCAGAATCTTCGAGAAGTCCAGCAATAAGCGGGCCTCTGTACGACACCACTGACTGCAGGAGATTCTGCCATGGAGTCAAACTCTCTATTACCAAACGGGGTGACAGGGTTCCAGACCAGCAGAGGCCAGATGATGACACCTAAACTTAAGAGTCAAGATGGGGCTTCCCTGGTGGCACAGTGGCTGAGAATCTGCCTGCCAGTGCGGGGGACACGGGTTCGAGCCCTGGTCTGGGAAGATCCCACATGCCGCGGAGCAACTGGGCCCATGACCCACAACTACTGAGCCTGCGCGTCTGGAGCCTGTGCTCCGCAACAGGAGAGGCCGCGATAGTGAGAGGCCCGCGCACCGCGATGAAGAGTGGCCCTCGTTTGCCGTAACTGGAGAAAGCCCTCGCACAGAAACGCAGACCCAACACAGCCAAAAATAAATAAATAAATAAATTAAAAAAAAAAAAAAAGAGTCAAGATGAACAGGATTCTTGTAATACAGACCAAGCTTGGGATGATAGTCAAGGTCCCCTGACCTACCAGGACCTGTGGCAATGGCTAATAGAGCAGGGTGTTACTAGGAACAAAACAGATGGACAACAGATTAGAATATTACTTGGTTTATGTAACCACACAAAAATTGAAAGCTAATGAGAAAAAGGTTGATTATCAGTCACTACAACGGTTACTTACAATCTCATTTATCAGTTCTAGGACAGTTCTGAGACCTAGAGCCTACCGACTGAAAAGGATGCCTAATCCCCTTGTTAAAAGTCCTTGCAGTGCCACGTCAAATACATACATAAGCATTTCCCTATTCCTTCCCCAAAGGAATCTGCAGCCATTTTCTAGACACACTAGGGAAAGGGGAATACCCAGACCTACTGGATACACAGTGTGGACTGACAGTGATGCCATGGGACCTAACATGCCATCAGAGTTCCCAAGTGAGAGTGAAGCTTATGAAAGCGAGGAGAGAAATGGTGTCTTAGCCCAAGTTCATCTCACAGTGGGTACAATGTGTGCATGCATGTTGTCAGGTCCCTGAGTGCATCCCTTGGATGGATATACTTAGAAACAGGAAAACCTGTTATTATGTAGTCATTATGGTAGAAATGGTCAAGTGAAAGCCTCTGAAATGACCTGTTTCCTCTTCCAGCCATGATAGTATATCAGAAGGAATACCACATACTGGGAAGAATTACAGAAATTAGTACCACCTTCAAAGTATTCAAGAAAGCAGAGACGGTGGTCCCCATCACATCCCAGTTTAATTTACCTTTCTAATCCTGAAAAAAGAAAAAGAAAAAAGATTGACAGCTGCTGGTTCACTACCATAAACTGATATAAACTTAAGCAAGGGGTAGTCCCAATCACAGGTGCTATACCAGATGTGATACCTTTACTGAAACAGAACAACGTAGTTTCTGTCACTTGGTATACACTACTGACCTGGCAAGCGCATTCGTTTCAATTCCTAGCAATAAAGAGGACCAAAAGCTTTTTTTTTTATGTGGGACGGACAGCAGTACTCATTCACTGTTTTGTCCCAGGGGTGTGCTCACTCTCCCAGCCTCTGGCATCTTTCATCATGGAGCTGCATTTTTTCCTACGCCCGAAACACAAAGAAGTCAAAGGAAAAGGTCCATCAGAAGGGGAAGGAGATACAATCTTCTGCTCCAGGCCAACAAGGTAAACCAGCAGATCAGTGATAACACGTCTGAGTTGCAATAGCAACTGATGCCCTACACTGACCCCGAGAGCATTAAAAAAGGGCTGCTTCTGCCCTTCCACCTTTCAGAAACTTGCACAAGTTTCTTTTGTCACCAACCCCAACCTGGAACCACACAGGGAAAGAAATTCTAAGAAATGCAGTTCTAGCTTAGCTAGGGTCAAACACCCCACCAACTTTCTTGGGTTCCATGTAAATTATAAACAATAGTCCTCAAGTTTTATTGTGCAAAAGTGTCATAAGGCATTCTGATTGTCTACTGCTACACACTAAACTTCCCCCAAATTAGTGACATAAAACAACAGCCATTTTATTATTCTCAGGGCTTCTATGGATCAAGAATTTAGAGCACAGTGAGGATAACTTGTCTCTACTTCACAATGTCTGGGTCACTCAGTTGAAAAGCCTTATAGGTGGGGATGTTGCAAACGGCTGGAGGCTGGAATAAGCTGGAGTCTTCTTCACCAACATGTCTGGTACCTGGGCTGGGATGACTCAAAGGCTGAGCTTGGGCTTCCCTGGTGGCGCAGTGGTTGAGAGTCCACCTGCCGATGCAGGGGACGCGGGTTCGTGCCCCGGTCCGGGAGGATCCCACATGCCGCGGAGCGGCTGGGCCCGTGAGCCATGGCCACTGAGCCTGCGCGTCCGGAGCCTGTGCTCTGCAACGGGAGAGGCCACAACAGTGAGAGGACCGTGTACCGCAAAAAAAAATAAATAAATAAATAAATAAATAAATAAATAAATATATATATATATATATATATAGGCTGTAGGTTTAAAGAAGAATCCCTTGGACTGGGCATATTCCCCCGCCCTCCTCCTCTTCATCACCACCACCATCATCATCATCATCATCATCATCATCATCATCTCAGTCCATAAGGAGGTAAGAAAAGAGACAATTTACATTGTGAACTGATTTCATCTGGTTAGAAAGGAGTGGAGGGGGAGACCAAATGAATTCCCACATATATCTCCGAATTGTTTTTTTAAATATCCCTAACTTGATACATATTCTTACCCCTCTCTCTCACTGACATTCCATGAACAGCTGATCCAGTAAAAACTCAATCTATTCCAAAAAATTTTTTCAATGAATCAACTTTTGATTTCACTGACTGGTACTTCCGACTCTCTCTCTCTGATGCTGCATTTAAAATCTTCAAAATCCCCCAAAATAGCATTCAGCCTTCCTGTATCCAGAGACAGGGGCCCAGAGACAAAAAAGATCAGGCCCCAGGCTGTTTTCAGGTGGCACAGTGGCAGACATTCCTACGCAAGTCTTTGTCAGTTTTTAACTGAAATGCCTTTAAGCTCTCCATCCTGAAATTTCTTTCTATGGCATCTATGACAGAAATGCATTCATCTCTCATATATACAACTGCATGGGGGTGGGAAGGTGTGGGAAATCCATTCAAAATTGAGTAATCCAATTGGAACTAGGATAGCAGCTGTACAGAGACACAGCAAGGAAAAAAATGCAGGAGAGGAACAGAAAAAAGAGGGAGTCAAAAAACAACAGAAAAATATTTCTATAGACCAGATGAAAATTTAGACCAAACATTTTGTCATGAATTATAATCAAGTTAAGATGAAGTAATTGGGGTGTAATCCAATATGACTGCCTCCGTATAAAAAGGGGAAATTTGGACCAGAGACAGACACATACAAAGGGAAGATGATGTGAAAACACAGGGAGAAAGCCATCTACCTGCCAAAGGATGTCTGAGACCACCAGAAGCTAGAAGAAAGCCCTGGCACAGATCTTTCCCTCCCAACCCTCAGTAGGAACCAGCCCTGCCAACACCTTGATCTTCAACTTCTCGCCTCCAGAGCTATGTGACAATAAGCTTCTGCTGTTTAAGTCACCCAGTTTGTGGTACTTTGTTACAGCAGCCCTAGCACACTAATTCAAGAAGGGAGGTGGAAGAACCAATATACTAAATTTACCATTGATCATTGCAGGGAATTAACTGGCATTATCTCAAGAAATACAGGTGAAATAGTGTGTTATAAAGTAAACGACTTGTATAAAAATACAAATACTTGAGTGTTAACAGAAGAAACCCACACATAAAAACAAAGATGGGGACTTCCCTGGTGGTCCAGTGGTTAAGATTCCATGCTCCCAATGCAGGGGGCCTGAGTTCAATCCCTGGTCAGGGAACTAGATCCCGCATGCTGCAGCTGAGACCCAGAGCAGCCAAATAAATAAATTAAATAAATATTTAAAAAAAAAAAAAAGATGCTCTCTATGAATTGTGAAAACAGAAAATACGCTTAAAAATTTATGACAAAGCAAGAACAAACGTTAACCTTGAATTAATGTGAAATGACTAAATTCACCTTTTAAAAGAAAAGGTTTTCAGATTGGATCACAGAATAAAATTCTGCTATGCATAAGGACACACCTAAAAGAGATTATCCTAGTGTCTATTGCTTTGTCTATTTGAAAATGAATCTTGAGTTGCTAAGTAGGAGCTGAGCCAAGAAAAAGATGACCTGGCCCATGTTACTGTTGAATATGCAACATCATCTGTCACAAATTCACTTAGAAACTTCTCTGGTGCTGATCATGTGTTTATGAATGCATCTCTGAATATATGAAGAGTGTGAGTTCAGTTATAAAGTGCATTAATATAGCCAGAGGTAGGATTCTTTGTCCATAGTTCAAATATGTGTGCTCAAAATTCAGAAAAGTTAAAAATAAGAATATGACAGGGACTTCCCTGGTGGCGCAGAGGTTAAGAATCCACCTGCCAATGCAAGGGACATGGGTTCGAGCCCCGGTCCAGGAAGATCCCACATGCCGTGGAGCAACTAAGCCCGTGTGCCACAACTACTGAGCCTGCGCTCTAGAGCCCACGAGCCACAACTACTGAGCCTGTGTGCCACAACTACTGAAGCCCGCGAGCCTAGAGCCCGTGCTCCGCAACAAGAGAAGCCACCGCAATGAGAAGCCTGCGCACCGCAACGAAGAGTAGCCCCCGCTCGCCGCAACTAAAGAAAGCCTGCGTGCAGCAACAAAGACCCAACACAGCCAAAAATAATTAATTAATTAATTAATTAATTTTAAAAAAAGAATATGGCAATAGCATATCAGAAAAATCCAACTGAAAAGAAAGTTGAGGCTATGATCTTAATATAAAAATTGATTTCAGAACAAAAAAATATTAACAAGATTTTTTAAAGCACTTTATAATGATAAAGGATGTAACTCACAGTAAAGATATAACAATTACCAGCATCTATGCACCAAATCACATTGCACAAACAGTCATAAAACAAACCTGTGGGTGATATAAGAATAGGAAGAAACACAATAGCAGTGGGAATTTTTAACCTTTTTCCACCCATGAAAGAACAAGTAGATCATTTTTTTCTCCCACTCCTTTACCTCTAAAACTCCCCCAGAGTTGCATAATTACCATAATGTAAGGACAGCACCTGCACTACACAGGAAATGGTTTAGTGTTACTGGAAGGTAGATTTAGACAGGTCAAAATGTATATTATAAACTCTAGGGCAACCATTAAAATTTTTTAAGAAGTATAATTGATAGACTAAGAGAGTAGATAAAAAATGGAATAACATAAAATGCTCAATTAAAACTAGAGAAGGCAGGAAGTTCCCTGGTGGCCTAGTGGTCAGGATTCCGGGCTTTCACTGCTGTGGCCCAGGTTCAATCCCTGGTCGGGGAACTGAGATCCCGCAAGACACGCAGCATGGCCAAAAAAAAAAAAAAAGATGTCAAAACTAGAGAAGGCAGGAAAAGAAACATCTGGCAACAAATAGAAAACAGTTACAAACATAGTGGATATTCAAGCAAACATATCTATAAATACACCAATTAAAAGATAGAGACTGTCAGAGTGGATAAGAAAAACAAGACCAACTATATATTGTCTACAGGACAAGAAACCCACTTTAATTATAAAGACACAGGTAGATTAAAAGTAAAGGGATGGGGCTTCCCTGGTGGTGCAGTGGTTGAGAGTCCGCCTGCTGATGCAGGAGACACGGGTTCGTGCCCTGGTCCAGGAAGATCCCACATGCCGCGGAGCGGCTGGGCCCGTGAGCCATGGCCGCTGAGCCTGCACGTCCGGAGCCTGTGCTCCGCAGCGGGAGAGGCCACAACAGTGAGAGGCCCGCGTACAGCAAAAAAAAAAAAAAAAAAAAGTAAAGGGATGGAGAAAGATATATTTATATAGATAATGCTAACATTAACCAAAAGAATGCTAGAAGAGCTTATTAATTTCAGACAAACAGATTTCAGAACAAGGAAAATTTTCAGCAATAAAGAGGGGTACTGCATAATGATCAAGGGATCAATTCTCCAAGAAGATATACCAATCATACAGCTGTTCAACTCCAAGCTGAATAGAGAAACAGACAAATTGCCTATTATAGTCAGAGACTTCAGCATCTTCCTGTGAGCAATTGGTAGATGAAGCAGGCAGAATATTAGTAAGGGGACAGTTGACCTGAGCAGCACTGTCGATCACTTGATCTAATTAACATTATAGATCATGGCCTTCAAAACGGTGGGAGCAGACATTCTTCTCAAGCCCACACAGAACATTCACCTCAAAAGAACATGTTCTGGGCCCTAAGACACATCTTAGCAAATTTAAAAGACTAAAAATCACACAAAAGAATTTCTCAGATCACAGTGGAATTAAACTAGCAATTAACAATAGGAAGATAGCTGAAAAACCTCCCAGATACTTGGAAATTAAACACACTTCTAAATAACACATGAGTCATAGAAGAAGTCTCAAGAGAAATTTTTAAATATTTTGAACTAAATGAAAATAAAAATGCAACTTATCAAAATTAAGAGATGCAACAAAAACAGTGCTTATAGGGAAATGGAATGCCCATGTTGGAAAAGCAGAAAGCTCTAAAACCAATAAGCTGAACTTCCATCTTAGGAAACTAGGGAAAGAAGAGCAAAATTTGATCCTAAGGCAGAAAGAACAAAAGAAATAATACTGAACACAGGAACTCAATAAAGGGAATCAACAAAACCAAAGACCGGTTCTTTTGAAAGATTAGTAAAATTGATAATCCTCTAGCCAACCTACGGAAAAAAGACACAGATTACCAATACCAGAAATGAAAGAAAAAGATACACACACCCCAATGTGCACTGCAGCACTATTTACAATAGCCAGGACATGGAAGTAACCTAAATGTCCATCGACAGAGGAATGGATAAAGAAGATGTGGCACATATATACAATGGAATATTACTCAGCCATAAAAAAGTGAAATAATGCCTTTTGCAGGAACATGGATGGACCTAGAGATTGTCATACTGAGTGAAGTAAGTCAGAGAGAGAAGGACAAATATCATGTGATACCACTTATATGTGGAATCTAAAAAAAATGGTACATACTTATTGGTATGGTACATACCATATAAGTAATGGTACATACTTACTTATTTACAAAACAGAAATAGTTACAGATGTAGAAAACAATCTTATGGTTACCAGGGGGGGAAGCAGGGGAGGGATAAATTGGGGGATTGGGATTGACATATACACACTACTATATATAAAATAACCAACAAGGACCTACTATATAGCACAAGGAACTCTACTCAGTACTCTGTAATGACCTACATGGGAAAAGAATCTCAAAAAGAGTGGACAGATGTATATATATAACTAAATCACTTTGCTGTACACCTGAAACTACACAACATTGTAAATAAATTATACTTCAATAAATTTTTTTTTTTTTTTTTTTTTTGCGGTACGTGGGCCTCTCACTGCTGTGGCCTCTCCTGTTGCGGAGCACAGGCTCCGGACACGCAGGCTCAGCGGCCATGGCTCACGGGCCCAGCCACTCCACAGCATGTGGGATCCTCCCGGACCGGGGCACGAACCCGTGTCCCCTGCATTGGCAGGCAGACTCTCAACAACTTCGCCATCAGGGAAGCCCCAATAAAAATTTTTTTAAAAAAGAAATGAAATAGAACTCATCACTATTGATTCCATAGACATTAAAAGGATAACAGAGGAAGACTATGAACAACTGTGTGCCAACAAATTTGATAATTTAGGTGAAATGGACCAATGCCTTGAAAGACACAGACTACCAAAGCTCACACAAGAAAAAATAAATAATCTGAATAGTCCTATCTCAAAGAAACCGAATCAATAATTAGTAGCCTTCCAAAAAATAAATCACAAGGCCCAGATGGCTTCATTGGTGAGTTCAACAACCTATATGGAAGATAATTTAGCAAGATCTATCAAAATTTAAAATGTACCTATCCTTTAGCCCAGGAAATTTTTAGTTATATAAACTTGTAAACAAGGGAAATGATATATGTAGTAGGTTATTCATTACAGCATTGTTCTTACTATCAAAAGATTGAAAACAATGTAAATGTCCATTGATTGACTACTTGTTCAGTAAGGTATGGTACATCCACACATGAGCATCTATACAGCTGAAAAAAAAGTGAGGACAGTTCTCATACGCCAATATGGAATAATTTCTAAGATATATAGGCACACAGAAAGAAAACAATGTACAGAAACCATGAGTATAGTAGGCTACCATCTGTGTAATAGGGAGAGGGGAGAAGAACATATGCATGTATTTGCTTGTCTGTGTACAAAAAAATCTTTGGAAAAATATATATGAAACTAACATAACAAGACATACCTCTGAGAAAGGGAAATGGGTGGTTGGAAAACAGAGGCTAGACGGAAATTCTTTACTACACATCCTTCAGTATGTTTTTAATTTTTGAAATATACGTTTTACTCCAAAAATATATGGAATTTTAAAAGTTAGTTTCCCTGTTGTCCCCTCCCAGAGATTCTGATTTGGGGCCAAGGAATCTGCATTATTAACAGGTTTCCCAAGTGATACAGGAGATGCAAGGAGCACGCTGTGAGTAACATAAATCCACCTCACAGGTCCACATATAAAATTATTATAAAAGTGGAAACACAAGAAAATGAGGATGAAGAGAACCAAAGATGACATCCAGGCTCTGGTCCCTCAGAATGGGGAAATTATAACCTTGTCCTCAATAGGATAAGATGGAAGGGGAGTTTTCCAAAATAAAGGACGATCCATCCAGGCAGATGTAAATGAGAACTAGATCCCTTCTCCATTCTGACTGCAATTTTAATATAGACTGTGTCATCAGAAAGAAATAGCTGATGTGACAATTAAGTTACAGACATGTCAATAGAGCTCCTCTCTTTGGATTCCTCTTTTTCTCCAAAATTGCTGATGATGATCCACCTTTAAGATTCAAATAAGAATTGTGCACAACTTCTTTCCTTCTCCCTTCTAAAAAACATACTTGGCGTAGGATGGAGTGGTAGACACTGGCACGCACACACACCACACACACACACACACACACACACACACACACACACACACGAATCTCTCCAATAACCATGTTCATGGTGCTAACTTTCCTCCTAGCGTCCTGCTTCTCCCACACCATCCCATCCTGTCCCGCCTTCATTTGTTCAACGAGCATACACCGAGAACTTATGTTTCTGGCGCTATTCTAGTTACCAGGGACAGAGTCCTGATCAAGGTCCCTCCTCCCATGATGTGTACATTCTAATGGAAGGGGGCAAACAAAAGAAAACAGCATAGAAATAAATTATATATTTTCAGGTAGTAATAAGTGCTCTGGGGGAGACGGAACACTTTAGGTTGGGTAGTCAAGGAAAGTCTCTCTGAAGAGGTGACCTGAGACCTGAACGACGAGGAGCTAACCGCGTGAATTTCTGGGGGAAGAACATTCCAAGCAGAGGAAGAGTGAGTGCAAAAGCTCTGATCTCGAGCATGCTTACGTTCCTGAGGAGTGCAAAGATCAGTACGGGTGGAGTACAGTAAACTGGGAGGAGGATACTAAAATATTAGATCAAAGAAGGCGGCTGCGTGTGTATATACGTGCTATAACTCACCTCTACACCATTGCATCGTAGGTTACACGTATCATGGCCTCTTACCCCTTAATACTTCTGTGTGTATTTCCTACGAACAAGGATATTCTCTTACACAACACAATACAGTAATCAAGATGAGGAACTTTAACATTGATACGTTTCTCTAATCCACAGTCCTTATTCCAAGGCAAACAACTATTCCACTAGGTTCTTTATAGCATTTTTTCTGTCCAAGGTCCAGTCCAAAATCACAGACAGCATTTAGTTGTCACGTCTCCTTGCCCCTGAATCAATTCCTCAGCCTTCACTTGTTTTTTAAGATATTGGCATTTTAAAAGAATACAGGTCAGTAATTTCATAGAATTTGCTTTTTTTAGCTTATCTCAGATTGGATTTATTAAATTTCTTTTTACATACACATCTATCCACTCTATTTTAGATTCTTTTCCATATAGGCCATTACACAGTATTAAATAGAGTTCCCTGAGCTGTACAGCAGGTCCTTATTAGTTATCTATTTTATATACAGTAATGTGTATATGTCAATCCCAATCTCCCAATTTATCCCTCCTCCTGCCCCTTTCCCCCTTGGTAACCATAAGTTTGTTTTCTATTGATACAACTGTAACTGTTTGTTTTGTAAGTAAGCTCATTGCTTCTACGTGGGTTTTTCTGATGTCTTTATGGTTAGATTCAGGTTACAAATCTATGGCTGGAAAGCCCCATGGGTGATTTTGTGTTCTCAGAGCATCAATCCAGAGGCACGCTATCCCTTGTTGGTAATGTTAATTGTGATTATTTGGGGGAAGGTATTGTTAGTTTCTCCACTGCATTGTTACTCTTTGTGGAATGATACTTTGAGAGCATGTAGATATCTTACTCCTCATCAAAGGAACCCTTTAAACATAAACACATTAATTTATACCCAGCAAAACAGACAATAACTCCTGGGTTCCATTTTCTGGGTTATTTGGAAAAATGTTCAAACTTTTTGTTTAAATCAGGGTCCAAAGACAGTATTTACAATGCATTTGGTTGCCATGTCTTGTGTCTCTTTCAGTCTATGACGAGGGAACATAAATCCTCGCCAGTTCTTACAAGCATGAAATTCCGTGATCGAGAAGCTTCCTGGACGCACATGCAGGGTGGTGATTCTACTCCAGCACCTGGCACATCGAGCTCACCGACTTTTCTCGAATTGTTGGGTCCTCACTTCCAACCAGGTATGCACATCGTCTCCCTCTGCAGTAGGTCGTGGCTGTGCTGTGTTCTGTCCAGACTCAGAAATGTCACCCCTGAGGGAGGACTAGAACTTGGGCAGACTTCCAGAACACGAGTCAGCCAAAGTCCTGGGCTGAGCCTGCTCACGGCACGAAGTGTCCAGGCCACCGACTCAGGGGGCAAAGATGTAACGTGGAGGGGGAGTGGCAGGGAGGAAGCGGCCTTCTCGGTCATGACCTCAGGGCTGAGCTACTCACGACAAAGTGCCCCTTGCTATGACTGCTGGTGTGGAGAAGAGAATGAATGCTGGCTGAAATCTGACTGTAAAATATTTAAATACCATTATCAGGAAAGGTACATACTGAAAGACTCACTACAAACACTGCAAACGTGTGTGTGTGTGTGTGTGTGTGTGTGTGTGTGTGTGTGAGTGCGTGTGTGTTACCTTAGAGGCTCAAATGCCCTCCTGGTGCAGACTGTTATGTTGGGGAAAACTGCTCAAATGGGCAACTTAGATTAGCAAACGTGAAGCAGAAACTGTGGTGGGAAACAACAGTGTTTGAGGATCTGCGACTCCCAGGAACCAGAGGTCAGAGCACTGAGAAAATGCGTGGTCGGTGTGTGAGCTGAGGCTGGCTCTGCAGACCATCTCTTTTGGGGGAAAAAAAATGTCCATTTAGACTGTACTGCAGCTAAAAACTAATGGCTATTTGGGGGAGATCTATTTGTCCTTATTTGAACAATTGCAACCCAGAGGTGAATATGTGAGGCAAAGAAGAATTCAGGAGAGGCAGACGGACAGACAGCATCGGCACCCACTGCTGAGGAAGGGCTGTAAAGATCACCCCCCGCTGCTGTCCCACCTGCTGGATTTTTGAAGTTCTTCATTCTTCCAGGTGCTCAGGTCAAACACCTTGGAGTCACCTGCAACACCTCACAGCCCATTTCGCCAGCAAATATCCTATTAGCCGTTCCACCCAGAGCAAAGCCACTCCTCACCATCCCCACAGACCCCACCCTTGTCTGGGCATCAGTGTCTCTCACTGCATCACCCGAGGGCCGGCTTCCTGGTCTCTCTGCTTCTGCCCTTGCCCCTACCGCCTAGGGGGTAACGGAGGCCCTTTTAAACCCTCCAGTGGTTTCCTATCTTGCTCAGAATAAAGCCAAAGTGCTTATGAATGACCTATGTGGAAAAAAAAAAAAAAAACACGAAGCGAACAAACCAAAACCCACAGAAAGCGGCAAATAAGAAAAGCGTTTATCTGGGGTCTTAAGAATTGCAATTCAGGAGACACAGATTAGGGTAAAACTGAGAGTGTTCCAGGGGAGAGACGAGGCGGGGGCCTATTAAGCCACAAAGCTATAGCCTGACATAAAAAAACAAATATTTGTCCTAAGGGGTAGGCTGCCACGCGCTGTTTTAGGGTACGGGTCTAACAAGCAGGTAGACTGTCACAAGTTACTTTAGGGTAAGGGCCTGATAGGTATCTTGAGCTTCTGGAACATTCTGCAGATGTTCTGGATGCCTGCATGGGGCCAATAAGTGGTCAAAAGGCCAGATTCCATCCAGGCTGACGTGCGTAAGTCATACTTCCTCTATGGCCTCCTGGCTCCGTTTTAGAGAGAGAGCTCTCTTAGCAATACTGACTCCATGTTTATTTTCCTTTCACACCCACAAGGTCCTACAAGATCCGCCCTGCACCCCATCTGTATTAGCCAGGGCTCTCTGGAGAAATGAACCCACATGAGATACATAGATACATACAGATCTTCCTTGACTTACGATGTGCCAGGCACCGTTCCAAGGGCTTTACAAGTATCCATCCTCGTCACAAGCCTATGAGGAAGATATTGTCATTATCCTCATTTACAGATGACAACACTGAGGCACAGAGAAGGCAAGCAACTTGCCCAAGGACTCCCAATTCATGAGCAGTAGAACTGGGGCGTGGCTCCCGGGCAGCTAGGCTCCAGGGTCCAGGCTTAGCCATCCTTGCTACTACCTTCTCCCTCTCTGTCACGCCAGCCACACCAGCCTCCCCACTTTCCTCAACATACCAGTATCCTCCCGCCACAAGACCTTGCACATGCACTTCTCACTGACTTGAAAACTTCTCCCCCAGCTATCTCCTTGATTACGCCCTCATTTCTTCAGGTCTGGGTTCAGGTGTCACCTCTCCACCTAAAGCGGCATATGCTGGCACACCTGTGTCTCTAGCCACACCTCCTGACCTATTATATATTTATTAGTGCACTTATGTACTGCCTGTCTCCTGCACTGAAATGTAAACTCCAAGAAAGCAAGGATTTTTCTCTGTTTTGCTCATTGCTACAGTTTATAACCCCAGAGCCTACCTGAGAACATAGCAGGTATTAAATAAACGTGTCTACAGATGGCCAACAGGCACATGAAAAGGTGCTTAATATTGCGAATTATTAGAGAAATGCAAATCAAAACTACAGTGAGGTATCACCTCACAGCGGTCAGAATGGCCATCATCAAAAAGTCTACAAATAATAAACACTGGAGAGGGTGTGAAGAAAAGGGAGCCCTCTTAAACGCTGCTGGTGGGAATGTAAATTAGTGCAGCCACTATGGAGAACAGTATAAAGGTTCCTTAAGGAACTAAAAATAGAGCTACTATATGATCCAGCAATCCCACTCCTGGGCATATACCCAGAAAAGATGAAAACTCTAACTTGAAAAGATACATACACCCCAATGTTTATAGCAGCACTATTTACAATAGCCAAGACATGGAAGCAACCTAAGTTGCTTCCAATAGATGAACTGATAAAGAAGATGTGGTATATATACACAATGGAATACTACTCAGCCATTAAAAAAATGAAATAATGCCATCTGCAGCAACATGGATGGACCCAGAGATTATCATACTAAGTGAAGTAAGTCAGACAGAGAAAGACAAATATCATATGATTTAACTTATATGTAGAATCTAAAAAAAATGATACAAATGAACTAATTTCCAAAACAGAAACAGACTCACAGAGATAGAAAACAAACTTATGGTACTAAAGGGTAAGGTTGGGGGAGGCATAAATTAGGAGTTTGTTACACACTATATATAAAATAGTGTGTACCAAACACTATTTTACAGTGTTATAAAAGCAGATACACACACTATATATAAAATAGATAAACAACAAGGACCTACTGTATAGCACAAGGAACTATATTCAATATCTTGTAATAACCTATAATGGAAAAGAATCTAAAAATGAATAGACATATACATATGTATAACATTTTGTTGTACACCTGAAACTAATACATCGTAAATCCACTATACTTCAATTTTTAAAATAAACAAGCAAACAAACAAACATGTGAAATGAATTTAAGACTAAACAAACCAGACCTGAAAAAGCATTGAAAATGAAAGGAGATGACTTTCATCTTGTAATTTGGAAGGAAAAGTGAAAGGAGGTGATTCCCTGGAGAATGGATGTCTGTGGTACTGATCACACACTGTTCTCTAAGAGGACACAGAGGTGAGACCAGCACTACTGTGATGGGCAGGGAGGGGGTGTCTCCTGAAGGCTGGAACATGTCCATAATCAACACCAGGTACAAAGCCCGTGCTGCATAAGCAACGCTGACCAACTGGGAAGGTAGGCTTCGTGCAGATGGAGGACAGACGGTAATGAGGCGGAAACTCCCTCCCTGGGTTTCACACTCTTGGACCGGCGCTCTCCAAGAGTCCTGGTTGCACCAGAAGACACTCTCTGCTAATGTGAGGCAGGAATACCAATGATTTAGCCATGTAAAATGTAAACATCTTAGTGGGATGGATCCCATTACCTTGACAATAAATTCTGGCCTTCTTAGTATTAGGACAACCGTATTCTGTTGCCTTACTGCCAATTATTGTTGGATTAGCCTGTGCCTTGCTAATATGGGAAGAACAGCCAGTACCTGTCCTATCCTCCTCCTACCTGTTCCATCATCATCATAACCTATTTCACACAGAAAATGAAAGGCTTCCAACATGAGCTCCCAAAACCTCCCACTTCCAACCTACAAAAGTCTGTACACCTATACGCATCTGTGCCTCTTTCCCTCCTTTTTTTTAAATTAATTTTTATTGGAGTATAGTTGATTTACAATGTTGTGTTAGTTTCAGGTGTACAGCAAAGTGATTTAGTCATACATATACATCTATCCACTCTTTTTAGACTCTTTTCCCATACAGGCCATTACAGAGTATTGAGTAGAGTTCCCTGTGCTATACAGTAGGTCCTTGTTAGGTATCTATTTTACATATATAGTAGTGTGTATATGTCCATCCCAATCTCCCAATTAAACCCTCCACCCCCCTTACCCCCTGGTAACCGTAAGTTTGTTTTCCACATCTGTAACTCTATTCCTGTTTTATAAATAAGTTCATTTGCTCACTTTTTTTAGATTCCACATATAAGCGACATCATACGATATTTATCTTTCTCTATCTCACTTCACTCAGTATGACAATCTCTAGGTCCATCCATGTTGCTGCAAATGGCATTATTTCGATCTTTTTTTATGGCTGAGTAACATTCCGTTGTATATATGTACCATATCTTCTCTATCCACTCCTCTGTTGATGGACATTTAGGTTGCTTCCATGTCTTGGCTATTGTAAATAGTGCTGCACTGAACATTGGTGTGCATGTATCTTTTTGAATTATGGTTTTTTCTGTGTATATGCCCAGGAGTGGGGTTGCAGGGTCATATGGAGCTCTATTTTTAGTTTTTTAAGGAACCACTATACTGTTCTCCATGGCGGCTGTACCAACAGGGTTCCCTTTTATCCACACCCTCTCCAGCATTTATTGTTTGTAGATTGTTTGATGATGGCCATTCTGACTGGTGTGAGGTGATACCTCACTGTAGTTTTGACTTGCATTTCTATACTAATAAGTGATGTTGAGCATCTTTTCATGTGCTTTTTAGCCATCTGTAGGTCTTCTTTTTATAATGAAAGCTATATCCAACCTCCCATGTTCTGATTCACATTTGTTTTTAATTTCTCAGGAATATCACTCAGTCAACCATCTTGTCCCTGAATCTTTAACACCTTCCTTCTTCCTAGCTCCTTCCTTTCAAAATTAAAGCTTGGGCTTCCCTGGTGGCGCAGTGGTTGAAGGTCCGCCTGCCGATGCAGGGGACACAGGTTCGTGCCCCGGTCCGGAAAGATCCCACATGCCGCGGAGCGGCTGGGCCCGTGAGCCATGGCCGCTGAGCCTGCGCGTCCGGAGCCTGTGCTCCGCAACGGGAGAGACCACAACAGTGAGAGGCCCGCGTACCGCAAAAAAAAAAAAAAAAAAAAAAAAAAAATTAAAGCTTGCATCAGTATTTCCCATGTTAAAAAATTTTTTTAAAAGTATCTTGGGGCTTCCCTGGTGGCGCAGTGGTTGAGAGTCCGCCTGCCGATGCAGGGGACACGGGTTCGTGCCCCGTCCGGGAGGATCCCACATGTCGCGGAGTGGCTGGGGCCGTGAGCCATGGCCGCTGAGCCTGCGCGTCCGGAGCCTGTGCTCCGCAACAGGAGAGGCCACAACAGTGAGAGGCCCGTGTACCGCAAAAAAATAAAAAAATAAATTAAAAGTATCTTGGCCCTACCTCTTCATTGAGCTGCTGTGTGTTTCCCTCCTCCTTTTAACAGCCAAACTGTGTTGAGTCCACTTCTCTACCATCCACTCACTCCTGGGGTCTGCATCCACCAGCCTGCACCGTGACTGTTCTGGCCAAGGTCAGAGGCATTCTCATTGCTACATCCAGTAACCACTTCCCAGTCCTTTTCTCACTTGAGTTCTTGGCGGCATTTGACACTGTCCATCACTCCTCCTTGGAACATCCTCTTCTCTTGACTTGGCTCAGTGGCTCCCTGGATTTCCCCCTCCTTGTGTCACCACTCTTCCTCCTCCTCCTTAGTGCAATTGTGCCCCGCTGCCTGTCCCCTTGAATGCTGACATTCCTCAGTGCCCCGTCCTAGGCTCTGTTTTCCTATTCTACATACTCTACCTGGGCAATTTCATCACTTCCGAGGTGCCGGGGACTAGGCAAAGATGCTGATGACTTTCATATCGATTTCTCCAACCTGCATCTCTCCCTTGGGACACCACAGTCCTGAGCCTAATTCTCAGCCTCAGCTCTTGAGGCTCAGGAACTTGGTTGACCAGCACACGCAGAGCGGCGGCACATTTTCTCTTGGGGAAAACTAAGTTATAATTGTCACACTGCCTGACAGCCCTAGGCAGTGAGAGAAGCGTTGAGTCAAAGCACAGGCTTGTTACTAGCTGCCTGCTCTTAGGTAGATAACCTACGCTTTCTAAGCCCCAATTTCCTAATCTGCAATGTTGGGGAAATAATAGTACCTTCCTCCTAGGCTTACTGTGAAGGTTAAATGTGACAAAGCAAATAGAGCACTTATGATGCTTACCAGCTCATACCCAGCCCTCAATAAGTATAAGTTATTATTATTTCTCTCCTACCAAATTCTGCTTCATCGTAATAATATTTTTATTAAAACTATTGCAAAAATACATACATCTGTCTACAGATACATACATACATGTGCCTACAGCACACACGCACGTGCGCGCACACACACACACACACACACACACTGAACATTATTCAATCATAACACCTAATAAATTGCAAAGGAAAGTGTCTCATACCACATCAAAGTCTTTAGATAAAGGAAAATACCTAATAATCTGTGCTTTAAAATGCTGCATTTATGCCATGCTCTTGAAGTAGCTGGGTTCAGTTCTTGGTAGCAGAACCAACCCAACCAGGGGAGGGAGAGAGTCTAGCCCTTAACAGTGTACACAGTGCTTCTAAGTGCATGACAGGCTCTTTTAATCCACTCTGCAGTACTGTGAGGTGACCTTATTACCCCAACTTTGCAGGTGTAGAAACTGAGGGCTGTAACCTTCTGACCATATGTCCTCTGATTTCCAAATGCTTTTGCTACGTGACGCCAGGGAGAATTAGGCCCCATTTCATTGTACCTAGTTTAGTAACTAAAATAGATGATTAGCTCTAATATCAAGAACAGTTTTGTTAATCATTCAACAGTTGTTAAGCAATCCTTGGGTGTGGTGAGAGAGGAAAAGGCTAAAGAAAAATAGATCTTTGCCCTTTTAAGAGCTTCGTCTGTAATAAAGGGACATACCTATGAGCAGCAAAAATACTCAGGGACTCTTACAAAGCAACATAGTTTCCCATGAATTGTAAGCTGCATGCTACTTCATATTTTAATATCTCTGGATGCTGTAAAATCAATTGAACATCACAGTTTACTTGTTAGCAGCTGTTTGCTATCTTAATAGCACATAAAATAACATGCCTCTTATAATCAATAGCCTCTTATATAAGAGCCAAGAAAATATAAAATAATTAAATGGCCATTTCTTTAACAGCAATCAACAAATATTTGCCAAAAAGTAAATCGTTTTATCCGTAGGTAATAAAGTTAATATCTGTTACCACAAAACTGGAGGTCATCAGTATCACCATTATTGATTCCTACTGTCTGGCTCAGGTTCAAGGTCTTCTTTCCCAAGAGGCAGGCACAGCAAGAGGCTCCTCAGCGTTGGGTCAGAGCAGCCTGCACAAATTAGGCTAACAATTAGTTTAACAAATTCAGATGACAGTGTAACCAGTGGGGAAATGTGCAAAAAGAACCCTCATGTGGACAGAACATTTGAATAAACAAAATGGTACAATGAGTTCAGACAGAAAGAGCGCATTGTTCCTGGAAACACAGTGAAAGTTGTATTTTCAGAGAAGTCGAATTTCAAGGGGTGACTTAGAAGGGGAGGACGTCCTGATGGAGGCGGCAGCGTTGCAGAATTCAGAGGGTGTATGGAGATCTGTAAAAGTCTGGGTGACAGGGGTGCCACAAAAGCATGATGGACACTGAACCACAGTCACAGACTCAAATCCTGACCAAACCTCACACTGGTTTTTGACCTTGGGAAAGTCACTTTATTCTTTTAAAGTCACTTTACTGGGAAAGTCATAATTATGTTGAGTTTCGGTTCCTCCTTTGTAAAATGACTATAAAATACTTACTTTTGTGCTGTGAGGAGGAGAGGGAGTATTTGTAAAGTATTTGGCAGGGAGAGCAGACAATAAATGGTAATAAAATTGGTTAGAAGATTTTGAACAGAAGAAGTGAATGAGCAAAGCTATGATTTGGGAAATTAACGTAGAATCTGATTAAAACGGGCTGGAGAAAGTGCTAAGTAGAAAACTAGTTAAGATGCTTTTTCAATCGTCTGGATGAGAGGTGGCAGGGGCGGAGGGACATCTGTCGGTGGAGATGCAGCAGCCAGGGGTCCCTAAGGGCGGCGGCTGCAAAGCCTGTGAACCTGATATAACACCTGCCTGGGGACAGGGCCTGAGGGTGGAGGCCCGGCAAAGCACGCGAGGAATCCGAAAGTTCTGCAGTTTAGCGCCCAGGTACCTTGAGAGAGGACACGGCGGGTGCGGTCTGGGAGGGTTGGCAGAGGGGTGTTCACCACCGCTGCCTAAATCCCACACCGGGGCGCATCTGTTTCAGGCCGCCAGGGAAGAGGTCAGAGTCAGTACGGGAGGCAGGGCGAGCAGAGGTCGACCGGCTTTCCCACCGATCCGCGCCCCCGGCGGGCTGCCGCAAGGAGGCAGAGCGCGACCCCTGCTCCGCCCCTCCCGCCGAGTCCCACCTCCCCGAGCGCGTTCCGAGGGGCGGAGCCCGAGGCGCCCCGCCCACCCACCCCGCGCTCGCCTCGCCCATTCGACACTCTACACCCTCCCCGATCGCCACGCCCATCCGCCACGCCCCGCCCTCCCCCCCACCCACTCCGGGTAGACCAGCTGACGCCAGCCGCAGCGGCCACCCAGCTTCTACCCGTGCATCCAGAGCGCCGCGGCGACATCATGTTGGGCATGATCAAGAACTCGCTGTTTGGGAGCGTAGAGACTTGGCCTTGGCAGATCCTGAGCAAAGGGGGCAAGGTAGGCCCACAGGGCTGCCGGGGACCGGAAGGGCGGCCCGCGCCCACCGCACCCTGTTCGCGGCTGGAGCGTGGACAGGTGGGGCAGGAACGTGCCCGGGATTGTGCGTTCTGGCGTCTGCCGTGGCCACGGCCCTCCGATGCCCAGCGCTTGGACTGGGAAGGAGGGGAGTAGGAGGTCGGGTGCAGCGGGGCGGAGGGCTCTGCTGGGAGGAGGGGAGACAATGAGGCAGGATGGGTTTGAGGGGAGAATCCCAGCTTACCGAGATGGACTGCGCCTCTTGAGTGCATTCGTCCATTTAAACATTCCAAACTTTATGAATATTTGTTCGCTGAGAGGCCGTCGGTTGCAGGAAAGACTGGAAAAGTGCTTGTCCTTGAGAAACTCCCAAACCGTCCTTGGTGGAGAACTGAATATAAAAGAACAAGATCTGCTCTGCGAAGGAGGTAACTGTTCAAGTCCGGGAGCGCAGGCGAAGGAGCAGTCCGTTCAGCCAACGGGTGATAGTGGGGCCTGCGCAGAGAAGGTGCCGTCAGCTAGGCCTCCGGGATGTGCAGGAATGCACAGAAACAAGAAGAGCCCGTGCAAAGGCCCAGAGCTGTCAAATGGCTTGTTGGCCTATGGGAGTTGGAGTCCTAGAATACAGGATGAGTGAGGAGGGCATCATTGCAGTTTTCCCCCAAATTAACATTAGTGCTCACCCAGGCAAATTGGACTGCCCCCTGAAAACAAATCTGCCACTAGATGATAATCTCCTGTGGACAGGTACTTTGCGCACCTCGCGGCTGTATACTCAGCTCCCTGCCCAGTGCTTCGTCTGTTAAAGGACCGTGTTGTCTGGGGGGCCAAAGTCAGGTACCCATTACATTGATCATCACACAAAAGCCCTCAACTAGAGTCTGGACTCTTCAAGCAGCTATAGCCAGAGGCCTGTTACTTCATCTGTCTGTATCTGTTTCCTTAGCCTTACGCAGAATAAGCACTTTAACCCTGATCAAAGGTGACCTATTCAGGTGCCTACAAGCAGCCAGGCACATAATGAAAATGAGTGACAAACTATAAGGCAGGGTGCGAACTGAGGCAAGTTGGAGACAGAGAACTCAAGTCCCCATCTGCAAAGGGTAATTCCAGGCATTGTCATGCAGTGATGTGAACCAGGGTTGCTAGGTTTTTAAGGAAAACCAGCAATCCAGACTATTCATGTGAAATCTCTAAATTTAAAATTTATTCATTCAACAAATAACTGTTGAGTGGGCCAGGTACTCTTATAGGCAATGGGGATAAAGCAGTGGACAAAACTGGCAAAAATCCCTGTCCTCATGGAACTTCTCTTTTAGTGACTAGTGAACAAGTCAGTCAAATATTTCATGTATCAGGTGGTGATCAGTGCTGTGATCAAAAATAAAGCAGGGGGGCTTCCCTGGTGGCGCAGTGGTTGAGAGTCCGCTTGCCGATGCAGGGGACACGGGTTCGTGCCCCAGTCCGGGAAGATCCCACATGCCGCGGAGCGGCTGGGCCCTTGAGCCATGGCCGCTGAGCCTGCGCGTCCGGAGCCTGTGCTCCGCAAGGGGAGAGGCCACAATGGTGAGAGGCCCACGTACCGCAAAAATAAATAATAAATAAAAATTTTTTTAATTAAAAAATAAATAAAGCAGGGAAGGGGAGGAGGGACTAGAGAGTGTTAGGGGTGAGGCTACGGTTTTAAGTAGGACAACTGTGTCACTTTTTTTTTTTTTTTTTTTTTTTTTTTTTTGTGGTACACAGGCCTCTCACTGCCGTGGCCTCTCCCGTTGCGGAGCACAGGCTCCGGACGCGCAGGCTCAGCGGCCATGGCTCACAGACCCACACGCTCCGCGGCATGTGGGATCCTCCCGGACCGGGGCACGAACCCGTGTCCCCTGCATCGGCAGGCGGACCCTCAACCACTGCGCCACCAGGGAAGCCCTGTGTCAGTTTTAACTGTTACAAATGTTTGTAAACCCTGCGGGTCAGGTAGGCAGTAGGATCTGTCTGTGGTGGGATGTCACCTGTGTGCATACCAGTCTGTGGACTCGGCCCGACGATCTCCAGGGTCCTCGTTGGCCTTGACACTTGAGGAATCCACGTGTTACCCACAGCTTGCAGAGAACTTTCCTTTCTGTAGTAGAATTGGGCTCACTTTGTCTTTGGTGTTAACAGTTATTTGCAGTGCAGGCTGAGGGTCTGGGCTCCCAGTGGGAGGCACTAGAGGGAGATAGGAGGGCTGGAAGAAGGGAGAGGCCAGGGTATTTCTCCCTCGCCTTCTCCTCCCTGTCAGGTCTCTGGAAGCAGGAGCTTCTCTGGGGCTCCAGTTCTTGCTAGCCAGGCCACCATGGTTTTGGTTCTCACCAAGTGATCCAGGTATCTGAACTCAGGTAAAAAATGACCGTCCCTCTACCTCTGTAGGGCGCTTACTAACCTCAGGGGTGCTTCACTGTCCCTGCTGGGCATCTCAGCTCTTTTATGATCTGTGAAATCAGTTCTCTGAATCAAGGTGCCTCTGTTCAGAATACTCCAGTCATTTGGTTTTCTGTTAGCCCCTTATAGTACAGTGTCACCTGCCACTGATTTGGCGTCTCCAGGGATAAATGCAGCTCCCCGATCGGCATCTTCCCTCAACATCTGATAAGAATATGGAACCATACGGGATATTGTTGCCAGGCTGAAGCAGATCGTTTAACCTGAATGAACCTCAGTTCCTGCAGCTGTAGAAGGGTATCAAAATACCTTCCCCATCCACTCCCAGAGTTGCTAGAAATATTAAATTGTTTAAGAAACATGAGAATGATGTGTAAGCTAATACACCCTACACATGTAGTAATATCGTTATGTCGGAACTCATTTCAGCTCCACTCTTACTAGCTTCGTGGTCACAGCTCACTTAACCTCTCTGATGCTAATCATGAGAGAAAATAATAATCCACGTCTTATAACATTGTTTTGAAATGTAAAGGAGAAAACCAATTATAAATTGTTCAACAAAATACCTAGCACTTGATTGTTAACTTGCCCTTAGTTTTCCAGGTAATTTGGGTTAAGTTACTTAACCTCTCAACCACTCTGAACCCTGAAATTCCTCAGCTGTAAGATGAGAATGACAGTGCCTTATGTGACAATTAATTAAACAGTTGAAGATTCTTGTAATCTTTTTTTAAAAAAATATACAAATTCAGGGTGTTGTTATTGTGAAGAGAGCCTCTTTCTGAAATGATCTCTCTCTTCCTGGAAAGAGCCTGGGTCAGAAACCATTGTTCACTTTCCTGGGTGAATGAATATATTACACAGGGTGCCCCACGTAGCTCAAAGTCAGACTCAACCAGATGTTCAGGGCTGATTCCAGGCACCTGGTGGGGAGGCCCAGGCTGCTGCAGACCTTATCAGGTCCTTCTGCATTTCTTGGGGAGGGAGGAAGATGCACAGCTCTCTGTGTGGGGTTGGGTGGGTCTTGTGGGTACTGAGAGCAGGACTGATATTAGTAATGGACATCTTTATGGGATTTGTTTCCAGCCTGTGCACATTGATTAGGACCCCACTGCCTGGCTTGGAATCCTTACCCCACCTCTTGCCACTGTATCTGGGGCACGTTACTTAACCTCTTGTTTTCATCCGAAAATGAAGATAAAAACACTTACTTCTTCACAGGGTTGTTTAAAATAATACGTGACACATAGAAAGTACTCAGGTTGATCATTATTATAATAATTATTGTTGTTTTCTTATAGTGAGAAAGCTGGCTTCCAAAATCAGCATGTATACCAACCACAGCAGGTGGCAAGAGAAAAAAACACCCTCGCAGAGGACCTTGCGAGGCATTCTTGCAACATCTCTGTCTGGGACTTGAACTTGACCAGGGTTCCAACTGAATGTTGAAAACTTCTATTTGTGGCCACTGGCTGAAATCCTCATCTAGTTACTGACGTGGGAGCACAAGCTAGCTGAACGTGGGGTGAGGGAAGGCCATTATGCCATTATTTTGTTACACATAACAAGGAAATGCACTCAAGATGTTAAATTTGAAGAATCACATGTGCTAACAGTGTTAACTTAGGTGCTTTGTTTTCTGCAGAAATAGAGCTCTATTTAAATTCAGCTCCCTGGAAAATCAGAATAGTTGGATAATATCCATCTCTCAAAGCTAAATTTTCATAGTGATGCAGTGGTTCAAATGAGAAGTTACAGACATAGATGCTGTGAAAACAGGCAGTACCTGTTGGAGAACCACCTTCAGACAATGTGGCACAACCTTCCTCCAGGATGGATATATATAGTTAGGCTAGGTTCTCATCTCTCCAGCCAGCTATGGCTACCATATTCCTTTTCATTAGAGTAAAGCCAGGCTTCACTCCACGGCCTCCTTTCCCACAAATCCTTATAGAGGGCCTACTATATATATGTGTAAGACGTGGTCTTAGATGCTGGGAGATACAGCGGTACACAATACAGACAGGCCATGACCCCATGGGGCTTACGATTGCAGTTGGAGATTAAACACACTATTATTCCATTACAATTTCCATTGTAATTATATTCCACTATAATTCCATTGTAATTATAATTACAATATACTATGTTGTGAAAATGCAAGGGCCTATAAAAATATCATGGGGAACCTGTTTTAAACTGGGATCCTCTCTGAGGAAGTGACTTTTAGGTTGCGACCTGTTGGGTGAGTGAGGATTCATTGGGCAGAGACAGGAAAGGAATCCCCCAGGCAGAGGAAGAGGCAGGTACGGAGGCCCTGAGGCAGGAATGACCGTGGCATTGAAGCAAATAGCAGAAGGCCAGTGAGGAGGTGCTCTGGGTATGGCCGGCAAAGTAGGAAGAAGCTCAGTGGTGCCTGGACCATCACAGATAAGTTAAGAACTTGGTGAATGACAGCGTTTAGGCGGGGGATTAATTAACGTGATTAATTTATATAGAATGCTCTGTGTATGTTCCCTGGGCAACACAGCCTCATTCACAGCTTTGGGTGCCCTTTATGCTGATGCATCCTAACTGAGCCAGGCCCTTGCTGAGTCCAGACCCATGTGTCCAACTGTACAATGGACAGTTTGCTCATCTGTAACAGGAGACAGATAAACCAGTGGATTTGTAAGCGCCCTTCCAGCTCTAGTGTCACCTGTCTTTGAAGTTCATGGGAAGGCAAGATCATTCAGGAAGAAGAGGTAGAGTTAAGCTCAGCCTTAAAGGATGGTAGACTTATCATGGGGGCTGGGCTCCCCGAATCAAACTGGATTCCTTTCTCTGCAGCCGTTCCTTTCTGGCCGTGGACTTTTCTGCCTCGGGGAACAAGCTGAGAACATGCTCACTCAAGACTCCGACACACTTGCAAAACCCTCTATTTAGATTACAAAAGTAGGTTGAACTAATTTGGGGTAGATGAAACGAACTTGCTGTCAGATCACCATCATTGGACTAATGGTTCCAAAATCCAACTCCCTGTGAGAGCCTTCAGACGTTCGGAAATCCGGGTCCTGCCAGAGTCTCTGGCCTCCTTTCTTGCCATGCCCTGCTGGGCCGTTCTTGCTCCAGTGGCAGTGAATTACTTATATTTTTCACCGTCATCATAAAGTTCTTCAGCTCTTTGCTTTTACTCCTAGGGTGCCCGCTACCTGAAATTGCCCTCCCTGAACTATCAGAGCATTTGTTACATCATATAATGATTATGTAATGCTTCTCACCATCCAATGAGACTGCCCGTATCATATTAATCTCCAAATCTGTAGCACCTGGCAGAGGTTTTCAGTAGATGTTTATTCGATGAATCAATGCATCGGTGACTGAATGTCCAGTTGGATAATCTGTAAGCACCTCAAATTCAGCTTGGCCTACCCAAACTTGTAAACAGACACCCATGTCCCCCAAACTAACCTAGGTGGTCCTCTCCCATGCTCCCACACTGCCCTGGAGCGCCTCTCCCCTTAAACATATCGTCAGGTTATAACCTGTTTTCCTGGCTACTTCTATTAGACCATGCCTCCTGATGTCAGGGACCATGTCTTTCATCTCTTTAGTTGTTGGTTGAATGAATAAAGGAAGGAAAGAAAACAAAGGAGAGAGCCAGCCAGCTCTTTCTCCCGTGAGAATTGGTCATTGGTTTCTTCATTTGTAAGAGAAGGAGCTGCACTGAATGACTTTTGATGGCCCTGTTCTGAGTGTGATGCGAACCTACAAATGTCTGTCAGAAATAACTACCTCAGTAGCTACAGAAAGAGGTTAAAAAATACCCAATTCATCCCCTGTGGAGCATAGAGCCTTGTGGCAAGCATTAGACCAGAGTTTGGGGATTTGAATTCTGGTTCCAGCTTCACCACTCAGCAGCTGTGTGGTCTTGGGCAACTCAGTCTCTCTGGTTCTTCATTTCCTCTTTGGTAAAATGAGTTTGATTGGGTGAACCTTGAAACCTCTTTCAGGCTGAAATTCTGTGACTCACAGAGTGACATTTCTGGAATTTAAAACATCTTAAGTGGCAAGACTTAGTGGGACCTCCAAAGAAGGCTGGGTCTGGTCTCTGCTATGACAGAAGGAGCCAGAAAGAGCAAGATACCCCGAGTTTACATAACACAGTTTGCTACCGAAGGCTTTTTGGAAGTGCAGACTCACTAAGGGGAGGGCCTCACAGCAGTCCTCAGAATTAGTAGGCACAGTGCCCCAAAGTCGAGGCCAGTTTGTGGCCTCTTGATTCTTGGTCTGGTGCAATTTCCCCTGCCCCATGTGGAGGGAAGTATATGAAATTGGCACTCAGCGTTTATGTTCAGATTTCCCTGACCCTTTCTCACTACTCGCCTTCAATTTTGCATTACAAAAACAATAGGTGTTTTTGCATTCTAGGTATAAGTTTATAATAGTAAGTGTACTTTTTCAGACTGTATAGGCCACTCACAGTCCTACCCTCCTCTAGAGATTCATTATGTCCCCTTGGAAGTTGAATCTTCAGTCTAAGATGTTGTAGGAAGGCCTGTTTGACCAGCCCAGGGCAGCCAGGTCCTCTATCATGTGTCTATTTTTTACAATCATTAGTAAGAGAGGCACCTCCTTAATCAATCAATAAATATCTTTTGAGCATCTAACATGTAAAGCTCTGGGATATAGTTTCTGTCCACAAAGACCTAGCAGATTTTTCAAACTGTACTGGTGTTCCGTTACCAGAGAGTAAAATTAATATAGATCAAGGTTTTTTTTCTTTTAGTGGACTAGACTAAAATTCACTTGAGTGGAGCAGAATAGAAATAAACAGGATAGAAAGAAAAGGCATGTTGCTATGGAGAACAGTATGGAGGTTCCTTTAAAAACTAAAGATAGAGCTACTATGTGATCCTGAAATCCTACTGCTGGGCATATATCCAGAAAAAAACATAATTCGAAAAGATACATGCACCCCAATGTTCACTGCAGCACTATTTACAATAGCCGAGACATGGAAGCAACCTAAATGTCCATCGACAGCTGAATGGATAAATGAGGTGTAGTGTCTATACACAATGGAACATTACTCAGCCATAAAAAAGAATGAAACAATGCCATTTGCAGCAACGTGAATGGACCTAGAGATTATCATACTAAGTGAAGTAAGTCAGACAAAGATATACATCATATGATATCGCTTATATGTGGAATCTTTAAAAAAATGATACAAATGAACTTATATACGAAACAGAAATAGATCCATGGGCATGGAAAACAAACTTATGATTACCAAAGGGTAAGGTGGGGGGAGGGATAAATTAGGAGTTTGGGATTAACATATACACACTACTATATGTATTAAATAGATAACCAACAAGGACCTACTATATAGCACAGGGAACTATACCCAATATTTTGTAATAACTTATAAGGGAACAGAATCTGAAAAAGAATATATATATATATATATATATATATATATATATATATCTGAACCACTTTGTTGTACTAACACAACATTGTAAATCAACTATACTTCAATTTAAAAGAAAAGACATGTATAATCATGCATCCGGTCCATACAGGTAAAGTGTTATTTTGTGAAACTTTGCTTCAAACGTGTATGTTCATGATAGGGTGTGGTGTAAAAATGTATTTCTTGTTATGGATTGTGGTTTTTTTTTTAAAGTTTGAAAGTGCTGCCTTACAGTATGTTCAGGAATACAAAATTTTTTCATATGAGACATCAAATGGTGAAGAAGAGGAAGAGGGGTGAAAGAGAGCTGTGTGGATCTATAGGGAAAGGGTAATGACCTTAGGGCAGAGACTCAACACAGAGAGGGGATCACTGCCAAGGAGGAAGGGTTTGGGGGGGAAGTGACAGTGCAGCTGGTCATTGAGGGGCAGATTGGGAAGAGGAATTGCATCTGGGAGTACAGTGTGAAAAGAACTACTCTGATTCTTCTTGAATTGCAGCCCTTCTACTAGATTGAGGCTAATCTTGGGGCCATAGAGTTTTGTGGGATGGTTGCTGTATTTCTTTGTTTCCTCCTTCGCAATTTTCTCTTCTCTTTTCCTGGGTCTCCTATTATTCAGAGGTTGGATCTCTTGGCTTGATCCTTTGATTTTCTTTTCTATTTTCTACTTCTTTGCCTTTTTACTTGACTTTCTAGAATATTTCCTTCAATTTTCTCTTCCAGCCTTTCCACTGAATTTTTCCTGTTATATTTTTAATTTCCCAGAGCTCTTTGATCTCAGAACAGTCTATTTTTATAGCATACTGGGGATGTTCTCGGTGGTTTGGGTTGTAATATCTTCTATTATTTCTCTGTGAATATTGATTATATGAAGTTTTTTCTGCTGTCTCTACATCTGTAAGAAATCTCAGAATCTGTTTGTCGTGGCCCTTCATTCTCTGGCCTGTCTCTTCCCTGTCACCATCGTTGGGCTCTTTATGGAAGGTTCCTTAGCAGTGTGTGCCTCTGGTAACTGGACTTTCACTGTTTCTAGAGTCATCACAGGTTGCTACTTTCTATCTCTTAAGTGCTGCATATTCTCTGCCTCTAGGGAGAGGTCTCCTATGAGGAGAGGGCCTGTGAAGGTGGGAAGTTTGCCACAGTGGAAGTGACTGATAAGCCTGTGGATGAGGCTCTACGGGAAGCAATGCCCAAAGTCATGAAGTATGTGGGAGGCTCCAATGACAAGGGTGAGTATCCCTGAAGGATTGGCTCTGGTCTCATAGGCCAGGGCTGCATAGTCTCACGTCATCAATGGAAAACACAGGGAGGGACCACAAGGCACCTGTCACTACCTGTTTCAGTGGCACGTGAACTTGCTGTGCTCCGTGGGCAGGGAGGCTCTGGGGAGACCCACTGACTTCATGCCAGTCTCCCCCGACTTTGTGGGATCCCCGCTCAGTAGCACTGAGTTCATGCTTCTCTTCCAGGTGTGGAGACACAACGCTGATTGTTTGTTTCTTTGTTTGTTTATTTGTTATTTTTTAACCCTACAGTGCTTATCATGTCTTTGGGTTAGTGGACTGGGTAAGGTGTGCCCACGATAAGCCAGGCCACAGAACAAGGCCAGCTTCTGACATGAGACCTCCGCCCCCACGCTGGAAATCTCCAGAGTCAGCCCCCTGGTAGCTCAGATTGTGTGGGGATACCGAGGATCAGTGAGTGATGATTATGGAGGGTCCCTGGCTCTGTTCTGGCAAATAAAGAGCCTGAGAATTCTTAGGCTGCTCCCCTCTTAAAGTCTTGGCAGTCCAGGGGAATTCCCTGACGGTCCAGTGGTTAGGACTCAGCGCTCTCACTGCCGGGGGCCCAGGTTCGATCCCTGGTCGGGGAACTAAGATCCTACAAGCCGTGGGGCATGGCCTAAAAATAATAAACAAACAAACAAATAAATAAAAAGACTTGGCAGTCTGTGCTGGCTGCCTCCCTGTTTTTAAAATGAGAGGCCTGAAGTTTCAGTGTGCCTATTAGTATGTAAACCATATTTAAATACGAATTGAACTCTTTAGGTCTCTAGTTTGTCCTGCACTTTGGAATCAGTGCAAACCCAAAATGGGTCAAAACACAAGGTGAGAAAAGAGACAATGTGTTGAATTTTTAGGATATATCTCAAGTTGATAATTGAGCAAGTTAGAGACTAGTATTAACCTTAGTAACACTTACTAGGACCAAAGTAATCAGGCTTTGGACATAAGTTGACCAGTAGGAGGTCAAGAAGAAATCTTTTCCTTCTTGGCACTGTCATAACATTTTCTTTAGAAGAAAATATGTGTAAAAATTATAAACTCATTAAAAAATTTTGAAAATAACAAAACAGCACCCCTAATCCATCTTTTCTAATATAATCATTGTCGTCTTCAAATGTATTTTTTAGGGCTTTTTAATAGGTTTTTTTTTTGTTTTTTTTTTTTGTTGTTGTTGTTTTTTTTTTTTTGCGGTATGCGGGCCTCTCACTGCTGTGGCCTCTCCCATCGCGGAGCACAGGCTCCGGACGCGCAGGCCCAGCGGCCATGGCTCACAGGCCCAGCCGCTCCACGGCATGTGGGATCTTCCCGGACCGGGGCATGAACTCGTGTCCCCTGCATCGGCAGGCGGACTCTCAACCACTGCGCCACCTGGGAAGCCCTTTTTAATAGGTTTTTAAAATGTAATCATAGTGTTTGTGCAATACATCCTGCTTCTGTCACTTATTTCATAATTATTTTACACTGTAGCTAAATAGTCCTAAGCATAACTATTAATAGATAAATCAGATTGCATCATGTGCCTGTCACTTACTTAGACATATTCCTATTTTGAACATTTATATGAATCCCAATTTTTCACAATTATAAATTCTGCTGCAAGGAAAATCCTATTACCTATAGCCTTTTCCGTATCTTGGATTATTTCATTAAAATCAACAATTAGATAGGAAGTAATTAGATACTGATATATTTACAGTCTTAAATATATATTACCAAATAATTTTTTCCAGATGAGTTGAATCACTATGCTCTTACCTCCAATATATACAAATAAGAGGCGTTTTGTCTGTGTCTGATGATATGTTTTAATGCCTGAAACACTTATTATGAATTTCAAGAACAACAAATATTGTCTTGGAAGAAGAATGAGACCAGCAGATGGTCCATGGGCCTGAGCAGGTCCTGTCTCTAACACCCACATCCATCTGTGGGGTTTTGTGTTTTCAGGAATCGGGATGGGGATGACAGTTCCTATTTCCTTTGCCGTATTCCCCAGTGCCGATGGGTCCCTACAGAAGAAATTAAAAGTCTGGTTCCGGATTCCAAATGAGTTTCAAAGCGACCCACCAGCTCCCAGCGATGACAGCATTAAGATCGAAGACAGGGAAGGCATCACTGTCTATTCCACGTAAGGAAACTATTCTTTAGGCATACACGGGTAGCACTTGAATCATCTGCAGTGAGCATTTGCATTTTCTTTTTCCAGTTTTGAGATGGAATTGACATATAATATTGCATTAGTTTAAAATACAACATAATGCTTTGATATATGTTTATCTTATGAAATGATTACCACCATTTAGTTAACATCGTTCATTAAACAAAGTTACAGATTTTTTTCCTGAGATGAGAAATTTTTTTTTTTTTTTACAAATTTATTTATTTATTTGGCTGCATTAGGTCTTCGTTGCTGCACGCAGGCTTTCTGTAGTTGCGACGAGCAGGGGCTACTCTTCATTGCGATGCGCAGGCTTCTCATTGCGGTGGCTTCTCTTGTTGCAGAGCATGGGCTCTAGAGCACAGGCTCAGTAGTTGTGGCGCATGGGCTTAGTTGCTCCCCGACATGTGGGATCTTCCCTGACCAGGGCTCGAACCCGTGTCCCCTGCATTGGCAAGTGGATTCTTAACCACTGCGCTACCAGGGAAATCCCCATGAGAAATGTTAAGATCCACTCTCTTAGTAACTTTCAAATATATGATACAACGTACAATATTGTTAACTGTGGTCACTGCTGTACATTACATCCCCAGAACTAATTTATCTTATAGCTGGATGTTTCTACCTTTTGACCACCTTTAGCTAGATCTCCCACCCTCCACCTCCCCACCCTCCGGCAATCACCAATCTGTTCTCTGTATCTGTGAGTTCAGTTGTTGTTTTTTTTAATTCCACATATGAGTGAGATTATACAGTATTTCCCTTTCTCTGACTTATTTCATTTAGCATGGTGCTTTCACAGTCCAGCCATGTTGCTGCAAATGGCAAGATTTCCTTCTTTTTATGGCTAAGTGATATTCCATTGTATGTATGTACCACATCTTCTTTATCCATTCATCTGTCTATGGACCCTTACATCATTTCTACACCTTGGCTATGGTAAATAATGCTGCAGTGAACATACGGGTGCTGATACCTCTTCAAGCTAGTGATTTCATTTCCTTCAGATATATACTCATAAGTGGAATTGCTAGATCATATGGTAGTTCTATTTTTAATTTTGTGAGGAACTTCCATACTGTTTTGCATAGTGGCTGCACCAATATACAGTCCCACCAGCAGTGCATAAGGATTCTGTTTTCTCCTCATCCTTGCCAGCACTTGTCACTTCTTGTCTTTTTCATAATAGCCATTCTAACAAGTGTGAGGTGACATCTCATGTGGCTTCGATTTTCATTTCCCTGCTGATTAGTGGTGTTGAGCACCTTTTCACGTACCTCTTGGCCATTTGTATATCTTTTTTGGAAAAATGTCTATTCAGATCCTCTGACCACTTTTTAATCTGATTGTTTGGGTTTTTTTACTCTCGAGTTATATTATTTTTTTTTATATATTTTGGATATTAACCCATTACATATATACGATTTGCAAATAATTTCTCTCATTTAATATGTTGCCTTTTTATTTTGTGGATGGTTTCCTTTTTCTGTGCAGATGGTTTTTAGCTTTATGTAGTCCCACTTGTTTATTTTTGCTTCTGTTGCCTGTGTTTTCAGAGTCAAATACAAAAAAAATCATTGCCAAGACCGATGTCAGGGAGGTTACCCTCTATGGTTTCTTCTAGGAATTTTACAGTTTCAGGTCTTATGTTCAAGTTTTTCATCCATTTTGAGTTGATTTTTGTGTATGGTGTAAGACAGTAGTCCAGTTTCAATCTTTTGCATGTGGCTATCCAGTTTTCCCAACACCATCTACTGAAGAGACTGTCCTTTCCCTATGGTACATTCTTGGCTGCTTTGTTGTAAATTAGTTGACCATGTATGCCTGGGTTTATTTCTGGACTCTCTGTTCTGTTCCATTGATCTTTGTATCTGTTTTTATGCCAATACCATACTGTTTTGATTATGATAGCTTTGTAATATAGTTTGAAATCAGGAAATGTGATGCCTTCAGCTTTGTTCTTCTTTCTCCAGATTTCTTTGGCTATTCAGGGTCTTTTGTGGTTCCATACAAATTTTAACATTGTTTTTCTATTTCTGTAAAAAATTCCATTGAAATTTTAATAAGGGTTGCATTAAATCTACAGATTGCTTTGGGTAATATGAACATTTGAACAATATTAATTCTTCTAATCCATGAGCATGGAATATCTTTCCATTTATTTGTGTCTTCTCCAGATTTTCCATTAATGTCTTAATAGTTTTCAGTGTAAAGATCTTTCACCTCCTTGGTTAAATTTATTCCTAGGTATTTTGTTCTTTCTGATGCAATTGTAAATGGGATTCTTTTTTTTTTTTTTTTTGCGCTGTACGCAGGCCTCTCATTGTTGTGGCCTGTCCCGTTGTGGAGCACAGGCTCCAGACGCGCAGGCTCAGCGACCATGGCTCACGGGCCCAGCCGCTCTGCGGCATGTGGGATCTTCCCAGACCGCGACACGAACCCATGTCCCCTGCATCGGCAGGCGGACTCTCAACCACTGCACCACCAGGAAAGCCCGGGATTATTTCTTAATTTCTCTTTCTAAATTCATATTATTGATGAATTAAGAAATACTGAGTACTGACTTTCTTCTTAAATTTCTTCAGCCTACAGCACACAAACATTTGCACTGTATCTAAGTAAACGCCTTTGCCAGTTGCCAAACTGATTTGGATATAGAGAATATCCCCTCGGCTTAAGCTGAACATCTACATTAGCCACAGCAGGGTTCTGGGAGATTCAGAGAATATCTAAGTCAGTCTGTAGTTTGGGGTCATGAATATCTGGGGAGCATAAAGGGCTAGAGATACTTCGTTTTTAACCCACACTCCCCTTGAATGCCAGAAGGGCAGGGAGCATTTGCCAGAGCCGGACTGCTACTGCCTTAGTTATTCATGGTCTGTGGGCCTTTCAGCAGAGCACATGTGCCTCCTATTATTCTAGTCCTGTTTCCAGGGCTTTACTTGGGGTCCGGTTTCCTTGACTTTAGAGAAAAGCAGGTGCAAGTGGTTGCATGACTTTATTCTTTGGGCCTCAACCTCCCTTCAGAAGCCAGGTCTCTTCTAGATAATCAGTGACTCCCCAGTTGTTAAAATCCTCCTGTGTGACAGGAGCCTCCACCTCTTCTGCTCCAGCCCTCATTCAGACTTTCCAGCCTTCACTGCAGAGGCTGCAGAGAAAGCAAACTCTATTTAAAGAATACCTAGACTATCTTTTCCCAGGGCTGGGACTAGGGTGAGGAAGCAGGTGCACCTGTTGTGCAAAATTTAAGGAGACACTCAGTCTCACAGTTGTCCAAGTGTATGTAGGGTTGGCCCTGAGAGTGAGTACCTCCTTAAATCTTGAGCCCCAGGCATCTCAGCTGTCTCATCCTAGTTCCCACTCTGTCCTCTCCTAGTTCCCACTCTATCCTCTCCATCCTCTTTCCTGCGTCTTGGGAGGCAGCCTGGTGTAATATGATGAACAAGTATATTTTAGTTTGAATCCTGGATGATGCTTGGGAAGTTACTCAGCCTCTATAAGACTTGGTTTTCCCATCTTGTAAGTGCTGATAATATAATCTACCTCATAGTATTATTGTTAGAGACTATCTTTCAGTATTTACTGAGATGCTATTTATAAACTGCTTAATGTTTATGACCTGTAGTAGGTTTCAGTAATTCTTTCTCTTTGCCCCTTCTTATTTCATAAGAAATGAGGTTGACATGATTAAATCAGGTCACATAAGACTTCAAGCAGAACGGACTAGTTTCTAATCATTTCTCTTTCCAAATCCAGGATAATAACTTGGTCCCATTTTTTTCTTTTGCCTTTAACTTTTTAGTAGGGAAATCTTCAAACTTACAGAAAGACAGAATAAGAAAATGAAACCCTATGTACCATCATTCATCTTAAATGATAATTACCTCAAGGCCAATTTTGTGTCATGTGTATCCTCACAACTTCAACCTGGTCCCAACCCTAACTTATTTTTAGGCAAATTCCAGGCATTATATTATTTCATTCATAAATATTTTATTGTGACTACTGAAGACTTTTTAAAAATAGAAAAATAGTATCTTATTATTCCTAAAATTTTAACAATTCATTACTGTTATAATAATTTTAAATATCCAGTGTTCAGTTTTCTCCTACTAGCTCATAATTTGTTCCTACAATTTGTTTGAATCTGGCTCCAAATAAGATGCATCCATTGCAATGGGTTGGTACATCTTTGAAGCTTTTATTTATCTGTTGATTTTCTCACCACCACACGTTTTCATTTTTCCTTGCCGTTTATGGATCATTTATCCTAGTGTTTCCCACAGTCTGAATTTTGCTGGTTTCCTTACTGTGGCATTTTAACATGTTTCTCTGTCCCTGTACTGCCTGATATTAGTAGTCAGAACTAGAGGCATAATCAGATTCAAGTTTGAGTTCGGGGCAAGGATATTTCAAAGATGGTGTTGTGTATCTCCATCAGGGGCTCATGCTTGCCTCTGGTTTTGTGATATTAGTGACCTTAGATCAACATTTCCCAGATGCCATGTTTCCTTAGAGGTTGTCAAATGATAATATTCTCTGTTTTTCCTTCTTCATTTATTAGCCGGAGTACTTTGGTAAAGAGAAACTTCCTTTCATCTACTATGTGGTTTCCCTGAGATAAAGTTGTAGAAAAAAGGCCAGATACCTTCTCTTTAGCTTGATACCTTCTCTTTATCAGTTTTCAGAATAATGATTTCATTTCTTAACATCCTCCAAAGGGGAGGCAGTGTTGATCTCTGGTTTTTGAGTACCGATATAAACGTATGAATTCAAACATAATTGATGTGTTTCACTTCTTTGCGGTTATTATTCTCACTGATGCTCAAACTGTCCCATCTTTGGCCAGTGGGAACCTCTTCAAGTTGCTTTCTTGGTCCTTTTGACATGACCCTGGTAATCTTCAGTAACTTCCTTGGTTTCTGGTAGGACAGGATATCTCAAGCGCATCCTGACATTTCTTGCTCTAGAGCTGGAATTAGCCATTTCTCCAAGGAACCCTGGTTCCTTATAGTGGGAAAGGGAATCTCTTTAAAAGCTACTATTCAAGCCAGGTCTGTCGAAGTTTCCTTTACTGCAACCTAAACAGAGAGGAGAGTGACAAAGACGGCATCTAGCATGGCTCAATGAATTTTTTTTAACCTGTTAGCATCTGATCCTAAGTTAGCATCTGTTCATTCCTCAACTAGCCACTAGGTGTCACTGCACAGTCAAGTGTGCATTTAAAAGTACCTTTCTGTGGAAGGCAGAGTTGATGACATAATAGAAGGCACAAATACTGTTTCAAATACACAGTGCATCCTTAACTCAGTCTTCCTTTTTTATGACCTTGTGAAGGGATGTCCATTGACTAGTAGTATGTATTACCAATACTGTTTAAATGAATAGAAGGCTATGAAAAATTAACGTGATCAGAGTTTTTTCAGTATTCACAAGAGGCAACAGAGTTGTCCTCACGCTTCGATGAGTGGCCTCATTCCAGACTACTGTCCTCCCTCTGTGCTCTATAAAGGCCACTTAGGTTAGAGCTCAGCCTCCTCAATGCAGTTCAACAGAGACCAACAGCAGGAGAGGTTCGATGGTGTTAACAAGACTTTCATGATCTTAATGAAATGTCTGGGTATAAAGGAAAGAGTTGGAAACAAGGAGCTCGTTGTCGGGGTGACCTGTGCTCCAAGGTCAGGTCTACCGCTTAATGGCCGGAGGACCTTTGGCATCTCACCGAGCCTCTGTGTGACTCAGTGTCCTTATCCGTGAGATGGGGGTAAGAGTAGCGGCTGGGCCCGTGAGCCATGGCCGCTAAGCCTGCGCGTCCGGAGCCTGTGCTGCGCAACGGGGGAGGCCGCAGCGGTGAGAGGCCCGCATACCGCAAAAAAAAAACCCCAAAACAAAAAAGTTGGTAAATAAGGGAATGAATTCCCTGGCGAGCCAGTGATTGGGACTCTGCGCTTTCACTGCCGAGGGCGCAGGTTCAATCCCTCGTCTGGGAACTAAGATTCCACAAGCCACGCGGCCAAAAAAAGTAAAACTAAAACAAAACAAAACAAAAAGGGGGATTTGAGGGCTCTTTAAAAAAATTTTTTTAATTAAAAACAGAAAAGTTGGTGAATAAGTAAATGAATGAAAGTCTTGGACCTTGCCTCCTGCTCTCCTCCCTCAAGATCTTGGCCCCTCCCGATAGCTTCAGCTGCAGCTGCCACCCTTCCATCAGTAACTCTCCTGCCTGACCTCCCTCCAGCTCCCTTAAACGTCTTACCATTCCTCAGACTCACTGTGAAGACAAAGGCGAGGCCACTTACGCATTCATTCATTCATTCATTCAAAAAAAATCACATCTTCATCATTCACTTACTCTGTGCCAGGAAGTGTTTTAGGTGCTGGAAATATAGCAGGGAACGAGCAAAGCGTCTGCCCCTTGAGGTGGGAGAAACATTATAGTGGAGAAAACAGACAAAAAGCAAATGCCTCGAGATATTTCAGGACAGCGTCGTTCCAGAGATAAGAAGTGGTATCTGAACTGAAATTATAGGGAAGCCTATTTCTACTCAAAAATAAATACATTCGGGGGCTTCCCTGGTGGCGCAGTGGTTGAGAATCTGCCTGCTAATGCAGGGGACACGGGTTCGAGCCCTGGTCTGGGAGGATCCCACATGCCGCGGAGCAACTAGGCCCGTGAGCCACAACTACTGACCCTGCGCATCTGGAGCCCGTGCTCCGCAACAAGAGAGGCCGCGATAGTGAGAGGCCCGCGCACCACGATGAAAAGTGGTCCCTGCTTGCCACAACTAGAGAAAGCCCTCGCACAGAAACGAAGACCCAACACAGCAAAAATTAATTAATTAATAAACTCCTACCCCCAACATCTAAAAAAAAATTAAAATAAGTAAATAAATAAATAAATAAATACATTCGGGACTTCCCTGGCAGTCCAGTGGTTAAGACTCCACACTTCCCATGCAGGGGGCTCAGGTTTGATCCCTGGTCGGGGAACTAAGATCCCACATGCCATGCGGCACAACCAAAACAAAAAGTAGAAAAAAATAAATAAGTAAATACATGTATACATACCTTCTGGCATAATCTGTCTCAGAGTAAAATGGACAGATGATGAGGCGCTGAAGCCCTAGCCCTGGAGGAATTCAGATACCATCTGAACGGATGTGCGACAATTATGCACGCAAGGTTTGTCCCAAGTGGCAAGTTTGGCTGCATTTGACAAACGTTTATCGCGTACCTCTGCTATTTAAGCCCCTTCCCCTCTGAGCGCCCCGCCAGGGATAAGATTCTGTAACTAAAACCTAATCCGTCACCGTTCACTCCCCCCACAGCTGCTCAGTTGTCCCTTTAGTCTAGTACTTGGAAGGGGCTTCAGTCACTATTTCCAGGTGGGTGAACCCAGATCAACACGGTAGTGCTGCTGCCTTTTATCACAAGCTCCCTGGGCAGCATCGCCGTGTAAACCTCCTCGGGCGGCTCCCAAATCAGCATGTCCGAATGGAACTCACATTCCTTCCCACATCTGACCCCCGGTGTTCTGTCTTCCCAGAGGCCCCTCCATCCTACGCATCCCGTTCACATCCATCCTGACTCCTTCATCTTCAACGTCAGTGTTGGCCGAGTCCTGGTCACCTCCTGGCTGTGCCTTCCCCTCAATCCGCACGGCCACGGCCCTCATCACCTCTTGCCTGAACCGTTGCCGAGGCCTCCTTAGCGTTTCTCGTCCCTCCAGCTCTGCCTCTGCTGAGAGGTCGTTTTGTCTCCGCCAGCCCTAAAGCACAGGACCGATCGCACTACTGCCCCCTGCTGTTGGGCTCTGCCCGAGGCACATGCGAGGTCTGGGACCAAGGCCAAGCTAGTAATAAAATAAGAAGGGGGATGGGTGGACTTTGGGTTGGGTCCCCAAATGTTTGGCCGGGCAGTGAAGCCTAGTAAAATGCCTTGTTGTGGCGTGCACTGTCCTCCACAACACAGCCCCACTCCAGGGGTCCGCCTAGCCTCAGAGCATCCCACCCACACCTCCCAAGCCCCGCCTCAAACACACACACATACGATATCCACTCCCAGACCTTCACTCACTCGCCCAGTTCCTCTCAGCCCTTCCCCAACCTCTGCTCATTGCAAGCTCTGTGAGGGCAGGAATTTTTGTCATGTTGTTCATTGCCGCCATCAGAAGAGACGCTCAAGAGATAGATAGCAGCTTGATATCACGTCCGTAGCATCCTCCCCTTCCTGTTCTAAGTCAGAACCAATCCGTCCCTGTTCCCTGCCCCCAGAGCGTTCTGTGTGTACCTCCGTTCTGGTGTTTTCTCCTGCCCTGCCTAATCTTTATGTGTGTCTCTGTCCTGGCCACTACAGTGAGACCTGGCCCGGGTAGAAAGTCTTCCCCGTCGTCTTTACGGCTCTATGCTCTCGAGAGCGTGTGCTTCCCGCTTGAGCGATGCTCACCTCGATAAGCCTGGTTCAATCTGACTGAATGAAATGCCACACGGTGTTAAGCTTCTTTCCTGTTGATGTGGAATTATCAGCTCTTCGGCTTACGCTTCTCCTGCTTAGCACAGGGCTGTGTGCGTGGCAGACTCTCCACAGATCCGTGCTGACCTGCTGACTGTGAAAGTTCCAGGCCACGTCGGATGGTCAGGCTCAGAGCCATTCCATCTCTCCTCTTCCTCGCTGCCTGCCTGCTCCAAGCACTCCCTGAAAGATAACACGTTCTGATTTTTCGGACCTGGGACCAAAGTCTCCGTCTGTTCACCTGCCTCAATGACACCTGCATCATCCTCCCCACACCCCAACTCTTCCAGACCTGTTTAGACAGTTCCTTTTTTTTTTTTCATCTTTATTGGAGTATAATTGCTTTACAATGGTGTGTTAGTTTCTGCTTTATAACAAAGTGAATCAGTTATACATACACATATGTTCCCATATCTCCTTCCTCTTGCGTCTCCCTCCCACCCTCCCTATCCCACCCCTCTAGGTGGTCACAAAGCACCGAGCTGATCTCCCTGTGCTATGCGGCTGCTTCCCACTAGCTATCTACCTTACGTGTGGTAGTGTATATATGTCCATGCCTCTCTCTCGCTTTGTCACAGCTTACCCTTCCCCCTCCCCATATCCTCAAGTCCATTCTCTAGTAGGTCTGTGTCTTTCTTCCTGTCTTACCCCTAGGTTCTTCATGACGTAGACAGTTCCTTTTGTATTTCTGGAATCCAGGGCATGTGTATCCTTCCTTGGTTCCCATGGTAACCAAATTCTTGGGAATACTGAGCTCTGACTACAGAGCCCTGGTGGTGAGCGGCTTTGAAGAGGGAGACTTGGACACTGGTTAACAGGCTCGCTTCCTGTTTCTTTCCTTTGAGAAGCTCAGAGCGCTTTACAAGCATTCCTTAACTCACACTCAGATGTGCCTGTGGACTTGGAGAGCTGGGGGTACAGCGTGGTTATCCTCCGAGTGCTGCGTGGAAGCTGAGCCCTGGGGAACGAGGCAGCCGGAGCCGGGCCTCCTTCACATCTTAGGCCTCTGCGCCTGGGAGGGTTTGGCTTTCTGGCTTGTTTGTGCAGTTCTGTGATGGGGGTTCGGGTCAGCTGGTTAGACTGGCAGCGGGGAGCACACGCGGATCTGTTCCGCAGCTCATCCAGCTTTGCTCGTTTCCCAGTAGAATGCTTCCTTGATGAAGCAATAGGGAAATTTTCATCCTCGTTATAAGCATCTTAGTCAGCCTGGGAAAAAATAGAAAAAGTCAAGGGTTTTTTTTTCTTTTTTCTGGTAATGGATTTAAGAATCCCTGAACGATGACATTCTCCGCATCACTCTCTGCCGGGTCTCCTTGGACTCAGGTGGGTCCTTCTCAGCGGCCTTTGCTGAGTCTTCATCCTCCTCCCAGCAGCGGGGGACTAGGATCTCTGAGAACAGTCTGCTGACTTTCTGTACGCTTACCACCTGGGCCCCATCGCCCTCTTCGCTCTGACCAGAGCCAGCACCTACTCACAGATGACGCCCAAGTTTCTGTCGCTAGACCCGTCTCTTTCCCCGGTCGTATCTCTGACTCCAGTTCCTGCCCACGTCTAGGGAGATTTCACAGTGCCCAGCACACACTTAGGGGCTCGATAATTGTTGCACGAATTCGTTTCATCGAGGCGCCTTCATAGCAATATGCCCCAAACCAGATGAAAACCCCACCTGTCCCGATTCCCTCTTCTGGTTGGTGGTGTCGGTTTCCACTCAGAGACTTAACTGGAAGCCCTGGAGAATCCTTGACTCCCTCCACCCCACCCCCGCCCTGGCCTCTCCCCGCCCCACGCTCACCTCCCACATTTGCCTTTGTCCAGGCCTTCGTCATCTCTCTGTCAGCTGTTCCTGGCCTCCGGTGACTCCCTTCCCCTCATCTCTCCACCCCCCCACCCCAGAGGGGTCTCTCCAAAATACAGTCCGATCACAGCAGTCCCTTAACTTTAAAACCCCTTCCCGAGTCCATCTTTGCATCTAAGGTCAGGCTCAGAGTCCTTAGCGTGCCCTTCAAGGCCCTTTCCAACACGGCCCCAGTCCATCCACTTTGTTTGAATCCCCACCACTGTGCCCTTAGTAGGTGCTTCAGATTTTATTCTATGAGTGAGTGAAGATGGAGGCCAACAGACTTTGCCCTCATCTGTAGGCCTATCAACCTGAAGACAGCGACTTCCATCATTTCTCCCAGACGGTTCATTTAGCCAAGAGGTCTAATATGTGTGTTAGGTGCTCAGAATACACCAGTGGCCAAAGAGTGACAAAGATCCCTGCCCTCATGGGGCCTGTATTCTACCATGGGCCTCAGACCATAAACAATGAATAACTTTTATATAGTATGTTAGAACGTGAGAAGTTCTGAAGAAAGAAAAGGATAGGAAAGGACGGAGGGAGGAAAGAAGGAAGGAAGGGAGGGAGGAAAGAAAGAAGGGAGGGAGGGAGGAAGGGAGGAAAGAAGGAAGAAAGGGAGGGAGGGAGGAAAGAAGGAAGGAAGGGAGGAAGGGAGGGAGGGAGGAAAGAAAGAAGGGAGGGGAAAGGAGGAATGGGGAAGGGGAGTGGGGTTACAAGATTGAAAGCATTTTTAGAGAAAATGAGAAGATGAGGTTGTTAATTGAGCCAGTTCTTCATCATTAAGCTCTCTTGCTAGTTACTTTATATCACCATTATGTCTCTCACCTCGGGCATCAGGGAACTGGAGACTGTTCTGAGCAAATTGCAAAGTAACAACAATAGCTACTGTTTGCTGTGCGTTTCCCACGTGATGGGCAGGAGGCTGAGTAAGGAGTTTGTGTCGTTTTCTCTTTTTTGATCTTTACAACAGCCTTCTGAAATTGATGCCCTCATTCCTACTGAACAGATGAAGGACCTGAAGGTTAGAGAAATGCAAGCATTTGCCCAAGACCATGAGCTAGACCAAGGCAGAGGTAGGATGTGAGCACACAACTAGCCATTTTGCCTCTCAACTGATGAATGAAGGTATTTGAGGACCACTCCTTTAGATGTTTGTAGAAACCAGTAGTTTAAAGAGCCAACATCATCGATTTACACAGAAAACAGCTTAGTATCACAGCGTGAGAGGGGACTGCAGAGGCATTTAACACCTGATCACCCCACCCCCATCCAGCATCTGATTCGTTTCAGACCCGCGGTCCTCAATCTATAGACATTCTTCAAAAATAAGCCCAGTGTCTTACAGGCTTTTATTGTCAGAACAATCCTTCCTTAATATTCATCCTCTGCCTCCTAATCCAGTTTTATCTCATTTGAGCCTCAATGAAGCTAGAACTCACCTTTCTCCATCTGCCTTATAATCTTTCTTCAGTAGACTTGAAGGACCAAGCCTCCGGTCTCCCAAATTGGTCTCAGCCCTGTCCATGTGCTGTAGCTATTGTCTAGACATTAGAACAACCAACTCCTTAGAGATGAAATCCTGGGTATTTTCAAAGCAGTAACCCTGTAATCAATGTGCTGAATGCTTAGCGAGTTATAAAAGAGCAAAGCGTGAGTCAGAGAACCCCACCCAAAATAATGCATTTGGCCGAATCTTGGCTGGGCGCAGATTCAGACCTTTGAGTCATCAAGCTCGTTAGAAATGGGGATGTGTCTGACACTAGTAAAGATTGTAATGCAGCCCCAGATTTAGAGTGGTGTATTTAGGGTAGGTCACAGGATGAATTTTGGAGCGAAGGCAGGTGACGTAAGGAGAGAATAACGGTCGTGAAAAGACAAACTTTATTGCTTGTCTATCTCCACCTTCTGCCATCAAGAGAAAAGCCTGATTTGGAAAAATCATCTTTACTTACTAGAAGAAGAAGGCTTTCCTGATTTGAGCAGGAGAAGCGATTAGAAGTGATTTCTCTTTTGCAGTACGCGGGCCTCTCACTGCTGTGGCCTCTCCCGTTGCGGAGCACAGGCTTCAGACGCGCAGGCTCAGTGGCCACGGCTCACGGGCCCAGCCGCGCCGCGGACCGGGGCACGAACCCATGTCCCCTGCATCGGCAGGCGGACTCTCAACCACTGCGCCACCAGGGAAGCCCTGAAGTGATTTCCTTATTTGGGGCAGGCATGCTTAAAGCTTGCCTAGGGGCCCTGCCTTTGGTAGCTCTGTTTTCTTTTGTTTGTTTGTTTGTTTTTTAACATCTTTATTGGAGTATAATTGCTTTACAATGGTGTGTTAGTTTCTGCTGTATAACAAAGTGAATCACCTATACATATACATATATCCCCATATCTCCTCCCTCTTGAGTCTCCCTCCCACCCTCCCTACCCCACCCCTCTAGGTGGTCACAAGGTAGCTCTGTTTTTTAACAAAGCTGCTACTTGTCCTTAGAACTGCTCTGCAGTGGGAGAAACATGAGCTCCAGCTCCACCCTAACTCCCTTGGTTCTCCTCCCCGCCAGCTGGCGACAGAGAGGCAGGGAAGAGAGGTGACTGGGGCAGCAGAGGAAGCTAGAGAAAAGGGTAAAGACATGGCTTTGGGAAAAGTCAGCCTCCCATCTCTTCAGGAAATTTCAGAAAGGGAAGGGAAGCTCGCCTATAGTACCGACTACAGTACTGGTTCCAGACCGGTTCCAGGACCCTCACAGATACCAAAATCCAAGGATGCCGGAGTCCCTTATCTAAAGTGGTGTCGTATTCGCATATAATCTACATACGTCCTTCCACCTACTTTAAACCATCTCTAGATGACTTATAATACCTATTACTGTAAATGCTATGTAAATAGTTGATGGCACGTGGCAAATTTAAAGTTTGGCTTTTTGGAACTTTCTGGAACTTTTTTTTTCCCCCAAATATTTTCAATCTGCAGTTGGTTGAATCTGCAGGTATAGAACCCCCCGACACAGAGGGCCGAGTGTAGTGTGGTTCAGGCCCTGCGTTAGAGTTTTTTACATCCGTGATTGTAGTTAATGCTCATAACCAACTGGAAGAAAAAGGAAACATATCCCTGTTTTACAAACGAGGCTCACGCTCGGTGAGATTCGTTCCACCCCTGCAGGAAGGGGCAGATCTGAAGTCTTAACAACTAGAGCGTGCTTGTCGTAATAAGAGTAGTGAGTGACTCTTTTGACGTCCCCCCATCTCTCTGAGACCCTGTCCTTTCTGAACCAGTGACTTGCTTTGTGTCCTCAGGCAGTTTGGCGGTTATGCCAAGGCAACTGACTACGTAGCTCATGCCGCCGAGCTGCGTACCACCCTGGAGGGTACAGCCACCTGCCGGAGTGACTTCTACTTCTGCACTGGGTATGACCCTCCCATGAAGCCCTACGGACGTCGCAACGAGGTCTGGCTGGTGAAGAGCAATGAATAATTGGCTGAACTAGAGCTCCCTGGATGCTTGCGTCTGTGCCCACTTCCTCCAGGAGGAAATGAAGCTCCCTGTGCAGCTCCAGCAGGGCCGACTTTCCTTCAGAGCCAATCAGTCACTGCCAATTTCCTGAAATAAGCACGTTCCAGATCCTGAGGCTCTTGTTCTCGTGGAGGGAAATAAGGCACCCACGATACATATGCGTCCTTCTAAATGACTTAGAAAATTCCGTGGTAGACCAGAAAAACCCAGCAGCATTTTCCCAGCTCTCTGGATCCCTAAAAACTGATTTTTAAAAATTATTGAAACCGTATTTTTGTTATTGAGGAAGAAGTGTGATTTACGTGTGATCTTTCATCTCTGATTCTTATAAGAGCTTTCTTTAAAAAGAAACTGGAAATAAAGATCTTTGACTTAAACAGCTGAGACGAATCCTAAGTGTAGTTCTTTTCCAAGATTCCACAGGTGTATAGATACTACTGATGGTGTTTACTGTCGCAGGAATCCTGTGTTTACAGTTCCAAAGTCCTTCATCATAGAAGCCCAAAGATCCCAGGGAAGGAGGACACACACCACATGCTTGATCGTCTCTAAACCACAGACACTTACCGTGACCGTGTCACAGCGATTCCACGCTCTGAAGTTGAGGAAACTGTTTGCAGCTGTGGGCCACAAAGGGTTCCAGGGACCACAAAGATAGACCAAGAAGAAAACTCACTACCCCAGATGCGTAACCGTGGAGACGGGAAGACCTGCCCAGAGGGTTTATGCAGGATGATGAGGTGAGGTCAGAAAAGCTGGGGCCCAGTTTCATTAGCTGAAGAGGATAGAAGTGAAAGAAGCAATGTGCATCTTGGCCAGAAGAGAAGGAAAGGGGACCCGAGGCTGTGAGGGGCGGTGGGGAAAGTAGCTAAGCTGGAACCAAGTGCCTGGGGGAGCCAGTAAGGATGAGAGCCAGTGGGTCACGGCACTGGGAGGGCGTGCCATCCTCCCAGGGTGCACAGGGCCAGCCCTGTCAACAGCTCGCCATGGGGTTTGCTAAAGAGGAATGAGAGCCATGTCTTCACCTCTCCTGGCCGCCTTTCAAAACAGTGGTCTCTTCTAGGGGATGGGCTTCCCCCTTTCTGAAGATCATTGGGAAATCACAGTGGCTACCGGCCTTGACTGCTGTCAGAGGCCATGCTGGGTGCCTTCCATGCACACTTTATGAGGGAGGTGCTGTCATGACCCCCATGCACATGAGGAGCTGAGAGTCCCAACATTTGTAATGTTTGGACTTACTCATTTCCTTTTTTTCCATCTCTCACACTTGATAATATGTTTGATAGGAAAGAGGTCCGCACCTGCTTTGTTCTCCATTATATCCCCAGCACTCAGTTCAGGGTCATCCATCGTTTAAGAATGAATTAAGCTGTAAGTAACAGAAGACTAAACCAGCAGTAGCTTAAGCTAATAAAATTCTATTTTCTCATGGAGCAGGACATCTAGAGATAGGTCAGTGGCTCAGTGCTTACGTCTCTGTACTCGCCTTGCTCTTTCCCTCATGATTACAAGATGGCTGCAAGCTCCTGCCATCTCATCCATGTTCCGGGTTGGAAAAGGGGAGCGAAGGAAAGGCTGTATTAGCTGCATCTGTCCCATTTTATGAGGAAACAAAAGCTTTCCCAGAAGTTGCCCTAGCAGATCTCCACCTACATCTAATGGACCAGAACTGACACTTGGAGCCACCCATACCTGCCACGGAGATGGAGAAAGTGTGTGTGTTTGGCTTTCCAGCCTCTATGGTGGGGAGCAGCAGAGGAGAATGATTTTCAGAATGGCTTTGGGGTAGCTAATCTCCAAGGTTTTCTGCAAAGGGATGATGACTAGGTGTGTACATCTGGAATCAAGAGTTAGGGAAGGTGAGAAGTGAGAGACAGCTGGAGAGATGGGTTGAAGCCAGGCTGCAGCGGATCTTAAAGGTTTTAATTCTGCATTTTCACTTCCGAGCCCATGCAAATGGCTCGGGAGCACTTTGCTGCCTCTCTTCCAGTGTCTCCTGCTCCTTCACTCTCGTCTATCCCTAAAAACCCCAAACAGTGGAGCATCATCGGGTGGAAAAGGGAGGGCTTTCAGGCTCCTGCCCCACAGTGAGGACACAGGTGACTGACGGGATGGCATCAAACAGTGAATTAAGAAAAGAGAGGGACAGGAGCCAAGGAAATAAGTTGTTTATCCTCATTCTGGATTAAATCATGAAAAATAGAACAACAGAGACCAGGGTTGCTAGTTGCCAATCTATGGACTAATGAAGCAATCTATTTTTTGTTAAAGATTTTTTTTTGATGTGGACCATTTTCAAAGTCTTTTTATGAATTTGTTACAATACTGCTTCTGTTTTATGCTTTGGTGTTTTGGCCCCAAGGTATGTGGGATCTTAGCTCCCTGACAAGGGATTGAACCCACACCCCCTGCGTTGGAAGGCAAAGTCTCAACCGCTGGACCGCCAGGGAAGTCCCTAAGGCAATCTTTTTTCCCAACTCCAACCCACTTTCTTGTCCGTATCTTTCCTAAAATAGAGGTCAATGAAAAGACCCTCTGGCCCCATCCCTCTCCTCCTCTCCCTAGAGGAGTAGAACATATGGCCGGTATTTTAGATTGTTGTATAATTAAGTTTGAAAACAGTAAACAGTAGAGATATTAGCAAATATTCAAACTGTGCTCTAGGTGTAATGCTCGGAATCACAGCCTCAAGGCGGCAGCCTCCCTGGAGCTGCACGTATAAGGATGCTCTGCCTTCCGCCACAGACCATCTTCCTGTGCCATTAGTATTCCTGTATGCAACTCATTGTGTACGTGTATACAATGGAATACTACTCAGCCGTAAAAAAGAACGAAATAATGCCATTTGCAGCAACATGGATGCGACTAGAGATTATCATACTAAGTGAAGTAAGTCTGAAAGAGAAAGGCAAATGTCATATGATATCACTTATACGTGGAATCTAAAATATGACATAAATGAACCTTTCTACAAAACGGAAACAGAATCACTGACATGGAGAACAGATTGGTGGTTGCCAAGGGGGACGGGGTTTGGGGGAGGAATGGAGTGGGAGGCTGGAGTTAGCAGATGTAAGCGATTATATATAGGATGGATAAACAACAAGGTCCTACTGTATAGCACAGGGAACTATATTCAATATCCTATGATAAACTATAAAGGAAAAGAATATTAAAAAAAGAATACATATATGTATAACTGAATCACTTTGCTGTACAGCAGAAATTAACACAACACTGTAAATCAACTATACTTCAATTTTTAAAATGTTGATAAAATTAAAAAAATTTTTTAAATGTCCCTTGTATGTTCTGTGAGCACCACCTCATAAATTTTGTCCTGCATGTACCACAACACAATTCTACACTTTCCTGCTTATGTGAGCGCTTACAGGCCGTCAGGTGATTGTGTATAAACACCGTGGGGCTCTTGGCTGACCTCAGGGAGTTGGTCATCCCCTGTTTAAGGAAGACCTCCTTCATTTACATTTGGCTTCTCCACTCTTGAGTAACGTTACATTGATCTTGAGCACAGTAATTAGAGCTTCATAGCATGCCACGCGGATGGGTATTGATTTGGTCGAGTGCCATGGGTTTTGCCTTTGAATTTATATCCTTGACAAACTCTAGGTTTTTCCTTTAAAGTATCTGGTTTCTATAACAACCAGCTTTCTCTAGGAATTAGGGGATAGTCTCAAGCAGTATCTACAAATGCAGAATCAAGAACCAATCCATGGGGACTTTCTTGGTGGTACAGTGGATGGGAGTCCGCCTGCCGATGCAGGGGACACTGGTTCGTGCCCCGGTCCGGGAAGATCCCACGTGCTGCAGAACAGCTAGGCCCGTGAGCCATAGCCCCTGAGCCTGCGCGTCCAGAGCCTGTGCTCCGCAACGGGAGAGGCCACAACAGTGAGAGGCCCGCGTACTGCAAAAAAAATAAAGAACCAATCCATGGGGACTTTCCTGGTGGTCCAGTGGTTAAGACTTCACCTTCCAATGTAGGGGGTGTGGGTTCGATCCCTGATCGGGAAGCTAAGATCCCACCTGCCTCGTGGCCAGAAAACCAAAACATAAAACAGAAGCAGTATTGTAACAAATTCAGTAAAGACTTTAACAATGGTCCACATCAAAAATATCTTAAAAAGAAAAAAGAACCAATCCATGTAAGGTGAAAAGGGCCAGAGTCGACTGAAGGTGTGGCAGGAGTTGGCGTGGGCTGTGTAGAGCTATCGCGTAACCAAGCATCAGGTAAAACTTGAATTACCTTTTCCCTGGCAATGAATTAATTAGACCCTCATCAAAAAGTCAGTTTATGAGCTGCCCCACACAGCCGCTTCTCATGCCACGCCTCTTCCTCTCTCTTGGATTCCTTACCCTCCAGCAGAATGAGAATAAATGCTGTTTCCCCTGCACTGTCCCCCACTTGACTCGCCTTTACTCGCTCTGTTCCCACACCTAGAATCCCCCCCCACGTCTCCCTATCCATCCTCTACCCATCCCCCGAGTCCCAGCTCAAGAGTCTTTGAATTCTTCCCTGATCCCTCCATTTACACCCCTCTTCCTAGTGATTTAGGGTCCCCACGTCACCCCCTAGCATAAGGGTATGTGTACAGTAGACGCTCAGTCTTCTTAATGTAGATCCATTTGAATTTTTAAAAATAAGAGTTACTGATAGCTCACATTTATTACACATTCACTGTGCAAACTCATTACACGAAGTACCTTATTTATGAGACACCACGGTCCTATGAGGCAGCCACAGGCACTGTCATCTCTCCCCATCTACAGATGAACTGGAGCAGCTCAGAGAGGTTCATTAACACGCTCCAGGCTACACAGATGGTACCCAACCGAGCCAGAATTGGAACACAGGCAGTTGAACTCCAAGAGCAAACACTACTAAACACTCAGTTCAATGTCTGTTTTCCTTGTCTGGCAAGACAGGAAATGAGGCAGAATGCGACTCTACAAGTGAGTGTACGGGGTGGGTGCTCCCTCTTCCCGGTATCGTTTATTCTGAGGCTCAGCCACAGGGGCAGTGATAGAATCCCTATGTCCCCAGGGCATATGCCGCTGCCTGGAATGTAGATAAACAAACTCCAAGAACTTACAACTCCAGAAACAGCACAGAGACCCAGGAACAACCTATTTGCTCCCTGTCACAGCAGCAGCCCTGTCTGTCTTCTCTCCCTCTATAGATTAAAAGTGAGGGCTTCCCTGGTGGCGCAGTGGTTGAGAGTCCGCCTACCGATGCAGGGGACACGGGTTCGTGCCCCGGTCCGGGGAGATCCCACATGCCGCGGAGCGGCTGGGCCCGTGAGCCATGGCCGCTGAGCCTGCATGTCCGGAGCCTGTGCTCCGCAACGGGAGAGGCCACAACAGTGAGAGCCCCGCGTACCGGAAAAAAAAAAAAAGTGAGCTAAAAGAAGTTCTGGTGTACTAACACAGGACCATTGTCCCACCTTAAATAATGTCTACAAAATATGGACTTTTTTTTCTTCAGGTTTCAGTGAGATATAATTAATATACAGCACTGTAGAACTTTAAAATGTACAGCATAATGACTTCCATACATCATGAAATGATTATTACAATAAGTTTAGTGAACATCCATCATCTTATATAGAAACAACGTTAAATGGGAGCTCCCTGGTGGACTAGTGGTTAGGACTCTGGGCTTTCACCTCCGGGGCCCAGGTTCAATCCCTGGTCGGGGAACATCCCACAAGCTATGTGGCACAGCCCAAAAAAAAAAAGAACCAATGTTGAAGAAATAAAAAAATATATATTTTCCTTGTGATGAGAAAACTTCAGGTTTACTCTCTTAACATCTCTCCTGTGTGACAGACATCAGTGAGAATTATATTTATCCTGCTGTGCATGACATCCCCAGGACTTACTTATAACTGGAAGTTTCTACCTTTTGACCACCTTCATCCAATTCCCTCTCCCCCCACCCCACGGCATATGTGCCTCTGAACATATAATGCGTGTATGTAATCATGTTGTCTCCACTCCCAGAGTCCTTTCCTCCGAGCTGCCACGCTGTGGACTCACGCAGGGTATTTGCCGTGTGAGCAGACCCACAAAGGAACGGGGTCTCCTAAACCAGAGGCAGAGCCCAGCAGAGCCTCAGCCACTCTAAGAATCCGGAGGATCCTTCAGCACTTGGACGCATCTGCAAGGGCTCCGTGGAGGAAGGAGGGTTTGGGGAGTCGGTTTCATTCTTAGAAGCAGCTTGGTACGCAGTGGAGTACACCTTCCTTGCCTCCTTGCCTCTCTCTCGAGGATGAGGTGTCCCACCTGCCAGCCAAGGCGAATCCTGTCACTTGCACTGGGAGCCAGGTCTCTCCCTTCCCTCGGAATTCCCGTCTGTTTTACTCTGTCTTTATGACTTCAGTCTCTCCCTCTTCCGTGGCACTTTCCTCCTACCACATAATCATGCTCACTCGCACGCTCCAATGTGAACAGACGAAAACCTTGCCTCAGTCCCATCTGGCTTTCCAGGCACCATGTCAGGGCTCTCATTTCCCCCACAAATTGCCTAACAAGTCACTCCACGCACAGAATGTTCGTCTCCTTCGCTCCATTCATAGACAGGTACTTCCTCTGAAACTGATCTGCATCCACAAAGTCCAGCAGGCACATTTTGGTCCCCACTGGGTTGAATGCTCCTCTGTACCAGCTGACACTGACACCTCTCCTTCCCCCTTGAGTTCCTCCTTTGGCACCTGTAACCTGTCAATCTCCAGGTGCACCCACCTCTGACCACTTCCTTACTTCCCTCATTGGCTTCTGTCTCCCGCCCAGCCCTTAAATGTTGGCGTTCTCCAAGGTGGGGGAAGGGAGGATGACATACTCTGTCCTCTTATTACCGCATCACATCACTCTGCACACTCTCCCAAGATGAGCCCATCTGTGACGATGCAGATCACACCCACTGGTTCTCTGACCATCCATGTCCTGGTGACTCCCAAGCGTTCATTTCCAGCCCATCTCTTCTCCTGACTTGATTTTTTAAATGCATCCCATCTCCTTTCAAAATGTGACCCTCAGGCATGCAGAAATAAGAAATGGGTTCATTGCTCAGACATACTCTGAACTGTCCCTCAAGTTTTGTCCTGCATGTTTTGTGACAAAAAGCATAAAAACTTTGAAATAACCACTTGTAAGGTCTCATAAGGCACCGCTAAGATCCATTCTCTTTTGAGGGTCTCTTTCTGGCAGGAGGTGGAAGTATTAATTTATTCTTTAAGTTACGCACATCTCAAAGTACATAAATCTCAAGTATTTGTCAGCAAGTCTCACCAACTCAATGTGATTTTCCTGAGAGCTGATACTTAGTAGTATTCATTTTTGTTCTCTCAGCTCCCAGTGAAAGCTCAGTGTATGATTGTGGGATGGATACATGAATGATTGTATTTCCCAATTCTTGCAACTGCTGAAAGCAAGCTGGGAAATGAGGATGGAGAGGGATAGGCGGTCCACCTGTGTGCTATCCAGCTTGGTGTATATCCACGATGCCAACAGGAAGTTGGACATAAAAAAAGTACAGAAAGGCAGAAATAAATCTATAAGCTCCAGACGCACAGATCCAACAAACTGCTTGATGTATCCACACAAGTAATTCACAGATTTCTCAGACTCAACATGCCCAGAACAGAAAGTCTCGGTTCAGACTCTTCCATCCCCCCAAACCTTTTCCTCCCTCCATCTTCCTCAACTCTCTAAATAGCACCACCATTCATGAACTTGCTCAAGTCAAAAAACCAGAAATCAGGGCTTCCCTGGTGGCACAGTGGTTAAGAATCCGCCTGCCAATGCAGGGGACATGGGTTCGAGCCCTGGTCCAGGAAGATCCCACATGCCACGGAGCAACTAAGCCCATGCGCCACAACTACTGAGCCCGTGCTCTAGAGCCCACGAGCCACAACTACTGAGCCCACGTGCCACAACTACTGAAGCCCACGCACCTAGAGCCCGTTCTCCACAACAAGAGAAGCCACCGCAATGAGAAGCCCGAGCACCGCAACGAAGAGTAGCCCCCGCTCGCTGCAACTAGAGAAAAGCCCACGCGCAGCAACGAAGACGCAACACAGCCAAAAAAAATAAGTAAAAAAATAAAAATTAAAAAAACCGGGGCTTCCCTGGTGGCGCAGTGGTTGAGAGTCTGCCAGCCAATGCAGGGGACACGGGTTCGTGCCCCGGTGCGGGAAGATCCCACATGCCGCGGAGCGGCTGGGCCCGTGAGCCATGGCCGCTGAGCCTGCGTGTCCAGAGCCTGTTGCTCCGCAACGGGAGAGGCCACAGCGGTGAGAGGCCCGCGTACCGCAAAAAAACAAAAAAAACAAAAACAGGAACTCATCCTAAGAGACAAATCTTCCTTATTTCCTGGACGGTCCTCAGGCAGTTTCCCCTCCCCACGCAGCTATCATCTGAGGTCAGAACATTCCTCCTGCCAACAGGGCCATTCCCCGCCCTCCTCCCCGGGAAAGCCCCCATTTCACCTTGATGTCTTGGTCTCCCAGCGTCTCTTCCAGGAGATGGAGGGGCGGGTGTGGAGGAGTGGGGACCCTCTCCTGCAGCACGAAGTCAGCCTCAGTGCCTCCAGCCGTGCCCGGTCAGGAGTGGGCCTCTGGGAGAGCGCACGCGCGCACGCCTTTTGCTGACTCCGCCTCTAAGTCCTCCCCCTTCGCCCTGCTTTAGCCTGTGCTTATTGTTTGTGATATTTGGCTCCACCCTCTGGCTAAACACCTTCTGAATTCCTTCTCATTATTCATTCATTTCACAGGTATTTCCCGAGCCCCTGCCATAGGCCAAGCACTGTTCTGGGCAATTAGATTTATCAGTGAACAAAACAAAGACCCTTGCCGTTGTAGGGTAGGGAATAGAGAGAGTGAACAATTCTCTGTTACGTTATATTTTAGAAAGCAATAAAGGCTGTGGAAAATTAAAAAGTAGAGCGAGGGGCTTCCCTGGTGGCGCAGTGGTTGAGAATCTGCCTGCTAATGCAGGGGACACGGGTTCGTGCCCCGGTCCGGGAAGATCCCGTATGCCGCGGAGCAACTGGGCCCGTGAGCCACAGCTACTGAGCCTGCGCGTCTGGAGCCTGTGCTTTGCAACGAGAGGCCGCGATAGTGAGAGGCCCGCGCACCGTGATGAAGAGTGGCCCCCGCTTGCCGCAACTAGAGAAAGCCCTCGCACAGAAACGAAGACCCAGCACAACCAAAAATAAATATAAAAATAAATTTAAAAAATTAAAAAAAAAAAGTAGAGCGGGGTAAGAAATTGGGCAGCGTTAGAGAGTACAGGATGGAGATGGTGGTGTGAAACTTTGACGGGTGTGGTCAGGGGAGGCCTCGTAGGGAACAAAGCCTTGAAGGCAGCCCTGTGGGGGAAGGAAGTACATTCTAGGCAGAGGAAACAGCCAGTGCAAAGACCCTAAGAAAGGCGAGCCTGTGTGATTATGGAACAGGTCAGAGAGGCTGAAACGGCATAAGCAAAGGCTAAGGTCAGAAAGGTAATGAGAAGGGCCTGGTCATTTAAGGCCTTAAAAGGCTACTTCTTCTTCTTCTGTTTTTTTTTTTTTTTTTTTTTTGGCTGCACCGTGCCAAAAAAGTTGTTCCCAGACCAGGGATTGAACCCAGGCCCATGGCAATGAGAGCGCCGAATCCTGACCACCGGGCCCGCCAGAGAACTCCCTTGAAGGCCACTTAAAAGACTGGCTTTTCCTCTTATAAAATAGAGAAGCCTGCTACCAGATTTTAAGCAGAGGGCTGACATAATCAAACTCAACTTGCTGATGTATTGATTATACACTGGAAGAGGTCTAGGGTCAGGGTTGCAGTTGGGAGACAACAGTGGAAGCAGACGGCCAGTTAGGAGGCCACTGCAGCCATCAGACAAGAGATGGCAGTGACTCAGGCCCGGCTGGTGACATCAAAGTGGTGAGAAGTGATCAGAGTCTGTATGTATTTTCAAGATAGAACCAACAGGATCTATACATGTGGCATGAAAGAGAAAAGTCAACATGAGTCCAAGACTTCTGATTTGAGCCACTGGAAGGATGGGTTTACGATAAACGCTGGAAGGCTGCTGGTGGAACAGGTTTATGGGTATCAGGAGCCCAGTTTTCCTTCATTCTCCGTCTCCCAACCACCAGCCAGACAGAGAGTCCACTTCCAAAGTGTCTCTTGAATCTTACTGGCTCTATCACCCCCACGCAACCCTAGGAAACTCACAGCCGCCATCACAGCTCACCTGGACTCTTGAGACAGCCTCCTGCCTCCTATCCTGATCCCCGATCCATTCTCAAATGCCTCGTGTTTCTTATGAGGTTACACAGTCTGCAGCCAGAGTGATTTTTTTCACAGTACAATTCATCTTCCCTACTTAATGCCCTTTAGTGGTTTCCTGTGACATCAGACTCCATTCCCTGGGTCGCAAGTGCCTGTACCATCTGATGCCCACTTCCATCTCCACTCTCTTCCTTTGCTAAACCCTCCGTGATGCAGACAATGGGCTTCTCGCAATTTCTCAAATTTCCACGCTCTTTGGCACCTCCAGGCTCCTGCCCATCTTGACCTCTGCCTGGAACGCTCTTTCTCCCACTCTGCATGGGCATGGCTGGTTCTTCCCCATCCTCCAGGTCTCTGCTTCTCAGAGAGGCCCCCCCAACCCACCCTAACAGAGGCACCCCAGTCCATAGTTCCCCATCACAGCATCTTTTATAGTACTTTCCACAATCAGTAAATATTTATATATAAATATATATATACATATACTTTTTTTTTTTTGCTGTTTTATTGGCTGCTCTCCCACCAAACTGTAAGTTCATTGAGCACGAGAAACATGTCTCTTTTGTTCATCACTATAGCCACAGGTCGGCAAAAGAAATAGAGATGCTCCACAGTGATGTGTAAATAAATATATATATAAATAAATATATTAAATGCAATGCAATATAAAGCTTAAACACAATACATAAAATTACTCTCCGAATAGCATCTATACTCCTTAAAATACAAGGCCTGGGACCCTCTGTCTCCTTCTCTCTCACCCATTGGTGCTTCCTCCACACTCACCTACTCGCCATGGCTCACGTTGGTCATGATGGGGGCTGTTTCCTCTGTCTGGAGCTCTCTTACCCCTCATTTCACATAGCTTCCCTCAGCTTAGACATCTGTCCCTCTTGAAACGTCTTCTCTGACCCCCTCACTGGTGTACACACAGAATATTTGCTGTTTTCACTACCTGCTTACCCTCTACTCACCCCCAGTCTGTAAGCAACTTGAATACAGGTGATGGGCCCTAAGCCTCATGTGATGTGATATTGTAATAGGGAAGAAACTTTATGTTCTATTACAAGTTAATCACTAAAGGGATGTTGCCTATAAGCTTAAATTACATAAAATGGCCCATCTCTTGGAACCCTGCCTCCCAGGTAATGAACTTTAAGCTAAGATACCTTTGTTTAGCTTGCAAGAAACATACTAACCAGGCCCACATCTGAACGGCTGCAGGAAGAGTCTGGCAGGCACCAGGACTTTACCTCCACCCTTTTTGTATAAAGCCTGAATTCTAACTCAGGGAAGATGGTTCTTTGGGACACTTGTCCGCCATCTTCTTGGTCTGCTGGTTTCCAGATAAAGTCGCTATTACTTGCCCCAACATCTCGTCTCTCAATTTATTGGCCTGTCATGCAGCGAGCAGTATGAGCTTGGACCTGGTAACAATAGCTCAAGCACAGGCACGGTGGCTGGCACAAAATAGATGCTCATAAAAAGTCATTAGAAAGGACTTCCCTGGTGGCGCCTGCCAATGCAGAGGACGTGGGTTCGAGCCCTGGTCCGGGAAGATTCCACATGCCACGGAGCAACTAAGCCTGTGCACCACAACTACTGAGCCTGCACTCTAGAGCCCACGAGCTGCAACTACTGAGCCCACAATGAAGAGTAGCCCCCGGTCAACACAACTAGAGAAAGCCCGCGTGCAGCAACGAAGACTCAACGCAGCCAAAAATAAATAAATAAAATTTTTTAAAAAGTCATTAGAAGAATGAACAAGCCCATGAGTGAGTTAATGCCAACAACATATTTCTAGGGAAACGTTCTAGGAGTAAATAAATGGGCTACTTTAATGTGTAAGACCTAACATTCGAATTTAACATAATACTTTGCACGCTGATAATTAAGGTATAAAAGTCCTTTAAAATTCATAGTACTCTTAGTCTAAGCAGTCTTACTTAACTTTTGGTGTGGTTTATACGATCATGTTGCTTTCAAAACTCTTTAACTCAGCCCAGACCAAATGATCACAAAAATCAGTTTTTCCGTTATGTAAATATACCCACAGGGAAGAGGAAACATTTCTTAAGCTTAAAGAGATCAAGACACTTGCCCAAGATCATAGCGAACATCCAACTCAAGTCAGAGGGTGAGCAAGTGCTCATTTGATGAGACTAGTATTTTTCAAGCTTCTTTTTCATCCCAACCCAGCATCAGAAATACATTTTACCTTTCAATCCAGAACGAGCGCTCACACACACACGTAACACACGTTTTATGAAAAGGTATTTCCCATTGCTACCAATGGTAAAGTGAAAGGAGAGTAGGGGAGAGAGGGGGGGATGAAGAGGTGGAGCACAGGGGATTTTTCGAGCAGTGAAACGATACATATGATCCTGTGATGATGGATACATTTGTCAAAATCCATAGAATTTACAACACAAAGAACAAATGTAAACGTCAGAAACAATAGACTTCAGGTAATAATAATGTATCGATATTACTTCAGCAATAGCAACAAACGTACCATATACTATTTCAAGGTGTTAATAACAGGGGAAACTGGAGTAGGAGGCGGGGAAGGGGGAGAATGGGAACTCTGGATTTTACACTCCATTTTTCTGTAAACCTAAAACTGCTTTTATTTTATTTTATTTTTGCGGTACGCGGGCCTCTCACTGCCGTGGCCTCTCCCGTTGCGGAGCACAGGCTCCGGACGCGCAGGCTCAGCGGCCATGGCTCACGGGCCCAGCCGCTCCGCGGCATGTGGGATCTTCCCGGACCGGGGCACGAACCCGTGTCCCCTGAATCGGCAGGCGGACCCTCAACCACTGCGCCACCAGGGAAGCCCAGCCCTAAAACTGCTTTTTCTAAAAAGTCTGTTAGGGACTTCCCTGGTGGTCCTGTGGTTGAGACTCCGTGCTTCCACTGCAGGAGGCGTGGGTTCAATCCCTGGTGGAGGAATTAAGATCCCACACGCTGTGCAGCATGGCCAAAATAAATAAATAAATAATAAAAAGTCATTTTAAAAAGCATAGCAGAGACAACATTGCATAGTATTTTATTTATATAGAATATAAAAACTTTAAATAACAACACAGAAACAAAAATTTAGACATGATTTTTATTTAGTGAACAGACGTGCTTACCTGCTTGTAAATTCATTCTATGGACTACCAGAGGAGAAAGCAGTGTGTACATCTGGCACACTGTTGGACCTGGTTCTTTCCCTTTTTAAATCCAACCAAAATTGAAAACCCTAAAAATGCACCCAGATAGGTTGTTGTGATTAGTAATATAGTAATACTCCCTAGTTAGCACTGGAAATTTTTCTTTAATCTTAATCCTCATGATAAACATAATGTCTTTTTATCATTCTTCAGTATAAGAATTAAATGCAATCATTTATTCTCTTCATTGTTCAAGTTTAATTCAATTATTGATTCACAGTTTTGAAAAGCAAATGGATCTTTTTTTTTAAATATTTATTTATTTATTTGGTTGTGCCGGGCCTTAGTTGCGGCATTCAGTCTCCTTAGTTGTGGCATTAGAACTCTTAGTTGCGACATGCATGTGGGATCTAGTTCCCTGGCCAGGGATCGACCCCTGCATTGGGAGTGCGGAGTCTTAACCACTGCACCACCAGGGAAGTCCCTCAAATGGATCTTTTATTCAAACATTTTTCTTTCAAGCTTCATATTTTCCTCGAAAAAGTAATGATTATGACCTTGAGAGAAAATCAAAATGTAACAACAATGCATATCTCTAACTTTATAACCTTCCATTCTATGTGTTACAATTATGTTGGGAACATACAGCAGCTAGAATTACCTTCTTTATAAGAAAAATTTAAAGACTTTGGAATGAACATCCTTTTGATGGAATGCTGGTGCCTCTGAGATTACCTGATCCTAGAAAGATGTGTGCCTTTGGCTTCGACTAGGCTATTTTAGAACTCTATAGAAATAAACTTTAACTTGTAGAAAACTCATAGCAATGCAAGTAAGTCTTGCATTTGACATGTACATAAATCCTGTTCAGCGAAGGTTTAACTGAACCGCTGGAACAAGAGGATCCATTTCCCAACTGGCTTTTCCATTCCCATGCCTGGTGCTTTGGCCACGATGGCTGGAAGGCTGGACTCAGCTGGTGCCGTTGACCACAGAACTTACATGTGGTCTCTTGTGTGGCTTGGGATTCTAAGAACAAAGCAACTGTGTCTCAGGAGAAAGCAGCCAGAGACCAAGCATTCCAAGGGACCAAAACTGAAGCTGCAAGGCATTTTTGACCCAGCCTTGGTAGAATTTGCACATCATCACCTCCACCCCATTTTATTGGTTACAAGAGAATCACTAAGGCCAGCCAGGGCTTCAAGTGGAGGGGAATTCGACCCCATCTCTTGATGAATTACAGCCATCTTTTAAAACCACCACGTCTTTTGGAATCCTTGAATGTGTTTGACATGTTAAAATATATCATGATTTTCCTCCAAAATTGTACTTAAGAATGTCCCAAAATCAGTTAAACATGCACTTTTATTATCCGAATACCATGTCCAAATATATCTGCCAAATGAGACAGTTTTTCAATCCAAGAAATCTACATCTTATTTCTGAGTGTATGTATTATGCTTAGCTTAGTATTTTACCTTCTGGCAACCAGGAATTCCACCGTGTACGTAAGTGGATATAGCCAGCTCCAACATCTGAACAAAATATGTCTAAAGGTTTTGCTCACTGGCATTTCATTTGATTTCAATAAATTTGTGAGGTTCAAGTAAAATTTCTTTAGGTGCCAAAGCTTCATGATGAATAAACCATGGTTGTTAGTCCTTTTTTGTGGTCATATTTGTTGTCTAAGCTTGTAATTCTTCTACAGTTTTCCAATTTAGACAGCTGAATTAACAATATATTTTCAGGCTTCCCTGGTGGCTCAGTGGTTAAGAATCTGCCTGCCAATGCTGGGGACACGGGTTCGATCCCTGGTCCGGCAAGATCCCCCATGCCACAGAGCAACTAAGCCCGTGCTCCACAACTACCGAGCCTGCGCTCTAGAGCCCGCGTGCCACAATTACTGAAGCCCGTGAGCCACAACTACTGAGCCTGCGAGCCACAACTACTGAAGCCCGCGCACCTAGACCCCATGCTCCGCAATAAGAGAAGCCACCACAATGAGAAGGCCGTGCACTGCAACAAAGAGTAGCCCCCACTCGCTGCAGCTAGAGAAAGCCCGCACACAGCAATGAAGACCCAACGCAGCCATAAATAAATAAATAAATTTATTTATTTTAAATATATATATATATTTTTTCCAACTCAGAGATCATATCTAATCCAGTTGCGAGTGAAATTAAACACCACAAAAAAAATCCTTTTGTAGGAACAAAATTGTGTTATTTGTAATGAGGTGGATGGACCTAGAGTCTGTCATACGGAGTGAAGTAAGTCAGAAAGAGAAAAACAAATACCATATGCTAAAGCGCATATATGGAATCTAAAAAAAAACGGTACTGATGAACCTAGTGGCAAGGCAGAAATACTCAGACGTAGAGAACGGACTTGAGGACACGGGGAGAAGGAAGGGTAAGCTGGGACGAAGTGAGAGAGTAGCGCTGACATATGTACACTACCAAATGTAAAATAGATAGCTAGTGGGAAGCAGCCGCATAGCACAGAGAGATCAGCTCGGTGCTTTGTGACCACCTAGAGGGGTGGGATAGGGAGGGTGGGAGGGAGGCTCAAGAGGGAGGGGATATGGGGATATATATATATGTATAGCTGATTCACTTTGTTGCACAGCAGAAACTAACACAACATGGTAAAGCAATTATACTCCAATAAATATATTTTTTTAAAAAGAAAAAAATCCTTTTGTCACTCGTATCCAATCTAATTGAAAGTGTTGGAAATTTATATCAGTGTTTTTATCAAGCTGAATCACAAACTCTGTATCAGACTATAATTGCATTAAAGCGTTGCTTCCCTATGTTCTGCAGTAGTACGGATTTGGTGAGATATTCTGAGATACTAAGAGGTTTAATTTTCAACTTGTCAGCTGATGTATCATTTTACCCTCAAAAGTCATATGTCCTATTCCATACATACTGGAAGAATAATTGTTAGCAGTTGTGTGACCCGTTTTCCTTTTTGCCACTTAATGTGTTGTTAAATAGATTATTAGAAGTCTCTTTCATTCATAGCAGATGACAACTTAGAAATCATTGATAAATTTATGTATTTTCCCTTCGGAAACGTGAGGGACTTATTGACAGGTTACCATGTTATTTTCTCGGGTGTGTTTTTAATTTTGAAGATTTTAAGTTTTCGTTTGTAAAAATTTCATCACAAATTATATGTTGTCTCTCATTTTTGTTAAGCTTTGCATATTTTATTAAATCACACTTAAATAATGTTCATTATAAGACTTTGCATCTACTTCGTCCTTTTCAGAATGCAGCTCAAATAAAATAAAAATTTTTATTGGTTAGTATTTTTCTCAATATTGTCATGTTTACACTTCCAGATCGAGAAGTTGAACTTGAACATACCTCTACATTTTTCCCATCATCTTCCTTCTACTAATAATGATAAAACAACCCAGTATAAGAGCGATGTATATTAGTTCAATTAAAATGTTATAATAGGGACTTCCATGGTGGTGCAGTGGTTAAGAATTTGCCTGCCTATGCTGGAGACACGGGTTTGGTCCCTGGTCTGGGAAGATCCCACATGCTGCGGAGCAACTAAGCCCATGAGCCACAACTACCGAGCCTCCGCTCTAGAGTCTGCAAGCCACAACTACTGAGCCCATGTGCCTAGAGCCCGTGCTTCACAACAAGAGAAGCCGCCGCAATGAGAAGCCTGTGCACCACAATGAAGAGTAGCCCCTGCTCGCCGCAACTAGAGAAAGCCCGCGCGCAGCAACGAAGACCCAATGTAGCCAAAAAAAAAAAAAAAAAAAAAGTTATAATAGCCACCAACTGGGGAAAAAATGTCAGATAACTTTCTTCCCCCAAAATACTCTGAATACTAATTAAATAATACTCAGTTGAGAGTCTTCACAATTTCCTGACCCAAATAAAACACTGCGGTTCTTCACAACTAACTGCACATTATAATATACAATTAAACTGTACAACATTAACGTCCTGATAGGAAATTGATCAAGTTAGCCATCATATACCAGAAAACTGAAGGAGATGCCCAGGGCCAGCTACATAATTTGCAGGGCCCAGTGCACAATGAAAATGTAGGACCCTGCTTGGACATAAGTCAATCCCCCATTTCCAAGGGCCCATCACCCCAACCCACGTCAGACAGGTGCGCCCAGTGGAATGTGGCAGCAGTCGAGAGACAGGGGCAGAAATGGGGAAACCAGGTGACCCAGTGCACCTGGGGTGGCGTGGAGGGGTGGCTGAGAACCTGTCCCAGAGAGGCAGGGAGGCGATGAGACATAGACACCGTGGAAGGCAGGTCATGTATGAGCCGAGGCTCCAAGCCCCCAGTGCCTGCTTCATTGTCCCATCTGACTTCACTGATACAACACAAATTCAAAGATTAAATTAATAAGAATTTCAAAACAGTGACAGCAAAGCATTAGATTCCAAGTACAGGACACTTCTGTGTGTTGGGCCCTGAACAATGGCACTGGTGGCACCCCCATGAAGCCAGCCCTGGAGAGGGCAGTGAGCAAAAGAGTGAATGATGTTCCCAGCTAACTCACCCCATCTCACACAGCTAGCTGGTCCTCACATGGTTGCCATGACAGCTGTTTGGGGATGAAGGGTATGTGATGCCCTCTCCTAATCTTTTTTTTTTCTTTCATGTCATGACCAACTTATCACATCTAAGGGCTTATCTCTCTTAGGGCCTGTCCTCACGAGGTGAGAAGTGTCAGGAAAGCAACCTGGTACAGCAGCAAGAATGGGACCAGGAGTCAGACAACGCAGGTTGTCTCCCTCTAACCTTCCACACCATGGGCGCGTCCCTTCATCACTCTGGGCCTCTGCTTCCTATTGCTAAATTCCTCATGTTATAATGGTGGCTTCCTTATTATTATTATTAATGAAAGGGTTAGACTAGGTCACCTCTAACATTGCCTCCAGCTCTGTTTCTGGGAGAAGGAAACAATGCAAATAGATGTTTGGCAAAAGGCGTTTGGCCTCTTGACTGTTTTATCTCCCTTTTCAGTGGACTGGTTGTAATCAGTATAATTTGATTTATCAAAGCCATATCTGAGCTGTTTGGTGTGGTGTTGTCACCACATAAAAGACAAAAGTAAGGAGGTGTGAGTAATTTGGATGTGTGTAGGCAAAGGAAGCTCTCATTTCCTTAGGGCCCAGAGCAGATAGGCTAATTCTGTGACTCCAGATTTTAAAATAACAATAATTAGTACCTGTGACAGTTCTTTTATCTAAGGTGCTCATAGGGCTTTGTTGTCTTTAACCCATTAATTCACCTGCCTCAAGCCATCAGGGGGTCAGGAGGAATCTCCTCAGCAGACTAGCACACCAGTAACTCAAACCTCACAACAGTGAGGAATGCCATGACTAAAGGCCAGTCAGAACTGGGTGGGAGGAGAGACAGGGTCACCAAAATAGTCCTCTTGGAAGAACTAAATGCGAAATCTTCCTGTTGCTCTCCTAACAGCAATTTCACAGCTCACAGGGTCTTTTGGGTGAATCCTCCTGGATGTCACATTTTAGCATCTGGAAAATTCCTTTACGCTTAACGTAAACTTTAGATTAGCTTTTACAGCTTCAGACAGACCGTGATTATGCCCAAAGCAAGTAAAGGGGAGGACTCTTCTCCCTAGAATCATCTTCTCTCAGAGGAAAAAAAAAGCTTTTTAAAGTTAGGGAATCTTGGGACTTCCCTGGTGGCGCAGTGGTTAAGAATCCGCCTGCCAATGCAGGGGACACAGGTTTGAGCCCTGGTCCAGGAAGATCCCACATGCTGTGGAGCAACTAAGCCCGTGCGCCACAACTACTGAGCCTGCGCTCTAGAGCCCTCAAGCCACAACTGCTGAGCCCAGGTGCCACAACTACTGAAGCCCGCGTGCCTAGAGCCCGTGCTCCACAACAAGAGAAGCCACCGCAATGAGAAGCCCGCGCACCACAAAGAAGAGTAGCCCCCGCTCACCTCAACTAGAGAAAGCCTGCGCACAGCAACAAAGACCTAATGCAGTCATAAATAAATAAGTTTTAAAAAATAAAAAATAAAGTTAAAGAGCCTTTATATGATAGAACACCACTGCAGAATGAATTTGCCCAGGGTTTGTTAAGATTCTGATTTACTTGCAGGTGGTTTCCATTTAAAAGCATTGGTTGGAAAACCACACTGCTAAAAAGTACCTTCACATGGCCTGGAATTCTATCATTAGAATCCTTCAATTAATCAACCCATCCATCACCTAGGAGGTGCTCCCCACAGGGCCAGGTGCTATGGGGACATAAAATGTGGAGCCTAACCTCCAAGCAACTACAAGTCTAATCAAGGGGATGAGACCACTACAAATAAAAGTAATTAATAGATGTATTATTTAACTTCATTTATTGCTTATAGTTATTAATAAATTGATTAATACAAATAAAATGGGAAGAAAATATTATTTCCATAATTTTGGACAACACAGATCCTACATGTTGTAGAGTTCCTGGCAGGAGTGATCAGTGAGGGCCAGAGTGATCAGGGAAGCTCACAGAGGAGGTAAGATGAACTAGACCTCAGATGTAGGGAAAGTATATTTGGGTAGGAAGCAGGATCAATGGGAATTGAGCACAGGGGATAAGTGGGAGGAAAGCAAACGGTAGTTCAGGACAGGGACAACCCCTAAGAGAAGGCAAGCAGATGGGAGCGAGAAAACCAACGTGAATAAAACACAGGGTCAGCAGACCTGAAGGAGATATGGTTGGATGGGGGAGGGAGGGGCCAGTTCACAGGGACACTTGAAACCACGCTAACAAGCACTGATTGGGGTCTTCAGGAGTCCTCTGTCAAATGCAAATATCCATATATTCAATATCCTGTAATAAACCATAACAGAAAAGAACATGAAAAAGAACATATATAAACAGCAAAGATATATATATCTCTGAACCACTTTGCTGTATACCAGAATCTAACATAACATTGTAAATCAACTATACTTCAATTTTTTAAAATTAATTGTGGATAACTAATAGGGACCTAATATCTAGCACAGGGAACTCTACTCAATACTCTGTAATAGCCTATTCGGGAAAGGAATCTAAAAAAAGAATGGATATATGTATAACTGATTCACTTTTCCGTACAGCACAAACTAACACAACATTGTAAATCAACTATACCCCGATAAAAAATTTTAAAAAATAAAATTAAAATAATAGTTCATTTAAAAAATGAAAGCAAGGAAAACCTCCAAACATTTTTTTAAAAGGCAAATATCCAGGAAAAGAACCAAGGAGTTAAGTAAATTTGAAGGGGAGCTTGGGGGGTGGCCTGCAGTCAGTATAGCCTGGACCCTGTACTGCGCGCTCTATTATACGTCACCACAGAGAAAAAGAATATGTTATACCAATATCAGCTGGAACTTTTAACTGCAAGTTCTTCTATCTTGGGCCCTGGGAAAGCCCCAATGGAATGAGACCGAGAAAGAGTACGTTCTGATGGGGGTGAGGAGAGCAAGGAGAGCGGGAAATTATACCAAAGGCTTTGGCAATCCCGGAAGAACTGGTCCAGGTAGGGACCCCACCTGATGGGCAGCCGAAGCCTGAGGAAGCACCTCCACAGGAGAGGAAAAGAAACGGGCAGAGCAGAGAAGACAAATTTCCCCTAATTCACGCTGATGCCAACCACTGGCCCTTTTGATGTGTGTGACCCTTCTTTACGGCCCAGTAAACATCTTGTTCCTCTGGGATGGATGCTTTTTTGGGTCTTATGATCAAGATGTGGGGAAGACTGGAGATGGCTTTTTAGGGAGCAGGTCAGAAGAAGAACGAAGTGTCCTCACGTGAGCCCAACAGAGGGCCTCTCGCAGCCTCCAGGTCACATGGGAGGCTGTGGGGAGGGGGCGGTCTTTCCTAAAGGCACACCCCTTTATAGGCCCTGCAGGAACCCGAGTGCGGGCCTCCATCCTTCTGCCCGTTTGGGGAGAGATTAAAGACGCTGAGGTTGTCTCCTTCTTACTCATTGGCAGTTACAACCTCGCAGCCACTACAGTCTCAGCCTCCAGCGTGCACGCAGAGGAGGTAAGTGGGACTGAAGGGGCCATGCCCTCAGCTGTCAGCCTGGGTCACTCCAGGTAGCTGGCTTGGGAATAGCTGAAGGAGAGTAGAGCTAGGGGTATTCAGCTGCAAGGTACTTGTTTCCAAATGAATATATGTGATGTTTTTCTAGACAACCCCAGGCAAGGCGTAGAGTTTGGTGCTAAACTCTCCAAAAAGTTAATCGAAGGCAGAGACCTTTTTGTAAAATTCTTCGACAGACCAACAGTGGGTATTTAACTGTAATGCGCTGTCTTGGATTGACTTGAATTAAAAGAAGGAAGAGTCATTAAAATGACTGGGAAAAATCATCTGCCTGTCTCCTTCGAGCAGTGCCTCATGTCTTGAATGATCAAATGGTCCATTCATGTTGACAACCCTTGTTCTGCAGCCTGCTATAACTGGAGTCCTAACCATCATGCGAACGTTGTCACATGCCCGATTTTTATGAAAAAGATCCTGCCTTAGCCCTCAAAAAGCCTTGGTGGAAATTATGACATGAAAATTCATGAGTTTTCTGGAGCCCCTAAGCGAAGATGGTTCTCCTTTCCCAGCAGGATAGAGCTAGGATAGTTTGGAGGGGTTGATAGTTTTGAGCTATTTCATTCAGTAGGTCCAGGTGTCTTCATGTGGGAATCAGAGATATTATAGCGTCCTGCCCAAGACTACCCAACAGGGGTTCTTGAGGGTGCAGGTAAAGTTATAAAGTTATGTTTGTTCCTTTTTTTTTTTTTTGGCACAGGAACAAAAGACCATTCTCGTGAGGTCCACCTACAAGTCACCATGAATGAGGACTGCGAAGAGTCCACTGGGGACTGTTACTTCCTCTGTGACACCGTGGGAGCATGGGGCATTGTTCTGGAGTTCCTGGCATCAATTGGCATAGCAGTTATGGTTTTGCCACCCTGGCATTTCTCTTCCTCATGAGAAGGGTTCAAGACCACAGCCAGTGGAATGTCCTCCCCACCCAGTTCCTCTTCCTCCTGGGTGAGCTGGGGCTCCTCAGCCTTGCTTTTGCCTTCCTCATCCAGCTCAACGAGCAGACTGCCCCCCTCCGCTACTTTCTCTTTGGGGTCCTCTTTGCTGTCTGTTTCTCGTGCCTCTTGACTCATGCCTCCAACCTGGTGAAGCTGGTCTGGGGTCAAGTGTCCTCCTCTTGGACGACAATTCTGTGCATTGCTATTGGTGTCAGCCTGTTGCAGACGATCATCGCCACTGAGTATGTGACTCTCATCGTGACCAGAGGTACGATGTTTATGGATATGACACCCTGTCAACTCAACGTGGACTTCGCGGTCCTCCTGGTTTATGTGCTCTTCCTGCTGGCCCTCACGTTCTTCGTCTCCAAAGCCACCTTCTGTGGGCCGTGTGAGGATTGGAAGCGGCGCGGAAGGCTCATCTTCCTCACCGCACTCATCTCCATCATCATCTGGGTGGTGTGGATCTCCATGCTCATGAGAGGCAACCCAATGGGACGACCCTGTCCTCTGCATCGCCCTGGTCACCCATGCGTGGGTTTTCCTGCTGCTGTACATCATACCAGAGCTGTGCTTTCTCGAGAGATCGTGTCAGCAGGATTGCCCTCTGCAAGGCAATGCCTGCCCACTCCCAGCTTAGGAACGCAGCTTCAGAGCGGAGAATCAGCAGCTCTCAAGAGGTACTTTCCTGGGGAGCTCGGGGAGGCTCTCCCGTAAGAGAAGCAGGAGGAAAAACAGGGCAAGAGGAAAGAAAAGGGAATGGTCAGAATTTAGGTGGGTGACGACATAGCTCAAGCCTGGAGACGGGGACACTCAGAGTCAAGGTTAAACTTTTCTGAATAATCAGTTCCTCCGAAATACAGAGATTTATGGGGAGAGGCCAAGACAGAAATGACTCAAAGGCCCTAAATAGAAAGGGTGTGGCTCTGAGTATTCATGCTGGATAAAGAAAGGCACCCACTATAAAATGAGTTCACCAGCCCCAAATTAGGCGTGGGCCATGCCATTGCATGACACATCATGCTAAGTGCAGATGTTCTGGCCATCAAGTGCAAGAGCAGCCCTGGCACCAGTGACTGACATTTTTCAGATTTAAGTCTCAAAGCCGACTTGCCCAGATATCATAACAGACTGATCTGTACGACTCATCACCTCATTAGAGTCTCAAAGCCCAACAACTTCTGGATTCCTACTTTGTAAAGCATTCACTCCTTGAAAGCCTTCGAGGTTTACACAAAGTGACAGGAGGAGCCATGAAGTCAGAATCTGAGCAAGAGTCTCAGATGTGTCATAAGTAATAGAAATAAAGAACTTGCTTATGTGACATTTTCATAATATTTCTGGGTCGGATTTGTATCCTTATATAAGACCAAGCCACCTGACTATATACTGTTAGAGAATAAAATATATTATCCATGATAACAAGGAGGCTTGGACCCCAACAAACTGGGGGAATTAGTGGCTAATTTCAGTTATCTGGAAATACGTCAAAATGCATTAATCGCTTTCTGAAATATCTGGCCTATTATTCATAACCCAGCATCACAGTTTTACATCAAATTTTGTGTCTTAATAGGCATCTGATTTCTCACAGTGTATTGCTAATGTGCAAAGATGATGTTATTTTATATATTGTATAGCACACGTTATGCTCACCAGGCTCAAAAACATGAATAGAAGGTTTCCTTTTAAATCAGACACTTTTCTGAGCTGTAATCTATGGCTAATTACATACTCAAATTCAATCCTGTTCAGATGGAAGCATCCATTAATTCTTTTCAGTTCAGTTGACCACGAGTTGGAAATTGACACTATACATCCTTCTTTCAAGAGTTTTTCATTGCTTTTGATGATGTGAGGTTTGGGGCAGAATTGCAGAGTCTATCTTTCTTTTTTTTTTTTTTTTGTGGTACGCGGGCCTCTCATTGCCGTGGCCTCTCCCGTTGCAGAGCACAGGCTCCGGACGCGCAAGCTCAGCGGCCATGGCTCACGGGCTCAGCCGCTCCGCAGCATGTGGGATCTTCCGGGACCGGGGCATGAACCCGTGTCCCCTGCATCGTCAGGCGGACTCTCAACCACGGCGCCACCAGGGAAGCCCGGGTCTATCTTTCTTGAAACTACTTCTTATAGTTCTCACCGAAAAACAGGATAAAACTTCCTCTGTTTGCTTTGTTGCTGTTATGTTTCCAGGAAACAAAAGTCAGAGAGAGAGAGAGAAAGTTCTTAGAGTTTCATAATACCCAAAACCCACTGGGACTTGTAATGATCAATTTTCCATACGCCCAAAAGACTAGGCAGGTGTTTAAAGTGTTCTAAGAAGTGTCTTAGTGGAAAAGCAAGAGCTTTCAAAAGCACAGTGTTTCCTTATAACTATCCTTATTACTGGAGCATGGTTAGAAAATCCATTTCTGCCAGTGATAGTCATTGTCAACGTAGCTCAATATTTTGTGGCAGAAAAAAAATCGATAGTGTAGAAAAGAACATATAGATTGCTCTCCAAAACTAGGCAGAATAACCAGAAACTTAAGCTTAGAGAAGGAAATCAGAATTTAGGTCACCTAGAAAAAGTACAAATATCAAAAATTAGAAGAAAGATTAAAACGCAAGAAAAAGTACAGGATGACACCTAGCTAGGAAAAACATACAAAGAGATACAAAATAAATAAGAGTCAGACCAGTACAGTATAATAACAGTAATAAAAAAAAATCCTAAGTGTTGCTGTAGGTCGTGAGCTGACAGTGGGAGCGCAGCTCATGGCTGTCTGTTTTTGTTTGCCCGAGAAACAATCGTAGAGCTGTGTAAACAGACAAGTGGTCAGCTGGAACAATCAGGCCATTGTTCTCAGCACCTGTCAGTCTCTGACAAGAATACCCTTTCCAGCACTGAGATCCACTGATGAGAAGTGTGGGAGAGGCTGGGTGGAAAACCACAGAGATGATGAAGGGGTTATAACGTCAGACCTACATGGAAGGGTTAGGACAATGAAACTGAGATGGTAGTTCTTAAGCTCTATGTGGCTTTCTCATGGACATTCAGGTTCTCTCTAAATTCTGTACTGAAACACAACAGTCCATGAGGTGTGCATCTCTCATGTGACTCTTCTGATTCATAGCTATGACTCCAGTCACATAATTATTTGATTTACCACTGGGTTGTGAGACCAGAATTATTCCGTTGAAAGAAGAGTTAGACAAGAGGGGATTAGCAGGGAATTTCACACGTATGAATACCTCTCTCCAAGAGGTTGCTGTCCTGCTTTCTGTCTCCAGCTAAAGACGGAAATAGACTCAAATCGAAGCACAAAGCATTTAGATTAAATACGAAACTAAGAGTTGGTACACACTGAAATAGATGAGCAAAGCGGATTAAGGACTTCATTTCCTTGGAAGTCTTTCAAAAGATTAGTCTTTATCTCTCGGAAGTGGTTTAGGGACTTAGTTCGAAGATATAAAAACATCTTGATGGAGAATGAAATCAGGCATATTACTACAAAACACCAAACAAATGGGTATAAATATTCTTTGCCCCATGTTATAAATGTGTTTCTTAAAAACTAGACTGGGGCTTCCCTGGTGGTGCAACGGTTGAGAATCTGCCTGCCGATGCAGGGGACACGGGTTCGTGCCCCGGTTCGGGAAGATCCCACATGCCGCGGAGCGGCTGGGCCCGTGAGCCATGGCCGCTGAGCCTGCACGTCCGGAGCCTCTGCTCTGCAACGGGAGAGGCCACAACAGTGAGAGGCCCGCGTACCGCCAAGAAAAAAAAAAAAAACTGTAGTCTGATTGAACTTTTAAAATCAATTGCTCTTTTAACTGAGAATTTTAAATGTGATATAATTTGCAAAGACCTTAAATATAGACTATCAGCTATGAATCTTTGTTTATGAAGGGAAACTCCTGTTCTAATTATTGTCTGCTTTATCTGTTTTAGATGAATTAGAATATCGTTATATCAAGTTTGCTAAAAGCAAGACCCCTGTATGTTTTAAAGGATCACATAATTGTGGGCATTTTTTCTATCCTGTGTTTAAATATCTACAGACAAATCTAGTATGATTTTTTGAAGGTATTAAGACAGAAATAATGAGGCTATGAAATGTAAAAATGGGTCAATGAATATCAAATGATGTAAAACGAGAGAAAAATGTTCTTGCAAACAGAGGTCCTTCAGATTGTTTTCCTTACAGCAAGTACTAGGCATACCAAGTTCTGGCAAACATAGCCTTTTTTTGGACAATTCTCAACATTTTTTGCTTCAAGGTGCCCACCTTACTAGGAGAAACCAAATTTGGATGGTCCCAGGCGGTGTCATTTTTGTTTGGTCTTTCAGGGGGGACAAGCCTGAAAACCTCTCTTTGTCACCCTCTAGAGCTACAGGTCACAAAGAGTGAACTGGCGTAAAGTACAGAAGAAGACGTGGTCTGGGCAAGATTTGCTTGGTGTGAGGACAGACCAGGCAAGGATAATGACATTCTCCTTGTCATTATGCTTGGGTGACAGCAGAAAGGGTGCAGACCCTGTCCTCACATGCCCTGTCTTCGAGGCTCAGCTCTGCTTCTTACCAACGTTGAGACCCAACCAAGCTCCCCAGCCTCTGGGAGCTTAGGCTCCTCGTAATGAAGTGATGGTCACAGTGTCCCTGCCCCCTCCAGGTATCAATGTAAGGTCTTACTTACTCAGCTCGGATCCATACCAGGAGCTGGTGGCAGGATTAATAGAGAGAAACACTCGACTTTTTGGTAAATTCATGAACAATAACTCAAGTTGGAGAACTAGGCTTCTCTGATTATGATCTGGTCTGATGAGAGTATTGGAGGAACACGGGTTACCAAGGGGCTGAGTGGGAAGGAGCCTTGTTATGCTGCAAGGCACAAAGTTAAACCAAGGATTCAGCTCATTTCTGCTGAAAGAAGAATGTTTTATTTTCACGGGATTCAATCCCTCTAAAAAACACCAGTAGGAGAAGGATGTCGGAGCTTCGATTATAACTATACCACCAACACCACCGCCAATAATAATATACAAAGGGAAGCACTATGGTGCTTTCTATACTTCATGTCCTATTCCAAGGGCTTTATAGATATTGATAGATTTAATCTTCAAAGCAACCGTATGAGATAGATTGACTATTATGATCATCATGAAACTCCCATCAGGAAACAGAGGCAACGAAACATTAAGGAACTTGACCGCAGGTAACGCAGCTAACAAGTGAGAGGGCAGAACAGTCCATGCTCTCAGCGCTGCAGCCACCAAGCAGGAACAAAATGACACGGCTACGTCCCAGACCATCAAAGGACAACTATGTATCGAGCAAGGACCTGGTCTAAGAGACAGACACAGCTCCTGTCTTCACGGAGCTCACAGGCTTGTTGAGGAGACAGATATTAAACAACCATGTGTGATTATTCTACGACAGTATAAAATGGTCTTTAAAAATTATGTCCAGTTTTTTTCTTTTTCTTTGGCCACACGGCACAGCCTGCGGGATCTTAATTCCCAGATCAAGGGTCGAAACCATGCCCCCTGCAGTGGAAGTGCAGAGCCCGAACAACTGGACCGTCAGGGAATTCCCTATGTCCAGTTTTTAAAATTGAACCAAAGCTTGCAGAGTATCAAGCCTAAAGGGACTTTAGAGACGATGTAGTGAAGGCCTTTTATTTTACTGCTGAAGACAGTGAGATGCCCAAGGTCATGAAGGTACAAAGACCCTGACCCCGTGCTAATGCACTCTCTGTAGAAAGTGATGAGGAGCCTTCAGCCTCTTCAGTTACTAAACACAGATGTGCTTCTCCTGAGCACACAAATGTGATCCCTAGGCAACCTTCCTCAGAAGCTCACAGATTAGGGGCTTCCCTGGTGGCGCAGTGGTTGAGAGTCCGCCTGCCGATGCAGGGGACACGGGTTAGTGCCCTGGTCTGGGAGGATCCCACATGCCGCGGAGCGGCTGGGCCCGTGAGCCATGGCCGCTGAGCCTGCGCGTCCGGAGCCTGTGCTCCGCAACGGGAGAGGCCACAACAGTGAGAGGCCCGCGTACCGCAAAAAAATAAAAAATCACAGATTAAAACACACACACACACACACACACACACCCCCTCAGTGGAGAATTCCTTTTCAAAGGGTCAGGAGCCTCTTTGCAAGCCATTGAGTCTCTTAGTCCTCCTGTGCTGTTTCCAGGTAAATCCGTGACACTAAGCCAGCCCTTCCCTCCTTTGACTTTCAGCCCAAGACAGTGATGGAGCTGAGGAGGAAGTAGCAGTAACTGAATATGGTACCCCCAACTCAGCAGCAGGTAGATGTGCTCATCTGCATTCTCCAGGGAAGCACAGAGCAACTCACTCCTTCCTTAGGAGAGCAGTCAGTCTTCATCTCCAGCAGCTGTACTGACCTGAGCGAGGAGAGGCAGGGCAGCGTCATCCCTCCAGGCATGGGAGCTTGAGCCATCCGGACTGAATCCACACCGGGGCAGTGCAGTAAAGCTAAATCCTCTGCAGGAGGCCCTCCCAATCCCCCATGGCGCTATATTCTGATGCAGGTGAATGTCCCTGAAAGAAAAGGCAGCTTGAAGGGTTTGTGTGAGGGTGAAGAGATGCAAGCTCACGGCTTTTTGCCTTGGGGACAACAGGGGATTATGAATATGTATGAGTGTCAGATCTGTTCTTATTATCAGTTGTCTAAATGTATCCTCTGGGCCATGTTGGCTGCCTCTCGGAGTCATTGTCTAGCTCCAGCAGCCCAGGCTGCCCCGAGAACTGGGCTGGGTCTGTCAGCATCATCTGGACGCCCAGATGGATGTACCAATTTTTTTAAATTATTATTATTATTTTTTATGGTACGTGGGCCTCTCACTGCTGTGGCCTCTCCCGTTGCGGAGCACAGGCTCTGGATACGCAGGCTCAGCGGCCATGGCTCACGGGCCCAGCCGCTCTGTGGCATGTGGGATCCTCCCGGACCGGGGCACGAACCCGCGTCCCCCGCATCGGCAGCCGGACTCTCAACCACTGCGCCACCAGGGAAGCCCAGGTGTACCAATTTTAATCCTTGCCTGCAAAAACAGAGGGACACTGCTGAGTAGGACTGGAAGTAACTTGGATTTGTGCCGTGATGGCTTGAAGACACACAAATCCAAACAGCTAAAAATACCACTTTGGGACACAATTGTTTTATTATAAGGATCACAAGTCACTAAGATCCGAGAGGGAAAGCCATGCTCAGGCTGTTTGTTCAATGAACTGTGCTAGGCAACTCTAACTAGGTTAAACCCTCTGGTCTGTTATCTGAGAATTTGCCTTTTCCTGGAATGACACACAGACCAGGACATAGCTATATCATTTGCTGTAATTAATCCTCCAGAGGGCCTTTACACGATGAGAAAATCTTTACTATCCCCACCAAGAATTTCTCGGATTATTTTCAGTTTCCAGTAATCCTGCAAAAACATTCTTGTTAATGGCTAAGAGGGAAGATGGTAAAGTAGTTGTGATATGGATAGGCTCAACATTTTTTTCTTTTTTTTATTTTCAAAAGGTTAAATGATGGTGAAATGATAATATTTCAAGCATAGTTTTGGAGAGTATTATCCCCTATGTTGCCTCAGAAAGCTGATGGTGGCATTTCTTCTTTTGCAGACTGTTGATCCCACACAGGAGGATTTCATCCCTTGGGCTAAAGTAAGCCCTCAGCAAGATGCAGAATTATAAAGTCCACAGGAAACATGGGTAGTGAAAACCCAGCAGATCATCCTAACGTAGCCCTGATGGGCCACTGGGAAGCCCATCTGCCAGCGAAACATCGGCTCATCCTTCCTTCCCTGCCACACAGTCCTCTCCATCCATCTGGACCCTTCATCAGGACACTGCCCCTTCAAGCATAATTACAATCTTGCTGGCCACCCTACCGTGACTATGTGTCTCTTTCTTCATTCTTTTTCTTTTTTTTTTTTTTTTGTCTGGGTTGGGTCCTCGTTGCACGCGGGATCTTTGTTCCGGCGCTGGAGCTCAGTAGTTGTGGCACACAGGCTTAGTTGCCCCACGGCATGTGGGATCTTAGTTCCCCGACCAGGGATCGAACCCGCCTCCCCTGCATTGGAAGGCGGATTCTTAACCACTGGACCACCAGGGGAGTCCCTCTTACTTCATTCATGTAACTGAAAGATTCCCTTCCCTAGTAATGCTAGGACAAATTGACACCTCTTACTAAAGGGACCGAAAGACCTCAGTTTGATGAAATTAGGGTCATGCTAATATGACAAATTATAGATGTCAGTAGCAGCTTAGTACTGGATTACCCCTCTAGTCATTTTTATAAAGGGCCCCTAAATATGATGGACCCAGAATTTGCAATAAAATTATAGCAGAACCCTCAGGATCCCCACAATTGTGCATCTCATGGGCTTGCAATCTGGCAGGTTTCTCCCATGATGTTAGCACCCTCATGACAGTGAGTACGGCAGCAGATGTGACTGAGGTCAATGACCTGCTTTGATGAACTAAAAACAGCAAAGGAAGAGCCACCCGAGTTGATGCTCATAAAGGATTTCAGGTGTACATGAAAAGGAGAGTCCACCTGTCTTGATGTTTCTAATGCACCGATGCCTCTGCCCTAATTACTTTTCCTTCATCCCTCATGCAGCTTCACATCCTTCCCAGTGGATATATACATCCTTAAGACCCATTTGTTAGCTATAACAGTTATTACAGAACCAGAGTCAGAGGCGTGTTGCCCTAAGGGTTTTTAGAGTCCAATTCAGCCTCCCACCTCGCAGATGAGAAAACAGAGCCTCGGAGAAATGGAATGACTTGTCCAAAGTCACGCGGTAGTTTGTATTGGGCCAGGTCTTCTGACTCTCAGACCACTCCTCTCTCACTCTACAGGCTTCTCCATGCCTGTATTTCTGTATTAACAAGGAAGGTGTGCACCCTTGAGAATCAAATGTGATATTCCAGACCAGTGACTGTTGAGCGCCTGCTATGTGAAAACACTTTGAAAAGAAACTAAGACTCCATAGATTGGGAAAAAAAGCCCTTCTAATGACCAGTGCACAGCACGGATGAGTATTTCCCGAGCACCTGCAAGGTACCAGGAATTGTTCTCGGACTCAGTCCTAGGCAGACGAGGCACACAGCGTTGCTCTGATGGGGCTTACGTTTTTCGTGGGGGAAGATAACACAATGCAGAGAATTTCAGGAGCACCACTTCCTCTGTTATCAAGTCCAAACACATACTGCTCACAGCACAACAGGCCAATCAGTCCAGAGACAAAGTGTTGGGGCAAAGAACGGCAACTTTATTCGGAAAGTCAAAACACCGAGAAGATGGAGGGCTAATGCCCTAAAGACCATCTTAACTCAGAATAGAATTCAGGCCTCTTTTATGCTGAGGGAAAAGGGGAAGCAGGAGGGTTCAAGATTAAAGGATAAAGGTGGATTGCGGGCTTCTTGGGGCCGCCTGGCCTTCAAGGGAAGCATAACTTTGTTCTGCTTGCTCACGTAGGCTGGATCACGAGGCTTCTGCAAAACTTCACGTTGCTAGCCGTTATTTTTACTTTACCGTTCTTCCCTCTGCTTAGTTGCAAGGTTTCTAGGCTGAAAGAGAACTTATCTATAAGTAATAGCTATAACTAATTCAGATCCAGTCCGTGGTATAGAAACTTTCTTCACGAGCTTAATGAACTATTTGGGTACAAGCGACATTTCTCTAATGTTTGACTCTTGATGTGCGAGGCTAAAGTGATGGAATACACAGGCTGAAGAATGAGAGAGGCAGTTTCAACATGGTGTTAGTTCTGTTCTTCCTCTGTGACACCTCCTTTTACAGACAAGGAAAGGGACTTGCCCAGGATAATATGGCTTGCTAGGGGCAGAACCGACTAGAATCCAGGTCCCCAGCTGCTGTTCGAGGGCTCACCCTCTACACAGTGTTCCAGCGGTTTCATATATTTTTCTGCTGCACTCAGATTACCTGCTCCTTTTTAAAATCTGTGCCCTGAGCAATGTTCTCAGCACAAGCCAGCACCTGGGTGAACGACCAAAGAGTTTGACCTTCTGCCCTTATTGGTAATAAAAGAATAGAAAACGTCTAAACATTAAGACTCTGACCGGTGGCATACTATTCAACAAACCACATAAGAAACCTAATTTGAGACAGAACAGCAAGCTGTGCAAGCTTACATCTGCTCTGGAGGAAAACTCTCATCGCTGATCCTCCTAGATTTTATCCCCCAAATGATGACAATGACACCTTCAACATAATTTTGTTTGGTTTGGTTTTGTAGGTGAGAGGTGTTTAAGTCAGCTGACAAATGTCCATCAACCTATTAAAGTCACAAAGGATGGCTAATATTGTTTCCCAAAATGTTTTCCCTAAAATCAGTAAAGGTAAAATTGAACCTCTTTGTACCAAATTGCCTCCGAGGTTTATAGCACAATTTTATCAAATTTTGGACGGTGCATTAATATTAGTTAGATTTGGGGGGTTGTAAGGTTGCAAAGTATCTCCTTCAGGCTGTTTCAGGAATGGAGTTGTAAGGTTACATGTGGGAGGAGGGAGCGAAAACTCTCTCCGGGAACCCACTACAGCCGCCGGCTTCATGGAGATGGAATACTGTCAGGTGTTGGGTGGACCCTGTTGACTCCTGCCCCAGCCCCACAATCCCCCTCAGCCACTTTGATACTTTCCTCACTATTTCCTTTTGTGGTATCTTCACATGTCCATCCACCCACTAGCCGCTGACTTATTCTCTCCCCATATGTCATAATTCAGATTCCTGAGAGGGAGTCTGCTTGGGCCAGCTGATCATCATTGTCTCTGATTGGGTACTCCTTTGCCTTGGCCAGCCTCTTCATTTACATTCAGCCTGTGGATTGGACGCCCTTGGATCCCGTACCCACCATTGGTCCATTCAGCTATGTGTGGCTTGGTCTTGTGGTGCAGACTTGATTGTATATGTCTGCTCCGTCAGTGAGATGCTGTGGGCAGGGAATTATCCTCTGGGCAGCTAGGGAAGGTATAGCATGCACGATGAGTGACCTACTCCGGAGAGATTAATCCAGGAAAATATAATTTTATGAAATTATAGAATATTTTAGTGAAAATACCATTTCATTTCTTTTGAGTTTATGCAGCAATTCACGTAAAGCTAAAAACCTCAATAGTCTTCTAAGTTGGGATCCATGAGGAACCACTTAAAAGAGTAGATAAAACTAGTTATGGGGCTTCCCTGGTGGCACAGTGGTTGCGAATCCACCTGTCAATGCGGGGGGCACTGGTTCGAGCCCTGGTCTGGGAAGATCCCACATGCCACGGAGCAACTAAGCCCGTGTGCCACGGCTGCTGAGCCTGCGCTCTGGAGCCCGTAAGCCACAACTACTGAGCCCGCGAGGCACAACTACTGAAGCCCATGCGCCTGGGGCCCGTGCTCGCAACAAGAGAAGCCACCGCAATGAGAAGCCTGCACACTGCAACAGAGTAGCCCCCGCTCGCCGCAACTGGAGAGAGCCCGCGCACAGCGGTGAAGACCAAACGCAGCCAAAAATAAGTAAATAAAATAAATAAATTTTTAAAAAACTATTTATGATATGCATATTATACTCAATTACTCAATTCAACATGGAGTATCTGAAGATCTATCATTTACTGAATGCAAAAGCTGTTTATTCACTTAAATATTTTAGATCATCCTCTTCCGATTTTATCTTTCTGATTTTATTCATTTACCAAAAGAAAGGGTATCAATGAAAAAATTCATTACAAAATACCTTCCTGCTGGAGGGAATTCCCTGGTGGTCCAGTAGTTAGGAGTCCACGCTTCCACTGCAGGGGGCCCGGGTTCAATCTCTGGTCAGGGAACTAAGATCCTGCATGCCACGCGGTGTGGCCAAAATAAATAAATTCAATAAATAAATAAAATAAGATAAAATAAAATAAAACACCTTCCTGGTAGAGCATGGCTGGTTTGCTCAGTAGAGCATGGTGCTAATGAAATACCTGCCCAGGTAGAATTAATATATCCTTCATCTTGATGAATTTTTTCCTCATCCAGAGCATCAATGATGATTTGTTTCTCTCTACATTAAATTTCATGATCTCTCCATAAGCTTAAAGCGTCTTTTACTTATGCCTTATTTCAACCTGTGGTCTGGTCAGGTTAAAGTTTCCTCATTCTCTCTGCGCATTATTCCTTCTTCTTTCTTCTTTTAAACAAATGCTCCCTTTTCCTAGGATTATATCTACTTCATATTGGCCAGATTCATGCCTTCTTATCATTCTTTTCCTCCTTCCACAATCAGCTCCGAATCTACCTTTTCCCAGAAACTTTCTCTGATGACATGGAGACACAGGGCTGTCACACACCAAGCCTTACTTAACTTATGGCAGAATAAAAGTCTCTTTTTTTCTTCAAACTCAGATGGTAAACAAGATACTTCTGTAGCATCTTTCTCTGAATAAGCCTAATCATCTATTTCAAAAGTACACAATTCATGAGAAATAAACTAGAAAATCTTGTTTTTTCTTCCTTGGTACAAAAGCCTCTGTATTTTGCACCTGAAAGAAGTGCTTCTCAGTTAACATTAAATGGGAGTGAACATCCTTAACTTCTGAGAAGTCAAGCTTGACACCTGAGTAAAGAAAGACTTTTTCTTGGAGTTGTTTAAAATGTCTTTTTTTAAAAGATATTTATTTATTTACTTTTTTTGGCTGTGCTGGGTCTTAGTTGCAGCACGCGGGATCTTTCGTTGTGGTGCGAGGGCTCTTCACGTTGTTGCGATACACAAGCTTCTACTTGTGGCGCTCGGGCTTAGTTGCCCCGTGGCATGCGGGATCCTAGTTTCCCAACCAGAGATCAGACCAGCGTCCCCTGCATTGCAAGACAGATTCTCAACCACCTGACCACCAGGGAAGTCCCCGGAGTTGTTTAAAATGTCTTAATGGCTCAGACCAGTTTTAAGCTGCTGGTCTCCAGTGAGAGATCATGTTCGCTACTCTTCAAAGATAGATTAGTTAGAATTATGTTTGCATTTTAACCTATACCAGAACTTATTTATTCAAAGGACTTCAAAGTGACTACCTCAGGAGGCATAAAGATCACCATTACTTAAAGCATTATTAGAATGCCTTTCCTGGACAGCCTTCAAGAATGTCTCAGGGGGCTTCCCTGCTGGCGCAGTGATTAAGAATCCGCCTGCCAATGCAGGGGACATGGGTTCGAGCCCTGGTCCGGGAAGATCCCACATGCTGCGGAGCAACTAAGCCGGTGCGCCACAACTACTGAGCCTGCACTCTAGAGCCCGCAAGCCACAACTACTGAGCCCGTGAGCCACAATTACTGAAGCCCGTGCGCCTAGAGCCCGTGCTCCGCAACAAGAGAAGCCACCACAGTGAGAAGCCCGCGCACCGCAACGAAGAGTAGCCCCCGCTCGCCACAACTAGAGAAAGCCGGCGTGCACCAACGAAGACCCAACGCAGCCAATAAATAAATAATAAATAAATAAATTCATTAAAAAAAAAAAAGAATGTCTCATTAAAATCAGAGGGATTGGGTTGCTAGGATGGCCAAACTGTCAGATCAGAGAGGTGAGTTCAGGAATGAATTTCTACTGCTGATCTCATCAATCACTCAAAGAACGACCAAGTACACTTTGGAAATACCATCTGCTATCTTTCTGGATTTTTTTGTTTAATCCTTATGTGCAGGCAAGGTACACACTTGCAAGGCATGTTGTTATTTTGCAGATGAAGAAATTGAGGATCAAGGAGATTAAGCCATTTGACCAAGGTTTTAGATAGTAAGAACCCAATTCTGGCCACGCCACGCAGCATGTGGGATCTAGTTCCTCAACCAGGGATCAAACCTGGGCCCCCTGCACTGGGAGCGTGGAGTCTTAATCACTGGACCGCCAGGGAAGTCCCCGGATTTTTCTAAAGATAGTGGCGCTATTAGAACTTGAACCATATTTAGGATGTGGTTAAATCAAGTCTGGGTTTGGAAAAGAATCCTCTGGGCAGACTTTTTTTTAATGTGAAAATTTAGAGGATTATATTGACTTTTCTATGTTCTTAGAGAAACCCATTCCCATCTAAACGTTTGATATTTGATCTGAGATTTATTCACATTTTTACACATGAATTCTTTAATTGGAGATTAACGTAATTTTTCATTTCAACAGGATTTTCACATGATTACTGTCACAAATTGTGGGGTCACAAGTTCTGTGTCATCACAGGATTCAAGATAAACTAAACTGGTAGGAATTTCAGTTGCCATCCATTACTGTCCACTAACTGTAGGATAATGGAGTCTATGCTGTGAAGCAGATAGAGAAGAAGCTCTCCATTTTAAAAGGTGTAAAACACAGACAAAGAAAAGATACAAATTAGGGCATTGCATATATATTTCAATTTGTAGAACTGACGCTTCTTAACTGTAACATGTTCTTTATATGATATAAATGCACTAAGGGAGCACATTGCGCTTTTAAAATTCCTTTTTGAAATTCACCCCTTAATTTTTGTTATTAAGAGTCGAAGGCTTTGTAAGTCTTCCACCTGCGTATAGGAGGGGGGCTGGGCTTTTTAAAATATATGCCACAAAGGGAACGTTTGGCTGTAGTTTCCACCTGGACTTTATTTGCACATGGAAGAAACTTGTATAGACTTCATCTTCAGCTCATTTTTAAATTCCTGACTGTCTAATTCAGTGGCCTCATTCCCAGGGCAATTTGTTTCTGGAAAAACTGAGCTTTCCAACTTTTGTTTGGAATATATAGCTGATTCAGACTGAAAGAATGTCTTCTGTGGTTCTGTTCTTATTAGGGGTTTGTTTTAAAAGCAAAGGAAAATCTATGGAAAAGAAATGAGAAGATACCTATAGCAGGAGGAGATCTTAGAACATAAAGATTTGGGTTGCCTGGTGCAGTGGACTAATAATAATGCATTTTTAAATAGAACTTAGTTTTTAGCATCTTACAATTTGCAAATGGTTTTCACATCCACTGTCTATCGCATGTGATCTACTGGATGGATTCGACCATTTATTTATTGATTTATTCTTAAGATACTAAGAATCTAAAACTGCCCTTGGGCCACCATCACTCGGCTGTTTTGTACAATACAATCTGAACTATAAAATAAAATAGACACATACGTCCAAAGAATCCTTACTTATGGACAGAGATGTCACTGAAAGGTTTCCAAAACAGACTGTGCTTTAGCTATAGCTGTTATTGCCATGTCCTGCTGTTGACAATGCATTTTTCTGAAGGCCAAAGCAACTGGTAGAAATGGCTTATTTAGGAAATAAGAAAAGTCAGTCAATTTTATGGAAACTGTCAATTCCGGGCGTCAGCAGTGCTGGTTGTCAAATGTTTCCAAACTCCCCTGCCGTCCAGGCCCATGATAGGATGACACTTTCTGTCCCTCTTGAGGTTGGGTGGGACCACGCATTGATTCTGGCCAATAAGTCGGAGCAGAAATGATGTCATTTCCAAAGCTGATTCCAGGCAGAAGCAACTAATTGTTGGTCCAACAAGGTCAAGAACTTTTTTCCTCCACCATGTGGCAAGCAGAGCTTCAAACAGTGGCTGCTGCATCCATCTGGGGTCCATGATGAACATAACGGTGTGAGCAAGAAATAGAACTTTCTTATTGTAAGCTGCCCAGATTTGGGGTTGTTACCTCCGCCTGCCCAGCCCAGCCTGACTGACTGTCGTAGCCACTGAACAAATTGTCTGGTACCTTAATGTAAAACAAGGAGGTACTTGTCCGAATGTTTTACTTTACCACTTGTTCTTCCAGTGTTCTACAAAGGCATCCTTAGATTAAAGAAAAACCATCCTGAAGTTAACTGATATAGGCCGGACCTCTCTGCCAGGCGTGTGGCTTTACACCTGTTCACATAATTACACTTCACTGGGACAGCTGCCGTCATAAAAGCATGCAGAGGGCGAGGTGGTAACTTAGAGTCACTCTGTCTCAGAGACCAAGGGCAAGAAAGACTTCCCAGTAGAGGTCAAAGCTTGAGCTCTGTCTTACATGGGAGGTAGGCAGGAATTCATGGGGCAGATAACGTTGGGAATGATACTTGGAGCAGCCGCTAACAGGGCGTCTTTGTTTAAGTTAGAAAAACGTGCCCCCTCTGGGTGGATGAATCAGAAAACATGCCCGCAGCCCCCAGGGACGCAGCCTATGCTAGGGGCACGGAGCTTGGTAAGCGGAGCAAGGCTGAATTCCAACCCCACTCACCATCTCAGCCAGGTGTCTTGGCGCAGTGCAGAAAGCAACAACGACTATGCAACTGACTGCAATGACCCAGATTTGCAGGGCAGAAAACATGCCAGTGCAAAGGCGTAGCTGCAAAGAAAACCAAGGCGTATTGGAGAACTGCAAGGCATTCATTATTGCCAGAGCAGAAACACACAAAGTGGAAAGCAGTAAGAGATGAGGCTGGAGAACTGGGCTTCCTCGGCTCACACCGGGCTTATATCCCGAAAGCAGGAATCTGGATGTGGGTGTGAAGGACGTGAAAGGAGCGGCCGATCAGCCTGGAAGCTGGGGCCGAGGCATGTGTACCCCTGAGCACACTTATCAACAAATCCTCCCACATTTTGAACCTAATGGAAAAAGTTAACAAAAGCTCTCCAGTCAAAAAAAAAATCTAGAGCCCTTCATAGCACAATCTGTTTACACGCCTTTGTCAACCCTCAAAAACCCCTGGGAGGGACCTGACAGGCACACCAACCCCGGGAACCACAGCCTGATTGGAAAAACTTGTTCCTGTTGCGAAATAACGCAGGGTCGTGAAACAAACAAACCGCGACAGCCTGTTTTTTATAAAATGTCTCTGTGGTGTTGATCATGGACTTTTTGCACTAATTTTGGTTTTTCAAAATATTGTAATTTATCTTGATGACTGAGGGTTTTGGCGCTCCCTTGAATTTTGTGCCGGAGGCAAGAGCTTCGCTCTCCCCACCCTGGCCCCAGCCCTGCTGATGGATCAGATCTGCCTGGTGGGAAAGGGTGGGACGGCGGCTGGAGAGGGAACCCTGGCTGATGTTAGAATTACTTAGGAAGTTTTAAGAGCTCTCCATGGCCTGACCTCACCACAGACCAATTTAAATCAGGATTTCTGGGAGTGGAGCCCAGGCATGGGTATGTGTTTTAAATCCTTCCAGATGATTCTGTTTTGCAGCCAGGCTTGCAAACCACTGCAGTTAAACAGATATTTAGGCTTCGAGGTACAGAATGAGGAAGAGGAAGGTGCCAGGATCCTGACCTGGGTAACTCGGAGGATGACGCTTCCACTTTGTAAAAGAGGTGACCCCAGGTGGAGGGTCCAGGAGGAGAAACAGATCTGGAAATGGAGAGGACAGCAGATGTGTTGTTTTGAACCAGCTGAGTTGGAAGTGGAAATGCGCAGATGAATACAAGGCCGTGGAGTTCCACCAGAAACAGAGAGAGAGTTTCGGGAATGAGCTTAGAGGTGGAGGTGGGTGTTGTGAGAGGAGATGTGCTTTTATGGGGAGCATGAGGAAAGGGCCCCAGAATGCTTAGTGGTGGAGAAACCTGCCCCATCCCTAAGGGGATTCTCTCCTGATGCCGTTGCTTTCACAGCCACTTCCACCTTTAACACTGGGAGGTCTCCACCAAGATCCCTCCAGAGACGGAACCGGAGTCCTGTTTGCAGAATCACACTATAGCTCCAAAACAAGAGAGCAGACTGAGAGTCTTCCTCTGGGTTTGAGTTCAAAGGTGGGGAAGGCAGCTGCTGGGGCTTGCCTGGAAGATTGGTGAATTAGAAAATGAGGACAAATGTGGCTAACTTTCCAACGCCTTTCCCCACACCTGCCCAATCAGAAGAATCATCCGGGATACTTGTTACAAATATAACTTCTCATACCTGGATCCGGACCTACTAAATCAGAACCTCCAGAGAGGGCCCTGGGACTCTGCCTTTTTAACAAGTTCCCATGTGACTCTTAAGATAGTATGAGTTTGGGAAGTGCTACTCCGTGGACAAGAGAAGGCTTCCTCTTTGCTCTGGTTTGGAGCAAAGACTGCCTGGGCTTTTCCAGTTTGGCCCGAGAAGGCAGAAAGTGATTGGCCTGATATGGCATAATCAATGGAAAGATTTTATGAGTCAGTCCTGTCCCTAGGAACATTCAGCTTCCAGTTTGCATCTTCTTCTCTCCCCTTGTCCCGTGTAATGTTCAGCTCACGCCGACCCCACGCCTGCTGCATCCCTGCTGACCCTCGCCTACTCCCATCCAGTCCCCACCCAGGACACACCCAGTTTTCCTAAGAGAAAATGTTGCCAGAAGCACCTTACTGCCTTGAAATTTAAGAAGATAAATCCCTTCCGAGCCTCTTTGCTGACACTCTCATCTATTTCCAGCTGGGTCTATACAGTCTGAAAGGTCCTTGTTCATCCATTGGGTTCAAGTCAGTTTAGAAAAGGAATGCACTTGAAAAAACAACGGTTGCCATCGATCTTGGCGGGGCTGGGGAGGGGGGAAATCAATCTAAAATGCTTCTTTGATTTTTGCCTCGGGGGCTGCTTTTCTCTTTTCTCATATTTGAAGTTTGTTCTTAGTAGTTCTCCTAGGAAACAGCACTTTCCCAAGCTTGACAAAGAAAAGCCTCAGGGAAATAAAACTTGGACGTGATGAAATGCACTCAGCCCAAAAAGTAAAGAATTTCCTTTCTTTCCTCCAAGCCTCAGGCTTGTGAATAGCTTTTATCACATTGGAGTTAAGTGTTCTTGTACAGAAACAAACAAAAAAATCGGATGGTTGATCAGCTGAAATTCATCACAATTATTTAAAGATAAATGACACTGAAGACACCAGAGCAAACTAGAGGGAATCTGACAGCGGTGCTCTCTGAGGGAGGGGGTCATAATCCTAATAGGCCTGTGACAAACAAAAAAATTACCTTTCTCCCCCAAAATTTATTGGTTCCTACAACAAATTCTCCTATGTGTGCAGACACTGTGCTAGGCCCTGGGGCTACATGAGGAAACAAAACAATTTTCTGTCCTTCTAAAACATTCAGAATAGTGGGAGAAACACAAGTAAAAACACAGAAATATAATTGCAAATTATAAGCGTTCTGAAGCAAACAGACTGATGACTCAGAAGACCAGCTGCTAGGGGAGACCAGCATTAAATAGAATGGAGGTGGGAGGCCTCACTAAGGAAGCGACATTTGAGCTGAGATGCAAAGATGAAGGGGAGGAGCTGCACCGGTGGGGGCAGGGAGACTCCAGTGAGAGGCGTGTAGAGCTGGGCCCCCTCGAGGGAAGAACTGATGGAGAAACTTGTCTCAGAAATGAGTGACTGAAACGTTAAGAACTCGGGGACTTCCCAGGCGGTCCAGTGGTTAAGACTCCACGCTTCCACTGCAGGGTACACGGGTTCGATCCCTGGTTGGGGAACTAAGATCCCGCATGCTGCGCGGCACGGCCGGGGGTGGGGGGTGGGGGGTGGGGGGTGGGGGGTGGGGGGACATTAAGAACTCTACCCGGAAGGGTCAGAACCAGATAGGAGAGAGGCATTGAGTGGAACGGATGACAAGGGTGGCAAAATGTTGATTCCCTGGGCACTGGGGCAGCAGGCAGGGTTTGGGGAGACCAGAGACCCAGACTGGCTATGTGGGACAGTGTATAGCAGTGTCCATTTACCCCTGTGAGCCTTAAATTATTTGTACCACTTCTAAGTGTCCCAATAGGTGAACTGATTTGAAGGCCCTACTTAATTAAGGCTTTAGGCCCAAACCGAACCATCTCGTGAAAACCTACTTGGGATTAACCTTGACTAGGTATTTAGGTTATATGCTCAAATTGCTTCACTGTCTATGGAAAGGTTTTTTCAGACTGGAATGCATTTCCGGCTGATGGGACACTCTGAGAAAAGCAGGGGTCTGGGAAGCTGGAGGAAGTGGGGTAATGCCGTCTGGCTGTGACCCAATCCTTAGGGTACGTGAGATTGTGGAGACCAAGGTCACAGGGATGGGTCATGCACCCTGAGTAAGGGACAGTGGTTGGCATGCATCCCTTCTCAGCTACGCACTCAGCAACCTTCTGATCTGCTACTGATTTGAATGGAAATATGTTTTCTTTGGCGTGATAATATGTATGCATACAGGCAGCGACTGGGATCAAGGATAATCGTTTCGTCACACTTGTGAGAATGGCTCTCCGTACCTTACAGTTCCGTCTGATCTGTGGCTATAGGCAAGGGTAGATATGTGTATTGCCGGGGGGAGGGCTGGGGGGTGGAGTGCACATGTGCTTACACAGGCGGACACCTCACACATGTACTGGGATTTCAGAGACTCCCATAGGCTGCTGGAAAATATATTTGGAGAGCATGAAAACTCTTCCATTTATCCCTTATGTGGACTTGATAAAGAACAATTTTTTTTCTTTTTATACCAAGGCCATTTTTTTTTTTTTTGGTCGTGCCGTGTGGCTTGCGGGATCTTATTTCCCGGACCAGGGATCAAACCCAGGCCTTGGTGAAAGTCCTAACCATCCTAACCACTGGACCGCCAGGGTATTCCCAAGAACACTTTTTCCCCCATCCTCTTGTTTTCTCCTAAAATTAAATGCAACACACACACACATACGCATGCACACACCCCAGTGACCTGGGGAAAATAAATGGGTTCCGGTTTGGTGTGTCACTGCCTCCAGGTGCGGTGTGTCAGGAAAACGAGGGGACAGAGGCCCCAGCCAGTGCCTTTGAAGGGGGTGCGGAGGGGAGGGGGGAGGGAGGGTCAGTGCAATCGGAAGAACCACATGCCGGGGTCTGTGCCTTCAGAGGCTGCTTCACCTCACACCGTCCCCCTCTTTCATGATTCAGGGAACTTCTGGGAACTTAGAGGGAAAAGTAGCCATTCTTCATAGGCGGTTCTGTGATGAGGTCAAACCCATCTGCCCAATATCACAGACAGCTCATGACACTCTGGGAACTGGAACTTAATGTTTTCCTGAATTTCTGATTCTTAAGCCCTTAACTTTTATTTTTCACCTTACAATGCTTTTTTCTTCATTATTTTGCCATTATTTGGTTGATGTTACAACCCTTCCTCCTGCCTTTCAACCCTCTCTCCCCATCTCCTCACCCCACTCCCACACTTTCTCCCCAACACAGCCCTGATCCTCCCCCTCCCCTCTCCTCCCCCTTCCTCTCCTCCCCCTTCCTCTTCTTCTTCTTCTTCTTCTTCTTCTTCTTCTTCTCCTTCTCCTTCTCCTTCTCCTTCTCCTTCTCCTTCTCCTTCCCCTTCCCCTTCTTCTTCTTCTTCTTCTCTCTCTCCCTGTCTCTCTGTCTCTGTCTCCGTCTCTGTCTCTGTCTCTCTGTCTCGACTAGCTGAGTACAATCAGATGCTCCCTCTGACCCTCATCCTGGTTCCCAAGTGTTCACAGACTTCATGGGCTCATGACTCAGAGGACTATGCTCATGCTGTACAGGCGCAACCCACGAGCCTCTTTGATTTTGCTGAGCAATACGAATCATAGCGCTCTCAGGCCATGAATCCCCCTTGAAGAACAACATGGACTAGTAGTTTTTGAACTTAAGACATGGTAGCTTTTGAGTAAAGAACTAAATCAGGCAATATTTCGGGCAAGGAGTGCATGTACCCGAAGCAAGGGGTAGGGGCACACTGGTTTTTATAAAGTTCAAGTATCGTTGCAGAGGATTCTACATCGTCATCATCACGTCCACAGTAATGCAAAATTAAACACAGCACAGACTCTATCCACAAGGCACCTTCCATTCTAAAGCAAGGCTCTGAAGAAGGGTTCTGTAAGATGGATTAAGACACCCAATAATAACACTTACTAAAAGGTGAGGGCACTAGGAACAACAACGCGGCAAGTAAAAGTCCAGAGCCCAGAGGGTCACAAGAGGTTATCTAGTCCGGCCTCATTCCTAACACACAATTCCCCACATCACCCTCAGCAGAGCACCCTTGACCTTGAACACTTCCAGCAAGAGGTAACCCACCCCTTTGCAGGCAGCTCTTCTGGGATCCATCTCCCTCGAATTTCTAACCCTGGAGCTGTCTGCTGTGCTGTCGTGATTACAGGTAGGTGAGGCGGGCTGGAGCTGTGCATAGGAGATCCAGAGATGGCCCTCCAGCTTTGACTCCCAGCCCTCCCACTTGGCAACCGTGTCACCTTGGACACTAGTTAACCTCTTAATGCTTCCATTTCTGCAGCTGTTCAATAAAGAGAGATGATGATCCTCATAACTCGTATGTTTTTTATAAGTATTAAATTATATGAAACAAGTAAAGCACTTAAATGGAGCCTGGCATAGGGGAAGCACACGATAAATGTTAGCTGTGATGATGGTCATACACCCTGCAAAGTCTTCTCCTTTCCAGATGAAATATCTCCAATACCATCAACCATGCTGTATCTCATGTCTTTCTAAAAATAGCTCCTCCGTTAGAAGCTCCTCCATTACGGTGAGATGCACAGGTATGGATTTAATATTCTGATGTGGTATAACCTGCCCCGAGTTCAGTGGGAAGAGCACCTGCCTTGACCCAGATTTCACGGTGGTATCAGGGCTGCCTTCGATTGAGTTGCCTTTTTGTCTGCTTCGTCCTTATCAGTCTTATAAACACCTAAAACTACCAGGCTTTTTTCATAAAAATTGCGGTCGAACCAAGCCTTTCCAACCTATACTTATGTCATTTATTCCGGAGGCATGAATACATTTACATCTATTAAACTAAATGCTTGGTCTGGGATCTTTATTCCAGTCTACTGCAATACATTTGTATTCTGGTTTCATTATTCAGTCTTTCCTAATGTTGTGTCATGTGCACAATTTGAGAAATATGCTTTATTTTTATCCAAGGGGTCAATAAACATGTTACCCAAACAGACCCAAAAACAGAGCCCTGTGGGACACCACTGGAGACCTCAAGCTAATAGATGACCTTTTCTTGGATGTTTGACTTATGACTCAACCTAACGCTATGATCATTAGACCTATGATCATGATCATGAAGATAGCTTGTTCATAAAGATATCATGCTAGACGCAAACTATTATATATAGAATGGATAAACAACAAGGTCCTACTGTATAGCACCGGGAACCACATTCAGTATCCTGTGGTAAACCATAATGGAAAAGAGTATGAAGATGAATATATAGATGTATAATTGAATCATGTTGCTGTGCAGCGGAAATTAACACAGCATTGTAGATCAACTATACTCCAATAAAAAAAATTTTTTTAAAGATACCTGCTAAAACGATGTATGCTTTTACTATTTCAATTTCTTGTGGGTAAAAAAACAGTTGATCTGGAATTATTCCTCCTTAAGAGAAAGGAAGTAGCTTTACATAATCACAGGGTATGGTGCGAACTTCTACCACCATGTCCCAGAGCTCAGGGCATAGCTACATGGGTTTCTCAGAGCTTTTTAAATTGAGTTGATAAAAATCCAGCAGGTTTGGTAGGTCATATTGTGGAAGGGGATCTGACTCAAAGCAGCTGGTAACCAAATTTCATTCAAGTTTCATCTTCTTTTCTGCTGAAGATCGTGGTTGGATCTGGTGCTTGAGATCCACTACACACACAACAGCTCCTTGCAAAGTTTTCCTAAGGACTGCCTCTGAAATCTGCCATCAGAAACCGCATAGGGTAGTGATCATTTTGTAATGAATATAAATATGGAATCACTAGGTCGCACGCCTGAGACGAATATATTGTAAGTCAATTATACTTCCATCTGAAAAAAAGAAAAAGAAATCGCATAGGGAGTGAGAGATTGCCAAGGGGATCTATAGCTCCAGGCAAAGGAAAAGAACAGGGGCTGGGTATGGGTTTCTGACACAGGCTGGGACTCAAGGAAGTGGAAGGATTATTACAGCAACTGGGAAGATGAACTCTTGCCTTCCCTTGCAGCCCCTCCTTTGACAGGAGGCTCCTGTGGCTTGGAGGTTGCAGAGGAGTGACCTGGGGTGACCCAGAAAATGTCAGTCCTCATCCGGTCCCTCTCCCCACAGCTTCCATGCCCCGGGGGAGGGATGCCTGGAAGAGAAATCGGGGGGTGGGGGCAGGAAAGGCATCTGGGGAGGCAAAGGAAGATGAGAGGAGAGCTTAAAATATATGCTGACCACAGTCATTTTGTCTGATTCTTTCCTCAAACACCCTCTTTGGAAAAAAAAGTATCTAAAACAGACCACACAAGTGTTGACAGTAGAAGGAGCGCAGTACCAGAATTCTGAGCCCAGTTGCATTAAGTCCTTCAGGACTGAATTCCCTCCTCTGTAAAATGAGGGCTGTGGTTACCAACTACGGAAGCTCTGTGACCTTCTCAAACGCTAACGTTTTAGGCAGTGGAGTGTCCCACTCTGAAGGGTCAGGGAAGTGGTGGTAATCAGGAGGTTGCAGAAATCGGGGTCAGGCACCCATCCTCTGCCACACAGACTCCTCTGCATACCTGGAAAACTTGAAGCCAAGGAGGCAAATCATTATCTGCCCCGATGGAAGGGATGCCAGAAAATGACCACAGGTGGACCACAGAATTTCCAAAGGCAGCTGGAGGCCGAGTTCCCAGATCCGGGATCTCAGCAATCAACACCTGAGAAAGATTTTTCTGAAGCTGCTACCTCCAGTTCTAAAGTAATCCCGTGTTTCAGGGTAGGGCTGGAACAGTGGCAAACCTGCAAACCCGGTAGCGACAGGAGGAAGTGGAAAAGGAGGGAAAGATTGGCGGGGCTCAGTTCGGTTCTCAGGGATGCTGACAAGTCTAGAAATGACGGCAGAAAACCCAGAATGCGTGGGGAGGGGATTTCACCGCTGCATTTCCGGGGCCAGACCGTACTCTTGGTTTTGGCAAACTTTGCCTGACAAAAGCCAATGTTCTCACCACATAAATACTCTTCGACGTTAATAACAACAGCCTATGAGACCAATATCTGTAGATGCCCGGCTGCATGCAGATGAGCTGGAAATACCTTGGAGAGTTTCACAAAAACGAGACACGGGGCAATGAAGCTCCGGGAAAGGAGACGGAGCGTGGATTCTTTAAAGAAGGTGGGAGGGAGAATGCAAACGGCTCACACGTTCACGCCTTTTAAAATGGGACACGTTTGCCTCAAGCCATCCGAGTAGCCGCAGCCCTGCCTCGTTCTCTTCACAGAAGAGCAGCTGTGGACTTAGGCTGAGTCCCTGAGGGCCGATACCTGAGGTGTCACCGCCATCCAGTGGAACCAGGGGGGATGGCCGCTGTGGACGGCCTCAGCCTAAAGTGAGAGGCAGAGACGACACTCGGTCTATTTCTCAACGGACAGTGAAAGATGAGGGGAAGGCTGTTGAGCTTCATTTCATTATCACCCATTTAGTTACCAGGGGATGCCGTTCTGGTTTCCAGCCGTCAATCAACCGACGTCACTCAAGGACCAGGCTGGGCTAAATGCACATTCTACGTCAGCCCAGGTGGAGACGGGCACTCACAGGAGGGCTTTGAAACGCTCTTCTCCAGTAGCATAGCGACCCTCAGATTCCCAAACCTCCAGTCCCTGAGATGTCCCTATTTTAATAAAAGCATTTCATTATGTCCAGAAGACAGAGACCTGAAGTCAGGTTAGCATGGGTGAGGGGACAGGGGTGACAAGTGCTATTTGAATGGGCAGCATTCTTCTGCCACCTGGAAAGTAAAAGAACTCAGTGAGGTGATGATCTACTTGTCCAGACTGTACTTCTTTCTTTTTTTAAATTTTTTAGTGTTTTTGGCCATGCCACGTGGCACATGGGATTTTAGTTCCCCAACCAGGGATCGAACCCATACCCCCTGCAGTGGAAGCGTGGAGGCTTAACCACGGGACTGCCAGGGAAGTCCCCAAACTGTATTTCTTGGAGGAGAAACCAATCTCCAGCGATGGGTGCCACTTCCGTGCCCTCCCCTGTCTTTTGTTTGTTTTAAATTAATTAATTAATTTATTTATGGCTGTGTTGGGTCATTGCTGCTGTGCGCAGGCTTTCTCTAGCTGCGGCGAGCAGAGGCTACTTTTCGTTGTGGTGCACAGGTTTCTCGTTGCAGTGGATTCTCTTGTTGTGGAACACGGGCTCTAGGCACACAGGCTTCAGTAGTTGTGACACGTGGGCTCAGTAGTTGTGGCTCGCGGGCTCTTGAGCGCAGGCTCAGTAGCTGTGGCACACGGGCTTAGTTGCTCCGCAGCATGTGGGATCTTCCCGGGCCAGGGCTTGAACCCCTGTCCCTTGCATTGGCGGGCAGATTCTTAACCACTGCGCCACCAGGAAAGCCCCCCTCTCCTGTTTTTGAAGAGGCTTGAGGATGGCCATCATGGGCTACAAAGGCCTGGCATGTTCTTTCCTTAATAAGAAAGCAATTCAGAGTACTTTGTGGCTTTACCTCTCCCTCAGCCCCCTTTGCCTGGTTGACAGGCCAGAGACAGAGAAGGAGAGAAAGGAGGGAAGGAAATACATGTTTCCTGAGTATCCATCCACACTGCGATAGATAATATCCATGAAACGATATTGTTTTCTCTTCACAACAAACCTCACTGGGTTGTGGCCTCTTTGGGAAGACTTGAATGGTCTAGAAGGATCCACATCACCATTTGTAATTCCCCTTTTCAAGACAAAGCTGGGCTAATGTGAGTGCGAAATCATATGGGAAACAGTCAACTAAATGTCCGTGGAATGTCAATATCCCTAAGTCGGCAAGCCATTAATTCCTCTCCAACCTCTCCCCAGCAAACTGGGTTTTCTTTGTGATGAGAAGCCAAGCGTCAGGCTCTTAGGTGGTAACTCCCTAACCCAGCTATAATCTCGTAAAGGTCATTCAGTTTCTGTGCATGGGGATTTCTTTTTTTCTTCTTCACCCAAAAGCGAGTTTCAATTGCCCCGCCCCACAAAGCCGTTTCTGGGATTAAGCAAATGATCATTGTTAGGTACCCTTGTCTTTTCCGAGAGATATTATGAACCAGTTCTGTCAAATTAGGGATCTGGATTTATCCCCTCCTACAATTAAACTTCAGATGAAACGAGAAACTGCCTCTGAGGTCTCCTCCCTGTCTGACCCGGGCTGCCAAACCCCATTCTGAAGTTGCCACTCCTCTGTTTCCTGGAGCAAAACCTCAGGTCCATGACCCTTCCCAGCTTCCCCCTCACCTTTGCCGCTCACCCCCAAAACTGGGGAACACACACTTGTCGTAGACGTAAGGAGGAGGAAAGAAAGGTCAAGTCCACACCCAGTGGGACTGAACCTTGAACTTCAGCTCCCACGTGAAGACGAGAGCGAGCCTGTGACTCTCCCCGTGTCCGGTGTCCACCGCTCACACTGCCACAGCAACAGTCCAAGAGCTGCCACCACACCTTTATTGCATCTCCAGTGAAGAACAGTGAGTAACTTATTTTACAAGGCACGCTCCCCCGTGAGTGGACAATACCCACTTCCAGAACGCGGGGGGTGAACACGGTCTGAGGAGCGAGGGGATGGGAGAAGAATCAGTGCTTAGAGCACTGAGCAGAACTTAGAGCAACCCAGTGCCCACATTCTCCTGGCAGAGAGAAACTGGGCTTGTCCATGCTGGTGAGGGCTGGAGGGAGATCTCCCGGTGAAGCACAGGGGGCAGGGAGGTGAGTCTGGGGACCAACGGTGAGTCTGGGAGTGAATTGGCGCTGGGGACCCTGGTTAGGCAGCATCACAGAGGTTAGCAAATTTCGGGTGACTTTTAGTGCCTGCCATCCGGGAGGTGATGGGAGGTGAAGGGAGGTGTGGGTAAGTTGGCTTCCGGTGTAGATGTGGGCGGGGTGATGTGAGAGACGGGCCTTTGCTGGTCTGCTCAGATATGAGCTCTGCTCTGAGCCAAGCGATTCTCACAGAATCAGCCCACAGTTGGAAAAGTTGGCTTCTGAGGCTGAATGAGCCAGTGTGTGGTCAGATGACCGGAGCCTGAGTCATGTGTAAGATGGCAGGGACGGTTAAGGGCCACCCTGAGTTGCCCAAGACTCCCACTCGAGAGAAGGAGCCTAACTATGGGACAAAGGAAACAACTACAGTGCTGCTGAGATCTGCGGTCCCGTCGGCCCTCATTAACCCCAGAACAGAAGAATCATGGCTGAAGGCTGCAGGGAGGCGAGGTCTTCCTGTGATGTTCTGTACAGCTTCCTGGGAAGACTCAGGACTCAGCCCGCATCCCACGAACTCCCCGCTGGCTCTGCTGACTCGCTGTGTTCATCCCACCCTTCGGGACGTGTTAACTGACATCTTTCCTTCCTTCATAGTCACTGTAAGGGCTAACCCGGGACTGGGCCCGCGGAATGGAGAAGTCCTTTGGGGAGCTCCGATTCTGAAAAGAAAACACTCATATTGTTCAACCCACTCCACTTCCCGGCCATTTCCACGGCACTCTGCACTCCAACCTGGGCAGGAGTCTAACTTTCCTTCCCTTCCTCTAAGCCCTCCCCTGCCCTGCACTCCAGTCTCCTGTCCTAATCCCACGAGGCAGATTACAGGAAAGTAGACCCGCGATCCTTTCTAGGCGGCATCTAGGGGCCATCAGAGTGGCAACATCATCTATTCCCAAAGGACAAATGCTCCTGGGGTGCTAACACTGCTGATGAAAAAAAGAGAAAGAGCTCATTTACCTGCAGCTGGAAATGGGTGGAGTACGGGGCATAGAACGTGTCACCTGTCTCTTCAGTACCTGAAACAGACAATGCAGATTAGGTAAATGTCAGGGTTCCCTCCTTGACAGCCCGCACCTGTGCTCGCCCCCGTTGAGTTATTTATAAAGCATGATGCTTTATCCCTTTCATTCTCTGTCTCCCTGGTAGACGGTCAGCTTCGTGTGGAGGAGACTGTGTCCTCAAGCCCAGGCACAGTCAGCCCCAAACTGGTTGAACAAATGAATAACTAGCCCCGTATAATCACTAGGGAAATGCTTTCCAAAACCTCTCCAGAGCCCTCCTCATCCTAGGACCACTCCAAAAGCACATCTGACACCAGTCTTTTCAGACACAGATCTGGCTGGAGGTGTACCTAGAGAGAATCTCACTGGAGAGTTACCCACTTCCTTACCTGCCCAAACAGGGGGGGAAAAAGTCACGATTTTCTTTGTGAAGGGATAGAACCTGTGAGTAATTGTTTTCTATGTATTTAGGGGAAATCAGAGGGATTTTTTTTTTCGCCGCACCACACAGCATGCGGGATGTTAGTTCCCCGACCAGCCATGGATGGAAGCCATGCCCCTTGCAGTGGAAGTACCGAGTCCTAACCACTGGACCACCAGGGAAGTCCAAAATCAGAGGGATTTAAACTCAGGAACTAAACACATACGCTCATCATGAATACGATTTAGGGAATTCCCTGGAGGTCCAGTGGCTAGGACTCGGCGCTTTCACTGTCATGGCCTGGGTTCGATCCCTGGTTGGGGAGCTAAGATCCCACATGCCGCAGGGCACGGCTAAATAAATAAATAAATACAACGTAAAGCAATCCGTTTATTTCCCACCAAATTTACCTGTTCAGTTTACTCAATAAATACCTAAACACCCTCTGTCTGTAAGATATTGTGACGAATAGAAGCATTAATCAGAATGATTCCTGCCCTGAGGGTGCCGCTGGAGTGTCCGGAATATATGACAGCTACACAAATAACTACGCAATGAGACAGACTCTGCTAAGGTCATCTCAAAGGTCTAGAGTTAGGCGGGCGGAGCAAAGACTGAGGGAGACTGGGGAATAGGGACTCTGCAAAAGGGCAAGAATAAGGAGGGACGCGTCAGGCGGAGGACAGACGCTCTTTGAGCCCAGATGCGCAGGCAGGAAATTGCAGGGACTTGGTTTGTTTGAACTGAGAGCACAGCTTCAGGGGTGGTGGGTTCAGGATGTGAAAAGCCTCATCAAGGATTCAGGAAATGCAGTGGGTGCGGGGGCGCCAGTGAGGCGTGTGGGCAGGAAGGGGCAGTGGCCAGAGAAGTATTTTAGGGAGGGGAGGCTGGCGATGGCCAATGGAATGAAGGGAAAGAAGGATTAAAGGAAGGAAGACTAGGGACTTCCCTGGTGGTCCAGTGGGTAAGACCCCAAGCTCGCAATGCAGGGGGCCCAGGTTCCATCCCTGGTTGGGGAACTAGATCCCGCATGCCGCAACTAAAGATCCCACGTGCCGCAACTAAGACCCTGCACAGCCTAAATAAATTAATGAATTAATAATAAGGGAAGGAAGACTAGTTAGGGACCCATAACACAGAGTCCAAGCATGAGGTGACAGAGTGAGAGTGTCCATTGGGAATTCACAGGAGGGGGTGGGTGGTACAATCTCCCCTCCGGCCCTCCCCCTCCCTTCACTCTTTCCACTGCGCAGGAGAGGGGCCAGGGCTGCAGAGAGAAACACCGGCAAGCTTTGCACTGAAGACTTCAAGAGCAAAGAAATTTACTAGCTGGAGCTACGAACCTGGCCTTGGAGGTCCCTCACTCCTGTCCCACACCCACTCCCCTCCCCCGATTAGACCCAGAGGCTGATGTAAACCCAAGAGATCTATAGTTTCTGGCTATCAGTGCAGGCTGGCTGCTCAGGACTCCAGACAAGAGCAAAACTCCCTCCTGTGGGCCATGGATGGGCGACAAAATGTATCTCTTCAGGCTACATCGAAATCCTCAGTAAATTTATGGAGATTCCCACTGGTTTATGATAAAAGAGCTTTCTCCCCACTCTGTGCTCTGTGGTCACTCCACATTTCTGGAAGGATTGCCTAGTTGACATGTATAAAGAACACCATCTCGCCCACTTGTCTCTGGGAATCTATCTAATCAATCTTTTTCCATTCCTTTGCTCCATCTTGTTTTGATTCAGAGAAATCTACATGGTAGAACATACTAGATAAAGACCACCAAGGCCAGCTTCTAGTTCTACTTGTCTCTAACTAGCTGGATGATGTTTTCTCTTTTAAATTTTTATTTGTTTATTTTTTGGCTGCATTGGGTCTTTGTTGCTGCGCGCAGGCTTTCTCTAGTTGCAGCGAGCAGGGGCTACTCTTCATTGTGGTGTGCGGACTTATTGCGGTGGCTTCTCTTGTCGCGGAGCACGGGCTCTAGGTGCATGGGCTTCTGTAGTTGTGGCACGTGGGCTCTAGAGTGCAGGTTCAGTAGTTGTGACACAAGGGCTTAGTTGCTCCGTGGCATGTGGGATCTTCCCAGACCAGGGCTCAAACCCCTGTCCCCGGCATGGGCAGGTGGATTCTTAACCACTGCGCCACCAGGGAGGTCCCTCTAGCTGGATGATTTTAAGTAAGATCTGCGCCTTGGGGACCTTATCTGTTCTATAGGGAGTATGACCTGATAATCTTGCATGTTCCTTACAGTAATAATATCTTATGATTCTCCCCCATTTTCCCACAAGGGATTCTCTACCCAGCCCGGCTCCGTACCTTGAGTGATTCCCTCTTGAGAATAAGCTATGTTCTCCACACCATAGTTCTGTTTCATGAGCTGAGGTTTACAGAAAGCGTCCTCCACAGGGTAATCCATGGGGTTCCGTTGCTTTGTAAGCAGCTGCAGCTCGGGTGCAATATAAGCCAACAGGAAAACCCAGCCGTTGGCCACCAAGGCTGAACTGAGGATGGTGTCATCCCACTGGGGGCCGGGGGTAGGAACAAAGAGCAGGGTGACCCACGTCACCCAGATGGCGATGGAGAGGAGCATAGTGAGGTAGATGTGGGTCCCGTGTCTCTTCCAGCCAGTGAAGGATCCCCGAAAGGTGAAAGAGGCCGTGACGAAGGTCAGCGTCATCAGGAAGAAGACATAGATGAGCAGCATGACAAAGTCCTCGTTGCGCCGAGGAGGAGAAAGCTCGGAGAAGATGTCGACGTTGGTCCTGTTCATGGTGAGGACCACGTACTCGATGGCGATGACATCCTGCACCAGACTGAAGCCCAGGGCCAGGCCCAGCATCGCCAGCATGGAGAGGGGCTGCCTCCCTTGGACCAGCTTCGTCAGGTTGAAGGCGTGAACCAGGAGGCAAGAGAAGCAGAGGGCAAAGAGGATGCCGAAGAGGAAGAAGCGTGTGGGCCCCGTGCTGCCATCCAGGCGGATGATGAAGGCGAAGGGGAGGCCAAAGACCCCCAGCACACCCAGGAGGAAGAGGAACTGGGTGGGGAGCACTTTACGCCTGTTGGAGTCCTGGGCCTTGCAGATGAAAACCAGGAGGGCGATCATGAAGGCCACCGAGGTCACGACGCCCACCGACGCCAAGGCCTCTAAGACGATACCCCAGGCTGCCTTCTTATCGCAGAGCCTGTAGTACCTGGGGTCCAGGTTCAAGCGGCAACCATCGGGGGCAACCATCGTCCTGCAAGAAAGCAAAGTTGCAGGTGGGGGTGAATCTCCCCACCAACTCAGGCACAGAGGACCAAAAACGATTCAGAAACTATCTTGTATATTTAGCCAGGGTTTTGCCCCTGAACTTACAACGTTAGATCAAGCTACTAGCTGTTCTCCACCTCTCATGGCAAATTCTAAAGGCTGATGAAGGGAAGAAACAATCTCATACCTTCCTCCCCGCAATTTAACTATATTAACATTTACCCTGAAGCCAGAGGGCCCAGGGCTCTGATGAGGTGTTTCAAAGTCACATCTCAAAAAATACGTCACAAATAACTTGCCAGGGTTCCTGATATGTTTGGCTAGTGTTTCCTTAGGAATTGGTGAACGTGGAAATATGTAACCGTAAAGTTAACACTTTGGGAATTCCCTGGCGGTCCAGTGGTTAGCACTCAGTGCTCTCACTGGTGGGGTCTGGGTTAGATCCCTGGTCAGGCAGCTAAGATCCCACAAGCAGGGCAGTGTGGCCAAAAAATTTTAAAAGTAAACACTTTAAACATAATCTGTCAGTCTCCAGTTTTTTGCCACCTTGGGCCCAGCCTCAGATATTATTTGCAAGCATTCCATTCTCTCATGGACAAGAGGAGTTATCTGAACTGTAGATTTCTCTGCGGAAGGCCAGCCTTCCCCTCTCAGCCACTGGGTCCTCTTCTTCAGCTCTGCTGTCACATATTATTTTCCCTTCTTAATTAAGGTTTGTAAGGATGGCTCTGCTAATCCAGAAAAGCAATGGAAGGGGTCTTCCCTGTCATAGGGTTGGCCACGCGTTGCGGCTTGTTGGATCTTAATTCCCCAGCTAGGGATCGAACCCATGCCCTCGGCAATGAAAGTGTGGAGTCCTAACCACTGGACCGCCAGGGAATTCCCCAGAGTGAGCTCTTAATTAGCTACCTGTAAGGAGGGATGGCCTGGATGACACAAAAACAGTGGGTGACCTAACAAAAAATATTACCAATAGCTAATGCTCATTTTTACTATGAATCAGAAACCCTTCTAATCACTTCTCATATATATATTTATTAGTTTAATTTGATAGCAATCCTATAAGGTAAAAATGATTATCCCTATTTGACAGATGAGGAAACGGAGGCAGGGAGAGATCAAGTTACTTGCCCAACATCACACAGCCAGGAAATGGCAGACGCAGGATTTGAATCCAGGTTACCTGGCTCTAGGTGAGGATCCCTGGTCTTAACAACTATAGGTGCTACCTCTCCAGGGAGTTCTAACTGGCCTTAGAATGCAATCTGAGATATTCCCTCCCCCTTCCTTCCCTCATCAGATGCCCCATAAACCAGCTATTTGTGGTCCTAATTCTACTCTCTTAGTTCAGCCCCATGAAGGATAGGCGCTTCCAGGTGATAGATGGTCCACAAAGCAGGTAATCTACTCACCCACTCAGGGACAATGAGAAATCGACTTGAGGTAGAGCAGTTTACTTCCTATACATCTGTCCTTAATCTCCCAGATCTGCTGCCTTTTTTCCTTCCACAAGCTCCATGTCAATTTTAGACCCAGCTGATTTCCCAAACCCCACGAAATCAAATTCCTAGGGATTCAGGGCACACGTCGGAAGATGAGTTGGGAAATGGGAAGGGAAAGGAGTTTGTATATTTCCTCAAAATGGATGATTCTCAAATTCCAAAGCCAGTGTCAGATAAGATGTTGAAATTCAGGACCGCTGTGGTTTTAACAGCTTCTCAACAAAACTATAATTTTTTTCTGAATTATATTACTGTTTATAAGTTTCTATGGCACGATTCTTTTTGATTTGTTGTATACTATTTATGCCTGTAATCTTTTTTGTTTTCTAGTGTTTCTTTTTCTGATAGGATTGCTCACTCAACAGAGAAATCTTTTGAATTGACTAGAAGACAAATATTGGGGGGATGGGGAGCGGGGGCAGAGTTAGAAGAAGGGAAGGCTCATTGAGACCCCCTCCACAGAAAAGCACACGTGAGAGCTCTTGGCCTCTCCTAGTGCCAAACTGGGAGAAAATGTGCGTAAAGAAATCAGCAAGAAGAAGACAGCCAGGATTGAGAAGCAGGAAAAAGCAAAAAATACCCAGAGTCCTGCCTCTTTCCTTATAGCAGAAAAAACAGCTCAGAATTTCTGCACCACATACCCATAAATGCTTATAAACAAGATTTCTCGGGCCCTTCACAGCACTGTAGGGGTGCTGTGATCAACCCAAGACGAAAAAGAACGCCCTCCCCTCCCCTTCCATCCTGTCTCTTCAAAACCAAATCACAAAATATGACACAAATGAACTTATCCATGAGACAGAAACAGACTCACAGACGTAAAGAACAGACTTGTGGTTGCCAAGAGGGAGGGGGTGGGGGAGGGATGGATTGGGAGGTTGGGTTAGCTGATGTAAACTATTATATGTAAAATGGATAAACAAGGTCCTACTGCATAACACAGGGAACTATATTCAATATCCTGTAATAAATCACAATGGAAAAGAATTCTCTTTAAAAAGATCAAGGATTTCCCTGTTGGCACAGTGGTTAAGAATCTGCCTGCCAATGCAGGGGACACGGGTTCGATCCCTGGTCCGGGAAGATCCCACATGCCGCGGAGCAACTAATCCCATGCGCCACAACTACTGAGCCTGCGTTCTAGAGCCCAGAAGCCACAGCTACTGAAACCCGTGCGCCTAGAGCCCGTGGTCCGCAACAAGAGAAGCCCGTGCACTGCAACGAAGACCCAACGCGGTTAAAAATAAATAAATAAATTTATTTTTTTTAAAAAAAGATCAAATCACAAGACGGAGCACAGCGAGGTGGGACACATAATGAGCAATTGCTGGCTGGCTCTGCAGAGCAAACAAGCATCCTCCTCCACGTAGACAGAATTCAAACACCTGCTTCCCCTAAAGATGCAAAATATGGACTTCCCTGGTGGTCCAGTGGGTAAGACTCCACTCTCCCAATGCAGGGCTCCAGGGTTCAATCCCTGGTCGAGGAACTGGATCCTACATGCCACAACTAAGAGCCCACATGCAGCAACTAAGAGTTCCCATGCCACCAATGAAGATCCCACGTGCTGCAACTAAGACCCAGCTCAGCCAACATAAATAAATAAATTCTAAAATAATAATAATAAATAAAGATGCAAAATTGTCTCTTCAGTTCAATGAGATAGTTGTGTCCCAGCATTTTTTTATTCCCATAGCCATTAGGAAAAAATGATGTATATGTATATGCCACGTAACACGTACAGACATATATGAATGACTATTATGTAGATGCAAGAATTTTATATGTGGTGTGTTCGAATAAAATAAATAACTTAAATAATTGATGGCTTAAATCCATCTTCCATACTTTGTAATGAAATTTGCCTCTCCAAGCTTAACTTTTTTTTTTTTTTTTGGCCACGCTGGGTGGCATGCAGGATCTTAGTTCCCCGACCAGGGATCGAACTCGTGTACCCTGGAGGGGAAGCGTGAAGTCTTAACCACTGGACCTCCAGGGAAGTCCCTGCAAGTTTCACTTTGCAATATAGCCATTCATTCAACCAGCACCACTATGGGTCAATCATGCCAATCACTCTTCTAGATGCTCAATGGTAAAGGGGAAAACAGACATCAGACATGATCCTTGCTGTAGTAGAAGAAATGGACAGATGGACGTTATCTGCCACCACTGCCACGACCTTCCTGTGGCCTCCCCTGGCCAGGGGTCTGTCACCTGCAGTCCACTCCAGGAAAATGACACCCTGGTCATCCCGACTGCATGCAGAGCACAGAGCAAAGAGTGGGTTACGTTCCACCTCCCCAGGGCAGTGCAGAATGAGAAACAGGAGGAAAAAGAAAGGCAAATGCACTTCAGATACAGGCAACCCCTGAAATACAAGGCCCCCCAAAGTCTGATACACTTGGCCCTGGGTGGAACCGGACAGGGAGAGGGGACACGCCCCCTTGTCTATGCTGAGGATGCAGAAGAGGAAGAGCTGGGTCTAATTCAAGGGCAGCGTCACAGGGGAAGGGACCAGGATCCAGCATTCTTTTCACTCACCACCTCCCCACCTCACTCCCTCTCAGATTAATCATAAGGGCAGTGTCCAGCTGGAAAGGTATTTCTCTCACCTCCCTGACCTTCCCCAGAAACTGCTCCTTCCCCACCCCTCAGGGCAGTGCTGTTTGTTGACAGGTAGTTGTTATCATAATTACCTGATAATTATAAAGGAATCTGAACTTGATGACTGTCAGTCTTGAGAGACTGATGAGGTTTTCACCTAAAGGAAGGTCCTGGTGCTGCACAGAGGGATGGTAGGGCAGAGACTTCCTGCTCCCAACTTGGACCTCTAGGCCCTTCCCATCTGTGCAGCTGTGCAGGAAGGGTTTGTGTCTTGGGGCCTCCTGGTGCCCACAGACCAGGGTCCGACACTGTAAGCACATAAGGTAAGGGGTCCCTGGAGAAAGAGAACCAGGCATGGCTTTCTTGACGTAAGAGAAGCCATTTTTGGCCTAAGTTGTTTTGTGATCTAAGCCTGGTCACAGTGCTTGCCCATGAACAGGTTTCAGAAATTAATGATCTTTTTTTTTTTTTAAGATTTTTTCTTTTGGATGTGGACCATTTTTTTAAAGTCTTTATTGAATTTGTTACCATATTGCTTCTGTTTTATGTTTTGGTTTTCTGGCCAGGAGGCACGTGGGATCTTAGCACCCCGACCAGGGATCAAACCCGCACCCACTGCATTGGAAGACGAAGTCTTAACCGCTGGACCACCAGGGAAGTCCCAGCAATTAATGATCTTAAGGGAACAAAAGAACGCAGAAATAAGCAACCGTGATCAGGCAAGAGAAGTACCAACAGCAAAGATAATAGATCAGTTGTAAAGACTCCCAGCTCTGCTCAAAGATTAGCCTGAAGTGCTCAACCCCAGATCAACTGGAGTCTAAGGGGTGATGGTGTTGACCTTTCCTGACCCTCATGACTTCAGTCAACAAAAGCTTGGACTCTGTGGATGCCTGAGCCCCTTCATGAATAGCATGGGGCCTTAGCTTGAAACTTCCCCAATTTTGCCATTTGGGGAGACACTGCTTTGGGCAAGATCGCCGGTGCTCTCCTTACCTGCTACAAGTAATAATAAATCCTTCCTTCTCCAGATCTTTGGCTTGGTTGTGTCTTTTGGTTCAACACTCACTAAGAAGTGAATACAGTTTTCCAAGTAACACCACGAGCAATTGACAGTGGGTATGTAGAGAAGAACCCCACATCCCCCAATTTCACCTCCACCTCCCACCCCCAATCGTGCAAGGGAGATGGAGAAACAGTCCCTGAATTGCCTTTAAAATGCCTTTTTTAAACTAAAAATAGAAATACCATATGACCCAGCAATCCCGATACTGGGCATATACCCTGAGAAAACCATAATTCAGAAAGAGTCATGTACCACTATGTTCACTGCAGCACTATTTACAATAGCCCGGAGATGGAAACAACCTAAGTGTCCATCAACAGATGAATGGGTAAAGAAGATGAGGCACATGTATACAATGGAATATTACTCAGCCATAAAAAGAAACGAAATTGAGTTATTTGTAGTGAGGTGGATGGATCAGAGTCTGTCATAGAGAGTGAAGTAAGTCAGAAAGAGAAAAACAAATACCATATGCTAACACATATCTATGGAATTAAAAAAAAGAAAAAAATGGTTATGAAGAACCTAGGGGCAGGACAGGAATAAAGACACAGACGTAGAGAATAGACTTGAGGACATGGGGAGGGGGAAGGGTAAGCTGGGACGAAGTGAGAGAGTGGCATTGACATATATACACTACCAAATGTAAAATAGATAGCTAGTGGGAAGCAGCCGCATAGCACAGGGAGATCAGCTCGGTGCTCTGTGACCACCTAGAGGGGTGGGATAGGGAGGGTGGGAGGGAGACGCAAGAGGGAGGGGATATGGGGATATATGTATATGTATAGCTGACTCACTTTGTTATAAAGCAGAAACTAACACACCACTGTAAAGCAATTATACTCCAATAAAGATGTTAAAAAAAAGAATAAATTTTACCAAGATAAAGATTAAAAAAAAAATGGAAAAAAAAGATGTTTAAAAAAACATTTTTGTTAATGTTTGTTTTTATTATAGAAAATTTCAAGCATACTCAAAAACAAAGAGAATAGTATAATGAAGGCCCATCATTTGGTTTCAAAACTTACCACTATTTGGCCAGTTTTCCTTCATCTACATCCTCATCCCACTCACTAGGTCATTCTTAATCTAGTGAGAAATCCCAGACATCATTCTGTTCATATATGCTTCAGTATGTATCTCTAAAAGATAAAACCCTTTTAAACTTAACCCCACTTTAAAAATTAACGATGGGGCTTCCCTGGTGGCGCAGTGGTTGAGAGTCCGCCTGCCGATGCAGGGGACACGGGTTCGTGCCCTGGTCCAGGAGGATCCCACATGCCTCGGAACGGCTGGGCCCGTGAGCCATGGCCGCTGAGCCTGCGCGTCCGGAGCCTGTGCTCCGCAACGGGAGAGGCCACAATGGTGAGAGGCCCGTGTACTGCAAAATAAATTAAAAAAAAAATAAAAAATTAACGATGACCCTTTAATATCAAATATCCAGTTAGGGTTCATAGTTCTCAGTTCTCTCAAACGGTTTTTTTTAAAACTTCTGAGAAAGTAATTTTTTATCTGAGTGACTAATTTTTTTGGAATTATCCTTCCTACTTCACCTCTCCTCCACCCTCTTCCACCTAATTCACCCTCCTCCACCCCTTCCCCAGCATGACAGCGATTTCGCAACGAGTCTGAAGTGTCCTAAGCACTTTGAATTTTGTCAGAGAGAAATCAAACTCACCAAACGCGCTCACAAGCAGGTCTGCACTAAGGAGGCGCTGGGTCACATAGGGAATGGCCCAGATGAGCCACCAGGAAGGTGGCTGGGGACGAAGGACAGGGTTCTGAGAAGCTGAGGTCTTCTAGCAAGCAGGGTTTGAGGAAGAAAAGGGAAGCATCAGCATTTAGGATTAGAAACCGCCAGGAGCTAAAGCAACAGCCTCAGAGAAGAACCTAAGGGCTGGAGCAGAAGGAGAAAATGAAATGGAACTGGTGCTCATATGGACATCGTATGACCAGAGTCATAACCAGATTCTGGTCTGGTTATGTCTGCTCATAACCAGAGTCAAGGGCAGACAGACCTATGGGAATTCCCTGGTGGTCCAATGCTTAGGACTCTGCGCCCTCACTGCCGTGGCCCGGGTTCAATCCCTGGTCGAGGAACTAAGATCCCACGAGTTGCGAGGCACAGCAAAGACAAAAAAGGGCAGAGAGACCTAGGGTCCAACCAAGAAAGGACTTGCTCCTACAAAGACGAAACGGGGGGCAGCCCTGTCCGCGGCTGGGCTCCTGTCTAAGTGACCCCAGGTGTCTTCTCTAGCGTGGATTCTGAGCAAGCAGAGACAGTAAGCAGAGGGATTTACTGGAATCCAGTCATTCACTCGCACTCACTTCCCTGATTGACTAAACCCTGCACTCTGGAGGGAGATGGTGAGGCTTCAGCGTGTGCAGCCTCTGGCCTGAGACACGAGAAAGGACTTTGAGTCATGAGGGTGAGACCCTCTTCACTTATTACAGCAGCTGAGCCAACTACCGCCGTCCAATAATCCACCAACACCCACAACCAAGACCCTGACATCCCTCAGCACTGCCTTAAGCCCTTTTCAGGTGAGCCCAGGCATGACAGAAAGGTTAAAAAAACAAAAACGAAGGAGGGAGGAAAGGGAGAGGGAAAGGAGAAAGAAGAACCAGAAACCGGGGCTGAGGGGGAGGGGAGGACAGGGAAGGAGGGAGTCGCTGCGCTCAATTCCCAGCCCTGTGACTCCGCCCCTTTAGGAAAGAGGGGTTTCAGCGGCCTCTGTGTGCGGACACCGTCTCCTGGAACCTCCATCCTCTCCAAAGCAGGGCTGGGTGCTGAACGAGGGGGTCTGAGCCCATGTCCAGTTCCTCTGTTCATCCCTCCGGGGAACTCCTTGTAGACAATTTCCAAATCACTTTCTCCCTCCCCCTCATCCTCCTTCCTGCCCCATTTCCTGTCATTGAAAGAATATGTGCTGCAAACTCCTAACCAAACCCCAGACCAGGGCTGGAGGTGAGGTTGAAGGGTCTGAGTAGGGGCTGGGCTCAAGAGGCAAGGTGAACGCTCACCTGCCAGACAGAGCCACAGGGATGCTAGAGCAGGACTGGCCCTAGACTGGCCTTGACACACAGCATTGACTGGGATGCAGGGACAAATTCCAGCATGTGAAGGGTCTCTCAGCTTCTCCTTTGCAACCTCTGAGACTCCTCTTTCCCCAGAGAGGTGGGGAGGTGTCTGGAGTTACTTACGTCCAGCCCTAGTAGGTTTTCGAACTGACTGTATGCGGCCCACCCCAGATTATCTGAGCAGGAATTACCCGCAACCCTGAATCTTGCCCAGAGCTGATCTTATGTTCCTTCTTATGAGATCTGTCTCCTTCTGTCATCTAAAAAGAAGAAGACGATACATGTATAACTGATTCACTTTGCTGCACACCTGAAACTAACACAACACTGTAAATCAACTATATCCAATAAAAAAATATTTTTAATAAAAAGAAATAAAGAAGAGGACGATACTGACCTCTTAGGACAACTGCCTGGGGAATGATACCAAATAACTCAAGTGTTTGTTAAAGCTGGGCCTTCACACCATCCCAAGCCAGGCAAATTGGCAATTTTCTAGCATTTTAATTTTCTCTCTATTCTTGGAATTGCCACATTCAATCAGTAGTAATAACAATAGTCACAATACAAGTATGATTAAAACTAATGACAACTACTGTCACATACTGAGTCCTCTTACGAGCCAGGCTCGATGCTGAGTGTTTATATGTTTTTCTATGTGTGTTCACTCATTGACATGCTTTTACATCTATTTTCTTATTTAATATTCCTACAACCCATTTTACAGGTGATAAGACTGACTCTTGGAGAGATGAAGTTACACATCCAGTGTGAATTAGTTAGGAAGAATATCCCTTTATGAGTAGTCTTAATTAGAATTTAATCTTTTGTTTCATCTCTAAATCACTATTATGCTCTCTGAAGCTTTTCTCCCTGACTCCAGCTTCACTCTATTTTTTTTTTTTTTTTTGAAATTGAAGTATAGTTGATTTACAATGCTGTGTTAGGTCCTGGTGTACAGCAAAGTGATTCAGTTATACATATGTATATATTCTTTTTCGTATTCTTTTCCATTATGGTTTATTACAGGATATGGAATATAGTTCCCTGTGCTATACAATAGGACCCTGTTGTTTATCCATTCTCTGTATAATAGTTTGCATCTGCTAACCCCAAATTCCCAATCCATCCCTCCCTTACACCCCTCCCCTTGGCAACCACAAGTCTGTTCAAGCCTCTCTCTATTTAAACCACATCCAAGAAGTCTCCAAAATAAGCAATCCTGCATTTGGTCAATCTCCCTGCATTTGCTGTGGTAAGTGTACAAATCATGCAGACCCGCAGACAGAAGGTGTGGCCGCTGCCCCTAGGAGCACCAACAGAGTCACACTGACATACAAATAAGGCTTGCAGAGTGTGCAGGAATGCTGAGGGCACACGGAAAACAGTGACCCACTCTACCTAAAGTGTTCAAAAAAAAAAGACTTTAGAGAGGAGACCAGGGGGAGATGAGGCCTGAAAGATGGGCAGGGAATGGTGGGAGATTTTAAGAAGGGAGAACCAAATGGAGCTTAGAAATACAGGCTCGTGAGGAGAGATATCCAGTTTAACTTTGTTAAATCTAAGATGAATTGGGGGGACTTCCCTGGCAGTTCAGTGGTTAAGACTCCACGCTTCCACCACAGGGGGCACGGGTTCGATCCCTGGTCGGGGAACTAAGATCTTTTTTTTTTTAATTGAAGTATAGTTGATTTACAATGTTGGGTTAGTTTCATGTGTACAGCTAGGTGATTCAGTTATAAATATATTCATTCTTTTTTAGATTCTTTTCTCATATAGGTTATCACAGAGTATTGAGTAGAATTCCCTGTGCTATACAGTAGGTCCTTGTTGGTTTTCTATCTCATATATAGTGAGGGGTGTGTGTGTGTTCATGCCAGATTATGCCCTCTTTTTACAGTGGAGGAAACAGAGGAACAGAGACATTAAATAACTTGCCCAAGATCACCTGGCTCTTAGAAGCCAGGCTCCTGGGAGTTCCCTGGTGACTCAGTGGTTAGGACTCAGCACTTTCACCGCCACAGCCCGGGTTCAATCCCTGGTCAGGGAACTGAGATCCCACAAGCCGAGTGGCACGGCCAAAAAAAATTTTAAATAAAAGCCAGGCTCCACGACACCAGATTGTGCTGACCCTGCGTGCTTGAACATGTGAGTCTGAGGCTCAGGAGAGGTTTGGGCTATGAGCACAGATGGGGGGTCACGGGCTCATAGCAGGTATCGGAAGGCTTTGGAGGAGACCAGATCACACAGGGAGCCTGCACGGCAGCAAGAGAGCCAAAGACAGAACCCCGGGACACCGTCTCATGGAAGCAGGAGTCAGCAAAGGTTGTTCAAAGGAAATTGCCAGGGTTAGTACAAGAAAAAAGCCCGGCTGGTTTCCTAGAAGTCCAGGAGCAGTTTCCCAAAGAGTGGTCGATGGAGTTAAATGCTACAAGGGCAGCAAAGAAGAGAAGGCGTGGGAAGGAATCTTTGGGTTTAGCAATTTAAAAGCATAGCAAAAGAAAAATAAATAAATCATTAAAAGCATATTAATTAAATGCATAATTAAAAGCATATTAATTAAAAGCATCTCAGCGCCTTTTTGTCTGTTATCACAGATTCAGCCTCAATGTGAGCTTCAAGGCTTTTCTCCAACTGGTCCTCCCATCCACTTTCTCCTGGTTTCCTAACTCCCCTCCCCACATCTGTGCAAGGTAAGCAAAACTTCCAAGAGTCTTTTCTATCTGGAAGGGAACTGGGGCTCATCCAAGACCCTCTCTACAAAGTCGCTCTTTGCCTCATCATGCATTATTCTCCTCGCCAGAAAGACCCTTCTCCTAGTCACAATTCATGTACCATGTTTCGTATAAACTTGACCCCAAACTTACCTCTACCGTGAGGGTTTTTTAATTATTAGTCCCATCTCATTCTAAATTTGTAGATCTCTTCATAGTTTTTACAATTAAGTATTTCTCGGTGCTCAAGTTTTTCCATATATATGTCATATATTATACATTAATATCAGTGCTAACTCGCCTATCAGATAACAAGCTTCTTACGGAAATAGAGCAAGTCTTCTATCTGTTGGTATCTCCCTATGTGCTCTGCACAGTGGTTGTTGAGCAAACGTTCTGGACTAAAACTGAGCGTGAATAGAACTCAAAGCAAGTTATTCATGAGCAAGTATGAGTAATGGGGAGGAAGAATTTGGGGAGCTGAATATGTGCTGATGCTAACCCTTATATTTTTATCTAGGCTGAGCTCTAAGATGAGGCTGGAGTCCCACAGAAATTTCTCTGCCCTAGGTGAAGGATTAGCTGTAAATGGAAAATGTCTACAGGGAAATGTCCAGGATCCCCTCTTCTGGGTAAGCCATCCGTATTCTGATGACATAAAAGTGATGCATCATGGCAACAGCTTATGAATAACATCTGAATAACATCACTGAGTTGAATTTCTATGTAGTAACTGGGAGAAAATAAATCATCATTCCACCACAGGCAGATATAAACAAGTATAACAACAGTGTTCATCCCAATTTCTTCACTTTTGGAGGTATTACCATCTTCCTCTGTTCTAAACAATGCATGTGAACTTTAGATAAATTACTGAAATATAAAATAAAATACTTGAAATCCCCTTTTTAACTTAAGATTTTGAGTGAAACTACTAAATCTCTTAGACCCAGAATTTTAAGATATGAAATTTCCAGGAAATAGGTGGATAAAGTGAAGGCCTCTACTGGTATACCACCTCAAAGCCCTCAAAGACACCTTCTTTCAAGTATTTTATTTCAGCATATGAAGGTAACATATTTATGTTCCCAAGCTAAACTTACCTCTCCTTACAAGCCTTTATTTCTAAACCCTGAGAATGGTACTACCATACACTCAGTGTATCTAAAAATACAATATAGACTATCTAATGTGGGGGAAGATAGAGAGGGCAGACCACATGGCCAAAAATTAGATGACAATAGCAAGCAACTCTTATTACAATAAATGTAAATGGTAATTTTTTATTTTGAAAAGACTAAATTAAACCATATTATACCTATAAGAACCTCACCTAAAACAACAAGAGTCAGAAAAGTTGAAAGCAAAAGAAAGGAAAAAATGAAAATAAGTGCAAAAAAAAGGAACAATAACAGATATGTTTATTTAGCAAGTATCATGTATCAGGTACAAAGTTAAATAATAGCTTGCTCAAGGTAAGAAAATTAAGTAAGAGTTGAGTTATTAATATCACACAAAGTTTAGTCAAGACAAAAAGCTATTATATTGACCTAAAAGCTTTTTTAATAGTAATTAAGAATACTCCACATTGAAGATACAACCATCATAAACTTTTATGCACTGAATAATACAGCACCAAAATACCTAAAACAAAAGCTACCAGAAATACAAGGAGAAATCAAAAGAAATACTATAGTTACAGAAACTTTAATACTTCTTTATCAGTCTTCAGCAGATGAAATAGAAAAAGCAAATAGTAATATGGTAAATTTTTATAAATGTTCTATGGATCCTTTAATATGTCCTATCTTCATATTTTATTAGATCTCTACTATTAATCATGTAATTCAGATCCTCTATATCTGTGATCAGCAAACATTTTTTGTAAAGGACCAGATAATAAGGAACTTAGAAAATGGCTTTGCAGGCCATTTGTTTGCAGCTGAGAGCAGTCATAGATGATACACAGACAATGAGCATAACTGAGTTCCAATAAAACTTTATTTACAAAAACAGACTGTGGGAAGTGTTTAGCCAGGAATGTAGTTTACCAGCCCTCTCTATATGATTTCTTTTATAGAAGTGGTCATGGAATGTTTATAAAAACAGCATATTCTAGACCACACCAAAAAAAAAAAAAGCCTGAAATAAGAAATGTACAGGAATAATGCACAGAAATGTATATAATCTGACCACAGGCAATAAAAATAGGAATATAAGTAGAAGCAAAAACACCAAACTACTCAGAAAATTTGAGACTCCTCAAGGAAAATTATTATTCGATTCATTGTTTTTAAGGCCCTATGATACCAACACATCATTTCCTACCCATTTCCTCAGCTCAGTCTGTGGAGTTTTAAATAGCAGTGGACCTGAAGACAAACCCCCAGAATGAGAATAAAATCACAGTCAAAACTCTTCTTCACGCCCTCTTACCTTCAATTCCCACCAAGGGGTGGAATACAAAGAAGCAGACTCCAATGAGGATGCCCAAAGAGACACATACAGATAGAGAAGGGCTAGAATCTCAGCCCTGGGAAGGAGCTGGGGGCCTTTCCAAGACCCCTTAGGAGGAACTCAAGGCCCAGCCCAGGCCTCCTCACAGCTACATGGCCTGCAGAGCTGGGATGAGAAATCAGGCTTCCTGACTCAAGGCTCAGAGCGCTTCCCTGGAATGTTAGCTCGTTCTGAGTTCCGCTCATTCCCATCTGTCCTTGGAGCACCCACCTACCTCTTCACACCCCAGAGCAGCCTCTTTCCTGGGTGACACCTCTGCTGGCCCTCCTTCCCCGCCCCCCCCCCCATTTCTTCCCTCTCCTAGGAGAAGGAGGGCGGAGTTCTGACCCCCCTATCCTCACCCCTCCCCAGGCCCCTCCTATCTGAAGTGGCTCAAGTATTCCCCTTCAGGAATGAGCCCACAGGCCTGGCCGATTCAACCAAACCCTTCAACAGGTGTGGCGTTTACAAAACCCTCAGAGGCAAGACTCAGTCTGGAAAGAAGTCAGGAATGGAAAGTCCTTCAAATTCCTTGAACCGGAGCTGCTTCCCCTTCCTTCCCCCATTGATGTTTAAGGGACCATCTTGGACAGTTTGGGCCCATTCCCGAGTCCCATCTGGTTGGTGCCTGAAAGTGGGCTATTACTGGACATTCAACCCAGGGGATCCAGAGCAATTCAAGGGACAGCAGAGAAGGGAATGCTGCAGAGCTGAGGGCCACACTCACGTCAAGAGAAGGGACGGCTTCCAGAATCTACTTCCCCAAATTCAGAAGGGCACACTTGTCATGGAAGGACAGAATAAATGGACACTTTACAGTACCTGGGGAAAGTAGCAGTGGTCACCATCTCCTGCTTCCTGCCCACCCACGCAATTCCCTGCCATTCCTCTAAGATCTTCCTCCTACTTTTCTCTTCCCCTAGACTGACCCCAGAACTGCTCACCTGCCGGGCCAGGATTCCACCTACTCAGTTTGTTCAATGTGTCTGAGCAGAAACTATTTATCCTGATTATGTTTTTGCTCTCTGCCTCTTAGCCTGGGAATGGGATGGGGGTGTGGGATCTGAATTGAATTAAACTACAGGAATTCCTTTCCTGGGATTGTTTTTTGCTCCGAGCCAGCTGCAGTCCATTATCAGGGTTTCTTTCCTCTTGTATCCCCCCTCCCAGCGCCGCTCTCCCACCCCCACCGCGCGTCCCCCCCGCCCCGGAGGATTGCAATCCCGAGGCCGGGCGCGTTCCGTGCTCAGTGCGCCTCACTTACCCTGGTACCTTGGCTTTGGCGAGTGAACTTGGCGCTGCTTCCCGCGCGCAGAGGCAGCACAGGAGCCCCTCGGTGCTAGCGGAGCCCGCGGGCAGCAATCCCGCCCTCCCGGCGCGGAGCAGTTATAAAGGCGGCTGTCGCCGGCGGGAGGAGGGAGAGAAGGGGTGAGCAGAGGCACAAGGGGCGGGGGAGGGTCAGGGTGGGGTGGGGTAGAGGACACGCCTATTCCAGTTCCACTGCACCGCTTGCTGTTATGAAAATAAAGTCCCCGTGCCAGGGAATGAGCCAAAAGCCGCCTGACGTCAGCAGCACAGCCACCCTTGAAATAGGTGGTGGTGGTGATGGGAGGGGCCACCCAAGGCACCCAACCCGCCCCACCCGGCGCATCAGCAGCTCAGGACGTCCCAGGGCGGCGGGTGGGGGGTGCGGGGGGGTAAAGAAAGGAGTCAGAGGGGACCGCTCAGTATCCGTCCTGCCTGCTGTCACCTCCAGGAGGGAGCCACACCTGCCCTTGCTCCGGGCACTCCTGTGCGCCCAGGGCAAGGGCTAGACAGCTTGCAGTGCCTGGGGCCCCTGGGAAGCTAGGCCCGGGACAGGAGGAGCTGGCCACCCTCTCGGATCTCCCCAGCCAAGGCAGGTGAAGCCAAGGAAAGCCTCCTTCCTGGGCCCAGAGTCAGCTCTGCAGTTCCGCCGTCGGAGCTGTCCCCAGACGGGCACCGTGAAGGCTGCCCCAGTGCGGAGAGACGGGGAGATGTTTCCCTGTCTACTTTCCTACCTCTCTTAAAGCCTTGATGATGCAGGTGGGGGAGAATGTGGATGCCAGATAAAATTATGAAATAAAGGAATTTGCCTTTGGTGTCTGGTTCCCTCTCCCTCCGCTGCCCACTCCTTGGCCATGATCAAGCCAGTGCCACTGAAACCTGTCTTTATTGACTTGTCAGACAGTCCCTGAGTGGCTGCCTCCCGGGTGCTGGCCTCAGGCAAGGCCCTACCCCACTGCCTGGCAGGAGGGCGCTGTGTGCTTTTAAGGTGCTGTTTAGTTAGCACACTGGTCAGCTACCTGGGATACTATGCATATAATGAACGGGGGGGCCTAGGCTTCCCCGGCTTTCTCCTCACGTCTCCTCACACCCCAAGTTTCCAGTCTTTTTAAAGGTGACTTTTTGGAGACAGTGCCTCCACCTTTGTTAGGTTTTTATTTCTCTCTCTCAAGAAACCACAGCCAATGTCTTGAGTCCTGGAACACTTACTTCCCTTGAGGCCTGCAGCTCAAGTCCACAGGCTCCTCTCCCAGGCTCCTAGGCGTGCATGTGCGTGTGCGTGTGCGTGTGCGTGTGTGTGTGTGTGTGATTGTCAGGGACTGGAAATGACGGTGCTTTTTAGTGTGTGTCATCTGCTAAATCAGGTCTCCTCTCTTGACAAGTTTTCTCATCTGTTGAATGAGGAAGTTGAACTAATTCAGCCTTGTCCCATAGATATGTCATTCAAGCCACGAAGGTCAGCCACATGTGTAATTTAAACTTTCTAGCAGCCACATTAAAAGAAATAAAAAGAAACAGGAGGAATTAATTTTCATGATGTATTTTACATAACCCAAGAGACCCCAGACATTATCATTTCAACATGTAATCAATATTTTTTAAACTATTAATGAGCTACTTTACATTCTTTTTTTTTTCAAACTACATCCTCAAATGCCCAGTATGTGTTTTATGCTTCCAGCCCTGACCAGATTGGACCAGCCACAGTTCAAGTGCTCAGAAGCCCTGGACCAGCCGTTTCTAAGGGCTCTTCGGGCACTGGCATTTTAGGGGTCTGGATCACCAAGGCTAGGGTGAGGTTCATGACATCAAGAAAAAAATATCAGGGCTTCCCTGGTGGCGCAGTGGTTGAGAGTTCGCCTGCCGATGCAGGGGACACGGGTTCGTGCCCCGGTCCGGGAAGATCCCACATGCCGCGGAGCAGCTGGGCCCGTGAGCCATGGCCGCTGAGCCTGCGCGTCCGGAGCCTGTGCTCCACAACAGGAGAGACCACAGTGGTGAGAGGCCCGCGTAGCAAAAAAAAAAAAAAAAAAGATGTCAAATTGGAGGAGGCAGTGAAAGCAGAGGGCTCATCACTGTGGGGATCTGCCCCACATCCCCCTACCTCCAACGTCCACAAGAAACTCGGGGAAACCTAGTGAGAAAGGGGTGCATGTGTTTTGTTTCTCCTGTTGTCGCCCCTTCCCTAGTGCCGGCTGGCGGGCGGGCTGGCGGGTCCAGGGCTGCGTGCAGGACAGCTTTATGGGGTTGCGTTTTGAAGCCCTGCCCTTGGTCGCCTGTGCCCATGAGTGTCCGCCCTTCTGTTGACTTCAGATTTCCCACCTTGTCCTCTTAGCACGCTCCCTTCTACCCTCCTTTTAACCTCCTTTCCTCCTCCCATCCCTTTATCAGTAGCCAGCCCAGCGCCAAGCCAGGACTGGGGTGAGGCACTCAGGGCACAACATTTAAGGTGACACCAACACAGCCCTGAGAGTGGGCGCCCTCTTAAAATCTGAGCCCTGGGTGCCTTGCGCTGCCCCAGAATCCCTGCGGGTCCAGCTGTCTGAGAGGTGGGGTAGGGCTGGGAGGTAGACTGAGGAGGGCGGGGTAGCTGAGTAATTGTGAGACGCCCCCAAGGAAGACAGGGAGGGACCCAGTAGCTGAAATAATTCATTTGCTGATGGTCCAGAGAACAAGGTTGAGGCCCTTGGAAATCAGTGAGAGGAAGACCATAAGGGGGGTCTGGAGACCCAGGTACAATCCAACTCAAGTTCTCCTCCTCTAAGTGTTACCTGGCTTCGAGTGACAGGTGGCATTGTTGAGGGACACAGAAGGGAAGCTCAAGTGACTGGAAATGAGAAGAGAGAGGCTCACAATAAGGGCGCTTGTTCCAGAGGCTGGAGAGCACCTTCATTCAGCTGCAAGGCCGGCAGAGGTCACTTTCCATGAGGAGGGGCCTGGGTCTGCCTCCCTCTGGGAGCCCCAGAACCAGTCCTCGCGGACGCTTCCCTCTCCCGCCCAACCGTCGCCGCCAGGACCCCATCCTTGATTGCAGGACTGAACCGGGAATGCGGTGGCTCTCCCAGTGCGCTGGTGCTCTGACCCCTTCACCAAGGCCACCTCAGCATCTGAAGCTGTAGAACCTCAGGGCAGGGGCTGCCCCTTTCTCTCCCCACACTTCCTCACCAGCAAGATGGAAGGTGCTACCTGCCCGCCCCCCGCCCCCCACCCTCCATGAAATCCCATTTAAGAAGCGCAGTGGACTTCCCTGGTGGCGCAGTGGATAAGACTCTGAGCTCCCAATGCAGGGGGCCCAGGTTCGATCCCTGGTCAGGGAACTAGATCCCACATGCATGCCACAACTGAGAGTTCTCATGCCACAACTAAGGAGCCCATGTTCTACAACTAAGGAGCCGGCAAGCCACAACTAAGACCTAGTGCAACCAAATAAATAAATAAATATTTTTTAAAAAATAAATAAGCCTGCTCCCTTGGGAAACCTGTAAGTGAGTGGACCCTTGTGGAAACGCCAGGTGAGGTTGAAGTGGCCTTTGAAAACAAAAAAAAAGAAGCATCTGAGGAAGAATTCCCTGGCGGTCCAGCAGCTAGGACTCCGATTTTCCACTGCAGAGGGCACGGGAGGATCCCTGGTCAGGGAATCCCACATGCCATGCCGCGAGGCACAGCCAAAAAAAAGAAGCATCTGAGTTGGAGGAGGAAACCACAGGGTAATTTTATGTCCTCAGGTCATTACACTCATGGAATGGAGGGGATCACAGAACCTCAGCTCCGGCCAGCTTCCTGCTAATCGTGGCTTCTCCACCCAATTACTAAACTGAACCGGAAGCAGCTGAGAGCCAACTACACACCAAGCATTGCAGGGAATGTAACTCATGTATGAGAAAGATGCTACTCTGTCTCTATGCCTGAAAGGAATCTCAATGTCTTTTACAGCCATTTAGCAGCTGCGGATGAACTTCTATATAACATGCTAGGGACTCATAAGAAAACCGCCTTGAAGGAGCTCAGTCTGGAGGAGAGATGGATGTAACGAAACAAATGTATGCATTGTGTTACATGTTATGCTGAAGGAAGGAACACACGGGGCCACAGCTGGGCATGAAAGGCCGCATCATTCAGGGTAGCCCTCCCCCGGGGGGTGAGGCTTCCAGGAAGAGTAAGTTTTTCAGCTGGAACAGCAGGAGGGCGAGTGACAGCCTGGAGGGCCTTCCAGGCTGAGAGGACAGACTTTGCAAAGGCACAGAGGTTGTGACAGCCCTGCCCATCAGTACAGCGTGGACACCGAGCGTGGACAGCGGGAGATGAAACCAGACAAGTAGACAGTGGCCAGCTGGAGTGTGGAGTCCCAGACTCATCCCGGAAGCAGAAGGGCACTGCAGCAGGAAGCAGGTGGCCCACCTGCCCTTTGAGAATGTGTGAGACGGGCAGCCCCTCCGGCGACCGGTGTCTTTTTTTATTTCTTGGCCGCTCTGCCTGGCATGCGGCATGTGGGAGCTTAGTTCCCCGACCAGGGATCGAACCTGCACCCTCTGCAATGGATGCATGGATTCTTATCCAACGGACCGCCAGGGAAGTCCCAGCAACCGGTGTCCTTATAAAAAGAGGACACGGAGAGATGCACAGGCACAGATGAGGCAGAGACACAGAGGAGGAGGCCACAGGAAGGCAGAGGCTGAGATTGGAGTTATGCTGCCACCAGCCAAGGAGCACCAAGGTTGGACGACAGCCACCAGAATCTTCTCCCTCAGAGCTCCAGAAGGAACCAGCCCTGCCCACATCTGGGCTCCAGAGTTCCAGCTTCCAGAACCCTGAGAGAGTAAACTTCTGTTGTTCTGGTCTGACATACTTCATTACACAGCCCTGGGAAAGTAAAACACTCTGAAGTGGAGATGATTTTGTATCAACCAGCAGGTCCTGGGAGCTGCTGAGAAGAGCCCGCCTAGCGCAGCAGGAGTCCCAGGCCTTCATCTTGACGTGGCCTTGGTTCCATCCTCCCACCTCCAGGAGGTGGAAGCAAAGAAGTGGAACACACAGAGGGTAAACACGTGTAGCACGGGAGACACAACACTTGAGGCCCTGGCGTGCAGCCTGTGGGGAACCTGAGCTTGCAGTCAGCACGCTGGCCGAACACCAGCCCTGCCTGTCCCTGCCTGTCCTCTGCCTCGTGTGGTCGGGCCATTAAAAATGCTGGGGTTACAGCTCACACTTGCCCACCTGTTCTGGGACTGGCTTTAAGACTGTATTCATACTCAGGGTCTTGATTCCAAGGAGAGTTATGAGCTGAAGCTGCCATGCGCACCAGAGAGGTGCTACCAGTGACCCCAAGGCTGGAGCAGAGAATCCCATTCAGTGCCCAGACGGGTTCGGTGACTGAGAAACCCAATGCAGCTGGCAGTCTCCTCTTTCAGCTCCCTCGCACCTGCCCAGTGGATCTGCCCTGACCTCTCCTCTCTCTCTCTCTCTCCCCCTCCCTCCCTCCCTTTCTCTCTCTCTCACTCTCTCGCGCTCGCGCTCTCTCTGGTTGTACTCAGTCCAGGGCAGGGAGGCAGTGTCCAGGGGGGTTCACATTGCAATGAATTTGAATGGCGACCCTTTGGGTCAGGAAGATCTGTTCTGAATCCTACAAACAGCTCCAAGGTCTATTTCCTCATCCAAAAGAAGGAAGTTCATTACATTGAATTCACAGCGTTCACAAGCATCATTTAGAGTTATGCAAGGCGCGTAGGAGACGTTCAGTAATATGCATCCACTCACTCATGGATTTCCGGCACTGAAGGCAGGAAGGTAGCTTCCTGAGTCTGTACATGAAAGACAAGTAAAACGGTGAAGCTGGCAAAATTGTCCTTCAGTATCTTGCCCTTGTCAGTCCTCTCCCTCATGTCCAGTTACCCGAACGCCCTTATATTTTCCATCGGCTGCTCAATCAAAAAAACTCATTCGAACCACAGTATCCAAGGACTGAAAGGATTGCCTTTTGCCCCTCCTGGGAGTATTTTCTATTAAAAGAAAGGCTTACCCATTCCATTCAGCAGTAAAGAGAAACGAACCACTGGTACATACCACAACACGGATGAATCTCAGGAAAAACATACCAAGGAAGAAGAGGAAAGAGTACAGACTCTATGCTTCCAGTTCTATAGAATTCTAGAACAGGCAGAATTTATCTGTGATGACAGAAAGCAGATCACTGACTGTCCAGGGCCAGGGGTAAGGATTTCCTGCCCACTTTTTTGGGGTGATGGGAATGTTCTAGATCTTCATTGTAATGGTTGTTACACAGCAGTATGCATTTGTCAAAACTCAACAAACCATACCTTAAACATGGATGCATATATGTAAATTATACAGCTATGAAAATGATTTTAAAAGAAAAAAAGGAGTCTGTTAAAGAGGTTGATCTTTTTTTTTTTTTTTTAATATTTCTTTCTTTCTTTATTTGGTTGTACCAGGTCTTAGCTGCAGCAGGCAGGCTCCTTAGTTGAGAGGTTGATCTTAACACTAAAAAGAATGAATCCCTCAGAATAGAATTTTAAGGAAAGTGAAGGATGACAGAGCCAGGCCGAAGAGGGCATTTCAGGAGAACGTTTTGGTGAGACAAAATTATTTGGTGTCCCTTCCAGGCAAAAGAAGCTATTTTGGGAATGTGGTTAAGACACTGAATATTTAGGATGCAGTGATCACCCAGACTCCTACCTGTTCATTCTTCACTCCCTGGCTTGAGGCTAGGATATTGAATCATTCAAAAAATACGTATTGAATATCTCTACGTGCCAGGAACTGTTCCAGAAGGTGGGGATTCCATCCTGAACAAGACAAAATCTCTGTGCTCATGGAGCTGACATTTTAGCAGAGGGAAGAAAACAATAATCAAGTGAATATGTTATGTTCAGCAGAGTTGGGAGGTAGGGTTGGAGGGAATAGATGCTGTTAAACACAGGGGGCCAGGACAGCCTTCTGGGAGAAGGCAACATTTAGGCAGAGACCTGAATGCAGTCAGGGAGTGAGCCTTGCGGATCTCTGGGAAAGCATCCCAGGCAGAGGGAAGAGCTGGGCAGGGCCCTGAGCTTGGCACGTTCATGGAACAGTAAGGAGGCTGAGAAAGGTGCAAGGGAGAGAGTGGGGCAGGAAGAAGGTGCAGATCAAGTCCAGCCTCGGAATCACTGTGAGGTCTCTGGCTTTCACTCTGAATGAGACGGGAAGCCGGTGGCAGTGAGGAGGGACATTTTACGAGGGTCACCCTCTCTGTGCTGAGCATGTGCATGGGGGGGGGGTGGTGCTGGGGGCAGGGCTGGACAGTGCGAGGACACTGCTAGGCAAGGAGGCTGCTTGGAGCCGGCGTAGCAGTGGGAGTAGTAAGAAGTGGCCAGATCCTGGATACATTCTGAGGATAAAGCCAACAGGACTTGCTAGTGAATTGAATGTGGGATGTGAAAGAAAGAAAAGGAATCAAGAATGATTCCAGGGCTTCCCTGGTGGCGCAGTGGTTGAGCGTCTGCCCGCCGATGCAGGGGACACGGGTTCGTGCCCCGGTCCGGGAAGATCCCACATGCCGCGGAGCAGCTGGGCCCGTGAGCCATGGCCGTTGGGCCTGCGCGTCTGGAGTCTGTGCTGCGCGGCGGGAGAGGCCACCGCAGTGAGCGGTCCGCGTATCGCAAAAAAAAAAAAAAAAAAAAAAGAATGATTCCAAGGTTTGAGGCTTTGGATATAATTGAAAAGAAATTCCTTTTGTTCTATGTGTTATCAAGAAACAACTAGGACGCTTATTACTAAATTCTTCTTTAAAGGACCATCTTTTCAAAATAAGAAATGGAACAATGCAGACAACCGAATGTTTTGTGGGGTTTTTTCCTCATTTCTCTTCTATTTCTTTTAACATCTTTATTGGAGTGTAATTGCTTTACAGTGTTGTGTTCGTTTCTGCTGTAAAACAAAGTGAATCAGCTATATGCATACGTATATCCCCATATCCCCTCCCTCTTGCGTCTCCCTCCCACCCTCCTTATCCCATCCCTCTAGGTGGTCGCAAAGCACCAAGCTGATCTCCCTGTGCTATGCGGCTGCTTCCCACTAGCTATCTATTTTACATTTGGTAGTGTATATATGTCCGTGCCTCTCTCTCACTTCATCCCAGCTTACCCTTCCCCCTCCCTGTGTCCGCAAGTCCATTCTCTACATCTGCGTCTTTATTCCTGTCCTGCCCCTAGGTTCATCAGAACCATTTTTTTTTTTAGATTCCATATATCTGTGTTAGCATACGGTATTTGTTTTTCTCTTTCTGACTTACTTCACTCTCTATGACAGAGTCTATGTCCATCCACCTCACTACAAAAAACTCAACTTAGTTTCTTTTTATGGCTGAGGAATATTCCATTGTATATACATGCCACATCTTCTTTAGCTATTCATCTGTCAATGGACACTTAGGTTGCTTCCATGTCCTGGCTATTGTAAATAGAGCTGTAATGAACACTGTGGTACATGACTCTTTTTTTTTTTTTTGTGGTACACGGGCCTCTCACTGTTGCAGCCTCTCCCGTTGCGGAGCACAGGCTCCGGACGTGCAGGCCCAGCAGCCATGGTTCACGGGCCCAGCCGCTCCACGGCATGTGGGATCTTCCCGGACCGGGGCATGAACCCGTGTCCCCTGCATCGGCAGGCGGACCCTCAACCACTGTGCCACCAGGGAAGTCAGACTCTTCTTGAGTTATGGTTTTCCCAGGGTATATGCCCAGTAGTGGGATTGCTGGGTCATGTGGTAGTTCTACTTTTAGTTATTTAAAGAACCTCCATACTGTTCTCCATAGTGGGTGTATCTATTTACATTCCCACCAACAGTGCAGGAGGGTTCCCGTTTCTCCACACCCTCTCCAGCACTTATTGTTTGTAGAGTTTTTGATGGATGGTCATTCTGACAGGTGTGAGGTGATACCTCATTGTAGTTTTGATTTGCATTTCTCTAATGATTAATGATGTTGAGCATTCTTTCGTGTGTTTGTTGGCAATCTGTATATCTTCCTTGGAGAAATGTCTATTTAGGTCTTCTGTCCATTTTTGGATTGGGTTGTTTGTTTTTTTTTTGATATTGAGCTGCAGGAGCTGCTTGTGTATTTTGGAGATTAATCCGTTGTCAGTTGCTTCATATGCAAATATTTTCTCCCATTCTGAGGAGTGTCTTTTCATCTTGTTTATGGTTTCCTTTGCTGTGCAAAAGTTTTGAAGTTTCATTAGGTCCCATTTGTTTATTTTTGTTTTTATTTCCATTTCTCTAGGAGGTGGAGCAAAAAGGATCTTGCTGTGATTTTTGTCGTAGAGTGTTCTGCCTATGTTTTCCTCTAAGAGTTTGATAGTGTCTAGCCTTACATTTAGGTTTTTAATCCATTTTGAGCTTATCTTTTTGTATGGTGTTAGGAAGAGTTCTAATTTCATTCTTTTACATGTAGCTGTACAGTTTTCCCAGCACCACTTATTGAAGAGGCTGTCATTTCTACATTATATTCTGGCCTCCTTTATCAAAGATAAGGTGACCATATGTGTGTGGGTTTATCTCTGGGCTTTCTATCCTGTTCCATTGATCTATATTTCTGGTTTTGTGCCAGTACCATACTGTCTTGATTACTGTACCTTTGTAGTATAGTCTGAAGTCCAGGAGCCTGATTCCTCCAACTCCATTTTTCTTTCTCAAGATTGCTTTGGCTATTCGGGGTCTTTTGTGTTTCCATACAAATTGTGAAATTTTTTATTCCAGTTCTGTGAAAAATGCCATTAGTAGTTTTGATAGGGATTGCATTGAATTTATAGATTGCTTTGGGTAGTATAGTCATTTTCACAAGGTTGATTCTTCCAGTCCAAGAATATAGTATATCTCTCCATCTGTTTGTTAAATCATCTTTAATTTCTTTCATCAGTGTCTTATGGTTTTCTGCATACAGGTCTTTTGTCTCCTTAGGTAAGTTTATTCCTAGGTATTTTATTCCTTTTGTTGCAGTGGTGAATGGGAGTGTTTCCTTAATTTCTCTTTCAGATTTTTCATCATTAGTGTATAGGAATGCAAGAGATTTCTGTGCATTAATTTTGTATCCTGCTACTCTACCAAATTCATTGATTATCTCTGTAGTTTTCTGGTAACATCTTTAGGATTCTCTATGTATAGTATCATGTCATCTGCAAACAGTGACAGCTTTACTTTTCTCTTCCAATTTGGATTCCTTTTATTTCTTTATCTTCTCTAATTGCTGTGGCTAAAACTTCCAAAACTGTGTTGAATAATAGTGGTGAGAGTGGACAACCTTGTCTTATTCCTGATCTTAGAGGAAATGGTTTCAGTTTTTCACCATTGAGAATGATGTTGGCTGTGGGTTTGTCATATATGGCCTTTATTATGTTGAGGTAAGTTCCCTCTACACCTACTTTCTGGAGGGTTTTTATCATAAATGAATGTTGAATTTTGTCAAAAGCTTTTTCTGCATCTATTGAGATGACCGTATGGTTTTTCTCCTTCAATTTGTTAATATGGTTTATCACATTGATGGATTTGCGTATATTAAAGAATCCTTGCATTCCTGGGATAAACCCCACTTGATCATAGTGTATGATCCTTGGATTCTGTTTGCTAGTATTTTGTTGACGATTTTTGCATCTATGTTCATCAGTGATATTGGCCTGCAGTTTTCTTTTTTTGTGACATCTTTTTCTGGTTGTGGTATCAGGGTGATGTGGCCTCATAGAATGAGTTTGGGAGTGTTCCTCCCTCTGCTATATTTTGGAAGAGTTTGAGAAGGATAGGTATTAGCTATCTAAATGTTTGATAGAATTTGCCTGTGAAGCCATCTGGTCCTGGGCTTTTGTTTGTTGGAAGATTTTTAATCACAGTCTCAATTTCAGTGGTTATGATTGGTCTGTTTATATTTTCTATTTCTTCCTGGTTCAGTTTGGAAGCTGGTGCTTTTCTAAGAATTCGTCCATTTCTTTGAGGTTGTCCATTTTATTGGCATAGAGTTGCTTGTAGTAATCTCTCATAGTCCTTGGTATTTCTGCAGTGTCAGTTGTTCTCCTTTTTCACTTCTAATTCTGTTGATTTGAATCTTCTTCCTTTTTTTCTTGATGAGTCTGGCTAATGGTTTGTCAATTTTGTTTATCTTCTCAAAGAACCAGCTTTTAGTTTTATTGATCTTTGGTATTGTTTCCTTCATTTATTTCTGATCTGATCTTTATGATTTCTTTCCTTCTGCTAACTTTGGAGTTTTTCTTGTTCTTCTTTCTCTAATTGCTTTAGGTGTAAGGTTAGGTTGTTTATTTGAGATTTTTTTTTATTTCTTGAGGTGCGATTGTATTGCTATAAACTTCCCTCTTAGAACTGCTTTTGCTGCATCCCATAGGTTTTGGGTCGTCATGTTTTCATTGTCATTTGTTTCTAGGTATTTTTTGATTTCCTCTTTGATTTCTTCAGTGATCTCTTGGTTTTTTAGTAGCGTATTGTTTAGCCTCCATGTGTTTGTATTTTTTACAGTTTTTTTCCTGTAATTGATATCTAGTCTCATAGTGTTGTGGTCAGAAAAGATACTTGTTGCGATTTCAATTTTCTTACATTTACCAAAGCTTGATTTGTGACCCAGATATGGTCTATCCTGGTGAATGTTCCTGAGCACTTGAGAAGAAAGTGTATTCTGTTGTTTTTCGATGGAATGTCCTATAAATGTCAATTAAGTCCATCTTGTTTAGTGTGTCATTTAAAGCTTGTGTTTTGTTTTATTTATTTTCAATTTGGATGATCTGTCCATGGGTGAAAGTGGGGTGTTAAAGTCCCCTACTATTATTGTGTTACTGTCAATTTCCCCTTTTATGGCTGTTAGCATTTGCCTTATGTATTGAGGTGGGGGATCTGTAGTTGTGGCATGCGGACTTCTTAGCTGAGGTATGCGAACTCTTAGGTTGTGGCATGTAGGATCTAGTTCCCCAACCAGGGATCAAACCTGGGCTCCCTGCATTGGGAGCGTGGAGTTTTACCCACTGGACCACGAGGGAAGTCCCAAGATTTAGAAATTAACATAAACTTTGTCAGTCCCTAGAGTGGTTTAGAATAAGTCATTCATCATTTAGCCAAAGGGGGAAAATATCAGAGGAGCATAAATGATAACTTTTCCCATCTTGTTTTTATCCTCTTTGGTACCATCTTCCAAATGTTTACCATCTTAGGGTTTTTTTTCACAGTTGTTCACAGTGTTGATTCATTTAGATCCTCATGGAACCACACATTTCTTCCTCTGCCTTCAATCCATAACATTTATCTCCCAGCAAATTAAATAAGATGAGAAGAATGAAATCTTTCTACTGACATCGATTGAGGCACTCCAGAGTTTCTACCTGGACAGACACAGAAGGCCTTCACTTCTAAAACTGTTTTCAAATAAACTAACTCCCCAAATGCCCAGATTTACTTTTGTCCCTAAAGGCTTGGCTAAGACCCATAGAAGAAAGGTGACTTGTCCAAAATTTACTTGACGAGACAATGGAACACGGGAAAAATATCCCTAGCAAGATAAGAAGGTCAGTAAATGAAGCTAATTCTCCCTTGAGTGCAGAGGAAATATTTGGCTTTCCAATACAGACTGGCCTGAAGTTTTTAAATATACATATGTTCTTTACTTCAGCCTCCATCATGATTTCCTGAGTTATCAGGAGAAGAATGAAGTACCTGAGGGGAGAAAGAGATAAGAACCAGCTATTGATCGAAGGCCTATTTTATGCCAGCTCTTTTTTCAGTGCAAAAGGACTAGGCAGAACTATCCAGGTATCCTCTGTATAAACTTGTACAAAACACCTACTATGTGCCAGGTATGTATAGTGTTTCAGATGAAATGGAATCAATGAGTAAGAGGGCTTCACCCAGATCAATAAATCACCTTTACATCAAAATGTCCTTATGGGTTGGAAAATTAGCAGATTATCACCTTGTGTTGCCTGTCCTTCGGTTGCTAAGTGTATTCAGTGTGTTGGAGGGGGACTGCAAGGAATATGGCCCAAAGGGCTAATGTCCCACGGGGCTGGAATGAGAGGGGTCCCCAGTCTGCTTTCCAGCCCCCAGGCCACATCCCCGTCTGGTTCTGACCTCATCCCAGAGATGGACAATGGCTAATTCCCAGGACAACACAAACCCAAACTGGAGTGAAACTCCTGTGGAAAGATTCTGGGCTGGCACTTGGGTGACACCCCGGGGCCCCCACCAGCAGAGACACACTGCCGTGGCACCTCTAAACCACCCTGGCCCACAGCAGGTGCAGAGCAAACTAAGGGTGCTGTTGGGCTGCCACCTACGTGCCAGTCACTTCCTTATTTATCTGGTGCTGTGCCAAACCATGACTGCTTGAAACGTCTCTTCAAGAAAATGATGGGTGTGACCCTGGGAGGGAACCGTGTAAATAGGTACCTACAAAGGTGAGCATTGAGGAAAGAAGACGATTTTAACGGAAAGTGGGAGAAGACCAAGCTACCTTCAACTTGGTAAAGGCATTTCTGGGTATGACTACTCAGTTTCCCAGAACCAAGGCTTGTCTTGGATCTCTTGAGAAAGAACTTCTGAATTGAGACCTAAGGAAATATTATTTTCCCATTGTAAAGAAATTTGGCTCTCCTCCAACAGAATAATAACCATACTGTGTGTATGTGATATACATATATACACACAGGCTTTGCAATGTTGAAGTGTTAGTTAATAATATTTGGGGGTGAGGGGAACACTTAGCATAATGTGTCTGGCCCATGATATAGCATCAGTAATTAGCAGCTCTAGGTGGGAATAAGCTTGACCAATAATAGGACTGAAGTTCAGAGAATGAGAGACATATCTTAAGTCCCAAATCTAGTGAACTGGGGAGTCAGAACTAGAACCTAGGTCACCAGACTCCTGTTCCAGGCGTCCAGCGGTTGTATCACCCTAATTCCCCTCTCATGACTTATTTAAGGATAACAACTTACATAGCAAACCCTTTTGTACCTTGCATTTTTTTAAATCTTGCATTTTTACTCCAATCTGCCAAAAAAAATGGAAGAAATTCCTTGATATTCTCAAGGACCACCAACATTCCCTATTTTCAGTAGCGCAGGGGTTCATGGTCCATGGACCATAGACACACAGACACACACCAGGGATCCAAAGGTGGATTTCAAGTTGAGAACCCCTCTCCACTGTCAGAAATACGTGTGCATTTTCCTTGAGAAAGTACCATAGGGAATTCCCTGGTGGTCCAGTGGTTAGGACTTCGTGCTTTCACTGCCTAGGGCGCGGGTTCGATCCCTGGTCCGGGAACTAAGATTAAGACTCCATGCTTCCACTGCAGGTGGCACGGGGTCGATTCTTGGTCAGGGAACTAAGATCCCGGGCATGCCGAGCAGCACAGCCAAAAATTAAAAAACAAAAAGAGTACGGTAGTGACATACCAACAAGACTACGCAGGATCTTTTCACTAAAATACATAACATCATGGAATATAAATAACATCACGGAATATACATAACATCACAGAATATCCATAAGAAGGAATGGTTTCTTTCTTTTTTTTTTTTTTTTGCGGTACGCGGGCCTCTCACTGTTGTGGCCTCTCCCGTTGTGGAGCACAGGCTCCGGACGCGCAGGCTCAGCGGCCATGGCTCACGGGCCCAGCCGCTCCGCGGCACGTGGGATCCTCCTGGACCAGGACACGAACCCGCGTTCCCTGCATTGGCAGGTGGACTCTCAACCACTGCACCACCAGGGAAGCCCGGAATGGTTTCTTTTTAACCAGTGTAATGGACTTGATGTTTGTGTCCCCCCCAGATCCCTATGTTGAAGCCCTAACACTCAGTGATGGTATTTGGAGGTGGAGCCTTTGAGGAGTAATTAGGGTTAGGGTCACGAGAGCGGGGCCTTCATGGTGGGAATAGTGCCCTTATAAAAAGAGACACCAGAGGAACTTCCCTGGCGGTCCAGGGGCTAGGACTCCGCACTTCCAGTACAGGGGACATGGGGGGTTCCATCCCTGGTCAGGGAACTAAGATACTAAGATCCCACATGCCACACGGTGCAAGCAAAGAAAAACATGTGAGCACACAACGAGATGGTAGTCACCTGCGGGCCAAGAGAAGCAGCCTCGGGATGAAATGACCTTGCCGGCACCTTGATCTTGGACTTGCAGCCTCCAGAAGAATGAGAAAATAAATCTCTGTTGTTTAAGTCTCCCTGGGCATGGTATTTTGTTAAGGCCGCCCGAGCAGATTCAGACAACCAGTTTACTTTCTTTTTCATGATCAGGACACCTGCTATCCAGAATTTTCAGTTGCCGCAGCACTTGTGTTTTCTGTCTCATGTTCCATCTTTCCAGAAACTCTCCAACGCGGGTGTTATCATCCTCAATTTACAGATGAGGAAATCGAGGCTCAGAGAGGCAAGCGACCTGCACATGGTTCAACCTTCAGAATGTGATGCCACGTCCACGCAGCTGGGCCCTCCTCACTCCAGAGTCAGGCCGTCTTTGGGGCCTCCCTCTGCCCTTGGCCTCCTGGTCCCCCTGCGGCTGACTCTGCAGGGACCTCAGGGCTGTGTCTCTGCTGTGTTTTCCCTGGAGCTCTGGCGGTCTCCCTGCTGGTCTCGCCCTTCTGAGCTCATTTGCAGCTGGTGTTGCCCTGCGGCCTTCAACAGCCTGCTTTTCCACAGTTTAGGTTTGGCAGGAACTGCGGCTCCTCCCTTCGTTTCTCTTTCCCAAGTGAAAAGAGCTGACAAACTGACTTCGCTGGGGCCAGGCTGACATCTCTGAGCAAACACCTCCATTCACCACTTGTTTTCCGTGACTCGGATTTGGTGCTGCTGCTGTATTTCTACACATTCTGAGATACATCCCTGGGCATTAGTCAGGGACTTTACCTCATTTCCTGGTTGCAGCTCACCTGGAATCTTCAGGGCTTCCCAAACAAGCTAGGAAGGGGAGGCTCCCTGTCCTGGGTCTCCTGTCCCCGCCCCCCTACCCCCCACTGATTCCACATCCCTCCCCATAGCTCTTCCCTGTGCCGGAACACCTGCCCCGTCTAATCTGCTCTTCTGTTTTGTTTTCTGTTTTCAGCTTACATCTGTTGGGAACCTTCCTATGCCAGACACAGCGTTATCTCAATCCTTTACATCCATTATCTCAATCCTTTCCCCCTCCCAGGAAGAAGCTGATAAACACCTTTACGACAAGGAATATAGGACAGATAAGGTTTAATGGGTTAACCCTGGGACACTCTAGGGGAAAAACAGAACTTCCACCAAAGCTGTCTGTCCGCTGTAAATACAAATGTATTTACAGTTAAGGAAGGCGGTGCATGGTTTGATTTAGTTTGATAGGAGGTACCTTCCTTTAAGAGCTTGAATCATGTTACCAGGTGCTCAGTCACTTGTAGCCTCTTTTGCAAGGCTGTTTCCTTGGCATGTATCATTACTCAGTAGGATTCAACACAATGGTACTTACTAAGCACCTGCGGTGTGAGGGGATTATATTACTCTGGTAACACAAAGGAGGCTGCTGAACTCTTTTTCTTTTACTTAATTTTATTTTTGGCTGCGTGGGGTCTTCATTGCTGCCTCAGGCTTTCTCTAGTTGCAGCGAGCGGGGGCTCCTCTTCGTTGCTGTGCGCGGGCTTCTCATGGCAGTGGCTTCTCTTGTTGCAGAGCATGGGCTCCAGGCGCGCGGGCTTCAGTAGTTGTGGCTCGAGGGCTCTAGAGCACAGGCTCAGTAGTTGTGGCACACGGGCTTCGTTGCTCCATGGCATGTGGAATCTTCCCAGACTAGGGATCGAACCCGTGTCCCCTGTGTTGGCAGGCAGATTCTTAACCACTGTGCCCCCTTGCCAAACTCTTGAAACTACAGAAAGTTCATGACTGTCTCTTTACACCTCTTAAGGAAGAAGTTTCATATCTTTCTGAGATTTTCAAGGACCTTCAAGCCACTTGTGGTTCAGAACGACTGCTTTACAGATTTCAGTTATAAGCCCCCAGGTGTTAAGATACTTTGTAAAAAGAATGAACGTGGAAGCAGAACTAATACGTAAACACATAGAAAAATGAAGTCCCCTCTCTCTGTCACCATCTGTCATGGAGGCATGCTGTGACCTTCGGGAACAGAAGGACCCTCTCCTCACTTGCACTCTCTCCTCTGCTCATGGAGTATCAGTCTGGACTCAAACAAAGTAAGACACTTGACTGAGTCGGAAAGGCCCATGAGCTGACCAATCTCTTCTTTAACCTCATCCATTTGGTGCTATTACTCCTTATAAATCTACTGTTTAGTGTGTTTTCTTGGCTAGATTTGCCCTGAGTGAAGGGAGTCATCGAGAAAAGCAATTTTTTAAGTTCATGCACACAAACACACACACAGACACCCGTGTACATATTTATATTGTCATTTAAGTCAACAGACACCCTGCTTAGCCAACCGGTTCATTCATTCATTCATTAAATAATCAACATTTATCGTCCTACCTGGAACCAGGCTCTGGAGTTAAGGACAGAAGTAAAGTAGGTTCCATACTTAAGGCTCTCACAGTCTAATGAGAGACAGACATCTAAGCACTTGATTACAAGACAGTGAGTTAAATGCAAAGAAGTAAATAATTGGAAATTCGAAAGAAAGAGAGCAATTTCTCCTGGAAGGATAAAGAAAGCAGGAAAGGTTTCACAGGAAAAGTGACTTATGAGCTGACGAATAAGTGAAGACCAGACTAATAAAAAAGACACAGTGCCTGCTGCCCCCCCAGGGGGCCACCTCATTCCTGCAAAGCACTGACCCAACACACACTGATCCAACACCCATGCACGCTATGCACTAACCATACAGCCTTCAACTCTGCAACGGCAACAACACACAGTCAAAGCACCCACGGCCTCTCCCCCTTTCCCCTTTCCCCACGGAGTGAGAAAACCTATTTGCATTGCAAACATCTAGGCTGGGGTGGCAGACACTTTACAGCAGGGGTTGGTGAGCCCAGGCGCTTTATAAGTCCAATTCAAGCCTACTCCCATTTCTGGCTAAGTGAAAGCCAGACTTTGACATAAGCTGTGTCAGGAAGGCCCATCTACCCCCAAATCTCCTGCCAGAAAGAACCTTGTCATCTGCCTAAAGGTGGACCATGACCATTAGTAAGAGTCTTACTTCGATTTTTTGGGTTTTTTTTTAATTTTTGAATTTTATTTTACTTATTTTTTATACAATCGCCCAATTCATCACCCCACCACCCCCATCCCCCCACTGCTTTCCCCCCTTGGTGTCCATACATTTGTTCTCAAGAGTCTTACTTTGAAATGCCAAGGTGCCATGAAACACCAGTATTTTTTTTTCATTTTTAAATTTTTTATTTTTTTATGTCTTTATTGGAGTATAATTGCTTTACAATGCTGTGTTAGCTTCTGCTCTACAACAAAGTGAATCAGCTATATGTGTACATATGTCCCCATATCTCCTCCCTGTTGAGCCTCCCTCCCACCCTCCCTATCCCACCCCCCTATGTCATCACAAAGCACCGAGCTGATCTCTCTGTGCTATGCTGCTGCTTCCCACTAGCCATCAATTTACATTTAGCTGTGTATACATGCCAATGCTGCTCTCTCACTTTGTCCCAGCTTCCCCTTCCCCCTCTGTGTCCCCAAGTCCGTTCTCTGCGTCTGATGAAACATCAGTATATTAATCTGGTCATTAGCTGATTATTATTCATACCTTGTGTGTAAATTATAATTCAATTCTCCTCTCCTTTTTTTTAAATTAAAAAAATTTTTTTTTGGCCTCACGGCATGGCAACGTGGAATCTTAGCTCCCCAACCAGGGATGGAACCCATGCCCCCTGCATTGGAAGGGCAGAGTCTTAAGCACTGGACCGCCAGGGAAGTCCTCTCCTCTCCTCATAGTTGTTAGATATCATCCACCTTTGGAGCCCACTCTGCCTGCACCTGTGAAGAGGCAGCAGAATCTGGGCTCTGATGCCTGCTCTCCATGGCCCTGAACCCAGGCCCTGCTGTCTGCTGGAACAGGAGTTTGAAAGTCCGGGTCGGTCCAGTCTCCTCACCTCTCACTCCCAGGCAGACTGGCAGGGCCCCACCTTGCCTGGAGCCTTCCTTTTCCCCGTGCGCTGTCCCCCATCCCCCCTGAGAGCACTTCCTTAGGGATCCTGCCCTCAGGTAGCTGTACCAAGGAGCTGAAGAGGGAAGACGGAAAGGCCTGGAAAATACATTCCCGCTGTTGACGGTGTTTCCTGGGGAGGCCCTCTGAGAGGGAACACAGGGGACTGAGACACCGTCTGTGGAGAGTCATGGGCAGGGGCTTCCCTGGCGGTCTAGTGGTTAGGACTCCGCACTTTCACTGCTGAGGGCGCAGGTTCAATCCCCGGTGGGGGAACTAATATCCCACCAGCCGTGCCGTGCAGCCAAAAAAAAAAAAAAAAAAGTGATGGGCAAAGTATCCCAGGGACCCATGTTGTTTTGTTTTTTTAAACTTTTCTTTTTGTTTGCCCTGTATATTTTAATTCACCTTTTTTCTTTCAGCTTTTTGAGTTCCTTTGTTTTATTTTTTTATTTGATATTAATTTAATTTTTTTTTGTCACTCCACACAGCTTGCGGGATCTTCCCTGACCAGGGATTGAACCCGGGCCATGGCAGTGAAAGCTCCGAATCCTAACCACTAGGCCACCGGGGAAGTCCACCAGCGTTGTTACTGGTCCTCATTCCCGTTCCTGTCTCAGGCCTTTAAACAGCCCACAACCGTGGCTGCCGTCCGCCGCATGCCGGGAGGAGGCCCACGCGCACGTTTTCTCATTTAATCCTCACCACGACCCCAGGAGGCAGGCGTTACGTGTCTCCCCACTTTACAGGGACAAAATGGAGGCTTCCTAAGGTTCAGTGACCACAAACCCGGCCAGGAGGAGAACCAGGACCCACCCCAAGTCGCCCTGACCAGAGACAGGGCTTTTCAGCCCCACCGTTGAGGTGAGTGGTCACTCTCTCCAAGCATTTCTGTGGATTGAAACTAGACCCCTAATCCCGGAAGGGAGGCCCAGCCCAGCAGGTCTGAAGGCTCCTGCTGTCCCCAAGGGAGCTTCCTGTGCACCTCAGTCCCAGCCTCCTGCCATGGGGCCTTCAGAGGAAACCAGGAAGGAAGAGGTTTCTGACGGCGCCACCTGGAGGGGAGTAGCGGCTCCCGTGAGGTCCTACCCTGAAAGGGCCGGACAGAGTAAGCTTCCGCATAGGCCGTTGCTCAGCATTTACTGAACAATCTCTTACTGGACATCAACTAGGTCTCACGATCTGTGCTAGGCCCTGGGGTCACCGAGATTTAAATGAAAACAAAAGCATAGGCCCTGCCCTCAGAAAAGGTCATGGTCTCACCTGTAGAGGGGACAGGTAGGTACACAGGTGCTACGAGGCAGGAAGTGATGACACAGGAAGCAGCTGGGAGCCAGACCAGCTGGGTTTTAGTTCTGGGTGTGTTCGGCACACGAGTGCGGTGGGCCTTTTTGAACACCTGTGCGTTTCTGTTTCCTCAGCGGTAAAACGTGGCTACTAGGACCGACCTCTTAGGGTTGTCGGAAAGATTGGAAACAAATGTAAGGGAACTGTTAACTGGGGACCGTTCCCACTTGCCTCCTGAACAAAGGCCAGCCTTCACAAGCTTGGGCAGGTGACTGAACCCTTTCCTCCTCAGCTTCCCAATCTGTAAGTTAGAGCTAACACATCCTCCAAACTTCTAGATCGGTCCCTCAACAGAGGTTGCCTGAAAACTCTGAGACGTGTTGTGGCCACAGTGGAGGGAAAACCATCAACCCTCAGAGGGCTTCCAGTAAAGCTGGGAGATGCTCGGAGTAGCGTCCTTTTGGAGGAAGAACATACACAGCATGTGAGTAAGGGCGGAGTTATATGGCGCCTACACTTCCTCTGGGGTTCTTTAAATGTTGGGGGCGGGACACAGGTGTGGGGCAGTGACCCACAGGGGCTAAGAGAGCGAAGAGAGGTTCCCACAGACGTGGGACCTGAGCTGTGCCTTGAAGGATGTGTAGGCCCCATGTGGAATCAGGGGCAAGCATGGGGTGTTCTTGTGGCTCCTGTCAGAGGCTAGTTATTTATTTTATTTATTTATTTTCTAAATAGACACCTAGCCATTTTATTTTATTATTTTGCCACACCACGCAGCATGCGGGATCTTAGTTTCCCAGCCAGAGATGGAACACGTGCCCCCTGCAGTGGAAGCATGGAGTCTTAACCACTGGACCGCCAGGGAAGTCCCTGTCAGAAGTTATTTAAAACATAATCTTAGACCTTCAGGGTCCCCTAGTTCAGTGGATGAGACACCATGAGGCTCATTCTTTGCCCAAGGTCCCCTTTGCTGCCACTGGGGTCCCCTGTTCCCAGCTGTTCTCAGACCTTCTAAGAACTGTGGGCTCCACAACCAACTTGTGTCTACAAAGAATGTTTGAGAATCACAGCTTGAAAGGCCAAGGATACCCCGGCAGAGTAGCCAATCAGAACTTCCTAGTGTTTTACACACCAAATAAACCAGAAAAAGCAAATAAACACTGCCAGTCCGACCCAAAGGAGAACAGGTGAGGCAGTTATGAAAGACGGGGTGTGACCCTTCCAATACAGCTGGGAAAAAGCTTCTCCTTCAAAGACATTCACTCACCTTGCTCAGTCTCCCTTCAGGGCAGTGGCACCTGCAGCAAGCTATTTATTATTAGCAATTGCAGGCGTAAACAATGGAAATGGGACCCATACCTCCCAGCTAAACCATCTCTTCCCCTTTACTTGTAGCTACTTATCTGTCTCATCAAATTATACACATTAAACTGGTGCCTAAATAAACAAGGGAAAAATGTTAATTTCCTGGCAGGAAATTCCTGTGTAATTAGTCAGCAGCTCCAGTTCCTGCTGTGTCACTAACCAGCACTGTGACCTTTAGCAGGGCCACCTCTCTCCAGCCCTGTAATCATCACCTTAGGCCAGGCCACTTTGTCCCTCTCCTGGACCACACAGCTTCCTACTGATCTCTGTCTCTAGTTTTTCTCCTCCCCCTAGTCTTTCCCACTCTGGAGATCTTTAGGATAGAGATCTCCCTAAATCCCAAATCTCATCAAGTCCCCCCTCCTTAAAATCTCTTCATTTACTCTTGGATAAAATTCACACACCTCTGCACAACTTACAAAGCCGTGCTCCGGCCTCTGCTTATCATTCCAGACTCCTATCTCCCCCTTCCCCTTTTGGAGTCCTATGTTCCAGCCGTGTTTCACCTCCCACATTCCCCTGTATGGTACTAACAATAACCCATGTATTGAGTGTTTTCTATGTACCAGATATTGTTCTAAACAACTCTTTATGCATGAACTAACTTAATCTTTATAACACTACTGGATAATGCTGTGATCCATCTCCATTTCACAGATGAGGAAACCGGGATGCAGAAAGGTTAAATAATTATCCAAAGTCACCCGGCAAGTAAGTGGTAGAACGTGAGTGCACCGTACTTACCGTCCCCTCGTCCCCTCTTCTTATCTCTAAGTCGTTGTACACGGGGTCCCTTTCACCTGGAAGACTTCTCTTCCTACCCTTTCTCTTCCCACCCTTTCTCTTCCCCAGCCTTTCACCACTTGGCTAACTCCTACCCTTCGTCTGAGATTCCCCATGTATGTATCTCCTCCTCTGAGCTTTCCCTCCCCAGACTGCCCTCTCCCCAAAGATGGCCCCCCACGAATGATGTCTCCTGACCGTCATGCCCTGATGTAGTTCCCTCACGTATTTAATCTCAGCGGGCCCCGTGACTCACAACAGAATATGGTAGACGTGATGCTAACTTCTGGGCCTAGGTCGTAAGAAGTCTGGCAGCTTCCACCAAAATCTTCTGGATCACTCACTGTGAGATAAATCAGACACTGTGTAAGAAGTACCTCATGCTGTGGGGAAGCCAAGGTAGCCACATGGAGATAGAGAGACACCCAGCCAATTCTCAGCTGTTCCAGCCATCCAAGGCCATGCACCAGGTGGGTGATAGAGCAAGTGTCTTGGACATCCAGCTTGGTTGAGCCTTCAGATGACACCATCCTCAGCCACCCACTGACTACAACTGTATAAAAGACCCCAAGAGGGAGCCACATAGCAAGTCCAGTCAACCCACTGAACTGTGACTTGTTACTTTAAGCCACTCATCTTTGGGGTGGTTTTGTTAAGCAGTAATAGATAACCAGAATGATGGGGATACAGTGGTGAACCATAGATTGTGTCTACCCTCAAGGAGTCTTAGTCTAATGGCAAAATCAAGCAAACAGGCAAGTACAAGATGCAAGTACAACACAGTGTGATGAGTTTGAGTGGCGGGTAAGAGCAAGGGGATGACTGTCCAGTCCTTAGCGCCACCAAGCTGAAAACCAACAAAAGAAAGGAGAATGGTGTGGGTGATAAAAGCATGGGCTTTTGAGTCAAAAGGAGGTCTTCGAATCCTGGCCCTGTACTTGCTTTTGGAGTGACTATATTACATATATATCACATGTGATTAAATATAGTTAAAGTTAATTACAGAAAAAGAATATGGTCCAACAATAATCCGGGCTTGTCAAAGTTCACATCAAACTAACACAGCGGAAAATTCCCTCTAGACATATGACCTCATCTCCAGGCTGTACATTTTATGACTAAATCATTCATTCTATTCCATTTACTGGAAAACCCATATCTTTGGGAAGAGCATGAAGAGGGGGATTATTCCTTAGACTTTGGTGCATATTAAACGGGAGACTGGACTGGTCACTGTTTCAGGGAGAGAACTGAATCTCGGTCATCCTCGTTTCTCCATGCTGATAACGGCATCTGGTACGTGGTAGCTGCTTACTAAGGGTAAGTTGAATGAATGAATGAGTGAATGAATGAACAAAGGAGAAGGAGAACTCACAATATGAAGTGCAAGATCTAGGCTGAGAATTTTACCTAGAATATCTCACCTACTTCTCAAAACCACCCTATGATATAGGTTATATAGCTGCTTCTGATTGAAACCACTCTCCAGCATTCAACACCTTGCTTTATATTACTTGTACCATGGATTCAGGGATGATGTTTTTCATCTATTTTTTTGGGCTGCGCCACGCGGCATGTGGGATCTTAGTTCCCCAACCAGGGATCAAACCCTCAACCCCTACATTGGAAGCGCAGAGTCAACCACTGGACCGCCAGGGAAGTCCCCAGGGATGACCTTTTTCAGAAAGGAAAAGTGTGGCTTGACTTAACTAGCTAGAGAGCACTTTCACTGCCACAGAGAGTTTATCTTCAAATCATTACATAAATATGTAAATAACCTTTGAAAGGTAAGATAAGTTGGTGAAGGCAATCTAGCTGAGATAACTGTCCAATACTGGAGCAGAATGAGGGCCAGGCATGTAGATACCCTCAGAATCATAACTGAATATGTGCAATTCATGGATGAAAGGAATCCCAGTCTGGGAGATCAAACAAGTTATCAGGAGACAAAGAACCTCTTTAGTAAAACAGAAGGCTCTGCATTTTAGCTTCCGGTCAAAGAGGGGATGTACCTGTATCAGTCTGGGTCCAATCAGGAGGCAAAAACTACACAGTAATTTAACAGGGAAAGTTTAACATAAAGAATTATGAGGCTGGGCTTCCCTGGTGGCGCAGTGGTTGAGAGTCCGCCTGCCGATGCAGGGGACACGGGTTCGTGCCCCTTTCCGGGAAGATCCCACGTGCCACGGAGCGGCTGGGCCCGTGAGCCATGGCCGCTGAGCCTGCGCGTCCGGAGCCTGTGCTCCGCAGCGGGAGAGGCCACAACAGTGAGAGGCCGCGTACCGCAAAAAAACAAAACAAAACAAAACAAAGAATTATGAGGCTAAGATAGGAGCATAACTATAAGATGTAAAGAGAACTCTAAAGGGTACTTTAGAGAATTCCCTGGCAGACCAGCGGTTAGGACTCAGGGCTCTTACTGCCAAGGGCCCGGGTTCGATTCCTGGTCGGGGAACTAAGATCCCGCATACCACATGGCGTGGCCAAAAAAAAAAAAAAAAAGGAAACATAGTTTTTATTTGTCCAGCTAAAAATTAGAGGATTTATTACCAAGAAAGAATGGATGGAACAAATATTGGAGTACAATTAGCTGTCTCTGTCACAAGGATTATCAAAAAAGGGATTTGATTAGATAATACATGCAAAAGATTTGGCATACAATAATCACTCAGTAAATATTAGCTATATTTTGACACAGAGTTTTCTCACTGTATGTATTCTTGGGAGCTACTTGTCCTCTGCCTTGAATGCTTCCTCTCACCTCTGCAACTCTTTTCTATCATTAGGCCCCTCCATGTTCTAGCTGCAATGTGGAGTCTTCCTTAACTTATCCTTCAACTCATTCCACAAATATTCATTGAGTGCCCATTATGTGCTAGGCATGTTACTTGGTGCTGAAAGTACAATGATGGGTAAAAACATATTCAGTCTTACGTCTCATTGTGCTTATAAAGTAGTGAGAGAAATAGATACCACTCAGATAACCAGGCAAATATAATACATGACAAGTGTTAGTTACCAAGTTACCAAGAGATGATACTAGGAGGATTTAACCTAGTCAGTGTTGTCAAGCAAGACTTTCCTGAGGAAGGGTATGACTGAGCTGGGATCTGAAGGATGAGTAGAAGTTGCATAGGTGAAGAGAGCAGAAGAGGAGAGCAGGTAGAGAAAACAGCATGTGCAAAGGCCCTGTGGCAGGCAAGAGCTTTGGGACTGAAAAAAGGCCCATGGGGAGGAAGGACAAGTGAAAGAGTTGCTGGAGAGGTCAGTGGGGCCATGTAGAGCCTTGTAGGCCATGCTAAGTGGCTTTGTATTTATTCTTTCTCCAAAGAGCAATGGAAAGACAATGAAGGGTAGATGGGTGGGTGGGTTAGTTGTTGGTTTGTCTTTTTGAGGGTTGACAAGTATTGCTTCACCTAGCAAAGAACTCTGGGAAAAGACCAGAATTAGTGACAAACCTCTACTTGGGCTGACATTGTCTGCCTCCTCTGGACTCATCTACTCTGTGTTGTTTTTGTGCCCCCTTCCCTGTGCAACCTTGAGCAAGTTATTTGTTTGAGCTTTAACTTCCTCTTCTGAAAAGAAAGATACTGATAGTAGCTACCTTTGAGAATTTTTGTGTAAATTAGATTAAATTAAATCATGCATATAAAGCACTTAGAAAAGCATCTGATAATAGCATGGGCTCAGGAATATTAGCTGTTGTTATTTCACTATTACATTGTAAGCATTATATTATTTATTGATCCATTCTTTAATTATATGCCATATAACCAGCACTCCATTTAAATTTTCTTGAATCATCCTTTAATTGCATACTTAATTTTAAGTATACAATTTAAGACTGAAAGCTCCTTAGAGGTAAAAACTATTAGCTCTCTCATCATCTGACATGCTGCTGACCTAAATATTTGTTGATTGATTAGTTTTTCAGAGTTTGATCTGCATCTACTCCCATTTATTTATTTAAAAAAATTTTTTTAACATCTTAATTGGAGTATAATTGCTTTACAATGGTGTGTTAGTTTCTGCTGTATAATAAAGTGAATCAGCTATACATATACATTTATCCCCATATCTCTTCCCTCTTGTGTCTCCCTCCCACCCTCGCTATCCCACCCCTCTAGGTGGTCACAAAGCACCAAGCTGATCTGATCTCCCTGAGCTATGCAGCTGCTTCCCACTAACTATTTTACATTTTGGTAGTGTGTATATGTCAATGCTACTCTCTCACATCGTCCCAGCTTACCCTTCCCCCTCCCCGTGTCCTCAAGTCCATTCTCTATGTTTGCATCTTTATTCCTGTCCTGCCCCTAGGTTCTTCAGAACCATTTTTGTTTTTGTTTAGATACCATATATATGTGTTAGCATACGGTATTTGTTTTTCTCTTTCTGACTTACTTCACTCTGTATGACAGTCTCCAGGTCCATCCACCTCACTGCAATGTTCTTGGTTTGGAAGAATCAACATTGTGAAGATGACTATACTACCCAAAGCCAGCTACAGATTCAGTGCAATCCCTATCAAACTACCAATGGCATTTTTCACAGAACTAGAACAAAAAATTTCACAATTTGTATGGAAACACAAAAGACCCCGAATAGCCACTCCCATTTATTTTGAATGATGGAGGCAGCATAGGAAAGTGGAAGAATGATGTGGGCAGGTGAAAAGAGGTCGGAGAAGGGAATTTGGTTCTGATTATGAGCATTGATCTTCAGAGTTGAGTGGTCCAAAGTGCACATGCCAGGGTGCACTTAGAAACTGCTCAGGACCCAGAAACAGAAATCATCATCATCATGATGATTACCATCATCATTAATATTTACTGAGTGTCTATTAGTACATGAATTAATTCTTTTAATCCTCACAATAACCCTGCAAGGGTGGTATCATTACTGCTACCCCCATTATACAAGAAGGAAGGTACAGCAGTGCAGAGAGCTTAAACACCCAGTGTGTTACAGCCCACACGTAGCACAGCCATGTCACGGAAGTATAGAGGACTCGAGGTTTCTGCCACCACCTTGGGTCTCTGCAGGACTCCCTTTGCCTTCCCTATTCCTTCACAGTCTCTGCTGCATCGGGCTTGCACCGCAGGCAGCAGGGTGCTGCCCAGGTCAATCCTGGTTGTGTTCTGCTCCACCTAGTTAGAGGTTTAAGGCAAATCACCTGAGTTCTCCATTTGCCGTTTCCTAATTTGAAAGGCAAGAGGTGAAAAGAAGGGACTCTCATCGGAAATTCACATTTCAACAGCGTAGAAGTGAGCTGTAGCTGTTCTCCACATTTACCTCTCAACCGTTGGGATAAGGTCAGACACGCTTCTGTGCCATACATTTTCCTGGCCTCTGTAATCCCACTGCAGCCCCTGTAGCTAGTAACTTGGTTTAATGCTGTGCTTTGTACAGTACTTTGTGCATTTTGGCATCTGATAAAAGTTAAATTAGAAAACCTTATGTGGCATCACTGCATTTATTTTGACTTTTTAAAAAATTAATTATTTATTTTTAAAAGTTTATTTATTTTTGGCTGGATTTGGTCTTCATTGCTGCACGCGGGCTTTCTCTAGTTGTGGCGAGCGGAGGCTAGTCTTCGTTGTGGTGCATGGGCTTCTCATTGCAGTGGCTTCTCTTGTTGCGGAGCACGGGCTCTAGGTGCGCAGGCTTCAGTAGTTGCAGCACACAGGCTCAGTAGTTGCAGCACGCAGGCCCTGGAGCTTGTGGGCTTCAGTAGTTGTGGTGTGTAGGCTCAGAAGTTGTGGCTCGTGGGCTCTAGAGCACAGGCTCAGTAGTTGTGGTGCAATGGCTTAGTTGCTCCGCGGCATGTGGGATCTTCCTGGACCAGGGCTCGAACCTGTGTTCCCTGCATTGGCAGGTGGATTCTTAACCACTGCACCACCAGAGAAACCCTATTTTGGCTTCTAACTTGCAGAAGAGATCCTCATGTTATTTTTCCAAACTCAGGTGATGAAGGGGAAAATGAGCCAAGCCACTCCAAGTTGAATTGACAGAGGGCTGAAAGCAGAGATGAATGAGTATTTTTATCACCCACTTAGGCAGCTCTTCCAAAGGAAAGTGGGAGAGTCATGCACCATATAACATGGCGGCAATCCTAGGTTTAGGTTCAACACCAACCAAACCTGTCTCTGATTCACAAGGTGTGGCAAAAGAAGATGCTGCCTACAGGGCAACCTGAGTTGAAAATAACAGTACAAATTCATGATTTTTTCCTCTTGAAAAAAATATACAAGGAACAGCAAGACAGTAGGAACAGAAAACAAATGAGCATTAGGAAAACTTCGGGAGTTATAAGTGTTCTAAAACTGAATTATGGTGATGGTTGCACAAATTACCAGACCAGAAAGGGTAAGGGTGAGGTAGGATGGTATGTGTACGGGAAGGGAAGGGGTGTCTGGAGCAGAGCCAAGCTCAGCCTAGGATCCTGAATCTGCTAATCAACAAAAGTTAAATGTCCCAAACCATTAGGAAGTGGGTCATATAACTAACAATAAACCATTTGTGAGACATTGGCTTCTATAGTTTTTCACCTCCCTTTGATATAGCAATTATCACTGCATCAATTACATTATAGTAATTTGCATACTTATCTTTTCACTCCCACTAGGTTATAATCCCCTTAAGTGTAGGCACTGGGATTAACTGTTTATGAACTCCACAGTGCCTAGCTAATTGAGGATATTCATTCAATAAGTTATATTTACATGTTACTTATTTTTGTTTTTGATACGTATTCACATTGTTCAAAACTCAAGTTACTTAGGGGCATATATGATGATTTTCCCTTCCTCAGCAACCCCAGATCTACTGGCAACAAATTTCCTCCACGTTGTCTGAGAAAGTCTTTGTTTCTCCTTCATTTTTGAAGGATAATCTCATAGGGTACAGAATTCTAGGTTGGTGGGATTTTTTTTCTCTTAATGCTTTAAATACTTCTCTCCACTTTCTTCTTGCTTGCATGGTTTCTGAAGAAAAGTTGGATGAAATTCTTATCTTTGTTCTTCTATAGGTGAGGTATTTTTTTCCTCTAGCTTCTTTCAGCATTTTTTCTTTATTTTTGAACTTCTGTAATTTGAATATGATACGCCTAGGTGTATGATTTTTGGCATTTATCTGCTTGGTGTTTTCTGAACTCCTTGCATCTATGGTTTGGTGTCTGACATTAATTTGGGGAAAATATTAATAAAGAGAGAAAACCTAAAAAGAAACCAAAAACAAATTCTAGAACTGAAAAGTTCAATAACTGAAACGAAAAAATTCACTAGAGGAATTCAAAGGCAGATTTGAGCAGGCAGAAGAAAGAGTTAGTGAATTTGAAGAAAGGAAAATGGAAATTATCAAATCTGAGGAAAAGAAAGAAAAAAGATCGATGAAAAGTAAACAGAGCCTAAGGGACCTGTGAGACACCATCAAGAAGACCTGCATACACATAGGAAGAGTCCCAGAAGGAGAAGAGAGAGAAAAGAGGGCAGAGAGAATAGTTGAAGAAATAACAGCTGAAAAACTTCCCAAATTTGATGAAAGACATGAGTATAAACATCTAAGAAGCTTAATGAACTCCAAATAAGATAAACTCAAAGAGATCCTCACTGAGACACATTATAACCAAACTTTCAAAAGGCATAGACAAAGAGAGAATATTGAAAGCAGCGAGAGAAGTGAATCATCACATACAATAAGAGTATTAATATTATTGATCCTCAATAAAATAATCAGCATAGTTCTCATCAGAAACTTGGAGGACAGAAGCCAGTGGGCTGATAGATATACTCAAAATGCTAAAATGACAACAACAGAAAACCTGTCAACTATGAATCCTAAGTGGCAACTGTCCTTCAAAAGTAAGGGATAAATTAAGACATTCCCAGATAAACAAAAGCTAAGGGACATTGTGGCCACTAGACCTGCCCTGCAAGAAATGCTCAACAGAGTCCTGCAAGGTGAAATGAAAGGACACTAGATAGTAGCTAGAAGCCATATGAAGAAATAAGGACCTCAATAAAGGTAAATACATGGGCAATTATAAAAGCTAGTATTATTATAACAATGTTTTGTAACTGTACTTTTTGTTTTCTACATGATTTAAGAGACTAATACATTTAAAGGAAAAAAATTATTTGTGTAAAAGCTATTATTACTATAACTTTGGTTTGCAACTCCAAATCTTGCTTTCTACATAACTTAAGAAACAAATGCATTTAAAAGAATTATTAGCTCATGTTTTGGGGCACACAATGTATAAAAGTCCAGTTTTGTGGCATCAACAGAAGAAATGACTGGGGACAGAACTGTAAAGAAGCAGAGTTTTTGTATGTTATTGAAATTAAGCTGGCATAAATTCAAATTAGAGTGTTATAACTTTAGGATTTTAAATGTAATCCTCATGGTAACCACAAAGACAACAGCTAAAAGGAAATGAAAAAGGAAAGGTAAACACTTCATTACAAAAAATCAACTAAACACAAAAGACAGCAATGCAGAAATGAGGGACCAAAAAAAGCCATAAGGCATATAGAAAACAAACAGCAAAATGACAGAAGTCCCTCCTTATCAGTAATTACTTTAAATGTAAATGAGTTAAACCCTCCAATCACATGACAGAGATTGGCAGAATGGATAAAAACACATGATCCAATCATATACTGTCTACAAGAGACACACTTCAGCTCCAGAGACACAAACAGATTGAAAGTAAAAGGATGGAAAAGATATTCCATGAAAATAATAACCAAAAGAGAGCAGAGATGCTATATTAATATCAGACAAAATAGACTTTATTTATTTAGGCTGAACTGGGTCTTAGTTGTGGCATGCAGGATCTTTGTTGCAGCATGTGGGATCTTTAGTTACAGCATGCGGACTCTTAGTTGTGGCATGTGGGCTTTTTAGTTGCAGCATGTGGGCTTCTTAGTTGTGGCATGTGGGCTTCTTAGTTGTGACATGTGAACTTTTTTTTTTTTTTTTTTTGCGTTACGCGGGCTTCTCATTGTTGTGGCCTCTCCCGTTGTGGAGCACAGGCTCCGGACGCACAGCCTCAGTGGCCATGGTTCACGGGCCCAGCCACTCCACGGCACGTGGGATCCTCCCAGACCGGGGCACGAACCCACGCCCCCCGCATTGGCAGGTGGACTCTCAACCACTGTGCCACCAGGGAAGCCCCATGTGAACTTTTAGTTGCAGCATGCATGTGGGATCTAGTTCCCCGACCAGGGATTGAACCCAGGCCCACTGCATTGGGAGTGTGGAGTCTTACCCACTGGACCACCTGGGAAGTTCCAACTTTAAATCAAATAAGTTTACAAGAGACAAAGAAATGCGTTATATATTATAAAATGTTTAATACAGCAAGATGATGTAACAACGATAAACATTCACGTACCTAATGATAGACCATCAAAATATATGAAGCAAAAACTGGCAGAATTGAAGGGAGAAAAACTTCTACATAATAGTTGGAGACTTCAATACCCCACTCACAATAATGGATAGAACAATGAGACAGAAGTAAGGAAATAGAGGACTTAAACAACAAAATAATCCAACTAGCTCTAGCAGACAAACACAGAACACCCTACTGAACAACAGCAACATACACATTCTTCTCAAGTGCATGTGGGACATTGTCCAGGATAGTCCACAAATTAAGTCTCAGTAGACTTTTAAAAACAGATATCATACAAAGTATGATCTCTGACCATAACCAGATGAAGTTACAAATCAATAACAAAAGGAAAGCTGGAAATTGACAAAATTGTGGAGAAACTAAACAACACATTTTTAAACAACCAATGGATCAAGGAAGAAGTCACAAGAAAAAGTAGAAAAGACTTACAGTGTAGTGAAAATGAAAATACAACTTACCAAAACTATGGAATGTGGCAAAAGTGGTGCTATGGGGAAACTGTACAGCTATAAACACATCAAAAAACAAAAACAAAAAGGAAGGAAAGAGGAAGATAAAAATAGGATCAAAAAAAACAAGTGCAATGATAAGAAAATAGTTACACATGGTAAATGTTCATCTAGCTATATTAATAATCACTTTAAATGTGAATGGTCTAAACATACCAATTAAAAGACAGAGAATGCCAGAGTGGACCAAAAAACAAGACCTAGTAATATGTTGTCTACAAGAAATCCACTTTAAATATAAAGACACAGGTAGATTAAAAGAAAAGTGATAAAGAAAGGAAAAATAAAACCAACAAAGACCTCAAATCAACAACCTAATTTTACAACTTAAGAAACTAGAGGGCTTCCCTGGTGGCACAGTGGTTGAGAGTCCACCTGCCGATGCAGGGGACACGGGTTTGTGCCCTGGTCCGGAAAGATCCCACATGCCGCGGAGCGGCTGGGCCCGTGAGCCATGGCCGCTGAGCCTGCGCGTCCGGAGCCTGTGCTCCGCAACGGGAGAGGCCACAACAGTGAGAGGCCCGCGTACCGCAAAAAAAAAAAAAAAAGAAAAAAGAAACTAGAAAAAGAAGAAACTAAACTCAAAGCTAGCAGGAGGAAGGAAATAATAAAGATTAGAGCTGAGAGAAGCAAATATAGAATAGAAAACAATAGAGAAAATCAATGAAACCAAAAATTGTTGCTTTAAAAAGATCAACAAAATTGACAAACTTTTAGCTAGATGGACTAAGAAAAAAGAAGGCTCAAATTACTAAAATCAGAAATGAAAGTAGAGGGACTTCCCTGATGGCACAGTGGTTAAGAATCCGCCTGCCAATGCAGGGGACACAAGTTCGATCCCTGGTCCGGGAAGATCCCACATGCTGTGGAGCAACTAAGCCGTTGCACCACAACTACTGAGCCTGTGCTCTAGAGCCCACGAGCCACAATTTCTGAGCCTACACACCACAACTACTGAAGCCCACGAGCTCTAGGGCCTTCATGCTGCAACTACTGAGCCTGTGTGCTGCCACTACTGAAGCCCGTGCACCTAGAGCCTGTGCTCTGCAACAAGAGAAGTCACAGCAATGAGAAGCCCACACACAGTGACAAAGAGTAGCCCCTGCTTACTGCAACTAGAGAAAGCCTGCATGCAGCAATGAACACCCAATGCAGCCAAAAATTAAAAATAAAAAGAAATGAAAGTGGAAACATTACTCCTGATTCTTCAGAGATAAGAAGGGTGGTAAGAGGTACTATGAACAACTGTATGTCAACAGATTGGATAACCTCAATGAAATGGACAAATTCCTAGAAACACAAGACCTTATGAAGACTAACTCATGAAGAAATAGAAAATCTAAACAGATCTATAACTAGCAAGGAAAGTAAACCAGTAATAAAAATCTCTCAACAAAGAAAAGCCCTGGACCTGATGGTTTCACTTATGAATTCTACCAAATATTCTTTAAATGACTTTAAACCTCTTTAAAGAACTGATACCAATCCTTCTCAAACTTTTTCAAAAAACTGAAAAACTGAAAACTTTTTTTTTTGCCATGCTGTGCAGCTTGCAGGATCTTAGTTCCCCAACCAGGTATTGAACCCGGACCACAGCAGTGAAAGCACCAAGTCCTAACCACTGGACTGCCAGGGAATTCCCAGGAAGGAATACTTTCTAAGTGATTATCTGAGGCCTGGATTACCCTGATACCAAAGCCAGACAAAAACACTACAAGAAAACCACAAAACAATATTCCCCATGAACATTTATGCAAAAATCCTCAACAAAATAGGAGGAAACAGAATTCAGCAGCATATTAAAAGGATTACAAGTGACCAACTGGGATTTACTCCTGGAATGCAGGAATGGTACAACATTGGAAAATTGATGGATATAATGCATGACATCAACAGAACGAAGGGGAAAAGACACGTGATCATATAATTAATGCAGAAAAAGAATCTGATACCCTTTCATGATAAAAACATTCAGCAAACTAGGAGTAGAGGAAACTACTTCAACATAATAAAAGCCATATATTAAAAAGCCATAGTAAACCTCATATGCAATGATAAAAGACTGAAAGCTTTTCCTCTAAGACTGGGAACAAGGTAAAGATGTCCGCTTTCACCCTGTCTATTTAACATAGTACTAGAAGTGCTAGCCTGAACAATTAGGCAAGAAAAAAGAAGTAAAAGACACCCAAATTGGAAAGGAATACATTATCTCTGTTTGCAGCTGATTCAAAACTGAGCAAAGGACTTGAATACTTTTCTCCAAAGAAGATATACAAATGGCCAGTAAGCACATGAAAAGATATTCAACATCACCTAGGGAAATTCAAATCAAAACTACAATGAGATTCCACCTCACACAAATTAGGATGGCAGCTAACAAGAAACAAACAAAAAGCAGAAAAAAAACAGCTTTTGGTGAGGATGTAGAAATTGGAACCCTTGTGCACTGTTTGTGGAAATGTAAAGTGGTACAGCTTCTGTGGAAAATAGTTTGGTGCTTCCTCAAAAAATTAAAAATAGAATTACCTATGACCCAACAATTTCCCTTCTGGGTATATATACCCAAAAGAATTGCAAGCAGGGTCTCAAAGAGGTATTTGTACACCCACATTCATAGCAGCCTTATTCACAATAGCTAAAACATGAAAGCAATCCAAGTGCACACTTAACAGACGAATGCATAAGCAAAATGTGGCTATACATACAAGTGGTCTATACATACAACTCTTTATTGCCTTCTTTAAAGGAAGGCAATTCTGCAATATGCTATAACATGGATGAACCTTGAGCATATTATGCTGAGTGAAATAAACCAGTCACAAAAAGACAAACACGGTATGATTCTACTTACATGAGGTACTTAGTCAAAATCATAAGGATGGATAGTATAATGGTGGTTGCCAGGAGTTGAGGGGAGGGGAGAAAGGGGGGTTATTGTTTAATGGGTAGAGTTTCAATTCTGCAAGATGAAAAGAGCCATGGGGATGGATGGCGGTAGTGGTTGCACAACAATGTGAATGTATTTAATACCACTGAACTGTATACTTTAAAATGGTTAAGATGGTAAATTTTATGTTATGTGTATTTTACCGCATTAAAAGAGAAGTAGGGGGAGGAAAAACCTGCACAGGAATGTTTATAGCAACTTTATTCATAATTGCCAAAACTTGAAAGCAACCAAGATGTCCTTCAGTAGGTGAATGGATAAACTATGATACATCCAGGCAATGGAATATTATTCAGCGCTTAAAAGAAATGAGCTATAATGCGATGGAAGCTAACCGGAAAGGCTATATATATACTGTATGATTCCAACGATGTGACATCCTGGAAAAGGCAAAACTATGGAGACCGTAAAAATATCAGTGGTTGCCAGGGTTTCAGGGCACAGGGAGGGACAAACAGGTGGAGCACAGAGGATGTACAGGGCAGTGAAAATACTCTATGATACTACAATGGTAGATACACATCATTATACATTTGTCCAAACCCATAGAAGGTACAACACCGAGAGTGAACCCTAAGGTAAATTATGGACTTCAGGTGATTATGATGGGTCAATGTGGGTTCAGTGATTGTTAACTGTACTGTGGTTAAATGTACCACTCTGGTAGGGGATGTTGATAATGGGGGAAGCTATACAAGCATGGAGACAGCAGGGTATATGGGAAATCTCCATACCTTCCTCTCAATTTTGCTGTGAACCTAAAACTGCTCTTTAAAAAACAATTCTTTTAACTGTAAGGATATATCAGAGTTTTGTTTGAAAATTAATTTCAGAATGAAACGTAATTCTTCTAAAGGACTGTTGTCAGAATAATTTCCTAGGGCTTTAGTCTCCAACTTTCCCAATAGTGCACCCCTAATTAACATTTTTAAGATACTTCCATACTTGTATATGTTGTCATTAAAATATTATTTTATGTGCATTATAAAAAATATACAAGAATAGAAATTCAAAAAGGATGAATTAAATATAAGTAAAAATTCTAGTGTCTTCTTCTCATACTCCGATAAACTGTCATGCACTCCCCTGGATGTCTGTGCTCCACTGTGGCCACTGCTCCTCGAGGTCAGAGGAAAAAGAAACGAGCCCTGGCCACGGGCCACTGACCAGTGAGTGACTCAAGGAGTCTGCAGAGTGGAAGAGAAGAGGCAGGAAATGACGGTACTCCTGCCAGTACCATAAACTCGGCAGCCTACGTCAGGCTGTCAATCTCAGAAGATACACTCACTCCTTCTTTCCTCTCCCTCCCCACACCCTACCCAGGTTATCAGCCCAGAGGTGGCTCTTCTCTCTTTCCCACGTAAACTGCTGGCCTGAACCTTGTCCTTTTGGGGCTTTTGGCCTCCTTCCAGGCCGCTCTTGGTGATCACATCAACTGGAGTTCACCTGGGCAAAGATGTTAAAGAGGTGAGCTATGAAATATGACTTACCCGTACTCCTCCCAAGATAGCACCTGGAACCTGGCTGGGGACAACACTGGCGTTCATTAGGAAAATTAGGCTAACCAGGGCCATCTAAAACACGTATTTGTGCCTCAACGTCTTCCACCACGTTTCTCAAAAAGGAGACTTCAGTCTTAAGCTATTATCCTGAAAAGCAAGCGTTTTTCCCCTTTAGGCAGGTATTATGAACAAAATTCCATCAGAGCTTTTTTTTTTTGGCTGTGCTGCATGGCTGGTGGGATCTTAGTCCCGAAACGGGGGATCAAACCCAGGACCTCAGCAGTGAGTAGAACTTTTTTGAAGAATAGTGTCTCTCTTTAAATTGTTATAACCTTGTGAGCATGTTATAAAACAAACACAAACTTACACATTGTAAAACATACACAAACTTACAAAGATACACATACTGCCTTTAAGTATCCTCAAAGGAAAAATGAACGATCTGGTTGACCACCAAGGTCCCCTCAACCCTAAAATTCTGGTTTGGGGTGAGGTTTCACATGAATATTATGATAGAGTCCAAACATCAAATTTATTCATTTTATAGAGACTTGGTGAAAATATAAAACTATGGTGAAGAGAGGCATCTCTTCCACTCCCCCCTCACCCTCAGGCCTTTGGATTCTACCCAGATCAACGAAATGGACAGAGAAGTCACAGATTATCTCTGATGTGATTAAATCTCTCTTTCATTTTGTCAGCATCAGCTCACCATGCTAATTTCCTGAACAGCTTTGGATGAATTAAAGAAATCACGGAAGACAAAGAATAAGGAGTGACCAGGTTGTGATTTTAAAATATCACAAACAAGCTTTTCTGTTTCCTCAAGAAATGACTCATTATCTCCAGTAAATGGAACAGTATATGCCAAGCACCTAGCAAATGCCTAGCACACAGCAGGCTCTCCACATCCTTATGTAAAGAACAACAAACAATCCATTACAAATATACAAGTAGAAATATGTCAAATAAGAAGCCTTCTCCTGGTCCCTGCTGTTTTGACCGACCCAGAAAACACAATAAGGATGTTGGTTTGAAGTCGGCACAGGATAGAACAGCTTGGGTTGGAGAGTTTCTAAGAGGTCAGGTATTGGGCAGGAGTCACCAGTGGACTCCTCCCCCAAAAGGAATGCGTGAAGAGCGAGCCAGCACAGAAATCAGTGACGGTGGAGTTAGCGCCGTTATTTCTGACCACCACACCTGAAGGCTGCTACCACTCTTCTGGAACCAGAGGGACAATGGCCCATCACTTGGAGCTGAAAGATATGTCTTTAGGACAGAATGAAGGAACAAGTGGCTCTCCAGTTCACCAGCACCAGGCTTATCTGACAGAGGAGTGAGGGCTATGGACAAAGCTTACTAGATGGATGTGCAGTAAAAGACAAGGTTCAACAGAAGGGGGGTTCATGGCTCGGCAAATTTACACTCAGAAACACGAACACGTAGTGGGAGTAGGCAGTGATGTTGGGGGGAGAATAACAGTACTCTGAGGTTACAGACTGGGGTGGGAGCTGGAGGGGGCATAAACGGAGGACAAGGGACTTAAAATCCCAGGAGGGAAGGGCAGACTTTTCAAAAGAACAAAGCTGCTTGCAGGCTGAACACTAGGGAATGCAGGCTGGGAGCGTGAGGAAGAGATAACAGTGGAATGCAACTTCTTCTTCTTACTACATCTGAGCCTCAGTTTACTTCTATCCCCAGTCCCCATCTTCTGGGTCGACCTAGTAGACCTTCTTGAAGGCTGACACCTTCAAATACCTGAAGGTAGTTCTCATACCCACCCTGACCCCCGGGCCCTTAGTCACTGTGGGCCAAACATTAGACAAAGAGCTCTTTTAATCAGCCACTGTGAAAACTCCTCCCATTTAGGGGTATCTTTTCTCCCTTCTGCCATCTACTGGTGGAAATGAAAATGTCATATTCTCCCACCTGGCCGTTCCAATCTGCAAATATTGAATAGGCTGGAGTCCGAAAGCTCATTTGTGTCATACTTGTTTGTTATGTGGAATACATTTTTCCAAAGGAAGAAATTACAAATGATGGCTCAGTCTTCATGCAATAAGCACTTGCTGAATGAATAATATGAAATTATATGCACACACTTACCACACACATAGTGTATTTAGCATAAAGAGTAGAGGCTTGAAATCAAATTTGGTCCATTACAAGCTGTATGACAAGCTGTATGGGCAAGCTACTTAGCCACTCTTCATCTGTAATAATAGTAATAATAATGACAATCACAATGGCTAACACTTACTGATCACTATGAGGACAGCCGCAGTAGAGTTCATTTAAACCTCACAAGGTAGGTTTATTACTATCTGTGTTTCTTCAGATAAGGAGATTGAAACAAGAAAAGGTTGAATACTTTGCCCAAGGTCTCACAGCTGGTAAGAAGCAGACTGGATAGTCCGGCTCCTTAGCTTATAATGGGAACAGTAACATCCACCTTTCAGGACTGAAGGGAACTAAAGACACGTGTGAAGATGCCAATACACAGTTTCAGAAAAGGACAGATATTGAACCTTCACTGGGTGCTGGGCCCTGCGAGATGTTAGAGTCACACCCACGAATAGGCCCTGCTCCCTGGGCAAGCACGACCACAATACCAGGCTAAGACTGAGTTCATCCAAGACAGCGTCTGACCTTTCTCTTCAGTGTGGTCTTCCTGGTACCTGGCACAGTGGCTGGGACAGAGCAGACACTGGAAGGGAGAGAGGGAGGGAACAGAATTTAAAAATCAATAAAACCAGCTTCAAGACTCTGAGGCAGATTGGCAAGATGCTCTTATTTTCGTATTAACAAGTGAGAGAAATCGAGGTTCAGTAACTCTCACGAGGTCACAGAACTACAGCGTGAACAAGTCTCTTAACACTTTCCCCACACTTTGCTGTGTTCCGCATCCCTCCAGTTTCTTCCAGTCCCTAGATGGCATCCACAGGTTAATGAAGAATTATAGTTTTGGAAGGTATTGGGTGGACTACAAACAGATAAAAACTTCAAGAATATGAAGACATCAGGGCCCAGCAACTAGAGATTACACAGTCTCTACATGAGCCCGTTTTTCCCCATCTCTCTTCCACTGGGCACAAATCAACTCTTTCTTCTAGGTGAGACTGTTCAGTGTGATTTCCCAGAGTTCAAGTTTCTGCAGTTATTTTTAGTGCATACCTGGGACAGGTGAGGCATGAAAAAGAATGTGGGTGTGGGTAGCCCTTGAGTCTCTAGTGCCAGGGTCTGGGTCTCTCGTCATTCCTACTGAAGAGGGGTGACTCACACCCTGATTTATTATCAGCCCTGAGGCTAGATTTCACCTTGAGAACTATGTGGATTAAAACTTCTCGTATACTCTCTAATTCTGCATTCAAGTCTTTGGAGCATACTTGCTCGATGTTATTTTGTTACCTGCTTTTGATAACTTGGACGCCTTCATTTTCTGTAACCAATACCACAGCCTGTGGTTCTTTCTGGTCTCATTTCCCAGGGCTTTGAGGGACCTGGGGTACACAGAGTCTTTGATTTGGATTTTTGGATATATCTGCAGGTAGGAAGCTACCTGGAAAACACTCTGGCTGTAAGCCAGATGTCTTTATAGAGTCAGCCAAGTTCTAGGATATTCATCACATTTTTGAGGGACTAAGAAAAGAATCATCAAGATCTAGTTGAGTCTAGATCCCTCTGGGCAACTACTAGAATCCCGAGCGCCCTTAAATTCGAGAGCCTGGAATTCTGGGCCTGCTTTTAAGCCTCGAATAGCCTGCTCAGCTGGAACCCCATCACTGGGATCCTAAGACCCCTTCACAAGGTAGAGATATTTTCCTCGTCTCACTTTAGCTCTGTACAGAGGAAGTAAAACCACGTTAGCTAGTATGAAGCCATGATACAATGAATACTGTATAAAGTGGTTTTATGATTCGGATGAGAAATAAGGGAGAATTTTCTCTGGGCCAGCATTATTAATGACTATTGCAAGATACTCCCTTTAAGTCATAAAAGTTAGGTGTGGGAATCGTTTGCAATTGAGGGAGGGGGAGAGGTTGGTTGGTTGTTTTGAAGCCCTCAGTTTCTTAAATCAGGAAAGCAGAATTAAGGAATTACACTAAAATGGGACAAGAAGAAAGGCCGGAAACCTTCTCCATTTCTAAAACGAGACCCTTTGGGACCTTGACTACAAAACAATTTACATTTCATTTCAGAGCATGTCATTGTAAATTTCTCTACTTCTACCCATCCTGTTTCTGAAGACCTATCTCCTGTCTTTTCTCCACTTTCTTTGTAATTAACTCTATCTACCACTTGTATTCCACAACACAATCTTAAACCCCCCAAAACACAACACTCCAGAAAGACGGTTTGTACTGGGCTAAATGGTGTCCCCCCCAAAATTCATGTCCACGTGGAATCCCAGAATGTGACCTTATTTGGAAATAGGGTCTTTGTGGAGGTAATGAGTCAAGACGAGGTCATACCGGATTAGGGTGTGCCCTAGATCCAATGATCGCGTCCTTATAAGAAGGCCATGTGAAGGCAGACACACAGGGAAGAAGGTTACGTGAAGACATGGAGGCAGAGACTGGAGCTACGTTGCCACAAGCCAAGGACCCCTGGCCACCACCAGACGCTAGGAGGCAGCAAGGACAGACCCTTCCCGAGACGTTTCAGATGGAACCCTGCTGATAACTTGGTCTTGGACATCTAGACTCCAGAACTGTGATCCAACAAATTGCTGTTTTAAGTCCCCCGGTTTCTGGTACTTTGTTTCAGCAGCCCCAGGAAACTCATAGACACCTCGATTAGGGTTTCAGCCTCAAGACTTCTGCAATCTTGCCTTTGCAGACAGGGAGCATGAGAACAGTTCAGATTAGTGATACAAACCAGCAGCTTTGCCCTCCTTTACTACTAGGTCGCATTCGTTTATTTCTGTGCCTCCTGCCTTCACAATGGCATTTTACCTGTTCTGCTTGGGACTCTAGTTTATGGTCTGGGCCTACTAATATGCCTGAAGACACATCATCCACCTTTCTCCCCTTAGAGTCCTATCTTCCCATCCTAGTAAAGCATAATACGTATATACTTCAGAAACAACAGATAAGCTTTAGAAGAGGTTTTTAACCTTTTTAGTCTCCCCAGAAATATGCATATACCTCAGGGGTCCACAGACCCTAAGTTAGAGATCCTGCCCATTTAGAAAGTTCAGACTCCTTCAGGATAATTCCAATCCCTTCTTATCCACCACCCATAACCCGATTCAAATTCAGCTTGCTTCTGAAGTCTTCCACTGAGCTGAAACAGCACCCATCCACTGGCTTTTACCCATCAGCCCAGAGGGAGAGAGAGCTGCTATTAGCTAACCCACTCTGGAGAGTCCCATCAGGGAACAAATGGAGAATTAGCCCCCCAGAGGTAGGCACCCCACCCCCTATTTTTATAAAGATCTTCCTGCAATCAACATCCACACTTGACTCCCACAGAGAATATATTTTTTTAATTTATTTATTTTTGGCTGTGTTGGGTCTTCATTGCTGCATGCGGGCTTTCTCTAGTTGCGGCAAGCGGGGGCTACTCTTCGTTGCAGTGCGTGGGCTTCTCATTGCAGTGGCTTCTCTTGTTGCAGAGCACGGGCTCTAGGCGCGTGGGCTTCAGTGGTTGTGGCACGTGGGCTCAGTAGTTGTGGCTCACGGGCTCTAGAGCACAGGCTCAGTAGTTGTGGTGCACGGGCTTAGTTGCTCCGCGGCACGTGGGATCTTCCTGGACCAGGGCTCGAACCCATATCCCCTGCATTGGCAGGCGGATTCTTAACCACTGTGCCACCAGGGAAGCCCCCCACAGAGGATTTTAATCCAAGGAGCCAGGGATGTGAATCTATTCAGGGATCTAAGAGACTGCTCCATCCCCAAGAAAAACACAACCTCCTTTCAAGCAGGACTTCCCTTTCAAAGCCATCCATCCTCTTGTTTCTTTGTTGATTTTTTTAAAGTCATAAATAATGTTTACCTCAAATTAAGGACAACCAATGAATCTGCCATGGAATCACCACTGTCAGTTTCTTACCTATTAGGAAGATCTTACTAAATCTATAAAGTCTGTAACCCAAAAAGGTCCTCAAGGAGTTTGAATTTTTTTTTAATAATATTTAAATTTATTATTTCCCATTTGGTCTCACGAAACACAAGCTGAGACTGCGGAAGTATCACTGTTTTTAGATCTAGAAGCTCCTTTCCTTTACAATCACAGGTCAAGGGCTTCATTAGCCCAGTCCTTGACTTGCAGCTGAAAAAAGCACAGGTCTGTGTGAAGGGATAGGAGAACATATCTTACTAGTGTCAGGAGCAAGGAACCAAAGCTGAAGAACAGTCCGAGTCTTGACATCAGCACTTCAAAAATATTCTGCAGGCAACGATGTTCTAACACACGGAAAGGGGGATGAGCACTGAGTGAGCTGGGCAGATTCTGGACACAATTCTGATGGATTTCGGCCTGCAGCACTCTGGAGGGAGAGGTCCCATTCTCTCCTTCAATCCTCTTTACAGAACAGAAAGCAGAAGTCAAGTCTTTATAAAAAAGATTAATGGCCTTTCCGTTTCTTCATTTTTCCTCCAGCCACCTTGTTCCTGACACCGATTGCACCCTCCCTATCGTCACCATCCCCAGCAGCCTCCCACGAGCGCTTCTTCTTCTCTCCATGCTCCCTTAACTCCTGCAAGAAACGGAAAGGATGGGATTGAAAATGAATGGCTGTCACTGAGAGTGACACATCCTAGTCTCTGCTCCTTAAAATCAAACACTAAGTAACTCCCTAACACCTCACATTAGCAAAGGAATAAGACCAAAATCCCAAGATACAAAAATGTTAATCTTATTAGTAATCAAAGACAGGAAGATTAAAACAATAAGCTATTATTATTATTCTGGCAAAGATTTAAGAGAATGGTAATACCTAGACCTGGTCAGGTGTGCGGACAGTCACATACACCGTCGCTCATCGTGTAAAAGTGCTTTAGCTTTTCTAGGGGGGCAGTTTGACATTATGTATGAATTCGAATTTTAACTGTGTATTCTCCTCCACCCAACAATTGATTCTACTTCTAGGAATTTATTCTAAGGAAACAAGACAAGTGTGCAAAGCTGTACATATCAGGATGTTCAACAGAGTTCTAGTTAAAATACAAAAAACTGGGAAAAGCATAAACACACATCAATGTAAGTCACGTTATATATTCATGACAGAATTCTCTGTAGCCATTAAGAAATGATCCCATGAGAATTCTAAGATGCTAGCGTCTAAGATATCAGTTTCTAAACTTGCAAGCAGTGCTATTTTTAAAAAAAACTTAATTCTCTCCCCTCAGATTACCAATTTTCAAAACATTGGAAAGTAATAAAATATACCTAATGCAAAGTCTAGAAGACCCAATTTGGTTTCCCTTGATGAGTCAGAAGGCAGTTAAGGACCTTGCAACAACTCCAAGAGATTACTCCTGCCACTGGTGTTTAGGAAAGTTTGGTAACTGAATCGATTCAGGGCTAAGACACAGCCTAGATGACATTTTTTGAATAAAGTTTAAAAATGTGAAAAAAAAAAAAAAAAGAAGTGATCGCATGAATCTCTGCTAGTTCAAATAGAAAAATGATATACATTTAGATAAAGTCATATACAATTAGATAAAGTCTAATTATGGCTAAGGAAAGAAAAATAGCCAACTGTTATCAGGTTTTCTGCGGGGGGTGGCTTACGTGTTTCACTTACTATTTTAATCCTTTGTGTATTTTCTAAAAATGTTTCCCAACGCACATGCAATATTTTTATAAACAAAGATACCAAACAAAGAATTCCATGTGGGGAGAAAAACAAAAACAAGTCCACACCTCAGCTACTCAGAAAGCACCCCACGGGCGAAGTTTCTTCACCCCTCAGACCAGCACCCCAGAGAGCAGACGCCACTTGGAAGGGGCTCCTTTAGAACCTTCTCATCGCCACTCCTACCGCCACCGCTATCAGTAACTACGCTGTTTACATCAGCTTGATCGACGCTCATAAAACCCTGTATTCAAGGTAACTATTATTCCCAATCTACAAATGAGGAACTGACTCTGAGAAGTTAGACACCTTGTCCAAGCTCACAGTTCACAGCTGCACCTCCTGATCTGATCTCAAGTCCAAAGGTTTTTTTTTTTGCCTCATGTGAAACATGAACAGTGGCTGGGAACGTGGTCACTGTGGTCAGACTGAGTCCAAACCCTGATTCAACCATTTAGTTGTACAGTCGAAAGCAAATTACCTACATCTGCACTTTAGTATGCTCATCTTAAATTTGGAATCAAATATTCCAAGTTGAGGGTTAACACAATAAAGTGTCTTGCATGTAAGTCAATTTCATTTGCTGGTGAGAAAAGGCATTGCATACCATTCGGGCAAATCTTTGGGCCTCAGACACACGTTCTGTCAGCATCATAACCTCGTCATCCTGGGTTGGAAAGACAGGCAATTTCTTCCCAATTAAGTGTTCTATGCGCTGGAAGAGTTCCACGTCGTATCTGAAAAAGGAAAACTGCCATGGCTCTGGCTGGCTGACAATGCACGTGTCTGTCCATTCCAAAACTATGACGCAACAGGGGCCACAGTTTTCAACAATATCGAACCTATTATTCCTATTCAGAATACTAACTAATTGCAATCTTCTGTGCACAGCCCAGCAGAAAACCACCCAACATACCCCTTACTCCCAGAAAAGCCCTGGGTACATAACAATTTGTTCCCCAGAAAACAAAATCAGAAATAGTTATTGTAATACTGTGAGTTGAGGGAATGGTCACTGTTCTCTGGCTCCAGCATTTAAAAGAAATAACAGGGTTTTTTGTGTGTGTGCTTCTATATGCCAAGTACTATACTACACATATGCAGTATAGTATATGCTCTTTACATATACATCTCCAGTCTTCATTAAAACCCTGCTAGATCGGTATTATTATTTCTATTTTACAAACAATGAAGGCGGGATGAGGGAGGTTAAGTGACAGTTACAGTAAGTGGTGAAGTCAGGTTGCAAGTCTGTCTGCCCCACAGTTCTGCTCTTTTCTCTACATTGCTCTGCCCCAAAGTCGGGTCACTTACTGTGTGACAAAAGTAATAGACTTTCCAGAGCGCCCTGCTCGAGCTGTTCGACCTACGCGATGGATGTAATCCTGAAACGAAAACGGTAAGTAACTTTGAGTTAGCTGGAAGATAAATTTAAAACTGTATGTAAATTCTTCCTGCAAACCTTTGAAAGAAAACAGATTTGTGTTGGAACGTGGAGAGATGAACTGGCAATCTGTTACAGAGATAAATCTACTTCACTTTTCTTATTCTCCTCACAGCACAAAACTGACCCCCTTTTTCCTTTCTTTTATATAAAGACAAATCTACAAAGCAAATCTCCATGGACATAGCACAGGCAGAGGAAAATGGCACTAGATCTAGAGGCAGACCTGGGTCACAGATCTGCTTTTCCCACCGACCAGCGACACAACTGTCTACAAGTCCAGAACTTCTCTGAACCCTGGTTTGTATCTATAAAACAGGGACACAAATACATGGCCAAACTCACACAGAGTTACTGTGAAAATCATGAGACAGGACCCTGTCTACAGCAGTTTAATACGAAGTTGAGACACACTAGTTGTTCACAACTGGGGTCAGTTTCATCCTCCCCAGCGGGCATTTGGAAATGTCTGGAAATATATCTGGTTGTCACAATGTCACCTGTGAGTAGAAGCCAGGAATTCTGCTAAGCATCCTACAATACAAAGGACAGCCCCGCAAGGAAGAATTCCCAGACCAAGATGTTAACAGTGCCGAGGCTGAGAAACCCTGGGATACACTGAGGACCACAGGCTGCCATTTCTCATCAGATAGACCAACAGAGGTGAGCACGCGGTGCGTCTGCGCCTCCGACGGTGAGCCTCTAACCCCTCTCCTGGGCTCCTTCATTCACATTCATTAATATCACATCCACAGGCATGTGCAAGATGAGGAGCATGAAAAGATCTAGAGCTTTCCCTATTTTTGACACTTAACTAATCAAGGACACACACACACCAAAAAAACTCCAATACTGTAACTAAGGAAAGACAGAAAACATTCCATTAAGAAATACACTTTGGATATGATGGAATAGTATTCGGCCATAAAAAAAGAATGACATCTTTCTATTTGTGACAACATGGATAGGCCTTGAGGGTGTTCAGCTAAGTGACATAAGTTAGACAGAGACAAATACTGAGACCTCGCTTACATGTGGGATCTAAAACAAAAACAAAAAGCTGAGCTCACAGACACAGAACAGATTTGGTGGTGGCCAGAGGCAGGGATGGGTGTGTGTGAAATGGGTGAAGGGGGCAAAAGGTACAAATTTCAGTTATAAAATAAATAAGTCAGGGGGATGTAATGTACAACATGCTGACTAGAGGTAATAATACTGTACTGCATATTTAAAAGTTGCTAAGGGAAAATGCTAAGGGAAAATTCTCATCATAAGAAAAGACATGCGTAATTATGAATGGTGACAGATGTTAACTAGACTTACTCTGACCAATCTGCAATATATACGAATATTAAATCATTACATTTTACACCTGAAACTAATATAATGTTATATGTCAATTACATCTCAATTTTAAAAAAAAGAAGAGGAGGAAGAAGGAGGTGGGGGAGAGAGAGAGAAAGAGGAAGGGAGGGAGGGAGGGACGGAGGGAGGGAGGAAAGGAGGAAGTGAAAGAAAGGACAGGAAAGGAAAGAAAGGGAAGAGAAGGGGAAAAGAAAAGAAAAGAGAAAAGAAAAGCACTTTGGGGCTAGAAAGTCAGGTCAGCAACAGGACTCACCTTGGAATGGGTAGGAATGTCAAAGTTAACAACTACATCCACATGAGGTATGTCCAAACCACGGCTTGCAACATCAGTTGCTAAAAGAATGGAACGAGCTTTTGCCTTAAATTTATTAAGGGATCCTAGGCGCTTGCTCTGAGACGATGAAAAGAAGAAATGGAAAGAATTTTAATCTTGAAAAACTTGGAATCCAAGACACACAAACTAGACATACTAAATAAATACAAGAACCAAGAGAAATTTTTAAAAGGATGTTTCCCCCTTAGTCTGAACTAGGCTTCACAGGTCAAAAGGAAACATGGAAGCAATAAAAAGATATTTAAGACTAAAGCTAGAAAATACTAGCATGAAACAGAGTTTGTTAAACATGACAGAAGGATAACTGAGAAATAATCTACTGAAAGTCTTCAGAGACGAGAGAGTCACTATTACCATGAGGGCTGAATAAATCAACTCAGTAGCTTCCATCCCAGACAACTACCTGTGGAATATTTTAATTTGAGCCTCTTGCTATCCTGAAAGGAGGAAGTAGCAACCAAAGCAACACTTTAATGCCCATAAAATCAGGACAACTATGGGAAGACGCATTAATGTCATGTGTTGCTATTGCAGAAATCTCCTGCTACAAGATTTAGCTTTCTCATGCCCCCAGTTCACCACTAATGATTCCAAAGAATAGTTACCTGACTCATCTGTCCATGGAGGGGA